>NC_092716.1:197028958-197635208 GCF_047496885.1 Scyliorhinus torazame | reverse complement strand
CATGTCAAGTGATAGGGAAACCTCAAGCAGTGACAAAACCAGCAGCCTTAATACCCATTCCAGCATTTGAGGAACCTTTTACAAGGGCCCTAATTGATTGTGTAGGACCGCTTCCTAAAACAAAAAGTGGGAATCAATATTTTTGACTATAATGGATGTGTCTACTAGGTTTCCAGAGGCCATTCCAGTACGTAATATTACAGCTAAAAAGATTGTGGAGGAGTTACTTAAATTCTTTACTAGATATGGACTACCCACAGAAATACAATCAGATCAAGGATCAAATTTTACCTCAAGGTTATTCAAAGAAATTATGGATAGCACAGGAATAAAACTATTTAAATCAACTGCGTACCATCCAAAATCGCAGGGAGCGTTAGAAAGGTGGCATCATACATTAAAGGCAATGTTGAGGGCTTAGTATCACGATTATCCAGAGAATTGGGATAAAGGAATTCCATTCGTACTGGATGCACCTAATGAGTCAACCAAATTTTGTCCTTTTGAACTAATTTTTGATCATGAGGTAAGAGGACCACTTAAATTGATTAAGGAAAAATTGGAGAGTGAGAAATCAGAATTTACATTATTGGATTACGTGTCAAATTTTTGGGAACGATTAAATAGAGCAGGTGAATTGGCTAGACAACATTTAAATGTTGCACAACATGTGATGAAACGGGTAGTGGACAAGAAATCCAAAGTTTGTAGTTTTGCCAGTGGAGATAAAGTTTTAGTATTGTCACCAGTGGTAGTTGAACCTTTAAAAACAAGGTGTTGTGGAAATTAAGTGAGGTGAATCATGTGGTAAAAACACCAGATAGAAGGAAAACTCACCAAGTGTGTCATGCGAATATGCTTAAAAGGTACTTTGAAAGGGAAGGAGAGAAAAAGGAGGTTTTAATGATTCTAACTCGAAGTGACAAACCAAATCCAGATGATTGTGAATTTGACATACCTCAAATTAAATTGGAAAATGAGGATGTTCTTAAAAATTGGGGTAAATTGTTGAGTTACGTTCCAGATGAAAAACGGACTGACCTGAAAGAGTTATTGATATCACATGGGCAAGTTTGTGGAGATAAATTAGTAAGTACTAAAATGGCTATACATGATGTAGATGTGGGAAATGCTGTTCCAATCAAACAACATCCATACAGACTTAACCCTTTAAATTGGCACAGGTTAACAAAGAGATTGAGAGTATGCTTAAAAATGGCATAATTGAAGTGGGTGCAGCCAATGGAGCTCACCCATAGTGATGGTACCAAAACCAGATGGTACCCAATGGTTGTGTGTGGACTATTGAAAGATTAATGCAGTTATAAGAACGGACTCTTATCCTATCCCACGTTTGGAGGATTGCCTTGAGAAAGTGGGACAATCAGCTTTTATTTCCAAACTGGATTTACTTAAAAGATTACTGGCAGGTACCTTTATCCGAAAGGGCGAAGGAGATTTCAGCTTTTGTGACTCCAGATGGTATATACCATTTCAAAGTTGTGCCATTTGGCATGAAAAATGCCCCAGCCACATTTCAACGGTTAACTAATAAAGTTGTTTCAGGATTACTCAATTGTGCGGTATACATAGACGATCTGGTAATTTTCAGCCAGACATGGACAGAACATTTAAAACATCTGATGGAGTTATTCAATCGACTTCAGGAGGCGGGTTTGGTGATAAACCTAGCCAAAAGTGAATTTGGAAAAGCCCAAGTCACTTTCCTTGGCCATACAATCGGACACGGTCGAATGGTCACACGGGATGTGAAACCAACAGTTATTGAGGAGTTTCCGATACCCTCAAGACGAAGGGAAATAATGCGATGTCTTGGCATGAGTGGATTTGATCAAACATTTGTGCCAAAGTTTTGTCGCGTGATTGCTCCACTGATGGACTTGCTGAAGAAACATCAGTAATTTCAATGGACAGCAGAGTTTCAACAGGCATTTGACTGCCTGAAAGCTGTGATAACCAATGCTCATGTGTTGGAGAATTACAAGGAACTCTGTGATCAGATTGAACTAAAGTATCTGACTTTAAAGAGAAATGCCGAGGCGTAGCGAAATGGACGGATCGTGCAACGACCTTCTTGTTCAAAGAGACTGTTAATCGAGAAGGAATTTCAGTTGGAGGAAAAAAAAAGAAATGGACTATATTATTGTACCTGTTTGCGTGTGTTGTTTTTTGAAACGAAAAAGTATATTTACTGTGTGCATTTCTTAAAAGATGGTGAAAAGATGAAAAATGAAACCATCTTGAAGTTGATGGGTGTTTTTCCTTGGGGGGAGGTGTCATGTGAGAGTACCTTGAAGAAATGGGTGTTTATAAATGGGAATGTATATAAATATCTGTAGTGAGAGTACCTTTAAGAAATGGGTGTTTATTACTGCAGTGATGTCAGAGAGTGGGTAGAGCTGGGTGTCTCAGCTTTTTGCTTTCGTTTTAGGCTGTTTGCTGCAGGGTGTGTTTTAGTTTTGTCTTCAGAGCTGGATAGCTGCAGTCACAGCCAGAAAGTGTATGAATTTCTCTCTGTAATCTAAAGACTGTAAATCGATCCTGGTGATTTAAAACTAATAACAGTAGTGACTGAAACCTGATGTGCTTCTGGTAAAAGGTGTTTTAAGTCTTATGGATGTTAAAATGAAAGCTTAAAGGATTACTTAGTGTAGTATTCTTTGGGGGTTGTATTTGAATTAATGGTTGCTAAAATGTTCACTGTATATTTAAAAAATGTTAACTTGATTTCATAGAATAAACATTGTTTTGCTTTAAAAAATACTTTTCCATTTCTGCTGTACCACTCCTGTAGAATGGGCCGTGTGCTCCCCATGCCACAATCGAGAAAAAGTTGTGGGTCAGCTGAACTCCATGCTACACTTTGGGGTGCTCTAAACACTGGCCCATCACAACAGCAGGCAGACTTACACCAGTAAAACTAGGTTGAATGGTTTAAGCTTCATTTTATAGACATTTGATTCAATGGCATAATTGACGGGGATTTTTTGCAGACTCAAAACTCAAGAATCCAACTTTCTGGGGAATTGCTATTGAATAGCTGTGCGGCAAATCGGAGGTTATCTGACAATCCTTGGTTTATTCTTTCTGACGCACACAGAATTCTGACGCACACATAGGGGCTGATTTAGCACAGGGCTAAATAGCTGGCTTTTAAAGCTGACCAAGGCAGGCCAGCAGCACGGTTTAATTCCCGTTCCAGCCTCCCCGAACAGGCGTGGAATGTGGCGACTAGGGGTTTTTCACAGCAACTTCATTTAAAGCCTACTTGTGACAATAAGCGATTTTCATTTCATTTCATTCTGTATCTGTTACTGGTTTATGGTAGAAAAGACTGCAACACTCCATCCATCAGTGTGAGCAACTGCCCCAAGATGACTTTTCAGCCAGTCTCTCTCCTGGTTCCAATCCAACTGGCTCTTCCTTTTGCTGAATACAATGAGCAATTGAATGAAAGAGAACACAAATCTGGAGATCGGAGATTGGGAGCCATTCTGAAAATAGCTCCTTAGCTTCTCAGCTGCAGTCCGATCCAAGGACCTCGAGAGAATTAGCTTAAAATAACCCCAAAAGGAATGCAAGCTGCTTTTCTGGAGATGAGTGGAAAGAAAAAAGTAGAATGAACAATCTTTTCCTTTCAATCTTTATGGGCACTACATCAACACATCCCAACTGATGACAGGAAACATGCTTTTTGCAAGATTTAGTAAGCAATTCTAGTACTTAATGGGTTAAATGATGGCGGTCTGTGAGTAGCAGATTGATAAAACAAGTTCCTACATCATATGAAGCATTGAAGAGCAGTTCATCATGCTGTTCTCTTATTTCAGAGGCCTCTTTAAACATCCAATGACGATTCTGTTGCCAAGTAACAATGGGGGACCTATTGCTGAGGCACTGCAAATGGGTTTACAGCTAATTCTTTGCATCTCTCGTACACAATAGAGCGGTTTTATGACATAAACAGATGATTACTCAGTGAGGTGATGGAAAATGCTTAGAGCGGTTTGTTTTACCACCTTTTACAGAAACATCCCTCACATCCTGCCAACCAAATATCGAACCTTTGCCTAACAGATTGCTTCCAGGATATGAATACGGGAAAAGATTATTGCATTCCTTACTTTAACAGCCGGTTAATCAACTTGGATCAACTCACATTACTTTCAATGGACAAAACATTTCTGGTCATATATAAAAGAGCATTTACTTTTATATTGGTAAGCCATAATAAATATTTAAAATCGGTGACGTTCTTGGTTACTGAGAAGGTCAGCACAATGAGAAAGGAATTGTCTGGTAATTTCAAGAGCAATTATATAATTTCCTTTTCATGATGATTTTATTTACCTCTCGACCCTTAAGATGTTCCTTAAAAGCTTTTGGTCACATCAAATATTCTCTTCCTTGGCTTGTTTTTTTTTAGTTCTCAACATATGTGCATCACTATGAAGGTTGGCAATGGTCTCCCACTAGCTGCTCATCCCAAGATAGTGGTGGGTATTCTAGTTGAACCAATAGTAGTTTTAACACAACTGAGCAGCTCACGAGAGGCCACATCAGATGCCAATCAAGAATTAGCTGCACCGGCACAGCGCTGGAGCCACACAGTCTCAGACCGGGTAAGAATACCAGGTTTCCTTCCCTAAAGAGACATCAGCAAACCAGTTGTGGTTTTTTTTCGCAATCCGACAGCTTCTTGGTCACTTGTTCTGAGACCAGCTTTTAATTTCCAGATTTTAGGCATGTATTTCTTCCTTGCATTGGGCAGGCAGGGTCGGGAGAATTCCCACGAACCTCTATAAATGTGGTCCTGAATGTCAGATTTCCGGTTTGGGGGAGCAGACTATAATAGGAGTTGGGGTGGGTGGCCCAGAAGTAGGGGGGTGTCATAACCCCCACGAGAGCCAAGGGGAAACCCGTGGGACTCGTGCAGTACAAGTTCCCCACTGTTATGGGCCAGGGTTTAGAGAACCCCAAAGTGTATCATGGAGTTCACCTGACCCACAACTTTTAATAGATTGTGGTATGGGGAGCACACGGCCCACTCTACAGGAATGGTACAGCAGAAATGGACCAGTATTTTTTAAAGCAAAACAATGTTTACGCTATGAACTCAAGTTAACCTTTTTAAAACATAGTGAACATCTTAGCAACCATCAATTCAAATACAACCCCCAAAGAATACAACACGAAGTAACCTGAATGCTGTCATTTTACACCCAAAAGACATAACAAACCTTTAAACAGAAGTACATCAGGGTTTTCATTCAATACTGAAAACATTTAAATTTCTGAATTCGCCAAATGATCAGGAGATAGTCCTTCATGGCAGAGAAATCAACAGTACAGCTGCTTTGGCTGATGTCAGCTGCAACACACTGCAAAACGAAACGAAAAAGACAGACACACCCAAGCTTTTCTTAAAGTGAAACTAAAAAGCAGAACCAGAGCTCAGTTCCATCCACACTCTGACATCACTGCAGTAACATGAGACCCTAGGGTCTCTTTGGGGACTTGTGGGGGACCAACTATTCTGTGACAAAATTGAAAAGCTAGTAGGTTTCAACTGTACGGGTGAGGTGTCGAAGGCGGTTGTCTGGGAGGCTCTACAGGCGGTGGTGAGGGGGAGGTGATTTTGTTTGAGGCCAGGTGGACAAAGAGAGGTTGGAGCGGCAGAGGGTAATAGATGAGATGTTGGAGGTAGATAGGAGTTATGCAGAGGATGGGGACCCAGCAAAGCTGGAAAAGAACACAAAGCAACACTGCTGGGGCAGCACGGTAGCATTGTGGATAGCACAATTGTTTCACTGCTCCAGGGTCCCAGGTTCGATTCCGGCTTGGGTCACTGTCTGTGCGGAGTCTGCACGTTCTCCCAGTGTGTGCGTGGGTTTCCTCCGGGTGCTCCGGTTTCCTCCCACAGACCAAAGATGTGCAGGTTAGGTGGATTGGCCATGCTAAATTGCCCTTAGTGTCCAAAATTGCCCTTAGTGTTGGGTGGGGTTACTGGGTTTTGGGGATAGGGTGAAAGTGTTGACCATGGGTAGGGTGCTCTTTCCAAGAGCCGGTGCAGACTCGATGGGCCGAATGGCCTCCTTCTGCACTGTAAATTCTATGATCTATGAGCAGCCAAACATTTCTTAAAGCGACATTCGCATGACATCAGATAGGGGGCGGAGGCCATCTGCCTGGTGCTCATTATGAACGAAGGTGTAAGCCGACCCAAAGCAGGGCCGGGTGCTGTTGAGTCCTTCCAGCAAGGACTCTCCTGGGAGTAACATGCTGCCTTGAGCGGGACTTTGTAAATAGCTAAAGTTATGTTCATCTGCCATCAGCTTCCTCGGAGTCATTAAAGGTGAGGTCAGTGCTGGACGTATATGAAAAGCAGACCTTCAGGAAGGCCACTTTGAGAGGTTGGTCATCCATACTGAAGTCTTTGTACCTCAGTGGAGATGTCATTGACTTGTTTGGCGAGTGGGAACACAGTAAATGCTACCCAGCTGTTAGCTGACCTTGGAACCGAAGGCCCATGGTGGGCTTTCCTAAGGAATGAGTGTCATTGTTTCTGACTATATCACAGCATATTGAACTGAGGCACTGAAAGCACGGAGTGGATTCACAAGACACAGCCATAGAGATGGCATCAACTACCTGGTAAACATGATGTGGAGATGCCGGCGTTGGACTGGTGTGAGCACAGTAAGAAGTCTTACAACACCAGGTTAAAGTCCAACAGGTTTGTTTCAAATCACTAGCTTTTGGAGCACTGCTCCTTCCTCAGGTGAATGAAGAGGTAGGTTCCAGAAACATATGTATAGACAAAGATGCAAGATAATGCTTTGAATGCGACCATTTGCAGGTAATTAAGTCTTTACAGATCCAGAGAGTGGGGTAACCCCAGGTTAAAGAGGTGTGAATTGTCTCAAGCCAGGACAGTTGGTAGGATTTCGCAAGCACAGGCCAGATGGTGGAGGGTGAATGTAATGCGACATGAATCCAAGTTCCCAGTTGAGGCCATACTCATGTGTGCGGAACTTGGCTAGACGTTTCTGTTTGGCGATTCTGCGTTGTCGCGCGTCCTGAACTGTTTGGAGAACATTTACCCGGAGATCAGAGGCTGAATGCCCTTGACTGCTGAAGTGTTCTCCGACTGGAAGGGAACATTCCTGCCTGACGATTGTCACGCGATGTCCGTTCATCCGTTGTCGCAGCGGCTGCATGGTCTCGCCAATGTACCATGGATGAACGGACATCGCCAGGCAGGAATGTTCCCTCCCAGTCCTAATTGATTTTTGTTCTCCCTCCTTCTCCAATTCCATATAGATATAATAGTATGGCTGATTATGTCAGTCCTGCAGAAGCTGCCCTCACGGTACTGGTGGCACCCCAGCGGCCAGACACCAGAGAAGGCAGCAGCAGCGTCGGCGCAGGCTGGAGGCGGCTCCCCCTGTGCATGGAGCTACCGCACATCCTGAAGACCCGGCCTACCATCAGGCCGAGGAGGAACCCAGAGAGAGACGCCACAATGGCTCAAGGTGTACAGTCATCATTGGTCTTTCAAGGAGATGACAGACAGCATGTGCTGCAGGAGACTCCATCTCAACTAAAGAGACAATGTGACACCTGTGCCATGTCCTCGCAAACTTGGTACCCCGTGGAGGAGGAGGTCACCCATTCCAGGTGGCTGTGAAGGTCACCGCAGCCCTGAACTTCTATGAAACCAGTTCATTGTAGGGCTCGAGTGGGGTTTTGTGCAGCATATCACAAGCTATGACCCACAAGTGTATCCCTGAGGTTCCGGATGCCCTCTATGTCCGGGCATCAGACTATATCAACTTTGAGCTGGACCAGGCCCACCAAGATGCCAGAGCTGCATGATTCTCCACCATCGCCAGGATGCCCCAGGTCAAGGGGGTAACTGATGGCACGCATGTCACCTTGCACACACCAGGGCATCAGGGAGTGTCTTTCATTAACAGGAAATGATTCCATTCCCTGAATGTTCAACTAATGCGACCACCTCCTCCAGATTGTGCACATGTGCGCACGCTTCCCAGCTTGCCTGAATGACAGCGACATCATGGGAGACTTGGAGATCCCAGGCTACCCCAGAATGACAGGTTGGTTCTTGGGGGGGGATAAGGGATACCCGCTGAGGTTGTGGCTGATGATGCCAGTGCAGAGGCAGGAGACCAAGTTAGAGATCAGACATTGCCACCCATGACATCATTGAGCGGTGCATCGGACTACTCAAAATGAGGTTCTGATGCCTGGATCGTTCTGGTGGTAAACACCCCCCAGAGAGTCTTCCGCTTTGTGGTGGTCTGCCGTGTCCTTCACAACCTGGCACAGCAGTGGGGTGGCATGCTGGAGGAGGAGGGGCGTGCAGTCACATCTGAGGAGGAGGAAGAGGCGGTGGACCAGGAGGGGATTGAGGACAACCTGGGGAGAACACGCAGGAGGATTGAAGACAGGAAGCGGCAAGGGTCTGGCATGCCTGGAGGACCAGATGGGCCCTCAACCTTGCCCGATTCTCAGAGGTTGAGGTTATGTCCGTCAGCTCACCCCTCCCCATCTCTCCTCCCCTCCCCATTCCCTCTAGTTCTGCCCCTCCCCCCAAGCCCTCCTTCTCCCCAATCTCCTCCTTCCCAAATCCTTCCTTCTCTCAAATCCCCCTCTCTTGCAATCCCTCCTTCCTCCCAATCCCTCCTTCCACAAATCCCCCCTTCCCCTCCTTCCTCCTGCCCCCCCCCCCCCCCCACTGTGTCTGGGCAGAGAAGCGAGGTGTGGGGAAGCGGAGAGCAACAGGGAGTGGGTGCAGGGCAGGCCTGCTGTGAAGATTAACATGACAGGGGCTTCACATGTGACAAGTGTCACATGTTTTAATAGTGGTCTACTGCTGCATCTAGGTGTGTCCCCAGGATGCACATCAGAGGTGGAAGTAGCCCGCTGCTTTCCGTGCCCTTTGGCCTTTATTTCCCTTGGTGGATGTTAAGTGGAGGGCCTGGAGCCAGGGGGCTCCCGCCAACTTACCGGTGTCACTGGCATTGCTGTGCCACCCTATTCTGCCCGCTGCCCTTGAGTTGTGCCAATGCTGGGAGGGGAGGGATTCAGACGAACTGGAGACCGTCGTCGTCTTATTTACGGTGTATTTGTTTTGATTCTTTTTTAAGTACTGCCACTTCAATGGAATAATTTCAATGGAGAAACAGAAGCTGTTTTGAAGCATTTGTGGCTCATTCCTCTGTGTGATGAAGACAAGTTAAAGAAAGAGAGAGATACAAAGACAAAGAGAGTGAAAGAGAGAAAGAGAGGAAGAGAGAAAGAAAGAGAAAGATGGATGGTTAAATTGGGTTCTAAATTTTAAAACTCTTCATCAGAGCTGGCAAGATTTATACAGGGAAATTAAAACGTCTAATCCCTAATCACCATGTGAAAAGATCAGCTATCTCCATCAAGGCCAGTGTACACATTACAATTGACCTTGGATAAAGAGTCCAGGACTGAAGATAAAGATCAGTTCTGAGTCCAGCTCCAGCATTGCCCTTACTAGATTACCATGCCGGTCAGGCGTGACGGGAATGGACTGTTGCTTCCCTGCGTAGCCTGCTGACCGGCGCAGTGTGGAAGAGACACGCGTGGGTGAAGTGCCGAGAAGCATATGACGTCTGTAAACCACTGAGTCCTGGCTTCCAGGAAAAGAACAGACCAAAAAATAAATAAAATCAGCCGTGTTCCAGCTGTCGGGTGTGAATATTCAGTTCAGTCAAAGCAAATGATAATTTCAGAGGCTCAGGTGTTGCCAATTAGGCCTTGGCTAGGGGGCAAAGGATAGCTCCAGGAAGGCAGTGAGGAGATTTCTTCAAGCTATGGGCTCTCAGCAGGACAAGAAACTATTGACTACTTCATGAGTCATCCATGCGAGGATTAAAAAAAAAAGGGTCAGCAGGATTATCCCAGGATCAGATCATCGAATTGTGCCAAATTGGAGAAGGCTGTTCGACCCATCGGCTCTCAGAGTTGCCCATTTAGTCCCATTCCCCTGCCTTTCTCCAAAACCCTGCAAATAGTTTTGCTTTGCGTATTTATTCTATTTCTTTTAGAAAATTACTATGAATCTGCCTTTTCAGATCATTCAAATCATAATTTGCTGCACTGAAACCGCCCCCCCCCCCCCACCCCACCCCATCCCATCCCCTGTGAGCTGCCACAACCTCAGCTCAGATATATCTAGCTCTCACTTCCTTAACTACACTTGATCATTGTTCATAGGACCTGGGCATTGCTGGCATTTATTGCTCATCCCCAACAGCCCTTGAGGGGGCAGTTAGAGCCAACCACGTAGGTGGTCTGGAGTCACATGTAGGCCAGATCAGGGAAGGACGGCAGATTTGCTTCCCTAAAGGACATTAATGAACCTGATGGGTTTTTATGATAGGACAATCTACAATGGTTTTGTGACTTTTAATTCCAGAATTCAAATGTCACCATCTGCAGTGGCGGGATTTGAACCTGGGTCCCCAGAGCATTACTCTGGTCTCTGCTTTATTAGTCCAGTGACAATACCACTACACCACTGTCTCCCCAAGCTTTGGTTGCATGTCCAAATACCTCCTTATCTGGCTCAGTGTCACATTTTATTTCATTACTTCTCTGAAACCCCAAATGGCCTATTCCTGCTACTACGTCCTAGGAAGCTTCATAGAACATTTGACAACCATAAAAGGTCCTATATAGGGGTGGCACAGTGGTGCAGTGGTTAGCATTGCTGCCTCATGGCGCCAAGGACACGGGTTCGATTCCAGCCTCAAGTTACTGTCTGTGTGGAGTTCGTATATTCTCCCCGTGTCTGCGTGGGTCTCAACCCCACAACCCAAAGATGTGCAAGGTAGGTGGATTGGCCACACTAAAGTTGCCCCTTAATTTTTTTTTAAAAAGGTGACTTCCGGTTGCGGCTATGCCGGGCTAGGTCGCACGTTTGGCAGCTCCTGCCAGGAACGGACTTTTGGGCTCTTTAGAGGGGCCCCAACGGCAATTGTTCGACGGCTCCCAGTGTGGGAAGGTGACAGCAAGATTCCCCCGGCACTGTATGGATTGGACCAGGAGTGGAGCGGTTAAGAAAGTGATTCTGGTGCAGCAGAAAGTGCGAGGGAGGAGAAGCAAGATGGCGGCGGGTGGAGACCAAGCAGCGTGGGCGCAGTGGTCGCAGGAGCAGCAGGAGCTCCTCAAACGCTGCTTTGCGGAGCTGAAGACAGAAATGCTGGCACCAATGAAGGCGTCGATTTAGAAGCTTGTGGAGACCCAGAAGGACCAAGGGGCGGCGATCCAGGAGGTGCGGCAAAAAGCCTCGGAGAACGAGGATGAGACCTTGGGCCTGGCGGTGAAGGTGGAAGCGCACGATCATAGTATCATAGAATTTACAGTGCAGAAGGAGGCCATTCGGCCCATCGAGTCTGCACCGGCTCTTGGAAAGAGCACCCTACCCAAGGTCCACACCTCCACCCTATCCCCATAACCCAGTAACCCCACCCTACACTAAGGGCAATTTTGGACACTATGGGCAATTTAGCATGGCCAATCCACCTAACCCGCACATCTTTGGATTGTGGGAGGAAACCGGAGCACCCGGAGGAAACCCACGCACACACGGGGAGGATGTGCAGACTCCGCACAGACAGTGACCCAAGCCGGAATCGAACCTGGGACCCTGGAGCTGTGAAGCATTTGTGCGATCCACAATGCTACCGTGCTGCCCCGATGCGCTGCACAATAGGTGGCAGGAAAAATTTGAGGACCTGGAGAATAGGTCGAGGAGGAAGAATCTTCGGATTCTGGGTCTCCTCGAAGGAGTGGAGGGGCCTGATGACGGGGCATATATGAGCACGATGCTCAATTCACTGACGGGCGCAGGAGCTTTCCAGAGGCCTCTTTGTGCTGGATGAGGCTCATCGGGTCCTGGCAAGGAGATCCAAAGCCAACGAGCCGCCAAGGGCTGTAGTGGTGAGGTTCCACCGCTTTATGGACAGAGAGTGCGTCCTGAGAAGGGCGAAAAAAAAAAAAGGAACAGCAGGTGGGAGAACACGGAGATCCGAATCTACCAGGACTGGAGTGCGGAGGTGGCTAAGAAGAGGGCTGGTTTCAACCGGGCTAAGGCGGTTCTCCATCGGAAGGGGGATAAGTTTGGGATGCTGCAGCCAGTGTGATTGTGGGTCACGTTCCAAGATCGGCACCACTATTTTGAGACGCCTGATGAGGCATGGAACTTTATCCAGACTGAAAAGTTGGACTCAAACTGAGGGTTTGTCGTGGCGGTGGTGGGGGGGGGGGGGGGGTGTTTACTGTGTTTGGGGAATGTTCTTTTTGTTTTGGTGCTGGGTGGGGATGGGTGAATGGATTTGATGTGGGGGCTGTGGGAGAGTGTGGGTGTCGGTGTTGGAGGGGCAGGGCCCCGCGGAGGAAGGGGGGGTGGAGGCCCGGGGATGGGGAGTTGGGATAAGGCCGCAAAAAAGGAGCTGCGCCAGAGGGGGCGGGGCCAGCTCAGGAACGCGCGGGCTTTTTCCCGTGTTAGGGAAGGATGGGGGCGGGGCCGGGGGGGGGAAGGGCGGAGCTGGAGAGGGGGGGGGCAGGGCGGTGCTGGAGAGGAGCGCACACTGACTGCCAACGGGTGGAGGGATTCTCACACTGGGGGAATCGATGGAAGAGGCCGGGGTCAGACGGGGGGGACTGGGTTGCTGCTGCATAGGAGGGGTAGTCGGGGCTGGAGTCCGCCGCCTGGGGGACTGGAGGGTGCGGGAGGCGTGGGCATGTGGCTGGCCTAGAAAAGGAGATGGCTAGTCGGCAGGGGGTGGGGGGGGGGGGGGGGGCGAATAGCCCCCTGATCCGGCTGATAACTTGGAATGTGAGGGGCCTGAACGGGCCGGTCAAGAGGGCCCGGGTGTTCGCGCACTTAAAGGGACTGAAGGCAGACGTGGTTATGCTCCAGGATACACATCTGAAGGTGGCAGATCAGGTTAGGCTGAGAAAGGGATGGGTAGGGCAGGTCTTTCATTCAGGGCTGGATGCGAAGAACAGAGGGGTTGCAATACTGGTGGGGAAGCGGGTGTCGTTCGAGGCACTGAATATTGTAGTGGATAATGTTGGTCGATATGTGATGGTGAGTGGTAGGTTGCAGAGAGTGCGGGTGGTACTGGTGAACGTACATGCCCCGAATTGGGATGATGCCGGATTTATGAAACGCATGCTGGGTCGGATTCCGGATCTGGAGGTAGGAAGCTTGATAATGGGGGGGAGGGGGGGGAAACTTCGACATGTTCTAGGTCCAGGACGGGTAAGAGGCCGGCTGCGGCGAAGGTGCTCAGGGGGTTTATGGACCAGATGGGGGGAATGGATCCATGGAGGTTTGCCAGGCCGCTGGCCAGGGAATTTTCCTTTTTTCCCCCACGTCCATAGAGCCTACTCCCGGATAGATTTTTTCATCTTGAGGAGGGCGCTAATCCCTAAAGTGGAGGGAACAGAATATTTGGCCATAGCCATCTCGGACCACGCCCCGCATTGGGTGGAGCTGGAGTTGGGGGGAGGAGAGGGACCAGCGCCCGCTGTGGCGCCTCGATGTGCGACTGTTGGCGGATGAGGGGGTGTGCGGGCGGGTGCGGGGGTGTATTGAAAGATACTTGGAGGCCAACGACAACGGGGAGGTGCAGGTGGGGGTAGTCTGGGAGGCGTTGAAGGCGGTGGTCAGGGGAGAGCTAATCTCCATTAGGGCCCACAGGGAGAAGAGGGAGAGGAGGGAGAGGTTGGTGGGGGAGATTTTAAGGGTGGACAGGAGTTATGCAGAGGCCCCCCGAGGAGGAGAACCTCCAGACAGAATTCGACCTGATGACCACGGGGAAAGCAGAGGCACAGTGGAGGAAAGCGCAAGGGGCGGCGTATGAGTATGGGGAGAAGGTGAGTCGGATGCTGGCACATCAGCTTTGTAAGAGCGAGGCAGCGAGGGAGATTGATGGAGTTAGGGATAATGGGGGGGAATACGGTGCGGAGTGCAGTGAGAATAAACAAGGTATTTAGGGACTTTTATGGGGATCTGTACAGATCTGAGCCCCCAGTGGGGCAGGAGGGGATGCAACAATTCCTAAATCAGCTGAGGTTCCCAAGGGTGGAGGAGGAGCAGGTGGCTGGTTTGGGGGCGCCGATTGGGTTGGAGGAGCTGGTTAAAGGATTGGGGAGCATGCAGGCGGGGAAGGCCCCGGGCCAGATGGATTCCCGGTTGAATTTTACAGGAAATACGTGGACCTGCTGGGCCCGTTGCTTGTGAGGACTTTTAATAAGGCGAGGGAGGAGGGGACCTTGCCCCCGACAATGCCCAGGCACTGATTTCTTTGATTTTGAAGCGGGACAAGGATCCATTGCAATGTGGGTCGTATAGACCGATCTCGCCCCTCAATGTTGACGCTAAGTTGCTGGCGAAGGTGCTGGCTACGAGAATTGAGGACTGTGTCCCTGGGGTGATTCACGAGGACCACACGTGATTTATGAAGGGTAGACAGCTAAATACAAATGTGCGGAGGCTCCTCAATGTGATTATGATGCACTCGGTGGAGGGGGAAGCGGAGGTAGTGGCAGCTATGGACGCGGAGAAGGCCTTTGATCGGGTGGAGTGGGAGAATCTTTGGGAAGTGTTGCGGAGGTTTGGGTTCATGGAGGGGTTCATCAGTTGGGTCAGGCTGCTATATAGAGCCCCTGTGGCGAGTGTGGCTACGAACCGGCGGAGGTCGGAGTACTTTCGGCTGTACCGGGGGTCGAGGCAGGGGTGTTCCTTATCCCCCTTGTTGTTTGCACTGGCAATTGAGCCGTTGGCCATGGCACTGAGGGAGTCTAGGAAATGGAGGGCATTGATTCGGGTGGGGGGGGGGAACACAGGGTGTCATCGTATGCCGATGACCTGTTGTTGTATGTTGCGGATCCAGTACGAGGGGATGGCGGAGGTCATGCGGATCCTTATGGAGTTTGGGGACTTTTCAGGGTATAAACTCAACGTAGGGAAGTGTGAGCTCTTTGTGGTGCATTCAGGGGACCAGGGAAGGGGGATAGATGAGCTACCGCTGAAGAGGGTGGCAAGGAGCTTTCGGTACTTGGGGATCCAAGTAGCTAGGAGTTGGGGGGCCCTGCACAAGCTCAATTTGACATGGTTGGTGGAGCAGATGGAGCAGGATTTTAAAAGATGGGATATGCTGCCACTCTCACTAGCGGGTAGGGTGCAGTCAATCAAAATGACGGTCCTCCCGAGGTTCCTCTTTGTGTTCCAGTGCCTTCCCATTTTTATCCCCAAGGCCTTTTCAAACTGGTAAGTAAGAGCATCATGGGATTTGTGTGGGCGAATAAGACCCCGAGGGTGAAGAGGGTGTTTCTGGAATGTAGCAGGGACAGTGGGGGGGGGCTGGCGCTACCGAATCTATGTGGCTATTATTGGGCAGCCAATGTGGCGATGATCCGTAAGTGGGTAATGGAGGGAGAGGGGGCGGCGTGGAAGAGGATAGAGATGGCGTCCTGTGTTGGCACGAGCCCGAGGGCGCTGGTGACGGCACCACTGCCGCTCTCGCCGACAAGGTACACCACAAGTCCGGTGGTGGCAGCGACGTTGAAGATCTGGGGGCAGTGGAGGTGACATAGGGGCGAGGTGGGAGCCTCGGTTTGGTCCCCGATTCGGGAGAATCATCGGTTCGTACCGGGAAGGATGGATGGGGGGTTTCGGAGCTGGTCGGGCAGGGTTCAGAAGAATGGGGGACCTGTTCATCAATGGGACGTTTGCGAGCCTCGGGGCGGTGGAGGAGAAGTTTGGGCTACCCCCGGGAAACGCTTTCAGGTACATGCAAGTGAGGGCATTTGTGAGGCGGCAGGTGAGGGAATTCCTGCTGCTTCCGGCACGTGGAATTCAGGACAGGGTGATTTCGAGTGCACGGGTTGGAGAAGGCAAGGTTTCGGCGATTTACCAGGAGCTGCAGGACGAGGAGGAGGCCTCGGTGGAGGAGTTAAAGGACAAGTGGGAGGAGGAGCTTGGGAAGGAGATAGATGAGGGTCTGTGGGCTGATGCCCTGAGTATGGTTAACTCTTCCTCCTCTTGCGCCAGGCTCAGCCTAATACAGTTTAAAGTTACTCACAGAGCGCATATGACAGGGGCGAGGTTAAGTAGGTTCTTTGGGGTGGAGGACAGATGTGGGAGGTGCTCGGGGAGCCCAGCAAATCACATCCATATGTTCTGGTTGTGCCCGCCACTGAATGGGTTTTGGAGGGGTTTTGCGAGGACTATGTCCAAGGTGGTGAACGCCCAGGTCAATCAGAGCTGGGGATTAGCATTATTTGGGGTATCTGACGAGCCGGGAGTGCAGGAGGCAAAAGAGGCCGGTATTCTGGCCTTTGCGTCCCTGGTATCCCGGCGGAGGATTTTGTTACTGTGGAAAGATGCGAAGCCCCCTAGTGTGGAAGCTTGGATCAATGACATGGCAGGGTTCATCAAGCTGGAAAGGATAAAGTTTGCCTTGCGAGGGTCTGTGCAAGGGTTTTCCAGGCGGTGGCAACCGTTCCTAGACTATCTCGCGGAGCGTTAGGAGGAGGTCAGCAGCAGCAGCAGCCGCCCAGGGGCTTGGGGGGGGGGGGGGGGGGAGTTTCTTTTAGGGTGGCGTTTGGGTTAAGGTTTTTTTTCCCCCTATTTCTGTTTTCTACTGTTATATGGGGGGTTACTGTATTTGGGGGAAATCCAAGGTAGAATTTCTGCTTGTTGTGTTTTTGTTTCTTTTTCTTGTTTGGGGGGGGGGGGGTTGTTGAAAATTTGAATAAATATATTTTCCAAAAAAAAAAAAAAATTTTGTTTTTTAAAGTTGCGATATAAATGTAACTTGTTGTTGACGGTATCATCAGTCTAGTGAAAGCTGACCAGATGCATGTAGGAAGCCAAGTGCATTATTGTTGTCTTTCAGGGCACGGTATCTGCTGGCTCCTCTTGGTCTATCCTACTCGTGACGCCGTGTGGTTGACTCAATATCCTCATGCAATTAAGGATGGGCAATAAATACTTTTTCACAAGCGTCACCCACATTCCGAAACAAATATAAGAAAGGATTTCAAGAGGGGAAAGTAACCAACAATGAATAATAAAATGCCCTGTCATTCTAAAAGACAAATCAATCCATAACCGAGACACTGCAGCTGCAATGAACTATTTATCACATAAAAGCCCAGACTTAATCCAAACTCACCTGTCAGAAACCAGGCCGAGGTGGCAAGTGTCAAAATAACAGAAGTTATTTACACTCTTTAATCCCACTTTCTTCCCATTGTGCCCCGTATTAATCCTTGAACAACCCATTATATTCCAGAAAATCAGTTGATGAAAGATGAAATTGGAGGCAATCTTCACTCCATCTGGTATTTATTTACAGAGTGAAATGTTACAGGCATATAGCTCCTAACTCAACCATACTATAATTTCAGCAAGTATCTCTTTATACTCTTTTAAACAAAAAACCCAATAATATAAATTAGCGAGAGGGGGTGACAGCCCTGGTGGGGCACAGAGTATCTATTAAACCGATTGATAGCCCCTTTGGTTCCCGATTTATACTCTTTATATAAAACAAAAGTAAATAAATCAAAGAAAGATGAGGCAAAGGGTGAGGTGAAAGCCCTTGGTGGAGCACTGTAACTAAACCAAAACATCAAGGGAAACTTAACTCAGTAAACGAACATATCATTTCCAGGGGTGATGATGCATCTCAGCCCCTATGATGCCCACTTGTCACGGAAGACCTGAAACGTACCAATGAACGCCATGTTACGCCATGAACACCTCTCTAGGGCCACCCACCAAACATAGCCGCAGTAGAGGGGCAGACAGTTGGGTTGGACAACCACCTCAATCTCCCATTCCTTGAACCTGTTGATGACCACCCTAGTCAGGCAGAGGAGGTCCTCCTCGCTCCCAGCTCCCCTCTACACTGGGTCAAAATGGACAAGCCTAACCCAATTTTGAGAAGATGGCGTTTGGGCAAATTGAAGAAACGTCTCCAACACTTTTGATTTTTTTGAGAATGTTTCAAAGGGAGTGAACATTTTGAGCCAAAAGCTGTAGAACTGAAACTGTGGACCCTCGGATTAAGTCTGATGCTCTCCCGACTGAGCTACCAGGGATCTTGAGCTACCAGGGATCCTGAGTAACTTTTTATGCTCTTTCAAGAAAATAATCATTAAATTAAATGAAAAATACAGGAATAATATCCCCAATAGGACATTCTAACTAAAACATATCATAAATGAAAATGTAATTCCCGGGGTGAATATCTTTTTATGTATGCTCAAATGGATTATTGCCCTCCGCCTCCATATAATTAAACACAATTAATAAATAATTAACACAGGCGAGCAGAATAATAAAAAGAAGCAGGGGCTTTGTTTCAAATATGCAGATTAGGTCATTGACAAAGGGAGTGAAGGAGGAAGGTAAGGACAGAGGGAGCAAAGGAATCAGGATTGAAGGAGGCGGAGAGAGGCAGTTTTGATTCAACTGGCAAAACCTGTTTCAAGGCCAAATTCAAGGCCAGAAGAGGTACAAATGGCAAGTTTAAAATTTATTTTTCAGATTTTTCTGTGGGCCAGGGGAGGCAGAGCCATCGGCTTGTAACAGGTTAAACCGCACCCGTCACCACACCTCTCAGTTTCAAGAGCTGACAAGTCTGCCTCCTGCTACCCCCCTCATCCTCAATTATGACCAGACACCAACCACTCCCTCTGCAGCCACCCCCTTCCTCCATTGCTAACAGACACCTCCACAATGAACGCAATCACGGCTCCATTCACACACACAACCATTCCCCCCCACCCCCCAGACTCGAAACCTTCCTGATGGGCTCTGAACCTCGAATTAACTGCAGCGTCTGACTCTGAGGATTTCTGGTTCTTGCCTCCTGATGTGAATCCCCCCCCCCCCCCAGTTGTCAATCAACCCGGTTATCAGGTGGGAGTCAGCAACACGTTATGGAAACAATTAACTTGCCATTCAGATCGACGGGGGCTCCGATTGCCCAGCCTTGCAGAGAACTTTCCCACACTTTATTTGCGGCCAATATTGCTGACAGCACTGCTAATCGCTCCGGTTCTGGCACAAGCTCACAACCACGTACCTTCAGTTTAAGATCCAGACCTCGGCTGTAATTTGTTCCCCCAAAGTAAAGATCATCTTCTGATCCGTCACAGCAGGCAAAGGGTCGTGAATGGCACCGATAGAGACAATGCAGCTTAACTCTTACATTCACACAGAGCTAAACGCTCAATGCCCCTGTGAAATTCATTACCTCATCCATTACTGCATTAGATAATCCCTTTCTACAGCTGTCTCTGGCAAAATAGGACTGACCCATCTTTTATTGGTACTGATGGGTCAGCACTGGCCAAGCCGCAGATTCAGAACGGTTCCTCAGTTGGGGAATATTGTGTGACTAAAACAGTTCATGAATCATTTACAGTTACCACTGCAGTCAGGAAGTCATTAAACACCACAGGTATTCAGAAGGAGACCAGAGATCTCATTAGCTCTTTTCTCAAAGCATAAAGTGAATAATTATGGGTCTCAAAACGATCCTACTTGGTATTTTGTTGTGCTTTCTTTCGGATCCACGGTTGTACAGGGTAGAAATAGCTGTCACTTCAATGTTGAAAGGGTTGTTTCCCTCTGTGGGAGAGGCAGAACTGGAGCAAGCCATTTAAAAATAAGAGGCTGCATATTATGGGGGGATGGACGGGCAGATAGGACAGCCTCACCCCCACCCTCAGAAACAAAGACAGCGTGGAGCTGACTCACTGTGGGTGGGCTACCGGAGGGGCCTCTGCCCCTCGCTAGTTGGCCGGCAGCTCCAGCAGTCCTGGCAGCACCAAGAGCGCAGTGGACACTGTCAGGACTGCAACCAGGCCCATGCAGAAGGCACGATGGACATCAAAGTAAGGCAAGTCTGGAGTATTGGCCAAGGAGGCTTTGGGTAGCTTGGGGAGGAGGGTAGTGGTGGTTGGTTTTACAGGGCAAGCAGGTAGGAAGAAAGGGGATTACTATCTTAGTGGGGGCTGCTCCCTGATGTGCCAAGGTCAACGCCAGAAGATAGTAGACATCTTCCTTCCTGCCCTTTTATAAAGTTTTACAGAAAATAGTCTGCCCACTTCAACCGTATTATGGCATGGGCAGCGTAGTGTCAGGTCAACCAATTTGTTAACAAGCTCAATTGACCCCCATAATTATTTATTTATTTAAATATGGCAGGCAGGATACCAGTTTCAGCACCCACCCACGTACCGTTTTATGGGGACGAGCTTGGGGGTGGGCAGGAGAGTGGTTGGATGGGTAGCCACCCTCTTACTTGCTCTCCCCCCCCACCCCGCCCAAAATACACCCGGCCAGAGCATGCAAAATCCAGCCCGGCCAGAGCATGCAAAATCCAGCCCAAGGGGTCTCCTGTTTAAGACAAAGGTAAACAGCTTTTTTCTTCTGAGGGTTGTCTGTCAGTCTGTGGAAATCTTTTCTCCAGAGAGTAGGGAGACAGGGTCACTGCATATTTTTAAGGCTGAGTTAAACAGATTCTTGACTAACAAGGTAGTCTATGGGTGTCTGGAGTAGACAATAAAATAGAGGCCACAATCAGATCAGTCATGGTCTAATCAAATGGCACAGCAGACTCGAAGGACCAAATGGCCAATAGTGTATGTTTGTATGCCATTTATATTATTGTATGAATATTTAATGGACTGGTGTTAACTTTTGAGAGCATACAATCGCCCGCAGTCACTACCCCCGGGAACTGTTTTGGTTACATAGGACATTAAAGACTCTGGCCCCAATCGAACGACCTTGCCGCATCCGACTCGGTGACACGATGAGGCCATTAAATCTCGAGAGAGGCCTCTCACAAGACTTACAAAACTCGAGACACCTCGCGAGATCTAATGTGATCTTACAAGACGTAAGATCACCGAGTGTGATCCAGATTTGGATATTTAAATGTTCAGTTAAGCTCCCTTAAATATGTTCTCACCAGAGTTTCCCAAGGCCTAGGATCAAACGCACCTGGGATATCTCACTGTGGTGCCGTTTAGCACTGGCCCACACAAACGTGGACCAGGCATAACGGCACCTGGGTGTCTCCCAGGAGATCGGAGGCCCCCCGGGTGGTTGGGCTCTGGGCAGGGTGGTACCCTGGTACTCCTGATGCCACCCAGGCACCTTGGCACTGCCAGCTTGACACCCTGGCCAACACTGTGCTGTAACTATCTTATGATTCAATAGTTTGTAATGGTGGCAGGTGCAACAGAAATTCATGAAAAAATAGAGGCATTGACTTAAAATATTTTTCCTAGTTCAGTCTGAATGAATACAAGTTTACTTTTTAAAAATTCAATCGCATTTTAAATGACCCAGCGACAGTGAAAGAACAGCAATGAGGGTGGCACGGTGGCAAGCACTGCTGCCTCACAGCACCAGGGACCCAGGTCCAATTCCAGCCTTGGGTGATGGGCTGTGTTGAGTTTTCACATTCTCCCCGTGTGTGCATGGGTTTCCTCCAGGTGCTCTAGTTTTCTCCCACAGTCCAAAGATGTGCAGCTTCAGTGGATTGGTCATTCTAAATTGTCCTTTAGTGTCCAAAGGTGAGGTGGGGTTATGGTCAGACCAGATGAGGACGGCAGATCTGCGTTCCTCAAGAATATTAGTGAACCAGATGGGTTTTTACAACAATCGACAATATAGTTTCATTTAATTCCAGTTAAAGAATTGGATCCCGCTTTAAGGTGAGCCAGTTGTTTTTTTTTAAAAAAGGTATTAACATCTATTTGCAGACAGAGAATACACCATGGGCAATTTACTGGTATCTTAATAGAACTGGTATTGGCGCATATGAAATGCACCCAAGATTCTAATGTAAGAAGCAATATTATTCATGTACAGTACAGCATGCAGTATTTTAACAGGTCCTAACATTCATGCATCTTTGAATCGACGATCATTTGTTAACAAAAATTAGCATTTGACATTTCATAGGATCATTGTCTAAATTGATATTTCGAGCTGGTACAGATGTGGCATCTACAACATAACACTGTTTCTGATTGTAAATGCAGACAGAGGCAATCCATTGTTTCCACTGTGAAGCACTTGTGTATACAGATTATAATGAACATTTTTCTGTTTATATCCATATTTAGAATAACATGAATCTGGATACACTCATTTGTAATGGAAGAAGGGGGAATATGCTCAGCGGCCTATTTTTTTTGTTAAGGCTCACTTAGTTAGGTGGCACGATCACATCTTAGAATGATAGGGCTAAGTTTTACTCTGGGGAGTCGGGGAAGGGGGCAGGGGGTAGGTCGAGGCGATCCCACCCCTGCTTTGCCCGTTCACCCCTTTAGCCATTAAACAGACAATCCGGCCCTCATCAAATATTCCCACCTCCGAGTTACCTCCCAGTTGGGCAGGCCGGCAGCACTCATGTAACAGCAGCGCCACCATAGGTGTTGGTCACTGCTGGGACTGCAACAAGGTCAAGAGGAATGCATTCAGTTTAGAACCAGGATGCAAGGTAAAATTGGAGTTTCACCAGGACCAGGCTGGCAAGCCCCAATAAGAGGTTGAGGGGAGTGGTTGCCATGGTTGGAAAGGGTAAGAATGGGACTTGAGGGAGGGGAGAGGAAGATAAATGCACCTAGTTTTTTACGCAGAGGGTGGTGGGTGCCTGGAACGCTTTGCCAGCGGAGGTGCTAGAGGCGGGCACAATAGCATCATTTAAGATATATCTAGACAGATATATGAAAGGGCGGGGAACAGAGGGAAGTAGATCCTTGAAAAATGGGTGACAGGTTTAGATAAAGGATCGGCACAGGCTGGGAGGGCCTGTTCCTGTGCTGAAACTTTCTTTGTTCTAGTGGAGGGGGTGGGTGGGGGTGGTGTCAGCCGACGGGCCAACGGTGCCCGAAGAGGAACCCCACCCCAAGCAGCCTGGCAAAAGGTGAGTCAGGTTTTACCTGGCAGGCTAGTGACCAGGAGTCAGTGTCTCCTGCAATGGAGACAGTACGGAAGAATAAGGAAGAACTATTTTAAGCAGCAATTTGTAATGACCTGGCACTTGCTGCCTGTGAGGGAGGAGGATGCATAAATGATTGAGGATTTCTGAAGGAAATTGGACGGGCACTTGAGGGAAATAAACTTGCAGGGCTGTGGCGAAAGAGTGGAAAAATGGGGCTAGCTGAATTGCTCGACATCCAGTCCAGAACTGGCATGAACTCAATGGACTGAATGGCCTCCTTTGTGCCATAATGACCCGATGATTCCCCCACTGTTGCTAATCAAATCCACCCAAGGCTTAAAAACTAGGAAGCGCAGTCACCTTCTGGAAAAATCCCTAGGATTGGGGAAGATAAACCCTGGTAAGACTGACAAAATAAATAATTGAGAGAGATGCACAATAAAGAAAATCAGATGCAGTCTTACGTGGTTATCTGACTCTGTTATCCCCAGATGACATTTCCCCTGCCTCAGCATTTCGCTGCTGAATTGGAAATAAATTGCTGGAATAAGCACTGGGACATTTTAGCCCCAGGCTGTGCGTTCACGATGAATACATAATTTATTGCTTCCGTCTGTTCCCAAACTGCGACACGGAGTTCAACTAACAATCAAAACCCCTTTCATCATCGCACGAAATTATCCCTCGATGTTGTGTGTTTCTAAGAGGAAAAATAAACTCATGAAAAATTGAGAAAATCAGAAAGACTCTCTAATTATAACCATTTATATATCAGCATGCCCATGTAATGTTCCGTTACTTAAACCCTTACCAAGCCCTTTGGACTTGCACCATCATCCCTTTATTCTTTCATTACTCCTACTTTCCAGCCCATCGCAGATCCTTCTGTCTGTTCTTTCCTCCCCTTCCCCATCTCTGTACTTGCTATATTCAGTCCCTTGATCTCCAGTTCTGATGAAAGCCAGTGAACTGTTAACTCTGTTTCTCTCGTTCTCTCACACCACGGAAGTTATCTGACCAGCTGACTGTTTGCCAGCATTTTCTGATTGCATGTCAGATTTCCAGCATCCACAGTATTTTCCCGGTTTTCTCTGACTGTTTCCCGCTTGTGGATATAAACACTTCTATTTATCACTGATGTTATGTGTCAACAATGGGGTGGGGAGTCACGAGCATGCTGTGTACTGAGCAGCGGTCTGTAACAATAGTCCGCACTGGGTCAGTTGCGAGTGCAATGAAAAACAATTAGATGCTAAGTTTATTATTGTGACGTGATGACAGAAAGAAAATGATTCCAGCATTAGTACTGTTGGGTGATTGAAGAAAGGAAAAGCTTGTCAACATTACATTGAGTCATACGGAGTCTTCAGCACGGAAACAGTTCATTCGGCCCAACTAGTCAATGCCAGTGTTTATTTTCTAGGGAAGCCTCCTCCCATCCAATGTTGACCCGATCAGTATATCCCTTTACTCCCCGATCCCTCATGAGCTTTCCTAGCCTCCGCTTAAATACATCTGTACTATTCACCTCAACTACTCCTGATAATGAGTTCCAAATTCTCACCACTCTTGGGGTAAGGATTTTTTCCTGACTATGCTATTGGCTTTATTAGTTACTATCTTATATTTATGACCCGTAGTTTTGATCTCCTCCCCCCGCCCATGTACAGTTGGCTGGACAGCTGGTTTGTGATGCAGAACAAGGCCAAGCACATGGGTTCAATTCCCATACCGGCTGAGGTTATTCAACCTTGTACTTTGCCCGAGGTGTGGTGATCCTCAGGTTACATCACCAGCAGTCTCTCCTCCTCAAAAATGGTCATCTGGGACTATGGCGACTTTACTTTATCAGACCATCCCTCAAACTTCTCTTCTCGGGAGGTAAGAGCTCTAGCTGTTCACCTTTCCAAATAATTAGAACCTCTCAGTCCCTTTATCATCCTTGTAAGTCTTTTTTATTTTTGCGCCTTCTTCAATGCCATTATCTCCTTTTTATAAGATGGAGGCCAGGGCTGTGCAAGGCTCTTCCGGAAGAAGAGATATAGATTCCAGTGATGGAGATGCTGTGAAAAAGCCGAAAGTGGAGGGGATGATTGGTAGAGAAGGATCTGGAGACATGTAGGAATCGGAGGTGCTCGTCAGTCCACCGGGACAACGACATATAATAAAAGACACTTTGGAAACAAAAGCATAAAGTTGTCTAGAGTCTCCACTTGAAGGAAGCTTGAATCATGCAGTAAATAATCCAAGTGCATGCTGGTCAATTTTGAATGATGAGGTAGAAATCTATTGTAACTCTAAATAAAAATTAAAATTAAGAGGGTCATCCATTAAAAGCAGAAAGAACACCAGGCATGAATGACCAGTTAGAAACTCTGTTCAGGTCCAAAGGGAGGCCAAATCATCAATAGCAAAATATGGCACCTTTAATGAAGTAAACTTCCCAAGGCACTCCATTGGTGTGGTCATCAAACTGAATCCTGAAGTCAAATTGAATGCAACACTTGCAGTTTACAACCGCTGCTCCCATTTGGGTTGAAAAGCATGTGCTGATAATGATTTGGTTTCTTTACTTGTCTCATTACCATCCCATTTTGCCTTTCTGTCATTCTTGTTTATTCTTTCAAGCGGGTGGACGTCGTTGGCATGATCAGCATATAATTGCCACAGGAAAGTGGTGCACCATGGTGAGCCATCTTCTTGAACCGCTGCAGATCATGTGGTGCAGGTACATCCACTACCGTTAGAGAGTTCCAGGATTTTAATCCAGTCATAATGAAGGAAGAGAGATACAGTTCTAAATCAGGATGGAGTATGACTTGGAAGGGAACTTGCAAGTGATGGTGTTTCGATGCATCAGCTGCCCGTGTCCTTCAAGGTGGTAGCGATCACAGCTTTGGATCACTCTTGCCTTCCACCCCATCACAGATCATAGAATCATAGAATACCTACAGTGCAGAAGGAGGCTATTTGGTCCATTAGGTCAGGACCGACCCTCTGGAAAATCACTCCACCCAAGCCCACTCTCCCACCCTATCCCAGTAACCCCTTAACCTAATCTAGTGGGCAGCATGGTAGCACAAGTGGATAGCACTGTGGCTTCACAGCGCCAGGGTCCCAGGTTCAACTCCTGGCTGGGTCACTGTCTGTGCGGAGTCTGCACGTTCTCCCAGTGTCTGCGTGGGTTTCCTCCGGGTGCTCCGGTTTCCTCCCACAGTCCAAAGACTTGCAGGTTAGGTGGATTGGTCATGATAAATTGCCCTTAGTGTCCAAAAAATGTTAGAAGGGGTTATTGGGTTACAGGGATAGGGTGGAAGTGAGGGCTTAAATGGGTCGGTGCAGCCTCGATGGGCCGAATGGCCTCCTTCTGCACTCTATGTTCTACACATAGTGGACAATATGGAGCAATTTAACAGGGCCAGTCCACCTAACCTGCAAATCTTTTGACTGTGGGAAGAAACTGGAGCACCCAGAGGAAACCCCATGGCGAGAAAGTGCAAACTCCACACAGACAGACAGTCTAATGGAATTCTAATCGGAATTCAACCGGGTCCCTGGCGCTGTGAGGCAGCAGTGCCACCGCATCTGACCCCAAAGATATTTTGTCTTTTCTTCCCCTTTCCCTGCCTCTGTGCTTGCTTAAAACATGTGTAACACTTTCTAATTCTGATGAAAGGAACATTAAGTGAGATTGTCCAACCCCGCCCACCACTGGGATTGAATGACCCCGTTGAAAGTCAATGAGCTTTTGGCTGGCCTGCCGCATCCCCCATGGGGACCAGAAAATTCCGGCCATTAACATCTTCACACATGGGGTGGCACAGTGGTTAGCACGTGCCTCACGGTGCTGAGGATCCATTCGATCCCGGCCGGGTCACTGTGTGGAGTCTGCACATTCCCCCAGTGTTTGCATGGGTTTCACCCCCGAAACCCAAAGATCTGCAGGCTGGGTGGATTGGCTATGCTAAGTTGCCCCTTAATTGGGAAAAAAATAATTGGGCACTTTAAATTTACTAAACAAAACATCTTCGCACATGCTGAATATTAGCGGCTTAAGATTTGACTAGGCACGTCATAAGGAGGCACCAGGAAAGGTGACCAAAAGCTTGGTCAAAGAGTTAGGTGACAGTGTTTTTTTATTCACTGGGTGTGCGTGTCACTGGCTGGGTCAGCATTTATTGCCCATCCCTAACTGCCCTTCAACTGATTGGCCAAGCCATGGTCACATGTAGGCCAGACCAGGTAAGGGTGACAGATTTCCTTCCATAAAGGGAACAAGGTGGATTTTTAGACTTAATTTGATTCTTATTGAATTCAAATTTCACCATCTGTTGTGGGAATCAAACCCAAGTCCCAGAGCATTGCCCTGGTTCTCTGGTTTACTGGTCCAGTGACAATATAGGAACACCACTGTCTCCCCATTAAAGGAGGAGGAGAGGAGAAATTAGGAAGGGCATTGCAGAGTTTGGAGTCTAGTTTGTTGCAGTCAATCAGGGGTAAATTATGCCTTGGTGAATTTATATAACATATAAACGCATTCCTACACCCGCAAATCATGTCCACATGTTTTGGGCATGTCCGAGGCTTGGGGGATTTTGGTAGGGGTTTACCGATGTTATGTCATAGGTATTGAAGATACGGGTGGTTCAGAGTCCAGAGGTGGCGATTTTTGGTGTGTCGGAAGACCCGGGAGCCCAGGGGCTCCAGAAAGGCTGATATTTTGGCCTTTGTCTCCTTGGTAGCCCGGAGACGGATCTTGTTGGCGTGGAAGGACTCGGAACCCCCCGAAATCGGGGGAATGGGTTAGTGACATGGCCGGGTGTCTCAGGCTTGAGAAGATCAAGTTTGCCCTGAGAGGATCGATGCTAGGGTTCACCCGGAGGTGGCAGCCGTTTATCGACTTCTTTGGGAAACATTAAACTGTCAGCAGAAAAAGGGGGGAGGGGGGGGTTAAAAGGAAAGAGGAAGGCATTGGGGGGGGGGCTGGTTGAGGTGGGAAATAGTTAGTTGGAATTGGGGAATGTGGAATTGTGTATGTAAGCCATGTCGGCTGGGTTTGGTTGCTCGTTTGTTGGGTGTTATTTGCTTTGGTGTCTTTTCCTCTTGAAAATTGTTTAAATTATATATGACTTAATAAAATATTTTCAAAAAAATAAAATAAATGCATTCCCTCACTTCGACAACATCACCTGACTGTCCCTGCCTTTGCTCAGCTGCTGTGGAAACCCTCATCCACGACTTTGTTATTTTTAAAAAACTTGACAGGGAAGGGAAGGGAGCCTGTACTGTTCAACCTACATCAAGACTGCTAGTGACTGGGACATAAACACCATTTGATTGTCATCCCACTGACTTTACATTGAAGTGCTCTCCAGACCAGCCTCACATCGCTCACCCTCCATAAACCTTAAACTCTCTGCAGCCAGAGCTGCACCAAGCCCCATTCATCTATCACTCAGTGTTCTCTCATCTGTATTGCCCTTAAATTAAGTAGTGCCCTCAGTTTAAAATTCTAATCCTGGTTTTCAAATCTCTCCATGGCCTCATCCCTTTATCTCTGTCACTTCCTTCAGCCCCAGAACCCTCTCGAGATCGCTGCACTGCTCCAATTCTGGCTTCTTGCACGTCCCGGATTTTCATTGCTTCACCAATGACGGCCGTGCCTTCAGCTACTAAAGATATTAAACTTGAGAATTCCCTCCCTAAGATCTCTCCCACTCTCTTTCCTCCTTTAAGACAATCCCATGTTACAAGAGTGTTACTTCAGAAGACCTGTGGTCCTGAAAGGTGCTTCAGAAAGGCAAAGCCTTTACATTTTTGGGATTTTGGACAAAGGCCCTTTGTCCATGTTTCTGATCATTTGCCCTAATAGCCAATTATGCAGCTTGATATCAAATTTGTGTCTGAGCCGTGGGACATTTTTCAACATTAAAGGCGAGGTGCAAAGGGAAGTAGTTCTTGTTCCATTTGTCATTGAAAGAGTTTTCAAATCAGGTGAGAACTCCTTCCAATTCCCTGCTTCAAATCAATGTGCAGTGTACAAAAATCAAGTTGACTTTTCTTAGGTTTGCAGCTGCTTTAGCGATCCTCTTCAAAACACACATCATCCAACAGCCTGTTCAATTTGCAGCCAACCCCAAAACAGTACAACGGAATGAACAGTGGATTTATGAATGGGCATGGTTTAATTTAGCACCTATGGGAAGGAAGGAGGAAGGAAGAGACTAATAGCAACTGAGGCATAAACCCCATTTGATTTTCATTCCATTAATACTCAGTCAGGTTAAAATGAACAACAACAAGATGAGTGGCACTTAATTCTCCACAGAACCATTGAATTCCTACAGTGCAGAAGGAGGCCATTCAGCCCATGAAGTTTGCACTGACCCGCTGAAAGAACACCATGCCTAGGTCCACTCCCATGTCCTATCCCCATAGCCCAACTTGTAAATCCCTAGACACCAAGGGGCAATTCAGCATGGTCAATCCCCTAACCTGCACATTTTTGGACTGTGGGAGGAAACCAGAGCACCCAGAGGAAACCCACGCAGACATGGGGAGAAAGTGCAAACTCCACACAGTCACTCAAGGCCGGAATTGAAGCTTCGACCCTGGCACTGAGGCAGCAGTGCTAACCACTGTGCCACCATGTGCTTCGTGCTGATGTTTCTACTCCACACAAGCCTCCTCCCAATCGGTCTTCATCTCACCATTTCACCCCCTACTGCGATTAGACATTGTGCTGATGAAGTCGGGTGGGAGAAGGCTTGTGCAGAACATAAACACCAGCATAGAACTGTCGGGCTAAATGGCCTATTTCTGTACAGCAAATTCAATGGGATGACTATTTAGTTTGCCTTTCTTTGGTTGCCCAATTGACTCCGAAATAAATCATAGCTTCCTTCCATGTTGTTCAATTCTGTTATTTCAAGCAGTGCATCTCAGATCTGCTTTTAAAAATCTCATGTCCCACTCTGGTACTTTCCTCATTTTTTAAAAAAAAGCATTTCCTTTACGGTTTCTAAAAGGATCATAAGATGTGAGCCCAGCCTTTAATAAAAATTCCCAGATTAACTTGTATCCCCAAAACACGGAGGACACTCCAAAACACGTTCATACAACCATGCATCGGAATTAATCTGTTAAAAGTGATAGATTTAAAGTTTGGAATATGCTGCTTGCTGAAAATCAAATCCTGATCTGCCAATAGCCATGGAGGAGCAGGAGGGAAACAACAAAATAAGGCTTCCCTGGACAGAACGCCAATGATCTTCAAACACACAATGACATTCATTGGTCTGATTTCCCTCTTCCTTAATTTCCTGTAATTTCTGATCGACTGCGATACAGTATCTTTGCAACAGGTAATGTTTCATCTAATTAGATTTGATCCAATTTATTTTATATTGAATTACACAGAACGTACAACACAGAAACAGCCCAGTCAGTTCAACTGGTCAATAGTGGTGTTTATGCTCCAAACCAGCTTCATCCTTCTTCTACCCGTGATCATTTGTTCTGTTATTCATTCATGGAGTGTGGGCTAGGCCAGCATTTACTGCCCATCCCTAATTTCCCCCTTGAACTGCTGCAGTCTATGTGGTGCAGGTATACTCTCAGTGCTGTTAGGGCTGGAGTTCCAGGATTTTGACGCAGTGACAGTCAGGATCGATGATGTATTTCCAAGTCAGGATGGTGTGCGACTTGGAGGGGGAACTTGCAAGCGTGGTGTTTCCATTTTCCTTATACGTGATAGAAGTCACAAGGGTGACACAGTGGTTAGCACAGCTACCTCACAGCACTAGGGACCTGGGTCCAATTACAGCCTTGAGTGACTGTGTGGAGTTTGCACTTTCTCCCAGTGTCTGTGTGGATTTCCTCCGGATGCTCTGGTTTCCTCCCACAGTCCAAGGATGTGCAGGTTAGGTGGGGTTACGGGGATAGGGCGGGGGAGTGGGCCGAGGTAGGGTGCTCTTTCAGAGGGTCAGTGTAGATTCAATGGACCAAATGGCCTCCTTCTGCACTGTAGTAATTCTATGGTTTAGAAAGTGCTTTGAAGGTGGTTTGATGAGATGCTGCAAGGTATCTGGTAGATAGGGTGCAAGAACTGAACATTTAACTTGGATGAGGTGCCAATCAAGTTGGTTTCTTTGTCCAATGATGAGTGTTGTTGAAGCTGCACTTATCGATGCAAGTGGAGATTATTCCATCACACTCCTGGCTCGTGTCTTGTAGACAGGCTTCAGAGAGTCAGGAGGCATTTTATGAGTTACTTGCCATAGAATTCCCAGCTTCAGATCTGTTCTTGTAGTCTCAGTAATTATGTGGCCAGTCCAATTCAACTTCTGTTCAATAGAAACCCCAAGGATGTTGATAGTAAGTGATGTAGCAATTATCAAGTAATTGAATGTCAAAGGAAGATGGTTAGATTCTCTCTTATTGGAGATGATCATTGCCTGGCATTTGTGTGGTACAAATGTTACATGCCACTTATTAGCCCAAGCCTGAATGTTGCCCAAATCTTGCTGCCTATGGACACAGCCTGCTTCAGTATCTGAGTTGCAAATATTGCTTAACACGGTACATTCATTAGGGAACATCCACATTTCTGACTTTATGATGCAGTGAAGGCTATTGATGAGGCAACTGAAGATGGTTAGGCCCTGGAACACTACTCTGAGGAACTCCTGCAGCAATATCCATGGGCTAAGGCTTATGCTCGGTATGACTCCAATTAATGTAGTGTTTTCCCTCATGATTCTCATTTAGTCAAATTTTACTAGGATTCCTTGGTGCTACACTCGATCAAATGCTGTCTTAATGTCAAGGGCAGTCACGCTTACCTCTGAAGTTCAGTTCTTTTACCCTTTTTGGACCAAGGCTGGAATGAAGTCAGGAGCTGAGTAGTCGTGGCAGAACCCAAGCTGAGCATCCATAACAGGTTATTGGGGACTAAGTCCTCCTTGACAGCTCTGCCGGTGACACATTACACCACTTTACAGATGATCGAGAGGAGGTTGATAGGGCTGTAATTGGCTGGATTGGATTTTTCCTGCATTTTGCAAACAAGAGGACATCTCAGCAATTTTCTAGTTTTTCAGGTGGTTGCCAGCATTGTAGCTGTCCTGGTCAGCTTGGGCAGGAACATGGCAAGTTTCGGAGCATTTGGCTTCAGGGCTTCAGCTGGAATGATGTTGGGGCTTATAGTCTTTGCTGTAGCTGGTGACTCCAGCCGTTTCTGCATATCATGTGGAGTGAATCAAATTGCCTGAAGATTGTTGCGAATGCTTCAGCCTTGTCCTTTGCACTGATGTGCTGGGTTCCCGCATCATTGAGGATGGGGATGCTTTTGGAGCCTCCTCCTCCTCCAGTTCGCTGTTTAATTTTCCACGACCAATCTCAACTGGATGTGGAAGGACGACAGAGCTTTAATCTGATGCTTAGATTGTGGGATCGCTTAGCTCTGTCTATTGCATGCTGTTTCTGCTGTTTAACATGCATGTAGTCGTGTACTGTAGCTTCATCAACCTGGTGTCTCCCCTTCATAAACTCCTACACTCCTCATTCATCCTCAGGTTTAATGGTCATAAAAGTTCGAGGGACTGGTCAGACCATGAAGTCACAGATTGTGGTGGAATACAATTTTCGAAATGCTGATGGCCCATAGCACCTCATGGACTCCTCTTTCTCACCTGACAGATGTGCACTGAAGCTATCCATTTAACAAGTTGGTAGAGTCACACAACACAATGAGTGGTATCCTTAGTGTGAAGTTGGGACTTAGTCTCCACAAGGATTGTGCGGTAGTCATTCCTACAAATATTGTCATGGAAAGATACATCTGCAACAGGTAGATTGATGAAGGAGAGGTGAAATAGATCTTTCACTTGTGGATTCTCTCACCCTCTGCCGCATGCCCAATCTGACACTTACGTCGAACAAGCTTCAACCAGCTTAGTCAATATTGGTGCTACCTAGCCAGCCATGGACATTGAAGTTCCCCACCCAGAGTACATAGTGTCTTTGTCACTGTCTATGCTTCTCCCCAAGTGGTGTCCAGCATGAAATACAGACTTTTCAGCTGAGGGAGGGTGGTAGATGACCATCAGCAGGAGGTTTCCTTGACCATATCTGACTTGATGTCATGAAACATCATTGGGTCCAGAGGCAATGTTGAGGACTTGCAGGACCACACCCTCCCGATTGTATATCACAGTAACAACCCCCCCCCCCCCCCTTGCCCCACTCCCACATCTGCTGCATCTGGACACACCCAGGGATGGTGATGGTAGTGTTTGGGACATTGCCTGTAAAGCACAATACAGTGAATGTGACTATATCAGGCTGTTGCCACTTGACTAGGTTGTGGGACAGTTCTCCCAATCATGCAATAATTCCAGGTGTTAGCGGGGGGCACTTTGCAGGTTCGACTGAATATGGTATGCCTTTGCCAGGTCTGATTTTATTTTGTTGTTGCTTTTTGTTACAACGGAGTGGCTTGCTTGGCTATTTTGGAGGGCAGTGAAAAGTCAACCATGTGCCATGGGGCTGGAGTCACATGTTGGACAAATCAATTAAGGACAACAGACTGCCTTCCCTGTGAGCCAGATCCATTTTTACAAATCAGTGGTTTCACAAAACCAGCTTATTGAAAAAAAATCCCAATTTATTCAATTTTCCATTGTGCTGTGGTGGGATTTGAACTGCTATCTCAGGATTACTTTTCCAGGCCACAGAATTACTAGTCTGGAAACATAAGCACCATACTATCGTAACCTTGTTTGCATGTGCTCACTTTATATCACTAAGTTAAAGTGAAGAGCTATCCCAAGAGGGCACGAGATCCATTTGGTTGGTGAAACTGATCTGCAAGATGGATTGTTTATTAGTCTGGAATCTCGCCAATCTCCTACCTAGTAGACAAACCTCTCAAGCCTTCGGTCTATGAAAATTGCTCATCAGCACTCAAAAGTATCACTTGCCACAGACATAAAACAATTGAGACCTGTGCATTTAGAAGACCTGGTCAGCTACAAGAACAAAATAAAGAGAGAAAGATTTACTTTCATATCACCCTTTTCATAAGACCAGTATGTCCCAAAATACGTTATGGCCAATGAAGTAACTTTGATCTTTGAAGCAATGTAGGAAGCATGGCAGCCAATTTACATGCAGCAAGTCCCCAAAACAGCAGGGATCACTTCCGGTTGCGGCGATGCGGAGCTAAGCCGCACATTTCGGCAGCTCCCGCGATAACGGACTTTTGGGCTCTCCAGAGGAGGCCCAACGGAACTTTTTTGATTTAATCCCGTGTGGGAAGGTGAAGTAAAGTCCCCCCTTACGTTATATGGCCGAGATTAGCGGTGGAGCGGCGGAAAAAGAAGCCCTGGAGCGGCGGGAAAAAGCAAGATGGCGGAGGATGGAGATCGAGCAGCATGGGGGCCGGACCAGCAGGAGTTCCTTAAGCGCTGTGTGGAGGAGTTTAAAAAGGAGGTGCTGGCGCCAATGCTGTTGGCGATCGAGGGGCTGAAGGAGACCCAAAAGGCCCAGGCGGTGGAGCTTCGCGAGGTGAGAGATAAAACGAATGAGAACGAGGACGAGATCCTGGGCTTGGCGGTAAAAATGGAGGCGCACGAGGCGGTGCACAGGAGGTAGGCCGAGAGAATCGAGGTCCTGGAGAACAGGTCGAGGAGGAAGAATCTCCGGATTCTGGGTCTCCCCGAAGGAGTGGAGGGAGCTGATGCCGGGGCGTATGTGAGTACGATGCTCCATTCGCTGATGGGTGCGGAGGCCTCTCCGAGCCCCCTGGAACTGGAAGGGGCTCACCGGGTCCTGGCGAGGAGACCTAAGGCTGATGAGCCGCCAAGGACGATAGTGGCAAGGTTCCATCGCTTCGCGGACAAAGAAAGTGTTCTGAGATGGGCCAAGAAGGTGCGGAGCAGTAGATGGGAGAATGCGGTGATCCGAGTTTACCAGGATTGGAGCGCTGAGGTGGCAAGGAGGAGAGCTGGCTTCAACCGGGCCAAGGCGGTGCTGCACAAAAAAAGAGTCAGGTTTGGCATGCTGCAGCCTGCGCGACTGTGGGTCACTTATCAGGACCGACACCATTATTTTTAAACGTCAGAAGAGGTTTGGACCTTTATTCAAATGGAAAAATTGGACTCGAACTGAGGGACTGTGGATGTGGGGGAGATGTTGGTTGTATACGGGGTTGTAAATATGGGTAAAGAATACTTCATGGGTGGGATGATGGATGGGGATGTGGGTAGAGTTCTGGTTAAAATTCCTTTTTTTCTTTTCTGTAGACGAGATGATGGGGAATGTGGGCGTTATGGGAATGTGCTGGAGGGAGGCAAGACTCGGGGAGGAGGGAACTGGGATAATGGCCGCAACAGGAGCTGCGCCACAGGGGGCGGTGCTGGGTCAGGAAAGCGCGGGCTTTTTCCCGCGCTAAAGCGGGGGGGGGGGGGGGGGGGGGGAGGATGGAGGAAGGTAAGGAGGAGGAGAGACTCCCACACGGGGAGATCAACGGGCAGGCGGGGGAAGCCGGGGTCAGCAGAAGTCAGCTGACTTACGGAAGTAATATGGGGGGAGCAAAAGTGCTAGATGCGGATCTAGCGGGGGGGGGGGGGGGGGGGGGAGAGAGAGGGGGGACATTAGGGTTGCTGCTGCACTGTCCGAGGGGGAACTGAAAATGGAAGAGGTGGTCGGGCGGGGGTTCCCCACCTGGGGGACTGGAAGGTGCGGGAGGCGCGAGCATGGGACTGGCCTAAGATAGGAGATGGCTAGTCGGCGGAGGGGGGTAGCCCCCCAATCCGGCTGATCATGTGGAATGTGAGAGGCTTAAACGGGCCGGTTAAGAGTGTCCGAGTGTTTGCGCAGACGTGGTCATGCTTCAGGAGATACATCTGAAGGTGGCAGATCAGGTCAGGTTAAGGAAGGGATGGGTAGGACAGGTGTTCCATTCAGGGCTGGATGCGAAGAATAGAGGGGTGGCAATACTGGTGGGGAAGCGGGTGTCGTTTGAGGCCAAGAACACAGTAGCGGACAATGGAGGCCGATACGTGATGGTGAGCGGTAGGTTGCAGGGGATGGAGGTGGTACTGGTGAATGTATATGCCCCGAACTGGGACGACGCTGGATTCATGAAACGGATGTTGGGGCGTATTCCAGACTTGGAGGTAGGGAGCTTGATAATGGGTGGGGATTTTAACACGGTGCTGGACCCAGCATTAGATCGTTCCAGATCTAGGACGGGGAAGAGGCCGGCTGCGGCCAAGGTGCTTAGGGGGTTTATGGATCAGATGGGGGGGGGGATCCGTGGTGATTTGCCAGGCCTTTGGCCAGAGAATTTTCTTTTTTCTCCCCACGTACATAAGGCCTACTCCCGGATAGATTTTTTTGTTCTGGGCAGGGCATTGATCCTGAAAGTGGAGGGAACGGAGTATTCGGCCATAGCCATTTCAGACCACGCCCCGCATTGGGTGGAGTTAGAGCTGGGGGAGGAGAGGGACCAACACCCGTTGTGGCGGTTGGATGTGGGACTGCTGGCAGACGAGGAAGTGTGTGGGAGGGTGCGGGGGTGCATCGAAAGGTATCTGGAGGCCAACGACAACAGGGAGGTTCAGGTGGGAGTAGTATGGGAGATGCTGAAGGCGGTGGTCAGGGGAGAGTTAATCTCCATCAGGGCTCATAGGGTGAAGAGAGAGGGCAGGGAAAGGGAGAGGTTAGTGGGGGAGATTTTAAGGGTGGACAGGAGATATGCAGAGGCTCCTGAAGAGGGATTACTCAGGGAGAGACGAAGTCTCCAGACGGAGTTCGACCTGTTGACCACAGGGAAGGCAGCGGCACAGTGGAGGAAGGCACAGGGGGCGATATATGAATATGGGGAGAAGGCGAGTCGGATGCTGGCACATCAGCTCCATAAGAGGATGGCAGCGAGGGAAATAGGTAGAGTCAAGGATGGCAGGGGAACTACGGTGCGGAGTGCGGGGAAAGTGAATGAGGTATTCAAGGCCTTTTACGAGGAGCTGTATAGGTCCCAGCCCCAGGGGGAAAAGAGGGGATGCGACGATTCTTGGACCAACTGAGGTTCCCGAGGGTGGAGGAGCAGGAGGTGGCTGGTTTGGGGGCACCAAATGGGGTGGAGGAGCTGGTTAAAGGACTAGGGAGCATGCAGGCAGGGAAGGCCCCGGGGCCGGATGGGTTTCCGGTGGAGTTTTATAGGAAATATGTAGACCTGTTAGCCCCGTTGCTGGTAAGGACCTTCAATGATGCAAGGGAGGGGGGGACCCTGCCCCCGACAATGTCGGAGGCGACGATCTCTTTGATCTTGAAGCGGGATAAGGACCCACTGCAATGTGGGTCGTATAGACCGATCTCGCTCCTCAACGTAGATGCTAAGTTGCTGGCAAAAGTGTTAGCTACGAGGATAGAGGACTGTGTCCCGGGGGTGATTCACGAGGACCAGACGGGATTCGTAAAGGGTAGGCAGCTAAATACTAATGTGCGAAGGCTCCTAAATGTGATAATGATGCCATCGGTGGAGGGAGAGGCGGAGATAGTGGCAGCTATGGACACGGAGAAGGCCTTTGACCGAGTAGAGTGGGAGTATCTCTGGGAAGTGTTGAGGAGGTTTGGGTTCGGGGGAGGGTTTATTAGTTGGGTTAAGCTCCTGTATAGAGCCCCGGCGGCGAGTGTGGTCACGAACCGGCGGAAGTCAGAGTATTTCCGGCTGTATCGAGGGACGAGGCAGGGGTGCCCCCTGTCCACTCTGCTGTTTGTATTAGCAATTGAACCTTTGGCCATGGCATTAAGGGAGGCGGGGAAATGGAAGGGGGTTGTCCGAGAGGGAGAGGAACATTTGAGTGTCGCTGTACGCAGACGACCTAATGCTGTATGTGGCGGATCCAGTGGAGGGGATGGTTGAGGTCATGCAGATCCTAAGGGAGTTTGGGGACTTCTCGGGCTATAAGCTCAGTGTGGGAAAGAGTGAGCTCTTTGTGGTGCATCAGGGGGATCAGGGAAGAGGGATAGACGACCTACCGTTGAGGAGGGCGGAAAGGAGCTTTCGATACTTGGGGATTCAGGTAGCTAGGAGCTGGGGGGCACTGCACAAACTTAATTTGACGTGGCTGGTTTAACAGATGGAGGAGGATTTTAAAAAGGTGGGACATGTTGCCACTCTCGCTGGCGGGCAGGGTACAGTCGATTAAAATGGTGGTCCTCCCGAGGTTTCTTTTTGTATTCCAATGCCTCCCAATTGTGATTACCAAGGCCTTCTTTAAGAGGGTTGGCGTTGCCGAATTTGGGTGGCTACTACTGGGCAGCCAACGTGGCGATGATCTGTAAGTGGGTGATGGAGGGAGAGGGGGCGGCGTGGAAGAGGTTGGAGATGGCGTCCTGCAAATGAACAAGCCTGGGGGCGCTGGTGACGGCACCGCTGCCGCTCTCGCCAACAAGGTACACCACGAGCCCGGTGGTGGCGGCAACGCTAAAGATCTGGGGGCAGTGGAGACGGCACAGGGGTGCGATGGGAGCCTCGGTGTGGTCCCCGATCAGAGATAACCATCGGTTTGTCCCAGGAAGGATGGATGGGGGGTTTCAGAGCTGGCATCGGGCAGGGATTAGAAGAATGGGGGACTTGTTCATCGATGGGACGTTGGCGAGCTTAGGGGCGCTGGAGGAGAAATTTGGACTACCCCCGGGAAATGCCTTCAGGTACATGCAAGTGAGGGCATTTGTGAGGCGGCAGGTGAGGGAATTCCCGTTGCTCCCACACAGGAAATTCAAGACCGGGTGATCTCGGGCGTATGGGTTGGAGAGGGCAAAGTGTCGGCGATATACCAGGAGATGAAAGAAGAGGGGGAGTCTTTGGTAGAGGAGCTGAAGGGTAAATGGGAAGAGGAGTTGGGGGAGGAGATTGAGGAGGGGCTATGGGCTGATGCCCTAAGTAGGGTTAATTCCTCTTCCTCGTGTGCCAGGCTTAGCCTGATACAATTTAAGGTGGTTCATAGAGCGCATATGACGGGGGCGAGGCTGAGTAGGTTCTTTGGGGTGGAGGACAGATGTGGGAGGTGCTCAGGAAGTCCGGCGAACCATGTCCATATGTTTTGGTCATGCCCGGCACTGGAGGGGTTCTGGAGGGGAGTTGCGGGAACAATATCTAAGGTGGTGAAAGTACGGGTCAAGCCAAGCTGGGGGCTAGCACTATTTGGAGTAGTGGACGAGCCGGGAGTGCAGGAGGCAAAAGAGGCCGGCATTCTGGCCTTTGCGTCCCTAGTAGCCCGGCGAAGGTTCCTAGACTATCTCGCGGAGCGTTAGATGAAGGTCGGACAGCAGCAACAGCAACCCAGGGGGGGGAGGGGGGGGGGGGGGGAAAGAGGGGGAAGGGTTTTTTTTCTGGGGGGAATTTGAGCAAGAAAACACATGAATGATCCGGGAAACTGACATGTACGGGAGGAATCCAATGTACAAAGTTCTGTATCTTATTGACTTGCCATGTTCATGTCTTGCTATGCGAGCTTTCTTTCTTCTTTTTTTGTTTTGTAACGGGGCGGTGGGGGGGGGGGGGGGGAAGTTTGTTTGTATGGTTGAAAATGTTGTTGAAAAATTCTTAATAAAAACATATTTTTGAAAAAAACAGCAGTGATGGTGGGCACTGTTCTTTTTTTTGAAAATCATGGTTGGTTGGGAGATAATTATTAGACCCAGGATATGGAGGAGATTTTCCCTGCTCTTCTTCAAAATAAAGTCAGGATATCTTTTACATATACCCAAGAGGACAGGTGAGGCTCCAGTTTATCATTTCATTCAAAAGATGGCACTGGTGTCAGCCTAGATTAAATGCTCAAGTCTGTAAGGAAGGCATTAAACAAACTGGCTACAGTTCAGAGCAATGTTTGTTATTTGAAAACAGGATACAATGATATGGGTTGAATTGAAGAGGACCTTCTACTCTGAATAGAACAAGCTACACTAAATAGGACATGCTACATTGAAACAGAAGTTAATTGCAGGAAATTAATCAATACCAAACAGGTAACCACAGCGGGAGGGGAAGAATTCATTACATGGCTAATCCAATGCAGGTCAATTTGGGAATATGCTAGGCAACCAACAGCTGATCACGCACCCAACCAACCAATCCGCATCCAGAACAGGACTGGCATGAGCTTTTTCATGAACTGTATTCTGTATGCCCAGAGGCCAGTTAGCTCATTTGGTGAGATGGCTAGTGTGTAGTTCAGCATAACTGAATAGCACAGGTTCGATTCCCGTTCTAGTTGAGGTGAGAGATGGGACCTGCCTCCTCCATCTGCTGCTGAGAGTGGAAGGTTATGGCAACATTGACAAAAATAAAGTGCTCAGAAAACAGCTCAGGATGAAGAATCAACAGACAATGAACCAAGGACCTGCCTTCAGGCAGAGCACTGTATGTAAACCCTGAAAAAATTTCCTCACAACAGCATCAGAAAGGGAAGGCAGAGAAAGGAACCAACAGGAAGAGCCCCAATGAACCAAGCAGGAAAATCTCAGATTAAAAGATCACTCCGAAATGACCTGCAGTCATCTCAGGCTGACCACTTGAGTAACTATGATTTAACGGAAACTATTTCGGTTAAAATGCTCAATTGGGGCAGCACGGCGCGCAGTGGTTAGCACTGCTGCCTCACGCGCCGAGGACCCAGGTTCAATCCCGGCCCCTGGTCACCGTCTGTGTGGAGATTGCACATTCTCCCAGTGTCTGCGTGGGTCCCACCCCCATAACCCAAAGATGTATGGATTGGGCATGCAAAATTGGATTGGGTACTCTAAATTTATTAAATAAATAAATAAATCAAACAAATAGCTCAATAAAGGTGCCGGATTAAGTGTGAGATTTTCTTAAATTCAAAAGGTAAAAACACCAACAAGTTATTGGAATTGGACATGCCATTGATGTGCTAAATATCCAGAACCATTCCCTGGATATGGATTGTATTAGACTCATATGTTCAAGATGAGCATCTTCTATGTGTATTAATAATAATTTTTATTAGTATCACAAGTGTGCTTACATGAACACTGCAATAAAGTTATTGCGAAAAGGCCCTAGTCGCCACATTCCGGGTACACAGGGAGAATTCAGAATGTCCAATTCACCTAACAAGCACGTCTTTCGGGACTTGTGGGAGGAAACCGGAGCACCCGGAGGAAACCCCCGCAGACACGGGGAGAACACATTGGAGAATTGTAATGTGAGAAACTCTGAACCAAAACATGATCATCAATTTAAATCAGCGTCCAACTAACATTTCCTTGTTCAGGACATTCTTAGTACAAAATATCTTTGTGGATTTACACACATCCTCAAAAATATATTAAATGGCAGTGTGTTTGGTTCTGACTGCTGCAATAAACTATAGAGTCACCAGAGGGAGCTGTTAACTAGCATGTCATGAGGTGAATGTTCCCACCAGGTTCTGTCTAAAAGCAGAACATGGGCTGGATTCTCCGATCCCCCAGCTACGTGTTTCTCAGAGGTGTCGTTCACTGGTGGCGGGATTCTTTCTTCACGCCGCTTGTTCATGGGATTTCCCATTGAAGCCACCCCACATCGCCAGGAAACCGCAGGGCGGGGTGCGCTGCCTGTGGAAAAAGAGAATGTCCGGAGAATTCCGGCACAAGACTCCGATTTACATCACCCGCGATAGGTACGGCTTCATCAAACCTTAAATGGCTTTCTAGTTCCTAGCCTTTTTTTGTTGTTCATTTATGGGATGTGGGTGTCACTGGCTAGGCCCTAGTTGCCCAAAAGGTGGTGGTGAGATGCCTTCTTGAACCTCTGCAGTTTGTCCTGTAGGTACACCTGCTGTGCTGTTAGGGAGGGAGTCTCAGGCTTTTGACCCAGCGACAGTGAAGAAACAACAATATATTTCCAAGCCACGATGGTGAGTGACTTGGAGGGGAACTCGCAGGTGAAGTTCCCACGTGTCTGCTGCCTCTGTCCTTGCAGATGGTAACTGTTGTTGCTTTGGAAGGTTCTACCCAAGGAGTCTTGGTGTGTTCCTGCAGTACATCTTGTAGTAGATGATACAGACAGCTGCTACTGTGCATCGGTGGTGGAGGGAGTCCATTTTTGTGGAAGGGCTACCAATCAAGCAGGCTGTTTTGTCCTGGATCGTGTTGAGCTTCTCAAGTGCTGTTGGAGCTGTACTTATCCAGACAAATGGAGAGTCTGGTGAAGTAGGGACTGCCTCCTTGGAGTAGAGAATGCCAAGGAGAGACTTAATAGAAGTGTTCTAAATCATTAAGTAAATGAAGAGAAACTGTTTTCAGTCTAAGAAGGGTTAGTAACCAAAGGCCACAGGTTTAAAATAATTGGCAAAAGAACCAAGGGGACTTGAGAAGACATTTTGTACAGCAGCCTTGTACATTTCCCCAAAGCCTTGCACACATGTTCCTGTCCAAGTCTTTATCCAGTTCTCTTTTGAACGTTACTCCTGAATCTGCTTCCACCACCCTTTTAGGCAACGTATTCCAGATCATAACAACCAGCTGCATTAAAGGTTTCAACTACACATTAGCAATCTTTACAAGGGAATACTTGAATTAACAACATGGCTTCCATGATGGTCGTCCCAAAACCCTCGGTAGCCAGTGAATTGTAGCCACTGTTCTAATGTTGGAAATGTGGCAGCCAATTTGTATACAGCAACCTCCTACAGACAACAGGAAGATAATGGTGAGATAAGCTTTTTTAGTAATGTTGGTTGTGCTACAAGGCCGGATTGATGAAGCCTGGTTGTTCTCTCAAAGGAAATTGAGGGGTCATTTATTAGGGGGGTACAAGATTATGATCAATTTGGACAAATAAAAGCTGTTCATGTTAATTGATGCTACAAGGAGTAGGGGACACAGATTTAAGGTTTTGGGCAAGAGATTTGGGGGAAATGAGGGGAAGAATTTTTTTATTTTTTTTTTATAAACGCAGGGAGTGGTAAATACCTGGAACTTGCTGCCCAAGAGTGTGGTGGAAGCAGAATTGATCAATGATTTTGAAAGGAAATTGGATGGGCACTTGAAAGAAAGAAGCTTGCAGGGCTACGGGGATAGAGCAATGGGGCATGAGACTACCCAGTTTGCTCTCCAAGGTGCTGGCATGTACTCAAATGGGGTTAATGGCCTCTGTGCGGAAAGAAATCCTCACATTGTATGTTTTTATAATATATATGTGCTCATTGCAATTTCTAAAACTCTAAAACTGAGCAAGGATTCCTAACATGGTTGAAACTGTGTCTGTCTGTGACCTCTGAACAAAAGAAGCCACCTGGTATTTTAAGAAACCTCAAACGTTGTTATCTCCAAGGAGCCACTAATGACCTCCCTGTACACTATAGATTCAAACTTTAAAGAGAGAGCTATACAAATGCCGTACCAATTTAATAAGCCAGGCTGCCCAGAAGGAGATGGATTGTCTGGTAAGCAAAAGGCCCCACAACCTTCCTTTCAACTCCGAATGGCTGAGGCAATCAACAGTCTTTGGAATGGATACACATCCTTTGTGAAAGGCTGGGTGGAGAGATAGGGAGCTATGTGACATGGGCTTCTTGTTTGTGGACAAGTGATATTGCCTTGCTGAACTACATAGTCTCAGTCTGCTATTTACCATCTAACTGGCAGCTGCACAGAAAAGGAGCTCTGCTCCAGGTTGAACAGCTAGCCCTTTTTACACTGCTTCTCCTGGAAATCCTGTACCATCACCAACAAGACAGATTAATCTCTGCTTGCTTATCTCATCATGTGAAGACAACCCCACAGTGAAAGTAAATTGTGTGGCATCAGTTTTCAACCTGCTGACTTCAAGTAAAGGAATACCAGAAATCGGGACTCTGGGAACCATGTGAAACAATATTTATTTTCTCGATGGTCCCTGCACTGTAAATCTTTAATTTCTCTACCCCTCTTCTTATTGTAGGAGTAGGGAGGAAACATTGCGACCCTCCTTTCGCATTTTGTGTGTTAATAAACTAACCCTTTGAGTTTGCCCGATCTTGAGTTTGCTGTTGGGTGAATAGAAAGTTGGATCATACCAAAATCAAGGGGTTGGGAATTATGTCAATGCTTCGAAAAGAGGAAAAGAAATGAAGAACACCTCCCTGTGAACAGGTAATGAGAGGAGAAATTAGTACGGTTTAAATTGGCACAGCTACAGATTTTAGTGCCAGAAAAAAGGCAGAATCCAGTCATTATTCGACAACAGTTCTCTGTCATAGCAGCTACAGCCGAAAATATGTTCGGAGGGCAGCATTCAGCCCAACATGTCAGCGCCATCTGCTTAAAAGAGATTGTTACGTTCTGGTGCTTGGCTGGATGGAATTAGTGCACTAGAGACTGTCTAATTCATAACCCAGTTGAATGTTTACTGATTACAATAACGTGGGTCAGGTAACAATATGAAAACTACTAAAACCATTATAAAATTATCCAAGAGCTATTACAAATGCAACTATCCACTACGACGACTATCTCCAGACTCCGAGGTTGCAGTGTCATGTGGTTGTTCTTTACTGCCACCTGCTGGTTGGAGGTCGTATCTGTTAATATTTACATAACTGCTTCTGCATATCATTTCCAATTCATCCCTATTCTTTCTCCCAGCCCTCCAAATGTTTTTTGCTACAATTATTCAATTCCCTTTGTAAGTTACAATTAAATCAGCTTCCACTGCCCTTTTGGACAGTGTATTCCAGATTGCAACTTGTTACTTAAAATAAATCTGATATTAGTTCTGATGCTTTTGTCAATTACCTTAAATTTTGGTCTCAAACATAAACCTCCAACTTGACCCAGCTATGCATCCATCATCTTGTTCACGGCCTTCTCAAGGATACATATTACCCAGGACAATAAGTAAAATTCCCCTGCTCTTCTTTGAAATAATGCCATGGGATCTTTTGCATCTACCCGAGGGGCCAACTGGGCTTCATCTTAAAGTCTCCCCTGACAGTGCTAACAGTGCAGCATTCTCTCAGTTCTGCACTGGGTGTATCAGCCTGGATTTTGTGGTCAAGTCTCTGGTGTGGGACTGAAACTCATAAGTTTCTGACTCAAATGATGAGAATATGACCCACCATAGCCAAGGAATACAAAGGGTAAATTGCAGTCAGGGATCAAATAATTACAGCGCTCATTAACTGACTTTTATTTTATTATTTCAGGATGTGAGAGTTGCTGGCTCAGCCAACATTTATTGCCAATCCCCAAATGTCCTTGAGGTGGCGGCGGTGAGTCGCCTTCTTGAACTACTGCAGTTCATGGCTAGGACAGGCTTCCTTGGTTTATTAAAATCTGATTTGTCAGTATTCAATTTCCTTGTTTGGGTTGCTAGAAAAAGATAATGCAGCACTTTTCCAATGGGACAGTTTAATAGGTGTTTTGCCTGTCCTTGACCTGTTCCAAGTACAGCATCAAATCAGGGCTATACTTTGGCTTTTGCTGACACAGGGGCTGGACAGTTGTCCTCCTGACAATTAGCTCAGTTTTGCTGACATGACAGATGGATCACAGTCTATGCTGCAGAGTGAATTAAGACATTCAGGATCAGCATCAGAAAGAGATTATCCTGGAAATGTCAGGTAAGGATTGGCTGCCCAGAACCCCTTAAGCAATACACATGCAGTCCCATTAATGTCTTGCCTGTAATAATATCAACTCCAAGAGACTCATTGTTTTGGAGGAGTAGTAAACATGATCATACCCTTCAATAATACAGCAGAGGACACTGTGTCTGTGAGGCAACAACCTGCCTTCCTCCAACCCAGAACCCTGTGCATTTCCAATTTTAATTGCTCCACCATTGGCGACCATGCCTTAGCGGCCTGGACCCAAGCTCTGGAATTCCGTCCCTAAAGCTCTCCACCTGTCTACGTTTCTTTTTCTCTCAGCTTTTGATAAGGCTCGACTTGTCCTGACATCTCCTTATGTGACTCAGAGCCCAATTTTGTCTAACAATCCTTAGTCAAAGGGCCTCTTGATATTTTACTACATTGTAAAAATGGAGGAGGGGCAAGGGAAAGATGAGAATTCGGAATTTGAGGCGTTACTGAACCAGGAACCAATATTCACAGCAAGATATGTCGAAGCCAGGGATCACTCTCCTCTGCACTATATATTCCAGATCCTCTATGCTTCTGAGGCAAATATCAACAGATAATGTTTTGAAATCACGGACATTACAAATATAGCGGCAGTGAAAAAAAGAAATCACAACTTCATAAAAATTACAGCCTAGAAAGAAGTCACTTGATCCATTGTTCCTGTGTCTTGTGCAGTTCCATTATAACATTTCAAGTTGATTCATTATAAAAGGTGCTTTGAGAGGATCGGAGGTTGTGAAAGATGTTATATGGAGTTCTCCTTTTTTTTCCCCATCTATCCAAATTCCATTTATCTGCCTGTTTCTCAAATCCTTTCATATGCTTCCTTTTCAAATGCTTGTACAATGCCATTTTAAATTACACTATAACCTATATCTCAATAGTCAATTCTCATAAATCATCCCATAATCCAATTGCCCTATATCCTTCTCGTGATTTTTTTTTCTTTTAATTCATTCACAGAATGTGGGTTTCACTGGCAATGTCAGCTTTTATTGCCCATCCCCAGTTGTCCTTAAGATGGTGGTGGTGAGCTGCCTTCTTGAATACAACTGAGTGACTTGTTGAGCCATTTCAGAGGGCAAATAAGATTGAGTTAGCCATTGATGTGTTAGGTACTCTGAGACACAGACGAACCAACACGGTTGCGAATGGTACAATGCAGTTTTATTTCATTTAACTATTGACATAGTAAACTCTGGCACTCAGCACATGGTGACTGTCTGAGTGGCTGGCAATGAGGTCTGCCCTGAGCCGTCTCCTCTTGGACTGCCCAGGAAGTGTCATGTTCCTTGTTTTGTACGGTGTCTGCTCTTGTCTGTGACTGGCTGTCGTGTTGTGTGCGCTAATTGGTCCGTTGATCTGTCCATCATTATGTATGTGCGTATGTGCTGTGATGTTCACTTGAATATCATGACAGCCATGTTGCAGTGGGTCTGGAATTGTACTGCCAGGCCAGACTGGGTAACAATTGTAGATGTCCTTTCCCCAAGTGCCTTAATGAAAAGATGGATTCTTATAACAATCTGGTGGTCCCATGGTCACTATTACTGACACTATCGTAACCTCTCAAATCTGGAATTCCAAAATCCGGAAACACCAATTTCTGGTCTTTATTGAGAGCACATGTGCAACTCCAGGACTGGCTACTTGTACCTCTGCAACAGAGTTATCATTATGGCCTTCATTGTTATTAATTGTATCACCAGAGTTTTTCCAGGAACTGCTTTGCTGTGATTCTGATTACAACTTAACATTGCATGGAAAATACTGGACAGAGGTAATTGCCAGAAGTCTTGCACCTTTTTAAGAATAAGCAATCATTTTTTCCAGAGTATATTTGCATTGTTGTTACTACATTAGCAGCAAAATAAAATCCATTCAATGGTCTTTCTACTTAACCACTTGCAACTTCCCATCATTTTGGTTCGGACCCACAATCCTGAAGAGAGGTATTGCAGTGTTGACTTTGCTCACCAATGTTTCCCCATCCACTCCATGCCATCACAGTGAGATACATTCACAGCATACTCACAGCTCATAACACTCTTACCCTTGTGGCCAGGCCATCCTTACAGTGCAGACTTATCCCACATTCATCTGTTATTTCAGACAAGTCTTCATCTTCGAACTCCTCCAAACTTATGTCATGAGTTAGCCTGCAGCAACATAATGGAGAACAGTCCGAGTTAGTACAAGATCAAATGCTAGAATGCATCAAGAAACTGCTCTTCCACACACAGTGGTACCATTCTGCAGCCCTTCTGTCTTAATATGCGCACATACAGTTGTGCTAATGTGGCTAACCTCTTGAGCCGAAAGGTTGTTGCTTCAAGACCCACTCGAGACTTCAGCAAAAAACCTAAGCTGACGCCAGAGTGGAGGGCTGAAGGCTTGCTACACTATTGGCAATGTCATCTTTCCAAAATGATGTTAAACAAAGGTCCCATCTGCTCATTCATATGGATATGAAGATCCTATAGTTCTTTTGCTGTTTGTGGGATCTTCCTGTGTTAAACATTAGCTGCAGCATTTCTGACATTACAGAGTGATGACACCAATAGTGTTTCAATGGCTGTAAAGCACTTTGGAGTTATTAGGATTGAGAAAGATGCAATATAATTGCAAATTCTTTTTAGCGATATCCAATAAATTGAACAAATTGGTGTACGCTTAATATAGATATTCTGTTCTCAACCACTGAAACCTTACCTGGTTTCAATGTTTGTCTGATTGAGGAACTGGAGTACCAGGGAAGAATATTTATTTGACTTTCAATCCAGTGACAGCATTAACAATCTCAGGTCAGAGAAAGTTAAGAATCAAATCAATTTCCTTTCTGAATTTTAGGTACAATCTTGTATCAAATTTCCCTTGCAGACCAATGTACCACTCCTGCTTCACAAATGTGCCAGGAACTGGATAAATACTTACAAAGGAGACACTTGCAGGGCTGTGGGGAACAAAACAGCAGGGTGGGGCTAATCAGATTGCTCTTTCGGAGAGCTGGCATAGGTACGATGGGCTGAATGGCCTCCTGCCATTCTGCATGATTCTAACTCCACAACTTTGTGACTTTTCTTTTGAATGAGTCATCTCAATTAACTCCTAATCGGAAGGTTTTGTGTGCGACTTCATGGGATTGAGTATATCAGAGATAGAATTAGAGAAGAACTACAGCACAGAAAGAGGCCAATCGTGCCGCCATGTCTGCGTTGGCTTTCTGCAAGAGCAATTCACCTAGTGCCGCTCCCCTTTTGTTTTCGCCTGATCCTGCAATTTTTCGCTTCACAATTGTACCTGCCTCCATCAACGCTCTCAAGCAGTGCATTCCAGGTCCCCGCCAATTGCAGAGTCAAAAGGTTCACCCACTCCCAATGGAGACAGCTTCTCCCCATCTACTCTGTCCAAACCCCTCAGGGTTTTGAACGCCTTCATCTGGGCGGCACGGTAGCACAGTGGTCAGCACTTTGCTTCACAATGCCAGGGACCTGGGTTCGATTCCCAGCTTGGGTCACCGTCTGTGCAGAGTCTGCATGTTCTCCCCATGTCTGCATGCTCCGGTTTCCTCCCACAAGTCCCTAAAGACGTGCTTGTTAGGTGAACTGGACAGTCTAAATTTTCCCTCAGTGTGCCCGAACAGGCACCATAGGGTGGCAACTAGGGGATTTTTGCAGTGACTTCATTGCAGTTTTGAAGTAAGCCTACTTGTGACACTAATAAAAATTATTAAAATCTTTTCCCACCCTTCTCTTCCCAAATATAATAAGATTTGGTATGTTGATGTGCTGTATTTGTTTTTCTGGCCAGATACTTATACTGTTTCAATGATCCAGTGCAGTACTTAACAACTTTGCCAAGAATTTTCTTTGGGGAGATTCTAAACCAGAGATATGCCCGTTTTGAATAAATACTTGACGAGGGGACGTGGGAGATATGTTGTTGGATGTGCAGATTGAAACGTTGCAATATGAGTTTACTGCCACTAAAAGTGGTGTATATAAAGTGCCTCCAGTGACAATGTCACTGCAGTATTATTTGTCTTTTTAAATCTTTTTGTTGGCATTTTTCAGATTTATAAATAACTGTATATATACACACACACGCATCACATTTTTCGTACCCGCGTTTTGTAGCCATCTGGGATGGCCACTTTCAGAACACAAAATGGACACTCACAGAGACTATAGGGAAATGTGGACAATACTGAGCAACAAGCAGGCACAGAGCCTGAATGTATATTTGGAAAGCAGTCAGCAGATGGAATCGAAACTCTGGGTCGATTAACATACTGATGGCCCATCTCTGAGGAACAAAGGACTAATACTCAGGTAGCCGATACTGTCGCAGACATCCCGGCGCCAGTACCCCAACCGAAAGACACAAACAAAGCAAGGCCAAAGGCCACCTAGGACACGACACGCCCAGCCATCAGGCACCCACCCCTTTATTGGTTTAGATCGATGACAATGATCAAGAAGCTGCCCAATTAATTGGGACCAAGTTTAAGGCCCGCTTAAAAGCACGCGAAGCCCCTCCAAGTATAAGAAGGAACCCCCACCAGAGATTCAGTCTCTTGGATTCGGCTCTCAAGCGGAGAGGCCCATCCACCAGCATCACCAGAAGCAAGTAAGTTCAAGGTCAACGCTCGCTACCAGGTGGACGACCTTAGCTGTACTCCTGTTACCTCTTCGAACCCAACAGCCTCAGATCCGAACAACGGCCATTGTTCCTCTTAAGTGGGCACCCAAAGTTAAGTGATAGAGATAGTTTAGTTTGTAGTGTTATCGTGCATGAGTAGATCTTAGTGTGTAAATAAATAGTATTGACTTTGAACCAACTAACTGGTGTATTGGCTCTTTGATCGGTATTCAGGTTGAACCTTGTGGCGGTATCGAGAGATACTGGCGACTCTGAAAGTATACTCATAATTAGGATTAGGAAAGGCGACCATATTGACTGCTATATTTATAGCAAGTAAACAGAGCAACAGTTTACAGAAGGGTTTATCCTGTCCTTTTAACTGACCCCATATACATTTTGCTGCCCTCTGGTTCAGTCTATGGTCCCTCCAGTCTCCCCCCCTTGCCCCTCCCCCCATATTTTCATACTCCCCATGTCCCTTCTGCCCTCCCCCACCCTCACCCCATTGGCTTTGGCTGTGTTTTGCTTTTATGTTCAGGGAGGAGGGGTGGGGTTTACCCCCACCTTCCTCGTTTCCTCTTTTGCGGCTTTCCCACCTTCCTTCCGTCTTCAGTGGTATCCTCTGCCTGGCAGCTGGCCAATGGGGTTTCCCATGTGGCCAACCCCACGCCATCAGGAAATCCGCGATGTGGGAAGTGGAGGATCCCGCCGGAGAATCCCACGCCTATTGTGTTATCTTTTGGAGCAAAAATTATCCAACGTTCAGAATTTCAATTTGCAACATTCAAAATATCAGCCAAGACCTTTTATATGACAAAAGAAGCACTGAAAATCTAAAACCAAGCAACGAGGACACAAACGTGGACGTGATTTCTCTGGGATAGCGTCCTCCTAATACAGTATTGCTGCTCAGTCAGAGGAACCATGTATCAGATGAGACATTAAACCAAAGGCTCATCTGCCTTCTTCGATGGACATAAAAGATCCTGGGCGGGATTCTGCGACCCCACGCCGGTTCGGAGAATCGTCGATCGCGCAGATTTTTCACGCGGCGCCAGTCCAACGCCGTCCCGCCATTCCCCGGCCTGGCATGAACGGCGCCGCGCCGCCCGGAGAATCGGCCGAGTGGGGCAAGTTCCGCGATTCTCCGGTGTACCGTTGTTTCTGCGGCCCAGATAGGCCGAAGTCTCGACGGCGTGACCCCCAGGTCACACCGGCGCCATTCACACCTGCAAATAAAAATTGTCAGCCAGGCGTGCTGGCTGACGGTACAGGAGAGCAGGAGAGGAGGTGAGCGGCCGGCATATGGCGCTCGTGACACTCTCGGGATGGACACGGATGGGGCTGCGGCCGAGGGGGGGAGGCCCTCCATGTTCGGGACGGGGGGGGGGGGGGCAGGGCCTCTATGCTGGGGGGTGCCGGGCCGGGTCGGGCCTCTATGTTGGCAGGACGGGTCCTCCATGTTCGGGAGGGGGGGGATTGAGGGCATGTGCAAGACATGCCATCCGCCGTTGCCAGAGCCACTGCCGCCAGAACAGCAGCCAGGCTAATGCCCCCCCGGGGCCCTTAACTTCTATGCAACAGGGTCGTTCCAGTCGCTGAGTGGGGACCTCTCCGGCATCTCCCAGCCATCAGTGCACAGGTGCATCCTTGCAGTGACTGAAGCCCTTTACAACATCGCGGACCGCTACATTCAATTCCCAGTGGGCCTCGCCCACCAGAATGACCGGGCAGCGGGATTCGCTGCCATGGCAGGAATACCCATGGTACAGGGGGCGATCAATGGGGTGCATGTCGCCATGCGGCCTCCAGCGGAGAACAGGGACGTCTTCGTGAACAGAAAGGGGTCCTACTCCTTGAGCATTCAGATGGTCTGTGACCACCGCATGAAGATAATGCACGTCTGCGCACAGCACCCGGGCAGTGTACATGATGCGTTTAACATAGCACAATTGTTCATCCCCACCACGTTCGAGGGACTGGTTGCTGGGTGACAAGGGTTACCCGTTGCGGTCATGGCTGATGACGCCTATACGGAGGCCACAGACCGAAGGGGAGACCCGCTCCAATGAGGCCCATGCAGCAACCAGGGTGTGATCGAGAGGTGCTTCAGCCTGTTGAAGATGCGCCTCAGGTGACAAATGTTGAATTCTTTACCCGTCAGTCTGGCCTCAATAAAACTCGAGATGGATTTGTAGGCATAGTATTATTTATTTTTAACCAACTTGCAAGTCTGATTCGCTTCTCAGGGACACAGAACACAGAACCAGTCTCCTGGATCCCTTGGAAACGAATGAGGTCCGAGACAAAGGGATTTCTGCAAATACATTCAAATGGCATCAAGTTTCACATACATGCCATCCGCCGTTGGTTTCCCATAGGTCATCCTATACCCCTCCTGACCTGGCCATACATCCTAATTGGCTCACTTCTCATTCCTTAACCCTGGCTTCTTGTTACCCAGCATCCTTTTCTCCTCCTCTACCAGATACCCCTCCCCCCTTCCTTGCCATGCTTTCTGAAATCCTTTGTCTGTGAACTCACTAGAATTAGACTGGCCTCTGTCTACATTACTGTAACTAATATATTTAAATTAACTATTTTATATCACATTCATCACAGGTGCCTGGACTGCTCTGGAGGGGCCCTCCAGTACCATTCGGAGAGGGTCGGCCACATCGTTGTGGTCTGCTGCGTCCTCCATAATATTGACCAGCAGAGGGGCGATGTGCTGGAGGAGGAGGAGGAGGGGGCAGAGGGAGACGCCGCGGGAGGGGATGCCTCTCCAGATGAGGAGGATGGGGACGAGGGGGGCAACAGACGCGACATGAAGGTGGGTTATGGATGGGAGGCTGCACAACGCCACCGACTTGGGCAGCACGCATGCGAGGTGTTAATAGCCGCACGTTTCACCAACTAGGGGGGTAGGTGCTCTCTGAGCAGGGGGACTGTGTGGTATTATCAGGTATTGCAGTACGGGAGAGGCTGAAGACCATTGGTTAAACCTAGGAGTTTACCATTGGCTGTTTTGTATGTAGTTCCGCCCTGACAGGTGGGGTATAAGAACCGGTGCCATCCCAGCAGCCCTCATTCTGTACTGAAGCTGCTGGGGAACAGTTCTAGTCTATTAAAGCCTTCAGTTATGTTACTACCTCGTTTTAATAGTAATTGATCGTGCATCAGACTGATACCACCGTACCGACCTACCTCACCACCCAGCACCCTCACCTCCCACACCACCCGATTACCTTACCTTCCACACCACCACATGCACAACACCCCCCAACTGCGGCACAACGGGCTGGTCTCACACGATTGCCTGTGGATGCGGGTGTGTTCAATGCCATGAAGGATGATGACAACCCGCTCTGCGATGAGCTGGAAGCTCCAAATCGTTAGCCAATGTCTGACTCATGGCCACAGCTACACCTTCCACGTGGGTGGTCCCTGTACGCGTAACGGACACATGGGCAGCTGGTGGCGGGGTGCTGAGTAAGGCGGGGGAATCTTTACACCCAGCTGGGCTCACTATTCCACCGACCTTCGAACACAGTGCCAATCAGTTCCGTACACGACCACGCGCCCACCAGACATAGGACAGAGGCATCTTGCATTGGTGTAACAGTGAGTTTAATGGTAACGGTAACATACAAGTGCCCTGGACCCTATAACTATACTGTGCCCTGCACCCATGCCAACTTACTAGGGGCCAAACCTCTTGGTCTTACGGGCCCTACCACTACGTCTAGGTGTTTCCCCAGACGGTACAGCAGGAGTGGAGGCGGACAGCTGAGACACCGGCCCTGCGCCTTGGTTCCCCATTAGCATGTGTTTCCTGGGGCGGCCCAGCTTGGATGGGCCAGGCTGCTCCGTGGGCATGCTGGATGGCTTGGTGCCACCCTGTTCTACCCACTGCCCACCAGATGCATCCGGTGTTCCGAGACCTCCCTTGCACGAGTCACCGGGACGGGCCCCAGAACCTCCTCCTCCCTCGGGGTGTCGGCTGGCCCCCGGGCCTCTCTATGGGACGGGGGTGCGAACGGAGACGGGCCCCGAGGCACCCCTGACACCTGGCGCTGCCAGTGCTGGAGACCCGCTGCGGTATCGACCAGGGTCTGAATGTGGATCGGGCCATTCCTGTCTGGGACTGCGCCACCTCCCTCTGGGCATGAGCGACGCCATCCAGCATCTGGGAAATGCCGCCGATGCTCTCAGTGATGGCCTGCTGAGACTCGGCCAGACTGCGGGGAGCGGCTGAGATATCCAGTTGGCTCTGGCACATGGCTGCCTGTGAGAGGGCAGCCCTGTCCTGGGCCACGGGTGACGCATGCACATGAAGCCCCACGCCTTGCATAACCTGACCCATGGCCGAAACCATTGCACCCATTGCCTCCACCACAGACGCCACCCGTGCGGTGTCGGCCTGGGTGGCAGCCATGACCGGCACCACTCCCTGCTCCTGGACGTGGATGGACCCCTCCACCTGCATCTGCAGTTGCTGGAGCCTGGCCGTCATCCCGTTGTCTAGTCCCCGAGTTTCTAACTGCATCAGGTCTATGGATTGGACTGGAAAGTCCAGGAACCCGGGAACTGTCTGGGCAGCAGCTGGTTGCTTGGGCTGGCCTGCCCCCCCTGGCCGCCCAGCCCCTCAGCTGCTCCCACCTCCGCCTGCTGTAACGGTACGGCTGTGTGGTGCGCACCAGTCTGTGTCCCAGAAGCCTCATCACTAAAGTGCCCAACTGAGGTTCGAGTCTCTGCGATTGTCGGGGGTGCGGGTGAGTGCAGTGACGTCAAGTCTGGGTCGTCATCGGTCCAGAGTCTGGTGGTTCCTGCGTCGAGCCCTGGGCCGGAGTTCTTTCTTTCGCCACCATCTGAGGGGCACTGTCCAGTCTGTCGTGCACGTCAGTGTCCATCGTCCCCATTTCGGGGCTGTCGCTGTCCTGGGTGTCCGAACTCTGTTCATCACTGTCCTGGGTCTCAGTCTTCTGTGCGTCCAACTGCTGTCTCATAGTGACGAAGGAAGGCCTTCGTTGCCATCTGCCCTCCCCGCCGTGGCGTCTGTCCTGGGGGGCATCTGGACCTGGCACTTGTCGTGTGCGAGCAGCGCCAGACGGTCCGGGACGATCGGCGGCAGGTCCTGCAACACACAATGCAGCATGTATAGTTACACACGCGGACTGGGGGGGGGGGGGGGGGGGGAGAGAGGAGTGCTGGGGGGGGGGGGGGGGCTTGGAAATGGGGTGAGCGTGTGTGCCGGGGGGGGGAGGGGAGGTGTAGGCAGGCAGGGGACTCACACTTGCTAGTGCACCTCCAATCTGGCAAGGGGCAACCTCCCGGACCCCGCCTCTGAGATCCAGTGCCCTCTGCTTGTGTACTGTGAGGGGGTGCAGTACAGGTGACCCCCATCCAGTTCTCGCACACTCCCTGTGGTTGTGGACGGTCTTCTCCTAGGGGTGGGGGCGGGGGAGGGCAGCAAAGCATCAGAGTTAGTCGGTACACAGCACCCCGCGCAGGTGTCGCCTATATGATGGCATGGGAACACTGGGCACCCAGCCACAGCGGCTTTCAGGGGTGTGCAGCCCATTAGTGTCAAGTGGGGGGTTTGGCAACACTCTTGGGGGGTGGGTATGGTCACATGTGTGGCTGGTAGGGGTTGGGTGGTGCCAGGGGCACGTCTCGGTGTACTCACCCTGGCTGCCCTCGTCAGGTCGTGCATCTTCTTGTGGCACTGCACGGCCGTCCGTGTGGTTTGCCCCACCGCGCTTACCGCAACGCCCACCTCAGGCCAATTCCTCCGCATTGTGCTGGCAGGGAGCCGGCGGCCACGTCGAAGGCACAGGGTCGCCCTCCTAGCTTCGACCACGTCCAGCAGCGTCTCTACGTCGTGGTCATGGAACCTCGGGCGGCATGGCGAGGGGCGTCCATCTCGCCGGTCTTGTGAGTTTGCGGCGCTCGGGCACATTTTAAACGAAGCGGCACCGCTGCGTCATCGGGGCGTCGCGCGAATGACGCCGGTATGGCGTGTTATGGGCCAGGGTTTAGAGATCCCCAAAGTGTATCATGGAGTTCACCTGACCCACAACTTTTAATAGATTGTGGTATGGGGAGCACACGGCCCACTCTACAGGTGTGGTACAGCAGAAATGGAAAAGTATTTTTTTTAAAGCAAAACAATGTTTATTCTATGAACTCAAGTTAACCTTTTTAAAACATACAGTGAACATCTTAGCAACCATCAATTCAATACAACCCCCAAAGAATACAACACTAAGTAATCCTTTAAGCTTTCCTTTTAATATCCATAAGACAGAAGAAACACCTTTCAACAGAAGCACATTAGGTTTACATTCACTACAGAGAACATTTATAATTCTGAATTCACCAAATGATCAAGAGATAGTGTTTTGATGGCAGAGAGAACAGCAGTACACCTGCTTGGTCTGGCTTCAGCTCCAACACTGAAAACAAAACTAAAACACACCCTGCAGCCTGCTCAAAAACGAAAGTAAAAAGCTGACAGACAGCCCAGCTCCACCCAAACTCTTGACATCACTGATGGGATCTACCCCAGAATACTGAAGGAGGCTGGAGAGGAAATTGCTGAGGCCTTGACAGAAATCTTTGGATCCTCGCTGTCTTCAGGGGATGTCCCGGAGGACTGGAGAATAGCCAATGTTGTTCCTCTGTTTAAGAAGGGTGGCAGGGATAATCCCGGGAACTACAGGCCGGTGAGCCTTACTTCAGTGGTAGGGAAATTACTGGAGAGAATTCTTCGAGACAGGATCTACTCCCATTTGGAAGCAAATGGACGTATTAGTGAGAGGCAGCACGGTTTTGTGAAGGGGAGGTCGTGTCTCACTAACTTGATAGAGTTTTTCGAGGAGGTCACTAAGATGATTGATGCAGGTAGGGCAGTAGATGTTGTCTATATGGACTTCAGTAAGGCCTTTGACAAGGTCCCTCATGGTAGACTAGTACAAAAGGTGAAGTCACACGGGATCAGGGGTGAACTGGCAAGGTGGATACAGAACTGGCTAGGCCATAGAAGGCAGAGGGTAGCAATGGAGGGATGCTTTTCTAATTGGAGGGCTGTGACCAGTGGTGTTCCACAGGGATCAGTGCTGGGACCTTTGCTCTTTGTAGTATATATAAATGATTTGGAGGAAAATGTAACTGGTCTGATTAGTAAGTTTGCAGACGACACAAAGGTTGGTGGAATTGCGGATAGCGATGAGGACTGTCTGAGGATACAGCAGGATTTAGATTGTCTGGAGACTTGGGCGGAGAGATGGCAGATGGAGTTTAACCTGGACAAATGTGAGGTAATGCATTTTGGAAGGGCTAATGCAGGTAGGGAATATACAGTGAATGGTAGAACCCTCAAGAGTATTGAAAGTCAAAGAGATCTAGGAGTACAGGTCCACAGATCACTGAAAGGGGCTACACAGGTGGAGAAGGTAGTCAAGAAGGCATACGGCATGCTTGCCTTCATTGGCCGGGGCATTGAGTATAAGAATTGGCAAGTCATGTTGCAGCTGTATAGAACCTTAGTTAGGCCACACTTGGAGTATAGTGTTCAATTCTGGTCGCCACACTACCAGAAGGATGTGGAGGCTTTAGAGAGGGTGCAGAAGAGATTTACCAGAATGTTGCCTGGTATGGAGGGCATAAGCTATGAGGAGCGATTGAATAAACTCGGTTTGTTCTCACTGGAACGAAGGAGGTTGAGGGGCGACCTGATAGAGGTATACAAAATTATGAGGGGCATAGACAGAGTGGATAGTCAGAGGCTTTTCCCCAGGGTAGAGGGGTCAATTACTAGGGGGCATAGGTTTAAGGTGAGAGGGGCAAAGTTTAGAGTAGATGTACGAGGCAAGTTTTTTACGCAGAGGGTAGTGGGTGCCTGGAACTCACTACCGGAGGAGGTAGTGGAGGCAGGGACGATAGGGACATTTAAGGGGCATCTTGACAAATATATGAATAGGATGGGAATAGAAGGATACGGACCCAGGAAGTGTAGAAGATTGTAGTTTAGTCGGGCAGTATGGTCGGCACGGGCTTGGAGGGCCGAAGGGCCTGTTCCTGTGCTGTACATTTCTTTGTTCTTTGTTCTTTGATACCAATTTCTTAAACGTGCATTTCTTAAACACCCATTTCTTAAAGGTACTCTCACATGACAGGCGCCATGCCCCCCGTGCTTCACGACTCGCCCGTGCTGACCCCTGTTGCGGGCCAGACTACGTCGTCGGATTGGGCCCCTGACGCCGTCGTAAAACGCGACGGCGTTTACGACGGCGCGGGGACTCTGCCGCGGGATAGGAGAATCCCACCCCCTATTTCACGGTTTGAAAATAAACGGAGTGAAGTTCTGGCTCATATTGCCCTTCAACCAACATCACTTTAAACAAAACACAATGTTCTGGTCCTGATCACACAGTTGTTTTTTGGGGATCTTGCGGTGCAGAAATTGGTTGTCCCATGTTTCCTACATTACAACAGCGACTCCACTTCAAAGAGTACTTAATTGGTTTGAAAGGGTAATGGGACGTCCTGAGCTTATGAAAGGCACTATATCAATGCAAGTCTTCCTTTTTCTTAACAATATTTCTGGAGTGGGAGAATGAGAACTGATAATTGAAAATGGAACTCCAGGATTGTATCAGGCTTTTGTTGCTCCTACATTCCCCAAATTCAAAAGGTGTTCTGTCATTCCCAGGTGTTCACATTCCTGATCATAGTCTTAGTTTTAATTCTGTACAGAGTTTTAAAAAAAATATATATTTTATTGAAATTTTTTTCCCAAACAACAATTTTTCCCCTCTTACAAAACAAACGTAACAATACAGAAATTTTTTAACAATACACAAGTAACAAAACCCCATTATCTTTTGACCTAAACGAAACTAAACCAACCCCCTTCCCCCTGGGTTGCTGCTGCTGGTCATCTGTCTTCCCTCTAACATTCCCCTAGGTAGTCGAGAAATGGCTGCCACCGCTTGGTGAACCCTTGAGCCGATCCTCTCAGGGAAAACTTTATCTGCTCCAGTTTAATGAACCCCGCCATATCATTTACCCAGGCCTCCAGTCCGGGGGGGTTTCGCCTCCTTCCACATGAGTAGGATCCTGCGCCGGGCTACTAGGGACGCAAAGGCCACAACATCGGCCTCTTTCGCCTCCTGCACTCCCGGCTCATCCGCAACTCCAAATAGAGCTAGCCCCCAGCCTGGTTTGACCCGGGCCTTCACCACCTTCGAAATCACTCCCGTCACTCCCTTCCAATACCCTTCCAGTGCCGGGCACACCCAAAACATATGTGCGTGGTTTGCCGGGCTCCCGCCACACCTCCCACATTTGTCCTCCACTCCAAAGAACCTGCTCAATCTTGCTCCCGTTATGTGTGCTCTATGTAGCATCTTATATTGAATCAAGCGAAGCCTGGCGCATGAGGAAGAGGAATTTACCCTGCTTAGAGCATCAGCCCACATACCCTCCTCTATCTCCTCCCCTAGTTCTTCTTCCCACTTTCCTTTTAGTTCGCCCACCGACTCCTCCCCCTCTTCCCTCATCTCTCGGTAAATCTCTGACACCTTGCCCTCTCTGACCCACACCCCTGAAAGCACCCTGTCATGTTTCCCCTGTGTCGGGAGCAACGGAAATTCCCTCACCTGTTGTCTAGTAAACGCCCTCACCTGCATATATCTCAAGAAATTTCCCCGGGGCAACTTATACATTTCCTCCAATGCTCCCAAGCTCGCAAAAGTCCCATCTATAAATAAATCTCCCACCCTCCTAATTCCCAACTGGTACCAGCTCTGAAATCCTCCATCCATTCTTCCTGGGGCGAACCTATGGTTGTTCCTGATTGGGGACCCCACCAGGGCTCCCCGCACCCCTCTCTGTCGCCTCCACTGTCCCCAGATATTCAATGTTGCCGCCACCACCGGGTTCATGGTAAACGTTTTAGGTGAGAATGGTAGCGGCGCCGTCACCAGCGCCTCTAAACTCGTCCCTTTACAGGACTTTCTCTCCAGTCTTTTCCACGCCGCTCCCTCACCCTCCATCATCCATTTACGTATCATTGCCACATTGGCGGCCCAATAATAATCGCCCAAGTTCGGTAGTGCCAATCCACCTCTGTCCCTACTTCGCTGAAGGAACCCCCTCCTTACTCTCGGAACTTTCCCTGCCCACACGAAGCTCGTGATGCTCCTATCTATTTTATTAAAAAAGGTCTTGGTGATTAGTATTGGGAGACATTGAAATACAAAAAGAACCTCGGGAGGACCATCATCTTAATTGCTTGCACCCTGCCCGCCAGCGATAGAGGCTGCATGTCCCACCTCTTTAAGTCCTCCTCCATTTGTTCTACCAGCCGTGTCAGATTAAGTCTGTGCAAAGTTCCCCAGCTCCTAGCGATCTGAATCCCCAGGTATCGGAAGTTTCTTTCCACTTTCCTTAGAGGCAGGCCTTCTATCTCTCTGCTCTGGTCCCCTGGATGTATCACAAATAATTCACTCTTCCCCATGTTTAGCCTATACCCCGAGAAATCCACGAACCCCCTCAAAATTCGCATAACCTCTATCATCCCCCCGCTGGGTCCGACACGTATAACAATAGGTCATCTGCGTATAACGAGACTCGGTGTTCTTCTCCCCCTCTAATCACCCCTCTCCATTTCCTAGAGTCTCTCAACGCCATGGCCAGAGGTTCAATTGCCAACGCGAACAACAATGGAGACAGCGGGCATCCCTGTCTTGTTCCCCCATATAGTCGGAAATACTCCGATCTATGTCGACCTGTAACTATGCTTGCCGTTGGAGCCCCATAAAGAAGTCTAACCCAGCTAATAAACCCGTTCCCGAACCCAAACCTCCTTAACACTTCCCATAAATACTCCCACTCCACCCTATCAAATGCCTTCTCTGCGTCCATTGCCGCCACTATCTCTGCCTCCCCCTCCACTGGGGGCATCATTATCACCCCTAATAGTCGTCGCACGTTAACATTCAGTTGTCTCCATTTTACGAACCCTGTCTGGTCTTCGTGCACCACCCCCGGGACACAGTCCTCTATCCTCGATGCCAGTACCTTTGCCAACAATTTGGCGTCCACTTTCAATAATGAAATAGGTCTATAGGACCCGCACTGCAACGGATCTTTATCCCTCTTCAAAATTAACGATATCGTCGCCTCCGACATCGTTGGGGGTAGAGTCCCCCCTTCCCTGGCCTCATTGAACGTCCTCACCATCAACGGGGCCAACAAGTCCACATATTTTCTGTAATATTCCACCGGGAACCCATCTGGTCCCGGGGCCTTCCCTGCTTGCATACTTCCCAGTCCCTTAATAACCTCGTCCACCCCAATCGGTGCCCCCAGGCCTGCCACCTCCTGCTCCTCCACTTTCGGGAACCTCAATTGGTCCAGGAACTGCCGCATCCCCTCCTCTCCCTCTGGGGGTTGAGACCTATACAGTTCCTCATAGAAGGTCTTGAACACCTCATTTATCTTTCCTGCCCTTCGCACCGTGTCTCCCCTTTCGTCTCTAATTCCTCCTATCTCTCTCGCTGCTGCCCTCTTTCGCAATTGACGGGCCAACAGGCGACTAGCCTTTTCCCCATATTCATACCTCCTCCCCTGTGCCTTCCTCCACAGTACCTCCGCCTTTCTGGTGGTCAGAAGGTCAAACTCCGTCTGGAGTCGTCTCCTCTCCCTGTACAATTCCTCCTCCGGGGTCTCTGCAAATTCCCTATCCACCCTTAAAATCTCCCCCAGTAATCTTTCCCTTTCCTTGGCCTGTTTTCCCTTTGTGGGCCCTGATGGAGATCAGCTCTCCTCTGACCACCGCCTTTAGTGCTTCCCATACCACTCCCACAGGGACCTCGCCGTCGTCATTGACCTCCAGGTATCTCTCAATACACCCCCGCACTCTTGCACACACTCCCTCATCCGCCATCAGTCCCACATCTAATCGCCAGAGTGTTCTCTGCTCCCTTTCCTCTCCTAATTCCAGGTCCACCCAATGTGGGGCATGATCCGAAACCGCTATGGCTGAGTACTCAGCTTCTTCCACCCTAGAGATCAACGACCTTCCCAAAACAAAAAAAATCTATCCGGGAGTACACTTTATGGACATGGGAGAAGAAGGAAAACTCCCTAGCCCTAGGTCTAAGAAATCGCCATGGATCCACTCCCCCCATTTGGTCCATAAACCCCTTAAGTACCTTGGCCGCTGCCAGCCTTCTTCCGGTCCTCGAGCTGGATCTATCTAGCCCCGGGTCCAGCACCGTATTAAAGTCCCCTCTTAAAATCAAGTTTCCTACCTCCAGGTCCGTTATACGCCCCAGCATCAGTCTCATAAATCCCGCATTGTCCCAGTTTGGGGCATACACATTAACCAACACGACCTCCATTCCCTCCAGCCTGCCACTCACCATTACATATCTACCTCCGCTATCTGCTACGATGTTCTTTGCTTCAAATGCTACCCGTTTCCCCACCAAAATGGCCACCCCTCTGTTCTTTGCGTCCAGTCCCGAGTGGAACACCTGTCCCACCCATCCTTTCCTTAACCTAACTTGGTCCGCCACCTTTAGGTGCGTCTCTTGGAGCATAACCACGTCTGCCCTTAGTCCTTTCAAATGCGCGAGCACTCGGGCCCTTTTCATCGGTCCGTTCAGGCCTCTCACGTTCCACGTGATCAGCCTCATTAGGGGGCTACCTGCCCCCCTCCCGTGTCGACTAGCCATTACCTTCTCTGGGCCAGTCCCATATCCCGCCTCCGCGCTCCCGCTCGCTCCGCCAGCGTCGCACACCATCCCCGCCCACCCACTCTTTAGCCATTTCCTTTTGGATTTCCGCAGCAGCAACCCAGTTGTCCCCCCCACCCCCGCTAGATCTCTTTCTAGCATGATTGCTCCCCACATATTACTTCCGTAAGTCAGCTGACTTCAACTGACCCCGGCTACTCCTGCTCACTCCTCGCCCCCCCCCACCCGCCGTGTGGGGAACTCCCATCCGCCTTGCGCCTGTCTTCCCGCCTTGTTCTTTCTGGCGCGGGAACATCCCTTTACCTGACCCGCCTCTTATGACGCAGCTCCCTTTCCCCTCCCCCTCCCTTCCCCATTCTCCAACTATGTCCCATCTTTCCCCCCTCACCGGCGCCCACATTTCCCCAATGTCTCCCCCCTTCCCAATTTACTTCTCAATTAACTTCAACCAGAACATTAACAGTAACATTTCCTGCAGCATCAGTCCCTCAGTTCCGATCCAATTTCTCTTCTTTGATGAAGGTCCATGCTTCCTCCGCCGTCTCGAAATAATGGTGTCTCTCCTGATACGTGACCCACAGTCTTGCCGGCTGCAGCATCCCGAACTTCACCTTCCTTTTATGCAACACCTCTTTGGCTCGGTTAAAGCTCGCCCTCCTTCTCGCCACCTCCGCACTCCAATCCTGGTACACCCGTACCACTGCATTCTCCCATCTGCTACTCCGCACCTTTTTAGCCCATCTCAGGACCTCTTCTCTATCCTTAAGGCGGTAAAATCGCACGATTATCGCCCTGGGTGGTTCTCCCGCTTTTGGTCTTCTCGCCGGAATCCGATTTGCCCACTCCACCTCCAAGGGGCCCATAGGGGCCTCAGCACCCATCAGTGAGCTCAGCATCGTACTTGCATACGCTCCACAGTCCACTCCTTCCACACCCTGAGGGAGACCCAGTATCCGAAGGTTCTTCCTTCGCGCTCCGTTTTCTAGGGCCTCGATCCTTTCAGTACACTTTTTATTTAGTGCCTCGTGCGTCTGTGTCTTAACCGCCAGGCCCAGGATCTCGTCCTCAATATCTGTCACCTTCTGCTCCACCACGCGGAGCTCTGTCTCCTGGGTTTTTAGTGTCTCCTTGAGCCCCTCAATTGCCTGTAGCATCGGAGTCAGCACCTCCCTCTTCAGCAGCTCCACGCACCGTCTCGCAATTTCATCCTGCTCAGGCCCCCATGTCGCCTGCGCTTTCTCCGCCGCCATCTTGTACTTCTCTCTTTCTGACGCTTTGGTCGACGATTCCCCGCGCTGCAGCCGCCGCCGCCGGTTTTTTCCTCCTTCGTTTGGGGGGGGGGACTCCCTTCTCACACACCCCACACCGGGTTGCGTCGTCAAAAAATTCCCCGTTGGGGATCTTAAAAGAGCCCGAAGGTCTGTCGGAGCTGGAGCCGTCGAAACGTGCGGCTAGCTAGGCATCACCACAACTGGAAGTCAATTCTGTACAGAGTTAACATGTATATTTCCATTTCCTCTTTAATCCAACTTTTAGGTTTGGTTGGTGTCTCTGTTGGAATGAAAAAATACGGGAAGGAACTTGCCATTTGTGAGAGACCTTCAGTATTCCTGGGAGGTCAAAAACACTTGACATCCATTGGGTTCATTCCGAGCGCAGTCACAGGCAGTGAACTTTGCACAACAAGATTCGAAAAACAGCAAACAAATTAAAATTTGGGTAAGAATACTGACCACAACTGGGAGGCATCCCAATTCTTCTTCATCCACTTGAACAGGCAGGCGGGAGCTTTAGTATAATGACTGTCAAGGATTTTTTTGTAAACGCAGTTCACCCCGAGAACACCACTGACAATTAAGTCAGCCTTGATTTTGTTTTCAGATCCTTAGTGGGTCTTGAACCGAGAATCTTCTGACTCACAGTCAGGAGACCTACCACCTGACGCAAGCTGCCATCCAGCTCATATCTAACTAGTATTCCTAAAGGGACAGACAAACCGATTGTGCTTCATGCTTACATTTTTATATTTCACCTTTGGTCCCCTGAAAACCTGCCCAACAGGGGTGATTTTCCATTTGAAATCTGACCAGGGCGATGGCTTGTTCTGCATAAGCAACCAGTTGCTAACATGATAAAAGCAAATTACTGCGGATGCTGGAATCTGAAACCAAAGAGAAAATGATGGCTCAGCAGGTCTGGCAGCATCTGTAGGGAGAGAAAAGAGCTAACGTTTTGAGTTCAGATGACCCTGTCAAAACTGACGAAGGGTCATCTGGACTCGAAACGTTAGCTCTTCTCTCTCCCTATAGATGCTGCCAGACCTGCTGAGATTTTCCAGCATTTTCTCTTTAGTTGCTAATATGAGCAGGGGCAGGTTGAACCTTTTGACTTCTGTCCTGATGTGTTGGGTGTTCTGGATCACATACAGGTCATCAACATTTGAAATAGTGCAACACTATTTTATTGAATCATTAACTGTTTAAACTTACTTCGGCTGTGGGTTAATACAATACTAGCTTTAACTAAAGACCTTGGCCTTGTCCTAATCAGACGATGCACTCAGCATACGGTGAATAGCTGTGTTGCAGGCTGTGAGCTCTGTCCTCCTAGCTAGCTGCAACTCGAATGAGCGGGAACTCTGATGCCCCCTGTCTTTATAGTGTGTGTGCTCTCACTGGTGATTGGCTGCGGTGTTGTGTATGTTGATTGGTCCCACTGTGTGTCCATCAGTGTGTGTCTGCACTATGATATACTGGTGTATATTATGACATGCCCCACGGTGAAATGATCTGTAGCATAAGCTACTGCTGTGAGTGAGTGCAACAAAAACACCAGACTAACCACCAACATCAAACAGATGGAACTAATGAAGGGCGTGATTCAACAGAAACATTTCTAAGTTCATTTGTGGTGGGTTTTTCAGAGTTTCCCACTGGCTCTGCCGGCAAGTTCGCCACCACTATCCAATGACACTTGATCACATTTTTGGGCCCTGGGGAGTTTCTCACCAGTTTAGCCCACATTGAACTCGGAGATCGAGCTGCCATTTTGAAAGGGTTCTCCGATATCGAAGTGAGCTTGTGGGTTCTCCACGCTCCCCACCCATGGGCAATGTCACCTTCCACACATATGGGCACAACCCCATACCCCCCCCCCCCCAAATGAGGACACCCCTCTATGGGGTCCCTGGGGGTCTCCCCTCTTCAGGCCCCTATGCCCACTTACAGGCCCCCTCTTCCATGATCCCCACCTATCAACGCCGCCATCTCCCAGAGGCCCTTACTTAGCTGCCATGCACACGCCCCCGCACCCTTCATACGCCCCTCCACCCTCCTTTCATGGGCATTCCTCCCTTGGCCCCTGACCATTGGCAATGCCACCCAGGCACTCTTGCACTGTCACCCTGGCACTCAGGCAGTGCTCCTGCCAGCTTAGCAGTGCCATCTGGACAATTTGGCAGTACCAGGGTGGCAGTGCCAATGTGCCTGCATGCTAGTGGGAGAGCCAGGGTCACCCTCCGCTGACCCTGACTACCCAGGGGTCTCTGATAGCCTGGGAGACCTCCCAGTGTTGTTCCACCTGGTCCACATTTGTGGGACCAATTCTGAATGGCACCCGGCTATGGCCTCGCTGGGGAGGCTGTAGATCCCAGGAGGCCAGGAGATCCCAGGTAAGTTTACCAAAATCGGTTTAAAACAGACTTCAGCACTCGCCATTTGGTCACACCCCCTTTGGGCGGTCATCTGACTCCGACGCCTCGTGGAACCTGGGTAGATCCCGCGAGGCAGAAAGGCTGCCAGGAAACCCAGAGAAGCCTCTCCCGGGATTCACCGGCTGCACCGTGTTCGAGCGGGAGCACAACTCGGCCAGTGGATTGCATCCCAAGAATCCCAAACCCAACACAAAAGAATTAACCTGGAGCCACAACACAACCACCATTATGTCTTCCAGTTCCCAGAAGTGAGAAATAATCACACTTTGGATACAAAATGCCAAAGCTTCATTGAGCATATTTCTTACCGCTCTCCGTGTGACTGGTGGACTAATGCAGAACATTGTTACCCAGTACATGGCTGCATTGTGACAGGAATATATATTCACAAAACAATTAGCTCCCAGCTCAAGAGAAACAACATCGTATAACATCCCTCTTTAAAAAAAATATAATGCTTCTATCTCAATACAAGTCTTCAAGTCATTGGGTGGAATTCTCCCAAAACGTTGACTGGGCGTGATCTAACTGCAGCGTCGTGCCCAAAGGGCAGCGCGGAAATCTCTCTTCCGAAATCTACCCGGCTCACCGCACCCCGTGCGAACTAACAGGATCTCACGAGACGTTGCTGTCCGAATCCTGCCCATTGTGGGCGGGATCACAATTTTGCAAATCTGCATTATAGAACGAGACAGCTAGTATCACTCGAATAAGCATCCCCCGGATTACCTGAGGCATCGGGAGACCTGTTCACCTCGGAGAGCTCGGGCAAGCCACGTTCAGTGCTGGTCCCCACAAACGGGGATCAGATGGAACAGCACTTGTGGAGGTCACCCAGGGGATCAGAGGCCCCAGGTGCTTGCCCTCTTTGCAGGGTGGCATCCAGGCACTGCCCAGGTACCCAGTTGGCATTGCCAGTTGACAAGGGCCAGTGTGCCAGGCTTGAATTTTTCGTATTTTGTTTTGGAGCCGTGTAAAACCCGCTGAGAAATCAATGTGGGCCTGAAGGTGGCGACAAGCCTGGCCTCAGAGGTTGTTGCATCTTTTTTGTAAAAAGGGCACACTGATTTCAAAGTGAGAGTGCAGCCTCCACAAACACACCCCCCAATCATCATCACCTGCCCCCAGATGAACAACATCCCCCTATAGATGCACCCCCCTCAATCTCCATTCCCCCCATGCCCTTCCACGTCCCTGGCACCTGGCGACTCCAATAATCTCCGAGACACCCCCAGCATGGTTTTCATCGATGGGACCAGTAGGGATTTCCATAGGCCTTGTACTTACAGGGGGGGGGAAAGAGAGGCATCCTGGGCACTGGGAGATTCCGGCCAATTTAAATGTCCATCACGCCATACGACCCGTAGCCTGGCACATGACTGGAGTGTAATGATCAACGTGGCATCCCGGAACATATGTTCACATAACTATCAGTTCCTTACTCTTTGTGAATAATATAATGATACAACAGCAATCAACGCATGGGACCAACCAAGAACAGCACCCCTACACATTAGATGCTGGTTCTCGATTTTGAAAAACCTACAATCCCTTCACTGATCTGTTGTTGACACAGATTGCGAAATTTCAAATCATTTGAAAACCAGCAGATCTCCTGTGACAAAAGTAAAATATCATGGCTGTTTCAAATCTGAAGTGAAATTGGAATATGCCAGAAACTCTCAGCAACCCAGGCAGCATTTATGGAGAGTAAATAGAAACCAATCTGGAAGCATAATTGACGTGATCAGAGGAGGTATAAATTATTGTAGCAGGATAGCAGAGTGGGGTGGGGAAAACCTGGTGTACCAGGTTAAATCCAAGGGTCATGCCCAGTGACGGTATGCCCAACTCATACCTTTAAGTAGGACTGCATTGTGTGTGTAGTTTTCTGGAACGGTCTTTTATTTAAATATAGACACACAGAAAACGGTTAAGGTGCCAGCAGCACGGTTCAATTCCCATACCGGCCTCCCCGAACAGGTGCCAGAATGTGGCAACTAGGGGCTTTTCACAGTAACTTCACTGAAGCCTACTTGTGACAATAAGTGATTATTATTATTAGATGTCGGTCAAAGATTAGGTGACTTTTGCAATTTCTGCCTCCAAGCTTTTTTAAAAAAAAATTTAGAGTACCCAATTCATTTTTCCCAATTCAGGGACAATTTAGCGTGGCCAATCCACCTGGCCTGCACATCATTGGGTTGTGGGGGTGAAACCCACGCAGACATGGGGGAGAATGTGCAAACTCCACACGGACAGTGACCCAGAGCCGGGATCGAACCTGGGACCAGGGTGCCGTGAGGCAGCAGGGCTAATCCACTGCGCCACCATGCTGCCCTTGCCTCCAACCTGATTGAATAACCATGGGTCGGAGCCTCCCCCTTGACTGGATGTGCACAAAAGAAACCCATCTGTTGAATTTACACCTGCTCTTGTTTTGTAGTTTACCCAAAAAGCAAAGTTAACCCCAATCAAGTGCGAATGGTCATCACCTATCCCCCATTGCATAGCAATGGTTTCAGATTTCCAAACCATTCTGGGTGAGCAATAGCAGTTGATCACATGACCAAAATGGTCTTCAGCTAACAAATCTGCTGTCCCAAGAACCAGAGAGAAACTGGTCATTCTGCAAAAAATAGCAGCTGAAGAAAAGGACAGTGACACCTTTAAAACCCAGAGACAATTACATCTCAGAAAATCTCCCCAGCCATTCTTATTCAGCATCTATTGAAACAGAATCTTGACCTCCTGGTGGTGCAAGAAACAGAGTTGAGCTAGCTTACGTGATCTTTCCCTTTATGGCTCGAAAGCCCAATTGTTATGTAAACAAAGTGGGGCCAGACTTTAATTGCAATTTAGAGAATGAATAGCACTTCATGATCCCATCTGAAAATCAACAGACTTTGACTGCACTTTGACATATTCTGCTATTTTACCTTTAAGCCACGATTAGCACTTTCTTCAGTCTTTAACACTACCATTGACACTTCTTTTGTCTTGAGCCCAAGACATCTTTCAAATTTATCAAATTTTGCCTAAGCACCCACCTCCCTTCTATTTATTCCACTCCATTTTATACATTATAAAACCCATCACATTCAAAATAGCAACTCTGTTTCTGTGCGATTTACTGGATTAATGTCAGAACTTAGGCCAGTGGTGGCAATCTGCAGCCCGGATCTCATATGGGATGCATTCCCTCTGTGTCCGAAGTGTACATATTTATTTTGTTTTTCACCATTTGAAGTTGATGACAGTTCTATGAATATATAAATGATTCAACATTTTCTATAACTGGTTACAAAATATTTGGCATGCATTAAATTAATCGTATTCATGGGGTCATGGTTAATGAACAAGCCTGATTTTAATCTTGCGGCCCATTGAGAAGAAGAAGGGCCACTAAGTGTCCATCACTGATTTAGGACCGAGGCAATGAAGGCATGACTACCAATGGTGGAGCAATAAAACCTGAGGATGCGCAATTGGCCAAGTGTGGAATAATGCAAAGATCTTGAAAGGGTTGTAGGGCTGGAACAAGTTACATAGATAGGAGTACTCATGTATGTGGAAAGTATGTATTATTTAGATGAACAACTTGACAGTTCTTTTATGCCCCTCCCAATATGTACATCTGTACTCAGCCAGTATACAGAAGTTCAAGAAGCCGTCAAGCAGCCACAAAGTCTTCAGTCTTGAACACCATCATTAACGCTCCCTTTGTCTTGCGCCCAAGACATCTTTGTCAAATCTCTCCTGAGCTCCCACCACTTGCTTCAGTGCAAAACATTTTTCACACCATTTTCATCCAAAGCAAATGTAATTTAAATTACATAGAATTAATGGCATATGTGCACGGTATACTCTCCAACAGGTCAGTAAAACATGATATATAGAAGAAAAGGAAAATTCCACCCACTAAGAGCTGAAGGTGGTGAGGAAACCTAATCTCCAGAACATGAAAGAAAACTATGAACGACCACCCCCCTCCACAGGCATGGAAACGCCCCCTCCCCAAATCAGATCCACCCTACACTCCCAATCCACCCCCCCCCCCCCTCTTCCTCCCCACGTGCACAGGGATCCCAGCCTAATGAAGGTCTCCAGAAGAAACCTCCTTGGCACTGCCCCTTGGGTGGGGGTGGGGAATGGTGCAGAGGAAAGATATCCTGAGATCTCACCAGCGAGATTCTCACTTTCGGGCAATCACAGCATTATTGCACCCGCGCCCCCAGTGTCTTTAACACAAGGGACAACCATCAAAAAGAATTTGGCAGCAAGCCGCTCAAGGAGATATCGGGAGGGTTAACCAAAAGCTTGGTCAAATACTTGTATTTTATGGAGGATCCGAATGGATCAGAAAGTGGGAGAGGGGTTTAGTTAAGGAATTCCAGAGCCAAGGGCCAAGGCAGTTGAAGGCACCTCCACCAATTGTGAGAAGGAAAGAATTAGGAATGGACAATAGGCTGGAATTGGAGGAGCACAGAGATCTTGAAGGGTTGTAGTGTTTCGGAGGGTTGTAGTGTTTCAGGAGGGGCAAAGCCACATAGGGATTGGAAAAGAAGGATGAAAACTGTAAATTCAACGCTTTGGCAGAATGGGAACCATGGTCAGTGGATAATGAAGAAACCGGATTCGGTGCGAGCTTTGAAACGGGAAGTAGCATTTTGGATTAGTTCACGTTTAAAAGGAGGATGGAAGGTGGGAGTTCACCAGGACAATATTAGAATAGTTGAGACAAGAGAAAACAACGGCATGGATTTGGGATTCAGCTACAAATGGGCTGCACTGTGCCAGCAAACACGAGTCAGTAATAGGTAAGGAATCCTCTCAACCTGGGGGAGGGGGGTGGGGGACAGTGGCATCGTGTTAACGTCACCGCTAGTAATCCAGAGGCGAGGGGGAAATGTTCTGGTTCGAAATTTCAATCTGTAATTTAAAGTCTAATGATGACCATGAAACCATTGTCGTAACAACTCATCTGGTTTACTAATGTCCTTTAAGGAAGGAAATCGGTCATCCTTACCTCCTCTGGCCTACACGTGACTCCAAACCCATAGCAATGTGGTTTACTTTTAAATGTCCTCAGAAATGGCCAGCAAGCTATTCAAGTTCAATGGGCAGTTAGGGATAGGCAATAAATTCAAAGGGCAGTTAGGGATAGGCAATAAATTCTGGCCTATCCTGCAATGCCCACATCCCGCAAATTAATTTTTTAAAAGCCTGTTACCTTTAATGGTAACATCCAAAAATTGAACTGCTCTGCTCAGAAAAGCAACGCCAGCTTTTAGAACTCCAAAAGCAAACCAATGAACTTATTCTACAAAAATCTACGTTGCCAGCACAAACACTAACCAGAGTTTCCATCCATTGTGTATTGAATGAGGCATTGGTGAAATTTTCTTATCAGCTAATCTTTTTTTACATTATTTGGCTACATCTATCGGTTTCCAATATCATTCTTTAGAAATGGCATGTCAACACATTAGCAGACAGACTGGAGTCTGTAAATTCTAGCCGTCACACTTCGCTACCGTAACAAAACAATCATGAGAATGAATGTTTACTATTTATGGCTGTGTCCTTCTGAACTACAGCTCAAATTGTCAAGCACTTAAACAATTTGCAAAGTTTCCTGCCCAAAAGCAGCAATTAAACTCTGAGTGACCAGAGTTTGAGTTTACTTCACAATTAGATGTTGTCATACCTCCACCTTAGCAAATGTGGGTCACATGGTACTTACAAAACCCTGTACTTTGAGCAACAGCACTTAAAAACACTTGGTGCCATCACACCTTCACAAGCCGTCCTGCACAGCCTGCACCTAATCCAGATTGTTGCAATTAAGCAGATTTGTACATCGGAGACACACAAACAACTCTCTATATCCAAGGCAGCAACTGTTAATAAGGTGATCAGAGCGTCATTGTATATTTGCTTGATTAATGATAATATGGGAACAGAGCCTCAGCTCCAACACATCCGACATGGAGTCTGATTTAAATGGGAATTATGGCTACCTCAAGGGAATTACAAGATCGATAATCACATTTGAGAGCATCGGATGGCATCATCAAGCCAGTGAGCAAAGCTCTGGAGGTTTCTTAATGTCTACTAGACTCCGTCAATTGAATTAGTTCTTCAAGTTCTCTCAGCAGTCTCGCCCATCCTTCACAAAAGAATGAACATAGGTTTTTAATTTATTTTCCACTCTTGCTTCATGATGTCCAGAATGCATGACTTGGAATTTGACGGAGAAGGAATCACAGTGCCTCATGACATACAAAATAAAAACAATTTTTTCATTTTTGGTGTAGGTCTCAACAAGGAGTGGGCAAAGAAAAAGGTAATTAGTATCACCACTTTGAGCTGCAATCCTTCAACATCATCCAAAACCCTCTCTCAGCTTCATGTTTCTTCAGTGCTTTAGGTACTATGGGTGATGCAGGCGTGGCCACATATCTAACCCAGAGAAGGTGCCAGTGGGCACCTTTATTAATAGTGAAAATGACACCATGATGTCTGGTTCACCATGTAAATGCATTAAATGGCTTCGCATATGACCATCCGTACAAATTAGAAGGACTTGCTGCATGGTAGATAAGAACTAAACTCATCACAAAAGTGAAGTAATTGATTTAAATTCTTAATACCTCTTAGCAGTGTGTTAACAATAACTCGCACAGCACATCTACTGTAATAAAACATCCCCAGGAGTGCTATAGAACAAAATTATATACCGATGGCCAAAAGCTTGATCAAAGAGGTCAGCTTTAAGGAGCCTCAAGGAAGAGAGAGGTAGAAAGACATAGGGAGGGATTTCCAAAGTTTAGGGCCCAGCCAGTTGAAGGTATGGTTGCCAATGATAGAGCAATTAAAATTGGGGATTTCCTTTATTCTATATATTTTGATGGGATGTGGGCATTGCTGTTAAGACCAGCACTTGTTGTGCAATGCCAATTGCCCTTGAACTGAGTAGCTTGCTTGGCCATTTCAGAGAGCAGTTAAGAGTCAACCACATTGCTGTGGATCTGGAATCACATGTAGGCCAGACCAAGGAAGGTGGCAGATTTCCTTCCCTGAAGGACATCAGTGAACCAGGTGGGTTTTTAAAAGACAAGTGATGATACTTCCATGACCACCATTACGGAGGCTAGTTTTATTTTTTAGATTTATTAATGGAATTTAAAATTCCATCAGTTGCCACGGTAGGATTTGAATCAGGGTCTGAGAGCATTGGCCTGGGCCTCTGAATTACTAGCCCAGTGACATTACCCCTATGTCACCATTTCCCCCTATGTGTGTATTCGGATGTATCACGTTGGGGTCATAAATGACACCAAGCTTGCAAATAGTCTGTTTCGTGTCAGACTGGTCAGGAATTTCTGGTCACCTGTCACGATTATCAGATAGGTTGTCTGACAATTTAGTGACAATGGAGGTGTCCCTTTGAATGATGTCACCAAGGTTCAGCATGTAGATGACGCCAAGGAGGCCAAGGAGGCCAAGGATAGATCCTTGGGGAAGCCAGAGGCAAAGGTGTGGGAGTACTAATTACTGCCAAACAACCAATTTGACACTGAAAATTAATGATTAGAAGTCTGGAGTCTCACTCCTTAAAGTTTTAATTGTTTTGGAAATTTTAACAATGTAAAATTGAACAATCTTTAACATTTAAAAAAATTGAAACCTCTTATCTTCCCCTCACATATTTCTCTTTCTGTACATGATTTCACATGAATTCACCCATTCTAATTTACAATTCCTTCTTAGTCCTTGTGGTGTTTATTTCCCAATCCTTAAATCTGATTGCTTAAGGATATACCCAGGAGATATTCAGGTTCCAGGTGCCCTACTTCCCCTTCGGTGCATCATTATTAGCTCGCACTTTCAGCAACTTGCCACCTAAAAAGGGAAAATCTAACTAATGAAGATGATATAATGCCTTTGATATATTGTTACGGTTAATCATAACCCATTAAAATCTTTTGAGTTAGCTTTACCACAATAATGCCCTCAGTCTATCAATATTTAATGCAGCAATTGTAAATCCTGATGTCCTCCCTTCCTCATAATTGTAAAACCTGGTGTTCTGTCTCATTGCAAAGATCTAACAGAGTAACATTTCAAACATGCCACTTAGGTGGCATTGCAATTTGGTACAATGACCGCAGCTGTTAGACACAGGACAAGGGAACAGCCAATTCCTGACCTCAAAAACGGAGAATTGAGAGTCGACCTCTGCTCTGTTGTAAAGGCCAACCATTTTGAGTGGGATGAAAATCTGTGACTTCCACAATGGACGCTCCGCCAGGTTACCACCCAGGAATCAAGTTGATAGTGATACTCACCAGTTCCTCTGATTAACTGCAAGCAACATCACAGGAAACTCCCGAGTACGTAACTGAACCTTTTGGCATAAATCTCTATGCCACACTTGGAGAAATAAAGCCCATGTTTAAACCCAGTAAAATTTCTAAGCCGGTCATACTACAAAAACTAAACATCACCAACGACCTCCTGTGCAACTGTAATAAAAAGTAAGTGTTCCGCCTTCGTCCTTCTCAACCTGCGTGCAGTCTTTGGCAAGGTTGGCCATACTATCTTCCTCCAATGTCATTCAGCTGGGTGGGACTGCTCTAATCTGGTTCCATTCTTATTTATCTAATCATAGCCAGAGCATCACTTGCAATGGCTTCTCTGCCTGCTCCCAGTGTCCTATTTGATCTACTCTTGGCCCCTCCCCTTTTCTTACCTGCAAACTATCCCTTGGTGACACTGTCCAATGGCACAGTATTAGTTTTTACATGTACGCTGACAACACCCAGCCCAACCTCACCAGCACCTCCTCAGCTCTTCCATGGTCTCTAAATTATCAGACTGCTTATCTGACGTTCTGTGTTGGATGAGCAGAAGTCTCCTTAATTTAAATATTGGGAAGACAAAGTAATTGCTGCTGCTGCTAACTCTGATCCACAGCTACTGACTTTATCCCGAGGCTAAGCCAATTGGTTCACAAGCTCAATGTAATATCAGTGGTTAGCACTGTTGCTTCACAGCTCCAGGGCCCCAGGTTCGATTCCCGGCTTAGGTCACTGTCTGTGTGGAATCTGCACGTTCTCCCCGTGTCTGCGTGGGTTTTCTCCGGGTGCTCCGGTTTCCACCACAAGTCCCGAAAAACGTGCTGTAAGGTAATTTGGACATTTTGAATTCTCCCTCAGTGTACCCTAACAGGCGCCGGAATGTGCGACTCGGGGCTTTTCACAGTAACTTCATTGCAGTGTTAATGCAAGCATACTTGCGACAATAAAGATTATCACCATGCCTCAGCTGATCTGTTGCTGAAAACCTTCATCCCTTTGTTACTGATGCACGATCATTTGCACAAAGACGCGAGTTGAATACAACCGAGGCTTTATTACACTAAGATGTGTGGCCTCCGACAGCAGCTGGCGAAATGGCTGCTGTATGGGGAGCACACATTTATACTCCGCCTACTGGGTGGAGCCAGCAGGCAGGGACTACCCCCGTGCCTGTAGTACAGGAGCCTTACCACACATCTCCTAATATACACAACAGTGGTGATTACCACATTTACCCCCTGTTAAAATTGAGTCCGGCGAGGGTGGCGGAGAACTATATACAGAACAAGTTTTAATATACAGAGGCAAATAAAATTTTGGAGTCCGTACATGGTGCTTTACAGGTTGAATTACAGGTTTAGCCGGTCCGGGGCCTTGATCTGACGTTGGGAGCGATGCAGTGGTGGCAGCGATTCCAGTGCTGATCTGGTCCTCGGTGACTCCGGGAGCGTGCCGAAATCCTCCTCATCCTCGGGCGTGGGCAGGGGGAGGATTGATGGTTCCGGGGGGGATGCTGCTGGGTGCGTCGGGGAGGGGGGACGGTGGGGCCGAGCCGGAGGTGTGTGTGTGTGTGGGGAACCTGCTGGAGCCAGGTCCCTGAGGGAGACAGTATCCTGGCAGCTGTCGGGGTACGCTACATAGGCATACTAGGGGTTAGCGTGGAGTAACTGCACCCTTTCAACCAACGGGTCCGCCTTGTGGAGACGTACGTGCTTACGGAATACAGGTCCTGGAGCTGCGAGCCAAGTCGGGAGCGACACCCCGGATGTGGACTTCCTGGGGAAGGCGAAGAGACGTTCATGGGGTGTGTCGTTAGTCGCATTACATAGTAGCGACCGAATGGAGTGCAGTGCATCGAGGAGGACCTCCTGCCAGCGGGAGGCCGGGAGATTTCTGGATTGTAGGGCCAGCTGGACGGTCCTCCAGACCGTCCCGTTCTCCGTCTCCACCTGCCTGTTTCCCCGGAGGTTATAGCTGGTCGTCCTGCTGGAGGCGATACCCCTGCTGAGCAGGAACTGACGCAGCTCATTACTCATGAATGAGGATCCCCTTTCGCTGTGGATGTCGGCGGGGAAGTCGAACAGAGCGAAGATGGTGTTGAGGGCTTCGATGACAGTGGCAGATGTCATGTCGGGGCATGGGATGGCGAAGGGGAATCTGGAGTACTCATCGACCACACTGAGGAAATACATGTTACGGTTGGTGGAGGGGAAGGGCGGGAAATCCACGCTGAGGTGTTCAAAGGGGCGGGAGGCCTTCACCAGGCGCGCGCGGTCCGGCTGGTAGAAGTGCAGTTTGCACTCCGCACAGACCTGGCAGTCTCTGGTGATTGCCTGTACTTCCTCGACGGAGTAGGGCAGATTGCCAGCTGTGATGAAGTGGTACAACTGTGTGACTCCCAGGTGACAAAGGTCGTCATGCAGAGTCCGGAGACGGTCCACCTGTGCGCTGGTACATGTACCTCGGGGTAGGGCATCGGGGGGCTCGTTGAGCTTACTGGGGCGATACAAAATCTCGTAGTTGTAGGTGGAGAGCTCGATCCTCCACCGCAAGATTTTATCGTTTTTGATCTTGCCCCTCTGTGTGTTGTTAAACATGGAAGCTACCGACCGTTGGTCAGTGAGGAGAGTGAATCTCCTGCCGGCCAGGTAATGCCTCCAATGCCGCACATCTTCAACCAAAACCCAGGTCTCTTTTTCAACGGAGGAGTGTCAAATTTCGGAGGCATGAAGGGTTCGTGAAAAGAATGCCATGGGCCTGCCTGCCTGGTTGAGGGTGGCGGCTAGAGCGACGTCTAGATGCGTCGCTCTCCGCTTGAAAGGGCAACGTCTCGTCGACTGCGTGCATCACGGCCTTGGCGATGTCGGCCCTAATACGGTTGATGGCCTGTTGAGCCTCGGCCATCAGGGGGAAAAGAGTGGACTGGATGAGTGGGCGGGCCTTGTCCGCATAGTTTGGGACCCACTGGGCGTAGTAAGAAAAGAACCCCAGGCAGCGTACGAGGGCGTTCGTGCAGTGGGGAAAGGGGAGTTCCAGGAGGGTGCACATGCGGTCGGGGTCGGGCCCCAGAACTCCGTTCTGGACCACATAGCCGAGGAATGCTAAGCGGTTCATGCTGAATACACACTTCTCCTTGTTATAGGTGAGGTTTCGGAGAGTGGCGGTGTGGAGAAATTTGGCAAGGTTGGCATCATGGTCCTGCTGATCGTGGCCGCAGATGGTGACATTGTCCAGGTACGGGAAAGTGGCCCGCAGCCCGTACCGGTCGACCATTCGGTCCATCTCCCTTTGGAAGACCGAGACCCCGTTGGTGACGCCGAAGGGGACCCCAAGAAAATGGAAGAGGTGGCCATCTGCCTCGAAGGTAGCGTATGGGCGGTCCGCCTTACGGATGGGGAGCTGGCAGTAGGCGGATTTTAGGTCTACAGTTGAGAAGACCCGGTACTGTGCAATGTGATTGACCATATCAGATATGCATGGGAGGGGGTACGCATCGAGCTGCGTGTACCGATTGATGGTCTGGTTGTCCACGACCATTCGGTGTTTCTCCCCAGTTTTCACCACGACCACTTGGGCTCTCCAGGGGCTGTTGCTGGCCTCGACGATGCCTTCCCGAAGCAGCCGCTGGACCTCGGGCCTGATGAAGGTCCTGTCCTGGGTGCTGTACCGTCTGCTCCTGGTGGCGATGGGTTTGCAATCCGGGGTTAGGTTTGCGTATAGGGAAGGTGGGTCAACCTTTAGGGTTGCGAGGCCACACACAGTAAGGGGTGGTAGGGGCCCGCCAAATTTCAATGTTAGGCTCTGGATGTTACACTAAGTCCAGGCCGAGTAGCAGGGCAGCGCAGAAGTTGGGGAGGACGTAGAGGCGGACGCCGCTGAATACTACGCCCTGGAACGTGAGCGTGGCGACACAGTACCGCCGGATCGCCACGGAGTGGGACCGGAGGCCAGGGAGATTCTTTGATTGGCGGGGTGTACCGCGAGGGAGCAGCGCCTCACCGTATCGGGATGGAAGAAGCTTTCGGTGCACCCGGAGTCCAGCAGAGAGGAGATCTCGTGCCCATCGATCTTCACGCTTGTCAAGGTGGTGGCTAGATTGTGTGGGTGAGACTGGTCAATCGTGACCGAGGCGAATTGCGGCTGGTCGTCGCTGGTGTCGGACAATGGGGTGCCCGGAGGGCACGGGTCCTGGTACGATGGTGGCGTCCATGTGCCGTGGGGGAAGACAAGATGGCGGCCCCTGGAGATCCTGAGGTGGACAATATGGCGGCGCTCACGGGCCGCACGTAGCGGGGGGTTGAAAAAGATGGCGGTACCCATGAGCCGCACGTGGTCCGAGGAGGGGAAGATGGCGGCACCCACTGGCCGCGCGTGGTCCGAGGAGGGGATGATGGCAGCGCCCACGGTCCGTACGCAGTGGGGGGGGGGGGGGGGGGGGGTCGGGGCGATCGCAGCGACTGAGCGGCCCTGGCACACCACGGCGAAGTGCCCCTTCTTGCCGCAGGCCTTGCAAAGGGCCCTGCGGGCCGGGCAGCGTTGGCGGGGGTGTTTTTGCTGCCCACAGAAGTAACATCTGGAGCCCCAGTGGTTGGCTAGCTGGTGCGTGGCACAGACGTAGGATTGGCTGAGTGGGGTCCCCGGTGGGGCGGCCATATGCGGAGTCCACGATGCGTAGGAGGAGTGGGCCGCGCGGCCGGGGGAGTCGGCCTGGATATTGCGCGAGGCGATTGTCATGGATAGCGCCAGCTTTTTGGTTTCTGAGAGGTCGAGCATAGCCCCCTCTAAAAATCACTGGCGGATGTGGTCTGACTCTATCCCTGTGACGAAAGCGTCCCGCATGAGAAGGTTCGAATGTTCCGTGGGCGTGACGGCCTGACAGTCACAGTCTCTGACCAGGGGAATTAAAGCACGCCAGAAATCTTCTACAGACTCTCCAGGGAGCTGACTACGAGTAGAGAGTATGCATCAGGCGAAGAGCGTGTTTGTCCGCTGGGCATTGTTCTCTTTCAGTAGCGCCATGGCTTCATCATAGGTCAGCGCGTCCTGGATAAGCAGAAAATCTTTGGGTCTCAGCCGCGAGTAGAAAATCTGGATCTTCTGAGCTTTCGGAATTGGGTCTGGTGCAGACCTGATGTAAGCTTCAAACCGAGCTAGCCAATGTTCAAAGTCCATTTTGGCGTTGCTTGATTGCGGATCCAGCTGTAGGCAATCCGGCTTAATACGGAGGTCCAACTTCTGAAAACTTTAGTGTTATAAATTGATGCACGATCAATTGCACAAAGACGAGAGTTGAATACAACTGAGGCTTTATTACACTAAGATGTGTGGCCTCCTACAGCAGCTGGTGAAATGGCTGCTGTATGGGGAGCACACATATTTATACTCCGCCTACTGGGTGGAGCCAGCATGCAGCGACTACCCCCGTACCTGTAGTACAGGGCCTTGCCACAAATCTCCTAATATATACAACAGTGGTGATTACCACAGTTACCTCTAGGTTTGACTATTCCAATGCGTTCTCAGCTGCCCTCCCAGATACTGCCCTCCATAAACTCTGTTGCCCACATCCTGATTCACTCAAGTCCTGCTCACCCATCACCCATGTTTGCTGACCAACACTGGCTCCCAGTCAAACAAAGTCTCGGTCTCGGTTTTAGAATTTTCATCCTCGTTTTAAAATTCTCCATAATTCGTTCCTCTCTACCTCCATAATTTCCTCCATCCCCAAAAACCTCAGATTTTAATTCTGGTCTCCTCTGCTTCGCACCGTTCTCTGCACAGGGTGGCATAGTGGTTAGTACTGCTGTCTCTGCACAGGGTGGCATAGTGGTTAGTACTGCTGTCTCTGCACAGGGTGGCATAGTGGTTAGTACTGCTGTCTCTGCACAGGGTGGCACAGTGGTTAGTACTGCTGTCTCATAGCACCAGAAACCCGGGTTCAATTCCTGCTTTGGGTGACTTTCTGGAGTTTGCACTTTCTTCCCGTGTCTGCGTGGGTTTCCTCCGGGTGCTCCGGTTTCCTCCCACAGTCAAAAGAAGTGCAGGTTAGGTGGATTGACTACACTAACTTGTTCCTGAGGGTCCAAAGATGTGCAGGTTAGGTGGGGTTTTGGGATTATAGGGATAGGGCGGGGAAATCCAGAGAGTTGTCCAACATAGCGTTTATTCTGCAGAAGATGTCAGCATTACTGCAGGTAGGCTGCAGGGCACATTCCAGCAGTCCTGTCCACGGCACTCTCGCCAATCAATGAGACAGCAATCGTGTCACTTTCCTGGGCATAGAACTCACCACAAACACCAACAACAAGAACAGCAGAAATTCCGACACACACGGTCAGGTGCTCTTTCAGCGGGTTGGTGCAATCCCGATGGGCCAAATAGCCTCCTTCAACAATATAGGAATTCTATTCGATCCCCAATTTCAATCGCTCAACCCTTGGCGGCCTTGGTTCAGCTGGCTGTGAGCTCTGCAGTACCCTGTCTACACCTCTCTGCCCCATACCTCACCTCACTTCTCCTATAGGAGGCTCCTTAAAGCTACCTCTTTGACACAGCTATTGGTCGTCTGACCAATTGTCTCTTTATCGGCTTCAGTGTCATATTTTGCTCTGTAATGCTCTTGGGAAACACTTGGGAAAATTTTATTACGTTTAAAGGTGCTATATAAATGCAAGCTGTTAGAAAAGGTCACATGAACAAAATGTTACCTTTAAGGACATTTACCTGTAATGAAATTTATCTTCTAGATGATGTGATACAGAATACATATGGATATACATGTGTATGTGCATTGTTATGGGCCAGGGTTTAAAGAACCCCAAAGTGTATCATGGAGTTCACCTGACCCACAACTTTTAATAGATTGTGGTGTGGGGAGCACACGGCTCACTCTACAGGTGTGGTACAGCAGAAATGGAAAAGTATTTTTTTAAAGCAAAACAATGTTTATTCTATGAACTCAAGTTAACCTTTTTAAAACATACAATGAACATCTTAGCAACCATTAATTTAAATACAACCCCCAAAGAATACAACACTAAGTAATCCTTTAAGCTTTCCTTTTCAACAGCCATAAGACTTAAAAAAGAATTTTTAACAGAAGCACATCAGGTTAAAGTCACTACTGAGAGCAGTTATTAGTTTTAAATCACCAAATGATTGATTTACATTCTTTAGATTACAGAGAGAGATTCTAATGCACCTTCTGGCTGTGACTGCAGCAATCCAGCTCTGAAAACGAAACTAAAACACACCCTGCAGCAAACAGCCGAAAACAAAAGTAAAAAGCTGACACAGTCCAGCTCCACCCACTCTCTGACATCACTGCAGTAGTAAACACCCATTCCTTAAAGGTACTCTCACTACAGATATTTATATACATACCCATTTATAAACACCCATTTCTTAAAGGTATTCTCACATGACAGCATATACAGAAACAATGGCTGGGATTTTGTGCCACAGCAAACAGTGACGTACATCCTGCGCCATTGACATAACGAGGTTCTCATCTTGGTAGGTCGGGAACCTCATTTAAATTGATTAATATCTAGTATAGGGCTTCCTCACTATATCATCCCCTCCCACTGGTTTTTAAAAACAGGAACCAGGCAAAGCGAACCTTCCGGGGATAAGCCCACTAGGGGGAGCAGTGTCCTCTGGCAGGGCTGGGACACCCCTTTGGGAAGCACCATTGCGCGCGGGGGAGGGGGGGGGGGGCGGTCCCATATAGGTTGGTATTCAAAAAATATTTTTTATTTCCTACGAAGGTTCTTTTAACTGAGATTCCAGAAGGCTGGCACCTTGGGTTTGGTTCCTCCTGTTCAAGGTTTGCGGGGCCATTCTTATAATGGGTCTAGGAGCCTGTCCCTTGGCTATACTGAGAGCCAGCTCATGCATACCTGTTTCTCGGTGTTGAATTTTTTATGCTGCAGGTGAGGTCCCCACCCCCTGATTTAGAGGTCATGAGCCTGCCTGCCTGCCCTTGCCGGCACACCTTACAGCCATTTAACAGCACCTGCCACCTCATTGAGCTACCAGCCAGCCAAATTGCCAGCAGTTATCTTTTCCCAGCAGTGCCACTGGTAGTCCAGAGATTAGGTGGGTTCTGGATCTTTACAGGGCCAGGCTGACGGCTCTCAGCGAGGTGATGAGTGTCATGATATTCAGGTAAACATCCTGGTACAAACATACATACATACTGATGGACAGATCAACGGACCAATCAACACACACACAACACCACAGCCAATCACAGGCAAGAGCATACACACTACTAAACAGGGAACACGACACTTCCCGGGCATTCCAGCAGGAGACAGCTCATGGCACAGAACTCACAGCAAGCCACTCAGACATCCACCATGTGCTGAGTACCACTCCAATATAGTATTAGGAATAGGTCCACAGATTCTAGGGTTATGATCGAACCTCAGTAACCAGTTTACCACTGTAAATAAATGTTAGTAATAAAACTGAGTTGTACCATTCACAACCGTGTTGGTTCGTCTGTGTAGCAGAGTACCCAACATATCATAGTACCAGGAGTTACTGTGGGACCTACCTACGAATCCTCCAGAATCTGCCATCCTGCGCCATGGACACAGTCAGCACGCCGCAGCTGCTACAAGTCGCTGGAAACCTCGGCGTCAATTGGAAGCTGTTCAAACAGCGCTTCCAGCTCTGCATAGAAGCCAACGAAAAGGAGCGCGCTTCGGACACCAGAAAGATCGCCATCCTCCTCTCCACGGCAGGTCAACACGCCATCCATGTCTACAATTCCCTGGTGTTCACGGAAGGGGAGGACAAGACCAAGTACAAGACGGTCCTTCTCAAACTCGACCAACACTTCAACGTCGAGGTCAACAAGAGTTTCGAGAGGTATCTCTTCCAGCAGCGCCTGCAGGGTAAGGATGAGCCCTTTCTATCCTTCCTTACGCACCTCCGTATCCTCGCGCAGTCCTGCGGTTACGACATCACCTCCGATTCAATTATTTGGGACCAGATTGTTTTTGGGGTCACCTCGGGCACCCTACGCCAGCAGCTATTAAAAAGTAAAGGCCTCACCCTAGCCTCCGCAATCGAAGCCGGTGTCCTGCATGAAAACGCGACTAGCCGCTACTCCCAATTTCAAGCGGCCGAATCGGCGCGGCAGGGGTCCTACGCGGCTGGATCGGCGAGGCTGGCGTCCTACGAGGCCGAACAGGTCCAGGTGATCGAGTTCCTCCCGGCCCGCGGCCCGGACGAGGGCGGCCATTTCGCGCGCTTTCCGGGGCCTCCCGCGTTTATGCGCGCCAAAAAAGACATCGACACAGTGGCACGTGATGCGCAGGCGCGCTCGACGCATGACCGCAACGAACGCCATGACATCACGACGTGCGGCAACTGCGGAGCCGCACATTTAAAGCGGCAATTCAGCCTCCTTACTACGAGTCGTGCCCAGACGATATCCAGACCAGTGACACAGACGACCGGGACACCTTCCGTGTTGCATTCATTGATGGGAACCGGATTTCTCCAGCCAGGTCCAACCAGCCGGTGCAAGTGAACACTGTCAATCCGGGTGATGAATGGTGTGCCACCCTAATGGTCAACCGATCACATTCTGTCTGGACACTGGCGCTTCCGCCAACCTCATAGCATGGTCAGCCTTCTACACCATGAAGGTCAGACCACCAATTCGGCCATCCCGTTGCAAGATGGTCGACTACAACGGGAAAGTTATCCCGGCTATGGGATCCTGCCAGCTCCAGGTGACACACAGCACACACACGGCCACACTCTCATTCGAAATAGTCGGATCATCAAAGGACTCCCTGCTAGGCACACAGGCATGCAAGGTTCTCCACCTCGTGCAACGAGTCCACGCTCTGTCTCCAGAAGGCACATCTGACTTCCCGGATGCAGAATTCCGGGCACAGCTCCAATCGCTCCTCGCCCACAACCAGGTGGCATTCGAGGACATGGGAACACTGCCCTACACCTACAGGATACGGCTCAAACCGGACGCCACCCCGGTCATTCACGCACCTCGCAGGGTCCCAGCGCCACTCAAAGGCCGCCTCAAGCAGCAGCTGCAGGATCTCCAGGGCCAAGGGGTGCTGTCCCGGGTCTCGGAGCCCACGCCATGGGTCAGCTCCATGGTGTGTGTTAAGAAGCCCTCCAGCAAGCTCCGGATCTGCATTGATCCAAAAGACCTCAACAACAACAGAATGAAGGAACACTACCCCATACCCAAACGGGAAGAGATCACGAGTGAAATGGCCCGGGCTAAAATCTTCACAAAACTGGATGCCTCAAAGGGTTTTTGGCAGATCCAACTGGATCAGTCCAGCCGAAAGCGGTGCACCTTCAACACCCCTTTCGGCAGGTTCTGCTATAACAGAATGCCATTTGGCATCATCTCTGCATCCGAGGTCTTTCACAGGATCATGGAGCAGACGATGGAGGGCATTGAAGGGGTGCGCGTCTACGTGGACGACGTCATCATCTGGTCCACCACACCACAGCACATCAATGGTCTCCAGCGCGTCTTTGCGCGCACACGGGAAAACGGCCTGCGCCTCAACCCAACCGAGCAAAGTGTTCTTTCGGCCAAACCGAGCTGAAGTTTCTGGGGGACCACATATCCCGTTCAGGGGTCCGTCCGGATGCAGACAAGGTGAGCGCCATCACAGCCATGCCGCAGCCGGCAGACAAGAAAGCAGTGCTACGCTTCCTAGGCATGGTCAACTTCCTGGGGAAGTTCATTCCCAACCTTGCCTCCCACACGACGGCTCTGCGCCACCTAGTCAAGAAGTCCACAGAGTTCCAGTGGCTGCCCACACACCAGAAGGAATGGGAGGAGCTCAAAATTAAGCTCCCACAGCCCCGGTATTGGCGTTTTTCGACACATCTCGTGACACTAAAATTTTGACTGATGCCAGCCAGTCCGGCATTGGGGCGGTACTCCTACAGCGGGATGACACTGCGTCATGGGCCCCGGTCGCCTATGCCTCGCGGGCCATGACCCCCACAGAACAGCGCTACGCGCAGATCGAAAAGAAGTGCCTGGGTTTGCTGACCGGAATAGACAAGTTCCATGACTACGTGTATGGTCTCCCCCAGTTTACCATTGAGACTGACCATTGTCCCCTGGTCAGCATCATACACAAGGACCTGAACGAGATGACGCCTCCAACGCATTCTGCTCAAGCTCCGGAGGTACGACTTCCAACTGGTCTACACCCCGGGAAAGGACCTCATCATTGCGGATGCCCTATCTAGAGCAGTGAGCACACCGCCCGATTCGAAGGGGTTCGTCTGTCAGGTCGAAGCGCAGGTGGCCTTCACATCGGCAAATCTGCCAGCTGATGACTCCAGTCTGGCCCGTATTCGCCGGGAGACTGCGGCTGACCCCCTTCTGCAACGGGTGATGCGCCACATGACGGGAGGGTGGCTCAAAGGACAGTGCCCGCAGTTCTACAATGTCCGAGACGACTTGGCTGTCATTGATGATGTCCTCCTAAAGCTGGACCGGATTGTGATTCCGCACAGCATGCACAAGCTGGTCCTCGACCAACTACACAAAGGACATCTGGGGGTCGAGAACTGCAGACGGAGGGCCCGAGAGGCGGTGTACTGGCCGGGCATCCGTGATGACATTTCCAATATGGTGCTCAGCCGCCCCACCTGCCAAAGGTTTCAACCGGCGCAACCTCTGGAGATGCTTCTGCCCCATGAGCTGGTGACGTCCCCCTGGGCGAAGGTGGGTGTGGACCTTTTTCACGCGCTCGGCAGGGACTATGTAATCATCACTGATTACTTTTCAAACTATCCAGAGGTCATACGCCTGCACGATTTGACATCGTCCGCTGTCATAAGGGCTTGCAAAGTCACCTTCGCTCGCCACGGCATTCCGATTACTGTCATGTCGGACAATGGGCCCTGTTTTGCCAGCCAGGAATGGTCGTCCTTTGCTGCTTCGTATGGCTTCACACATGTGATGTCCAGCCCTCTGCATCCCCAGTCCAATGGAAAGGAGGAGAAGGGCGTTCACATCGTCAAGCGGCTCCTCTGCAAGGCTGCTGCTGCCGGATCGGATTTCTGCCTAGCCCTGCTAGCCTATCGATCGGCCCAGCTAGCCACTCACCAGCCCAGCTGTTGATGGGTCGCGCCCTCAGGACCACTGTGGCATCCATTCTGGTACCCACAACCAACAATGCTCCGGTACTACACAGAATGCAACAGCAGCGCGTTCGCCAGAAGATGGCATATGACACACGGGCAACTGATCTTCCCGCCCTGGCGCCTGGAGACGACATCCGCATCCACTCACCAGAAGGTGGCTGGTCAGCACCTGCCGAAGTTCTCCGACGCGTGGCTCCCCGCTCGTTGCTGGTTTGCATGCCTGATGGATCCATTCGTAGGCGCAATCGCCGGGCTCTTCACCTGCTTCCACGCTCGCTACGGGAACTTACACCGGCACCACGCCCTCCTGTTGTTCCTGATATCGACTTTGTGGAGCTTCCTGCCACCATGCCCGTTCCATCGTCACCCGTGGCCAGGCCCATTCCTCAGCCGGTGGATCCAGACCCACCCTTGAGGCGGTCAACCCGAATTCATCGCCCACCTACTAGACTGGACTTATGAGCCTGTTTGTACATTGAACTCATAATACCACTGTGTTAATATGTTTCTGTTCTTCCTTGTCGTTACAGGAGTTTGTTTTGTCGTTCAACATTTCCCCGTTCTTTGTTTATGGTACAACCTCTTTGCTAACATTGCCCCTTGTAGCCCCATGTACATGCTGTAGATATTACACACACACACACCCACACCCAGCTGCACTCAGTACACGCACACGCACACACACACACCCACACCCAGCTGCACTCAGTACACGCACACGCACACACCCACACCCAGCTGCACTCAGTACACGCACACACACACACCCACACCCAGCTGCACTCAGTACACGCACACGCACACACACACACCCACACCCAGCTGCACTCAGTACACGCACACGCACACACACACACACACCCACACCCACACCCAGCTGCACTCAGTACACGCACACACACACACCCACACCCAGCTGCACTCAGTACACGCACACACACACACCCACACCCAGCTGCACTCAGTACACGCACACGCACACACACACACCCACACCCAGCTGCACTCAGTACACGCACACGCACACACACACACCCACACCCAGCTGCACTCAGTACACGCACACGCACACACACACCCAGCTGCACTCAGTACACGCACACGCACACACACACACCCACACCCAGCTGTACTCAGTACACGCACACACCCACACCCAGCTGCACTCAGTACACGCACACGCACACACACACACACACCCACACCCAGCTGCACTCAGTACACGCACACGCACACACACACACCCACACCCAGCACACGCACACGCACACCAACACCCAGCTGCACTCAGTACACGCACACGCACACACACACACCCAGCTGCACTCAGTACACGCACACGCACACACACACCCACACCCAGCTGCACTCAGTACACGCACACGCACACACACACACCCACACCCAGCTGCACTCAGTACACGCAGACGCACACACACACACCCACACCCAGCTGCACTCAGTACACGCACACGCACACACACACACCCACACCCAGCTGCACTCAGTACACGCACACGCACACCCACACCCAGCTGCACTCAGTACACGCACACGCACACACACACACCCACACCCAGCTGCACTCAGTACACGCACACACACACCCACACCCAGCTGCACTCAGTACACGCACACGCACACACCCACACCCAGCTGCACTCAGTACACGCACACACCCACACACACACACACACACGCACACCCACACCCAGCTGCACTCAGTACACGCACACGCACACACCCACACCCAGCTGCACTCAGTACACGCACACGCACACACCCACACCCAGCTGCACTCAGTACACGCACACACCCACACACACACACACACGCACACCCACACCCAGCTGCACTCAGTACACGCACACGCACACGCACACACCCACACCCAGCTGCACTCAGTACACGCACACGCACACACCCACACCCAGCTGCACTCAGTACACGCACACACCCACACCCAGCTGCACTCAGTACACGCACACGCACACACCCACACCCAGCTGCACTCAGTACACGCACACGCACACGCACACACCCACACCCACACCCACACCCACACCCAGCTGCACTCAGTACACGCACACGCACACACCCACACCCACACCCAGCTGCACTCAGTACACGCACACGCACACCCACACCCAGCTGCACTCAGTACACGCACACGCACACACCCACACCCAGCTGCACTCAGTACACGCACACGCACACGCACACACCCAGCTGCACTCAGTACACACACACACCCACACCCAGCTGCACTCAGTACACGCACACACCCACACCCAGCTGCACTCAGTACACGCACACGCCCACACCCAGCTGCACTCAGTACACGCACACGCACACGCACACACCCACACCCACACCCACACCCAGCTGCACTCAGTACACGCACACACCCACACCCACACTCAGTACACGCACACGCACACACCCACACCCACACCCAGCTGCACTCAGTACACGCACACGCACACACCCACCTGTACTCAGTACACGCACACGCACACACCCACCTGCACTCAGTACACGCACACGCCCACACCCAGCTGCACTCAGTACACGCACACGCCCACACCCACACTCAGTACACGCACACGCACACGCCCACACCCACACCCAGCTGCACTCAGTACACGCACACGCCCGCACCCAGCTGCACTCAGTACACGCACGCACCCACCTGCACTCAGTCCACGCACACGCCCGCACCCAGCTGCACTCAGTCCACGCGCACGCACACGCCCGCACCCAGCTGCACTCAGTCCACGCGCACGCACCCAGCTGCACTCAGTCCACGCGCACGCACACGCCCGCACCCAGCTGCACTCAGTCCACGCGCACGCACACGCCCGCACCCAGCTGCACTCAGTCCACGCGCACGCACACGCCCGCACCCAGCTGCACTCAGTCCACGCGCACGCACACGCCCGCACCCAGCTGCACTCAGTCCACGCACACGCCCGCACCCAGCTGCACTCAGTCCACGCGCACGCACACGCCCGCACCCAGCTGCACTCAGTCCACGCGCACGCACACGCCCACACCCAGCTGCACTCAGTCCACGCGCACGCACACGCCCACACCCAGCTGCACTCAGTCCACGCGCACGCACACGCCCACACCCAGCTGCACTCAGTCCACGCGCACGCACACGCCCACACCCAGCTGCACTCAGTCCACACACACGCACACGCCCACACCCAGCTGCACTCAGTCCACACACACGCACACACACGCCCACACCCAGCTGCACTCAGTCCACACACACGCACACACGCCCACACCCAGCTGCACTCAGTCCACACACACGCACACACACGCCCACACCCAGCTGCACTCAGTCCACACACACGCACACACACGCCCACACCCAGCTGCACTCAGTCCACACACACGCACACACACGCCCACACCCAGCTGCACTCAGTCCACACACACGCACACACACGCCCACACCCAGCTGCACTCAGTCCACACACACGCACACACACGCCCACACCCAGCTGCACTCAGTCCACACACACGCACACACACGGCCACACCCAGCTGCACTCAGTCCACACACACGCACACACACGCCCACACCCAGCTGCACTCAGTCCACACACACGCACACACACGCCCACACCCAGCTGCACTCAGTCCACACACACGCACACACACGCCCACACCCAGCTGCACTCAGTCCACACACACGCACACACACGCCCACACCCAGCTGCACTCAGTCCACACACACGCACACACACGCCCACACCCAGCTGCACTCAGTCCACACACACGCACACACACGCCCACACCCAGCTGCACTCAGTCCACACACACGCACACACACGCCCACACCCAGCTGCACTCAGTCCACACACACGCACACACACGCCCACACCCAGCTGCACTCAGTCCACACACACGCACACACACGCCCACACCCAGCTGCACTCAGTCCACACACACGCACACACACGCCCACACCCAGCTGCACTCAGTCCACACACACGCACACACACGCCCACACCCAGCTGCACTCAGTCCACACACACGCACACACACGCCCACACCCAGCTGCACTCAGTCCACACACACGCACACACACGCCCACACCCAGCTGCACTCAGTCCACACACACGCACACACACGCCCACACCCAGCTGCACTCAGTCCACACACACGCACACACACGCCCACACCCAGCTGCACTCAGTCCACACACACGCACACACACGCCCACACCCAGCTGCACTCAGTCCACACACACGCACACACACGCCCACACCCAGCTGCACTCAGTCCACACACACGCACACACACGCCCACACCCAGCTGCACTCAGTCCACACACACGCACACACACGCCCACACCCAGCTGCACTCAGTACACACACACGCACACACACGCCCACACCCAGCTGCACTCAGTCCACACACACGCACACACACGCCCACACCCAGCTGCACTCAGTCCACACACACGCACACACACGCCCACACCCAGCTGCACTCAGTCCACACACACGCACACACACGCCCACACCCAGCTGCACTCAGTCCACACACACGCACACACACGCCCACACCCAGCTGCACTCAGTCCACACACACGCACACACACGCCCACACCCAGCTGCACTCAGTCCACACACACGCACACACACGCCCACACCCAGCTGCACTCAGTCCACACACACGCACACACACGCCCACACCCAGCTGCACTCAGTCCACACACACGCACACACACGCCCACACCCAGCTGCACTCAGTCCACACACACGCACACACACGCCCACACCCAGCTGCACTCAGTCCACACACACGCACACACACGCCCACACCCAGCTGCACTCAGTCCACACACACGCACACACACGCCCACACCCAGCTGCACTCAGTCCACACACACGCACACACACGCCCACACCCAGCTGCACTCAGTCCACACACACGCACACACACGCCCACACCCAGCTGCACTCAGTCCACACACACGCACACACACGCCCACACCCAGCTGCACTCAGTCCACACACACGCACACACACGCCCACACCCAGCTGCACTCAGTCCACACACACGCACACACACGCCCACACCCAGCTGCACTCAGTCCACACACACGCACACACACGCCCACACCCAGCTGCACTCAGTCCACACACACGCACACACACGCCCACACCCAGCTGCACTCAGTCCACACACACGCACACACACGCCCACACCCAGCTGCACTCAGTCCACACACACGCACACACACGCCCACACCCAGCTGCACTCAGTCCACACACACGCACACACACGCCCACACCCAGCTGCACTCAGTCCACACACACGCACACACACGCCCACACCCAGCTGCACTCAGTCCACACACACGCACACACACGCCCACACCCAGCTGCACTCAGTCCACACACACGCCCACACCCAGCTGCACTCAGTCCACACACACGCCCACACCCAGCTGCACTCAGTCCACACACACGCACACACACGCCCACACCCAGCTGCACTCAGTCCACACACACGCACACACACGCCCACACCCAGCTGCACTCAGTCCACACACACGCACACACACGCCCACACCCAGCTGCACTCAGTCCACACACACGCCCACACGCCCACACCCAGCTGCACTCAGTCCACACACACACACACACACACACACACACACACACACACACACACACACACACACACACACACACCCGAATGTGAAGCACATTGGGTGAGCAGGCCACCTAACATCTCCCCCTCCGCAAGTAAAGTACCCATAGTATAGGTGTATGTTGACATGCAACCAGCATGGAATTGCTGACATGGTGTCCAATTTTATACTATGCAACTTCATATACGACTAATTGTAAATTCTCACACTAGGGTGGAGAAGCAGAAAATTCCAGACTAGGTTTCCGAATTAGATCAACATAAAAAACATCGCACTACTGTCTACAAGTCTGGAGATGCAGGATGCTTTAGTATTACAACAAACCATGATTTACTTAATTTCATTCAGGGCAGCACAGTGGCGCAGTGGTTAGCACATTCGATCATTCTACCTAAACTGAATTGCATTTTTTTTCCAAGTTGGAAGAAGGTATATTGGAGGAGAAATGTATTTGCGTAGCACCACTTCAATAACACCAAGGATGAATACCACATGGGCCCCAAAGGTATTGGGCCAGGGTGCTGCTTGACCCTGGCAATTAAGGCAAGTCTGAATAGCTCCACTTGCAAATAAACTCCACCCCCAAGCATCAAAAGACTGCAAGTACCAACGAGCTATCAAAACTTCCCAATTACCCAAGTCGAAGCATTAATGCTCATCATTTTCCTTGCAGGTCAGTGTTAACTCCATTATGCTAGGGCTGTTATGTTGCATTGAGTTACTGAGTTACAGAAGTAGCAAATGGATGTTCTGGCATCAGTTCACTGGGAGGATGCAGTTACACTGTCACCTTCATGTTGGTGCAGAGAGCTTTTGGGGTTACACGTCAGCACAACTCCATATCTGATCCCCTCGCCACACAAATACTTGCATTTATACAGCAGCTTTCAGGGCCACTAAATGTCCAAAGTGCTTTACTGACAATGACATACTTTTGAAATGTAGTCACTGTCATAATGTAGGAAATGCAGCAGCAAATTTGTCCACAGCAAGATCCCATAAACAGCAATGTGATCGTGAACATCTGTTTGTGATGTTGATTTTGGGATAAAACTGGTCGGGACACTGGGAAGAATTCCCAGCTCTTCAAAATAGTAATGGGAACTTCCACCAGAGAGGCAAGATGAGGCCCCAATCTAATGTTTCATCTGAAAGATGGCACCTCCAGCAATACAGCACTCCCTCCGTGCCAGACTCACTTTTTCTGTTGCACTCCTACATGCAGCACTCCTACATGCAAAACTGGCAAAAATTATGAACTCTCTTCCGCAAAGGGCAATTGATGCCAGATCATTTGTTCATTTTAAATCCCAGACTGATGGATTTTTATTAACTAATAAATTACAGATCAGCCATGATTTCATCAAAATAGCAGAACAAGCTTGAGGGGTTAAATGGTCTCCACTTGCCCCACATTTCAACATTGAAAAAGAGACAAAAGACCAGAACAAACAGTGAAACAGAAGTAAACCTACAAAGGCAATTAAACCCACAATGGTTATCAGTTAATTTTCTAAACAAGGATTAAAGCACCTTTTTGCATCTCCCCGTCGCCCAAATGTAGCCATTGAACATGTGGAGCAAGTTCAATCTTGGGCTGTATACAGCAACAGGTAGCTCAGTAGATCCATTACTTGATAGTGAAATAAACCAGTATTATACAGGCTCAGGACTGAATCATTTTTTTCAATGGGGCCACAACAATTTTCTGCAGAATAACTTAGTTCAAATCTGTAACACAATCATATAACATCCCACTGTCCGTGTGGGGTTTTCACATTCTCCCCTTGTTTGCGTGGGTTTTGCCCTCACAACCCAAAAATGTGCAGGGTAGGTAGTTTAGCCACACTAAATTGCCTCTTATTTGGAACAAATGAATTGGGTATTCTTAAATTTATTTTTAAAAACCATAATATCCCAGCATCAGAATACGTAACATGGTTCATGATTTAGGACAGCAGGGGCCGTTTAAACTCGGCTATACATTACATCTTTATATTATGCATCTCTCTCAAAGAAGACCCAGGTTTCGACCGTAAGACAAAGCTGTTTTTCCATGATAAGAAAATCATATATTTTTCCCCAAAATAAATATATATTTTTTAAATGAATAAAACATCTGCTTGTGGGAGATGAGATTTAGTTAATGGCTCACAGACACTGTAGTTTGCATTGTAACAGAGGGTCCTCCAGATGGATTCTAGCCAGGAATGATCACAAGAAAACTAGTGAGAAAAAAAAATTCCCTTTGATAAAATTCTAATGGAGCATTCTGGCAATGCTATGCTTTGAAACAATGCATAAAACAATCTTTTGTCAGGAGACAGTAGACAGAGTCCAGCTTGCATTGAGTAATAAATCGCTCATCCTCTGGTTAAAGATGGACTGAAAATGTATGAGCTCCTGTGGAAAACCAAATATCCCCAAGCCTGCAGCGTTCCAAACCATCACATGCTGGATTTTGAGAACTTTCTTACCATTCTTCCCAGTGATCCTCAACCCAGCTCTCCTCATCATCAGAGTCCATTTTGGTAGGGGGTGGAGACATTGATCAGTCACTTGATCCTTTTCTTTTCACATGTTCGCCAAATAAATAACATCAACAAATTCACATGGAGATTCCACTTTCTTCAGTGCCCTTACTCTGGGCTCTCTTCACATATAATCCATTCATCAGCCCAGGAGAACCTGCCCTTCATTACACAAGATGCCACGAAAAAGAAGCAGCAAATGATGGTATTCGTTACTATATATAACCAGCCTGAAACAGGAAATGCAGCCTGTCCCAGCTCTCACAGCCTGGAGGCAAAGCCATCCTCATTCATTATTTAGAGCTTCAATCAATAAGTTTCATTTTCCAATGCTGTTATTTCTCTCTTTACCCCTGCAGTCTGGGAGATCATGTTACTCTATCGAATCAATGATCCAGAGCTGCATTAATCTCCATTCCCTGACTCGGGCACTGCTCCCAGCTAAGCACAGTGCCAGAGCAAAGATAGAACAGTTTGGTGGATGGATACACACGAGCATTCTGCTTGCAACTCGAATATCATGCCGTGCAAAATCTTCCAACAGTGTCAATGAAACCCCTTGTCCTCAATAGCAGCCTGAATAAATTGGCTGAGTTGTAGCACCTCCTCCTTCACACACCAATATCTGAGCCATGGCTCAGTTGGTAGCGTGCTCACCTTGGAGTCAGTAGGCTGTTGGTTCAAGACCCACTCCAGAGGCTTGGATACATAAGGCTGAAACGTCCAGTGCAGTACAGATGGAGTGCTGGATTGTTGGGGGTGCTTTTCTTCCCAAATGAAACAGTAAAGCAAGCTGTAGCTACCCTTGGAGTATTGCATGCAATTCTGGTCACCACATTATCAGAAGGATGTGGAGGCTTTGCAAAGAAGAGTGCAAAGAAGGTTCACCAGGATGTTGGCTATGAGGAGAGGCTGAATAAACTAGGATTGTTTTCACTGGAAAGACGGAGGCTGAGGTCTTCAAAATTCTGAGAGGCATAGACAGGATGGATAGTCAGAGGCTTTTTCCATCGGTGGAAGTGTCAATTACAAGGGGGCACAGGTTTAAGGTGAAAGAGGGAACGTTTAAGGGAGACGTGCGGGGTAAGTTTTCCATGCAGAATGGTGGGTGCCTGGAACGCTCTGCCGGCGGATGTGGTGGGAGCAGGCACATTCACAACATTCAAGAGGCATCTAGATGGATACATGATTTGGAAGGAAATAGAGGGGGGCAGCACGGTGGTGCAGTGGTTAGCACTGCTGTCTCACAGTGTCGAGGTCCCAGGTTCGATCCCGGCTCTGGATCACTGTCCGTGTGGAGTTTGCACATTCTCCCAGTGTCTGCAAAGGTTTCGTCCCCACAACCCAAAGGTGTGCAGGGTAGGTGGATTGACCATGATAAATGACCCTTAATTGGGAAAAATTAATTGGGCACTTTGAATTTATTAAAACAAAATGAAGGAAATAGAGGGGTACAAGGGGCGCAAGGGCAGACTTTTTTTTTTTTTAAGTTCGGGCATCATAATCGGCACAGGCTCAGCGAACCAAAGGGTCTATTCCTGTGCTGTACTTTTCTTTGTTTACTATTGACAGAGCATATCGGGGCAGCACAGTGGCGCAGTGGGTTAGCCCTGCTGCCTCACGGCGCCAAGGTCCCAAGTTCGATCCCGGCTCTGGATCACTGTCCGTGCGGAGTTTGCACATTCTCCCCGTGTTTGCGTGGATTTCGCCCCCACAACCCAAAAATGTGCAGGGTAGGTCAACTGGCCATGCTAAATTGCCTCGTATGGAAAAAAAATGAATTGGGTACTCTAAATTTATTTTTAAAAATTAACCTATCGATAATTTGATCTTGCTACTTGAAAATCTAGGTGAAGGTTCTCAGTCGACATGACAACATTTTGGACAGCCATAGAAAAGATGTGACCACTTGTAGGGGAATCAAAATCCAAGGCCGATAAACGTAAGGTACTCACTAATAAATCCAAAAGGGAATTCAGGAGAAACTTTTGTTACCCAGAGAGTGGTGAGATTATGAAACTCGTTACCATATGGAGCAGTTGAGGTAAATAGCACAGAGACATTTAAGGAGAAACTGGATAAGCAGACGAGGAAGAGTGGAATAGAGTGGCACGTTGATGGGATGAGATGACGCAGAGCGTGGGCAGGCTCATGTGCAGCAAAATACACTGGCAGAGATTAGTTGGGCCCACTGGCCTGTTTCTGTGCTGCAAACCCCTGGGTACTCAACTGCATTCAAAAGGAGGAAGTCACGGTCTCCAAATGCCCGACTTCGAGCCCCTAGGGTGTCCGGGGGGGGGGGGGTGGGGGGGGGGGGGAGGGGGGGGGGGGGGGGGGTTCATGTTTCATCCCCTCTAAACAAGGAGGAGCTCAACAAGCTGGCAGGAACAGCTAAACTATTCCCAAAAGGAATCGAGTTAAGGAGAGGTGTTACAGGGACTGAAGTCAGTGAAGATTCTGTTACTGATAGGAAAGAATCCAAGAAAACACTGCATTGGTGAAAGCACCATGAATGGGCTGAACTGAAAAACAAAGCTGTTCTACTTAAACTGTCCTAAATAGTCAATGAGCTGAATGCATTGTGAGACACCTTTGCAACTGACAGATTATAGCAATGGAGAATGGTTAACGTAATGTTCCCAATAAAGCCTGTTAGCCGAGACAAGACAGAAAGTGAGAATGATAAAGGTTGTATAAGCAGTTGTTCTGGTGCTCGCTAATTGTGAACAAACTATCTTCAGGAGGACGCACACTGCAGTAATTACTCGCCACCTTGCGTTTCTTTTTCTTATTCTTTGGCAGAGCTGTAGAGGTCATAGAAATAAAAGTGGTGTGTTAGCATCACCCCAATTCCAATGGTTGGGCCAGCATTTGATGCCAAAACAATCACCTGTTTAATGGTTCGCCTTTATGAGTAAACTGGCCAGGAGCTTGTGACAAAAGAAGAGATGCGCTGAAAAATCATCAAATGTCATTGAACCAATTACCTGAGGCAAAAAGCAGCTCACCCTCAGCTTCAAGAAATTGTTGCATTTGTACATTACTTACCTAATGCACCAGTCACAAATAGATAGGGCTAGTACATAAGTGTAAGGGCCCTTTCCATGGCAAGAGTTTAGCTCCTTCAATGCCAGCCAACACCTCCAGGACAAAAAGGGTCAATTTAAACTTTGGAGTCTCAACTCTACAAGTGATAGGTTATTCTTGCAGATTTTGAAAACTTTAAATAATTTGTTTTTATATTTTTCCCTTTCCCTTCTTTTATCTCTCTGTACCTGATTTGCCCCTATCTATCTCATCCTATTTCCTTCTCCATCATTCTCATCTCTTTATTGGTTAAGGCTCTTAAAACATTTTTTTTTTTTTTTTTTTAAATGCTCACCCCAGTCCCACGCCGGCATCCCCACATCTTGGTTAAGGCTGTTAGGCCTATTGTTCACCAAGGACCCACCTGCCACAGTCTCCATCATTTTCAGCTTTTTTTGGCAAAAAAACTATTATCGAGACAAAGTTTGAGGGAAAAAGGCCAACTCGCAGGGCAGGAAGGATACTCCATTCCAGAAAAATCTGCGGCCTTTTTTTGGGACATGGAAATAATGGAGAGACACAATAAGTGTTACAAAATAAAACCTATCAGAGACGCACTGCCTCAGGGGAAGTATCAGCTTACAAATGGATAAGCTGATGCTTCTCAAAGGTTAAATGCCATCTTTAAAAGCAGATGGAATAGACAGCAGGTACAGAAACTGGTTTGACCTCTCTGCCATTAAACACCATTAACCTCCAGAAAGGTCACAATACAGAACTTACCAGTTAACCATGACCAGAAAGACACAGCCTCAGATATGGGCTGGAGGCTTTTAACAGTAAGGTGGTGGAGGGGGTGGGGGGCACCCAATCAAAACCATTGCATCAGGGAGCATTTAGTGGAATAGGATTACACCAAACTCAATGTTCATCATCTCCCAGTTCATGCAGCACCTGCAGTATTACTTTATTCTTCTGTTTCAAACTAAATTTGGATGTTTTCCAGATATCAGTAGTTTTGGCTGTCCATTGTGCTTGTTCTGCATTCTCCTCTTAAACCAAGCACAACACACTGTGAACATAGTTGCAAAGTGGAATGCCCTTGAATAAATAGGGTGTTTACTTCCCAGATGTTCAAGGAGATGGGCATTGCAATGTTGGTGGAGGAGTATCTTCGTTGCTACAGGTAACAGCCGGTCAAATTGGGTTAGACGTCATTAATAACATTGGCTCATCCAGGACGTCAAATAAAAACAAGCAGGAAGAAGTTCCTTTAAGGGGAATCTCCAAAATGAAATGGTAAATCTTATAAAGTGAATAATATTGGTACAGTTTTCATTATACACTCCAGGGATTGAATTTTGATAGGCCAGTGGTGACTCTGATGGCAGGCCAGAAAGCCAGGGGCAACTCTACTTTGGCTGTTTTTAAAAATGTATTTGTTCAGAGGATGTAAGCATCACTGGCAAGGCCAGCATTTGTTGCCCATCCCCAATTACCACTGAGATGGTGGGGACAAGCCGCCTTCTTGAACCCCTGGAGTCCGTATGCATGGGTACACCCACAGTGGTCCTCTTTGGTAATGAAGTGACCTATCAGGAGGGCCTCCATCTCCATCCATCAGCGTCCATAGGGAATGCCCCAGGATTTACGGAATGGTCTCCCCATGCTGTGGAGGCAGCCGCCACTCCTCACCCCCCAAGCCCTGACCCACCCACAGTATGTCAAACGTGGCAAAAGCATCCCTTAAATTACGCTGAATTGATCTCTTAAGAACCTCAATTGGTCCTTTCATAGAATTTACAGTGCGGAAGGAGGCCATTCGACCCATCGAGTCTGCACATACCCTTGGAATTAGCACCCTACTTAAGCCCACACCTCCACCCCAACCCTGTAACCCCAGCTAACCTTTTTAGACACCAAAGGCAATTTAGCATGGCCAATCCACTTAACCTGCACATCTTTAGACTGTGGGAGGAAACTGGAGCACCCGGAGGAAACCCATGCAGACACGGGGAGAACATGCACGCTCCGCACAGACAGTGACGCCAAGCCGGGAATCAAACTGGGACCCTGGAGCTGTGAAGCAACATGCTAACCAGTGCTACCATGCCGCGTTCTTGCCATAATATGTAATTATATAATTATGTAATTGTAATCAGTAATTTCGGAGATGACGCTGATGAATGTAAGAAATTGTTATACATTATATTTGTTGCAGTAATGTTATTTTTAAAAACCCTGGTTTAGATACATACAGGCAGTATGTCTGCTAAAGCTGTGATTAAGCGGGTTGGAAAAGTGAGGTAACCTTTGATTTTATCCGTTTACTTGTTTACAGTTAGATAGCTAATGGAACATTGTTTTGATTTTGGAGGGTCCCTGGGGTGTAGGTACTTGATGTGGGATGGTGCTTATTCCAGGATAAACAGGTCATGGAACATCTTTGTGGGAGGAGACAGAATAATGCCTTATGATATAATCAGGTCTGTCTGTAATTTGCTGTAGGATTTTGGGCTGACAAGAAAAATCTTCAGCTAATTCCTGGAATATTCTCTCCAAGGTCTTTGAACAGAAAAAAACAAGTGTACTATACAGAGGAGATTGATCAGGATGTTGCCTGGGCTGGAGCATTACAGCAATGAAGAGAGGCTGATTAAGGTTGGGGTTGTTACTAGGAACAGGAATAGGCAGTTCAGCCTCTTGAGCCTGCTCCATCATTCAATAGATCATGGTTGACTTCAGCTCAGCCTCATCTCCACCTTCTTGCCCACTCCCCATAACCCTTCATCCCACTACTAAACTAAAAACCTATCTACCTCCTCAAATTTGTTTAGTGTCCCGTCGTCCACTGCACTCTGGGGTAGAGAATTCCACAGATTAATGACGTTTAGTGAAGTAATTCCTTCTCATTTAGGTTTTAAATCTGCCACCTCTTATCCTAAAACTATGGACCCTCGTTCTAGAATGTCCAACAAGGGGAAACATCAAGTCTATACCTAACCTGTCAATTCCCTTTAGCATCTGATATACCTCAATTAGATCTCTCCTTCTTCTAAACTCCAGCAAGTAGAGACCTAAACTGCTCAATCGTTCTTTATAAGACAAGTCCTTCATCCCTTGAATCAATCTAGTGAACCTGCTCTGAACTGCCCTCCAATCCACTTACGTCCTTCCTCAAGTAAGGGGACCAAAACTGTGCGCAGTTCTCCAGATGCAGTCTCACCAATGCCCTGTATAGTTACAACACTTCCCTACTATTATACACTGTTCCATTAGCCATGAATGTCAAAATTTGAATTACCTTCCCGATTACCTGCTGCACCTGCATACTAACTTTGTGATTCATGCATGAGGAGACTCAGATTCCTCTTCACTGAAGCATGTTGAAGTTTCTCTCCATTTATCCACGTTAAAATCCATCTGCCAAATTTTGGCCCACTCACCTAAATGATCTATATCCATTTCTTATTTCCTCATTGCAACATGTTTTCCATAGAATCCCTGCAGTGCAGATGGAAGTCATTTGGCCCATTGAGTTTGCACCGACCCTCTGAAAGAGCACTCTACCTAGGCCCACTCCCTGCCCTATCCCCATGACCCCACGTATTGATCATGGCCAATCCTACTAACCTGCACATCCTTGGAAACTAAGGGGCAATTTGTATGGCCAATCCACCTAATCTGCACATATTTGTACTGTGGAAGGAAATCAGAGCACCTGAAAGGAAACCCACACAGACACGGGAGAATATGCAAATTCCACACAGACAGTCACCCAAGGCCAGAATCGAACCCAGGTCCCGAACACTGTGAGGCAGCAGTGCTAACCACTGTGCCACCATGCTCCTCAAATCAAGAAACTACAATTGCCGGGAATAGAAACCGGGACAACTGTTATAGTACATTCTATTCCTAAATCTTGTAAATAGTTTATGCACAAGGACTGAAAGCTGTTGCACACCACTAGTTCCATAGAATCATAGAATTTACAGTGCAGAAGGAGGCCATTCGGCCCATAGAGTCTGCACCGGCTCTTGGAAAGAGCACCTTACCCAAGCCCACACCTCCACGCTATCCCCATTACCCAGTAACCCCACCCAACACTAAGGGTAATTTTGGACACGAAGGGCAATTTAGCATGGCCAATCCACCTACCCCGCACATATTTGGACTGTGGGAGGACCAGCTTGCCAACCAGAAAAAGACCCACTTATTCCAACTCAGAAGGCTTAGGGGGTAAATCACTGAGGTGTACAATTATGAGGGACATAGATTGGGTAGTTAGGAAGAAACTTCTCCTCTTAGTAGAGGGGTCAATAACCATAGATTTAATTAAGTAGCAGGAGATTTCGAGAGGATTTGAGGGAAAACCTTTTCACCCAGAGGGCGGTGGGAATATGGAGCTCACTGCCTGAAAGGGTGGTAGAGGCGGGAATCTTTACAACACTTAAAAAGCATTTAGAGGAGTACTTGAACGCCGTAAAAAACAAGGCTACAGACCAAGTTCTGGAAAATGGGATTAGAATAGATTGGTGTTTGATGGTCGGCACAGATAAGATGGGGGAAGGGCCTACTGTGCTTTAAAGCTCAATGACTGTGACTCGACACATAATATCACTACATTCTGAAGGTGACAAGCACACCCTTCAACTTCCTCGCCCCTCTCCCCCGCCTCCCCCCCCACCCCCTTTCCACATCGACCTCCCAATACTTTCCTGATGTACCAATTAAATTCCCCACCAATTTTGTGGTAGCCATCGGTCACAGAAGGCCTCAAGTGAAGTGGCAGACACTCTTTATTTCTTCTCCAGAACCACGAAGCTGAGATCGAGACTATGGAGACATAGCCAAAAGTGACCACAGGCAGCATCCAACCTGGAGCTGTGGATGGCACAGCCTAGATCTGAAAGGATGTCCTCTGACTGCCCCTTCCCCCATTGAGCTCCTCCACATTGTGTATCTGATAATCAAGAGTGTGAGACGGACAGAAATTGAGAAGCATCTCCTTCATAAAATGAAACATGGACTCACCCAGGCCATTCAGTGAGTAATACTCTTGCCCCGAGAGTCAGAAGATTATGGGTTTTGAATTCCACACCAGAGATTGGGATACAAAACCTAAGTTGAAACATTCAATGAAGGAGTGCTGCACTCTTAGGTGCTGTCTTTTGGATCACAGTCATGTCTCCCCTCTCAAGTAGCAATAAAACATCCCATGGCACTATTTCAAAGAGCAGGGAGTTAACCCTCGTGTCACAATTGATATTTATGCCTTACCTCCCACCTGAAAAAAAAAAGCAGAATTACCTGATCATTAATCTCATTGCTGTTTGTGGGGACTTGCTGTGCGCACATTGGCTGCCACATGCCTATGTTCGAACAGCGACTGCATATCATCGGCAGTGTGGACTTTGGAAGGCCCTGAGGTCAAGTGCTATCTAAAAAAGGTACGTCTTTCATATCCTTCGCAGTGGTTCTTCAAAATCCAACCTCGGGAATACAGAAGATTTCTTAACATTTTGAAAAATTATTGGCATTCCATTATGGCGGTCTGAAGAAGAGAGACATTAAACTAGTGTTGCCCTGATTCTTGAAGAAATGCTCAGAGACTGAAATGCCCAGAATCCGGTACCAACCCTCCAGAATTGCCCGAGTCTCCAGGAATTAAAGATTAATTTCCAGGCTATGGCTGCAAACAAACCCCACGACAGAAATCTTGGGAACATTCAATAAATATATATATATTTTTTAAATTTCCTCTGAAGGTTGTATCGAAATAGATCCTGGAAATGGGCGGAAAATGGCAGCTAGACTGACAAATAAGAATTTTGTGGGCAGCACGGTAGCACAAGTGGATAGCACTGTGGCTTCACAGCGCCAGGGTCCCAGGTTCGATTCCCCGCTGGGTCACTGTCTGTGCGGAGTCTGCACGTTCTCCCCGTGTCTGCGTGGGTTTCCTCCGGGTGCTCCGGTTTCCTCCCACAGTCCAAAGACGTGCAGGTTAGGTGGATTGGCCATGCTAAAAATTGCCCGTAGTGTCCATAAGGGTTGGGAGGGGTTATTGGGTTGCGGGGATAGGGTGGAAGTGAGGGATTAATGTGGGTCGGTGCAGACTCGATGGGCCGAATGGCCTCCTTCTGCACTGTATGTTCTATGTAATCTATGTAATTACATAGAATTTGCAATACAGAAACTGGGCATTTAGATCAAATAGCCTAGGCTGGTGTTAACGTACCAAACGCACCTCCTCCCAACTTTTGAAGGTGGAAGTTTCTGGAATAAATACTCTTAGGGCCACATGTTCATGCACTGCACAGGGGTGGGCAATGAAGCAAAATGGCACTGATGGCCTGGATGCCAGTCTGCTGCCTCTGTTCCCCACCCCACCCACACTCACAACGGTAGCAGGAAAATGAAGTCCCTCCCTTCATTGATTAGGCAGATTTTTTTTTTTTTGTAAATATAGAGTACCCAATTATTTCCTTTTTCAAATTAAGGGACAATTTAGCATGGCCAACCCATCTAACCTGCACATCTTTGGGTTGTGGGGGTGAAACCCACGCAGACACGGGGAGAATGTGTAAACTCCACATGGACAGTGACCCAGGGCCGGGATTCGAACCAGAGTCCTCAGCGCTGTTGTCCCAGTGCTAACCACTGTGCCACATGACGGCCTTTGATTAGGCATATTTATGGAATGAAGGAAATTGTTACAAGTTCATTTTTACAATGGTGGGCGGCAGTCGGGAACTGTGTGAAGCCAAACAGCTCCAGCCTTTCGGGAACCAGGGCAGCATTGAAAATGTTTCTGTGATTTTAAAAAAAAAGAGGATACTTAGATTTTTGAAAAATTTCCAGCAATGAAACTTATCAACATTCCCCTCCCCTGGCATTCAGCTCTGCATCGGTCCTGGCCAATTTGAAGATGTACGTTCTTTATATTTTAAAGAAATCGTTCACAGGCAGCCGCCACAGAAATGGCCGCTTGCTGAGTTGGGGCCAGAACATGGCCTGCATCCCTGGTATCATGCCTCTGTCCTCACCTCCTCCCAGTCACTAACTGGCCAATCGAGCCACCCCCCTCTCTAATTAAACTTCCATCTCAGTGAAAGTGCCAGGCAGTTCTGTCATAACCAGCACGGGAATAATGAGGGGGCAACAATTAGAATATGTGTTAACCTCGCCAAATACAAGCGCCCCCGCTAAGGGGGTAGGGAACTCTAAACCATGTGTAATTAGCTCTTGTATAAAGTCTGCCGATGTTGGTATGGACGGAAAGTGACCCGTAAATAATAGTTCATCGTAATTAAGAAAACTTTTGTTTCATTTAAACTACTCGGTGCGGATTCCTTTGTGGTCCACAAAAAGCTTCCAGTTCCGCGACCAGGAAATGAATCCGCCTCCCTATTCCCACATTCCACCGCTCCACCCCCCCCCACCCCCCTCCCCAACGAAATTCCGTACCTTAATCTTGCATCTGTCAGCATCATAAGACCTCCTATTTGCACCACTGTAACACCATCCCACTTCACCCTCCCTCAGCTCACCTGCTGCTGAAACCCTCCTCTATGTCACGGTTGTCATGATATTCATACACACATAATGATGGACAGATCAACGGACCAATCAACACACAAAACACAACAGCCAATCACGGACAAGAGCATACACAGTACAAAGCAGGGAACACGACACTTCTTAGGCACTCGAGCAGGAGAGGGCTCAGGGCACAGACCTCATTGCCAGCCACTCAGAGGTTCACCATGTGCTGAATACCAGAGTTGAATATGTTAATAGTTCATTGAAATAAAACTGCGTTGTACCATTCGCAACCGTGTTGGTTCGTCTGTGTATCAGAGTACCCAACACTTCAACGGTTGCCTCTAGACTTAAACTATTCTAATGCACTACTGTGCGGCCTTCAATATGCTACACTTTGTAAATCGGAGGTCATCCAAATCTCTGCTGAACAGGTCATGAATTTTTAAATTCTCAACTCTGTTTTTCGAATTCCTCCATTCTTTGCCCCTCCCCTACTCAAGTCTCCTCCAGCCTCAGCCCTCTTGAGATATTATGAGATCCACAATGTCAAATCATTTCACCACTGGTGGCAGTGCATTCCTGGGTCCTAAGCTCCATAATTTTCTCTTACCCATTCCTCTTGGTCTTTCTCTTCCCCTTTAAAGCCGATCTCTTAAGCCACGCTTTCGGTCATCTGCCCTAGTAACCCCGTCCATGCCTCCATGTCAGAATTCCTAATATAATACCCCTGTGAAGCTCCTTGGGATGTTTTATTACATTAAAGGCACAATATAAATCTTCATTTTTATTATGCATCAGCACTGTTGGAGGTCAATCGTTTAAGTTCCAGGACATCACTGCAGGAGTTCCTCAGGGTAGTGTCCTAGGCCCAACCATCTTCAGTTATTTCAGCAATGACCTTCAACCCACCATAAGGTCAGGAATGGGCATGTTCGCCAATGACTGCACAATGTTCAGCACCATTCACGACTCCTCAAACACTGAAGCAGTCCATGCCCATAGGCAGAAAGACATGGGCAACATTCAGGCTTGGACAGATAAGTGGCAACATTCGCATCACACAAGTACCAGGCAATGATCATCTCCAACAAGAGAAACCACCTTCACTTGACATTCAATTGTATGACTATCATTGAATCTCCCACTATCACAATCCTGGGGGTTTGACACCAGGTGAACTGGACCATCCACATAAATATTGGGCTGGATTCTCCGATCCTGTGGCTATGTCCTCAGGATCCATCTGGTCTTACGACCAGAAAGACGGCGCCGCCCCCACAACGATCCTCTGCCTGGTTTTGGGGGGGGGGGGGGGGGCGGTGCACAGCGTAAAGCCCCCGGCTTTACCTGCGGATACGTCCGGATAATGGTCGGGTCCGTGGTCATGCATGAGCACGCCGTTGGCCGCGCTGTGCAACATGGCGCCGGCCGCGCGCAAACCCGGCCTGCCAAAAACTGCCCCCCTGTAACCAGCCTCGCCACACCCAGACCACCCCCCACCAGTCCTCCCCAACCACAGCCGAAGACCCCCCTGCCAGCGGAACAGCTCCCCCCTCCCCCGACAGTGGCGGCTCTGGACTCAGTCCGTGGCCGCTATGCGCGGCCCCCGAACGGTGTGAGAACACGTGCCCGACGGCGTCGGGGACTTGGCCCATTGAGGACGGAGCATCGGGGAGGCTGCTCAGGTGACGTCCTGAGGCCACCCATACGTCGTGCGGCGTACTCTCCAAGTATGCCTCTTTTGAGGGGGCGGAGCATCTCAAAAACAGCACCACCCCCGATTGCGTACGGAAAAGTGGATTCTCCGGCCGGTCGCCGAATGAGATTTCAGCGTTGCTGATCGGAGAATCCAGCCCAGTGTCTAGAAGAGCAGGTAAGAGGCTGAGAATTCTGTGGAATAACTCACCTCCCAACTCCCCAAAGTTTGTCCACCATCTCCAAGGCACAAGTCAGGAGTGTGATGGAATCCTCTCCACTTGCCTGTATGAGTGCAGCTTCAACAACACTTGCAAAGCAACCAGGTTGGTTGGCATCCTTATTCACTGCCTTAAACATCCACTCCCTCCACTACAGATGCACAGCGGTGTGCACCATCTACAAGATATTCTGCAGTAACTGACAATGGCTCCTTCGAAAGCGCCTTCCAAACCCAAAACCCCTACCACTTCAGTCGGACAAGGGAAGCAGATGCATGGGAACACCATCACCTGCAAGTTTCCCTCCAAATTTCACACCTCCCTGACTTGGAACTATTACGTCGTTCCTTCACAGTCGCTCAGTCTAAATTCTGGAAATCTCTTTCGAACAGTGTTGTGAGTGTTCCTACAATACATGGACTGCAGTGGTTCCAGGCGGCGGTTCATCACCACCTTCTCAAGGGCAATTCGGGATAGGCAATTAAAATGCTGGCTGAGCCAGTGAATGAATATATCCGGTGGATATAAAGGAATCCATGCCAGTTTCTCCCCCTTGTTCTTGGCAACACTTAATTCTCAGCTGGTATCATTAAAACAGATTAATTAGTCGCTATCACACTGTTGTTTGTGGTAGAAAATCTAACTGGTTAAAGAAAAACATTGTTGCTTTCTGTTTGGCACGGTTATGCGTTGTGGGGTGAGGGGCAAAGGTAGAGGTGCATGGGGGATGTGGCAGTTGGTCATGTGATGAAAACTCCAGGAATGCATTCAATCAGCTTTGGGACTTTGTTGTGGATTAGTGTCCTTATCCCTTGCGATGGCCTGTGAGTAAGGTAGCAGCAGCCTCAGCTACAGGGGAATGATCTGCACTGGTTAGTCCACGGCCAAGAACCGAGTAAATGACTTTCCTGGCTGGAAATAAAATAAATATGATTTGGGGCTTTCAGAAAAGAGAGATAAAACAACCAGACAGCTCGATTCCAAAAGGCAGTGAAATTCTGTTTAATCACCACCATTGGGATTCATCTCAGGGGAAATTCATGAGAAACCGCTTCACATGCAAGGCATCGCCATCTCTTCCAACCGTCACACTGTGGTTGCTATGGACACGGCAAGATCCAGATCATTAATCAAATCTGTGGAAAAATTGTTCTCACCCATTTACACAGTATCTGGCTTGATTATCAATCTCCTATTTGTAAACTATGTTTCGCTACTTGGGGATAATTTCCTGGGGACTGATTTTTCAGTCTGCAGCGCAAGCTACAACTTGGAAAATTCGGATGAAAGTTTTCAAAGGAAGAATTAATGTCTAGAATGACTTTCATGATTTCAGGGTGCCCGAAAGCAGCAACAACCTTTATTGAGAGATAGCACTAATTCCAGGCAGACATTCCCAGCGCAGTGCTGAAGGAGTTTTGTACTGTTGGGGGTGCCATCTTTCAGATGAGATGTTGAGATCTCATGGGATCATCATGACTTCAGAACATCCCCAAGCACTTAACAGCCAATAAAAAACTTCTGAAGTGTAGTTACTGTTGTAATGTAGGAAGCACAACAGCAAATTTGCATGGCAAGCTCCAACATACAGCAATGTGGTAACGACTAAGCACTTTGGGACATTTTACTATGTTGAATACACTGTTTAAATGCAAGATGTTGTTGCAGATAATTTGTTCCCAGTGATTTTGGTTGAAGGATAAATATTGGCAAGGACGCCAGTGTCTCCCCTGGTCTTCCTCAAAATTGTGCCATGGAACCTTTTATGTTCATTTAGGATGGCAAGCGGTGCCTCAGTTTATTGCCTCCTTTGAATGATGTCACCTTCCTCTGGCAATGAAGGACTCCCTCAGTCCTGCATTGGGCGTGTCAGCCTAGATTTTATGCTCAAGTCTCAAGTGTGACTTGAACCCACAATAATCAGACCACTTCAAATGCACCCCTAACCCTTGGGACGGGGGTTTATTCCAGCTCAGACTGCAGGGATCAAAGATGCTTTGAATCCATTAGGGACTAATCTAAATAGTCTTGGGATAACTTCCACTCAACAAAACTAAACTCACCTTACTGAAAAAAAAACTCACCTTGGAAGCCTAGTCTCAACTCTGGACACTAACCTAGTATTGACATCATTAGGGAGGAGAACATGGGCGGGATTCTCTGGCCTCCCAGCCGCATGTTTCATGGTGGCGGGAGGCAGTGTACCAATCGCTGGTCATGGCATTCTGTGTTCCTGCCACTGTCAGCGGGAATTCCAATTGAAGCCCCACCAGGAAACCCAGGGGAGGGAATGCGCTGTCAGCAGGACCAGAGAATCCTGCTGCCAGCGAATGGCCAGAGAATCCCAGCCCATATGTTTCCCTCCTTTGTTTCCCCCTCCCAAATATGGTCCTGTTCACTCGCTATTCACACACATTCTTAACATTCCCCCCCAAAAAATCTCTCACCTCCTTCATGATTCACTGCAGCATGTATGAAATTAATACAGAGATTGGTTACAGATTTGTTTCTCTTTCTAATGAGAAAGACCTGGGTCAAGGGCACATAAAAATAAAACCATCACAAGGTGCAGTTATCGTTTGAGTGATGCCACTGATTTCCGAAAATTGCTTGAAGAGATTGCCTCAGCATTAGCAGTGAACTTTACCTCCCAATTTATTTCTAATCAGAATCAATCCACAGCCGCAAGGACATCACAGAATCATTAAAGGGCACAGTGCAGAAGGCTGCCACTCAGCCCACTTACCTTTTTGTGCTTTTGAGGGATTATTTCAAAGATATTTAATTTTTTTCATTCATGGGAGGTGGGCGTTGCTGGCTGAGTCAGCATTTATCATTCATCCCCAATTGCCCTTGAGCAGAGTGGAGTCAACCACGTTGTTGTGGATCACTTAACAGTGGCAGATTTCCATCCTCCATGGTCATCATTAGACTTAATTCCAGATTTTTTTTTTTTATAAATTGAACTCAAATTTCACCATCTACCATGGTGGGATTTGAATCTCTGACCCCAGGCATTACTTGGGTCTCTGGATTAGTGTCCAGTGACAATACCACTATGCCACCGCTTCCCCAAATAATGCAACAAAGTTGTATTGCTTAGTATTGAAGTGAAAAGCACCAGAGTCTTCAGACCTGCTGATCAAGAAAACACTGATACAATTGTGAATCATTCAGTCTTTGTCCTCCAGCCAACACCGAAGGGCTCCAATGCTTTTCACTGACACTGAACAGCCATGTTGTTCAATCATTCCACTTGGTTATTCAGGAGTCATTCGATCTTTCTACCCTGAGCTTACTGATAAAATAGAATCTAATTATATTGCTGGTATGAAATAACTATATTGAATAATATTAGGCACCCATGCTGCTGCAAGTATTGAATCTTTCCCGTAAATATGCATTTACTGTCACCATGCCCACACGGTGCAATGTGCAGATGATGTTAATGAAGACTGAGGCAGTCACCAAAATCAGTCTGCACAGTGTTATAAATAACTAATGGAATTAACTCTGCTGGGCTTGAAGTATAAAAGTGATTTTTTTTTTTTTTTTTTTTTTTTTAAATCAGTGCTTAGCCTGTAGCTTGTCATAGGATTGGTGCTACAAAGGCTGATTTTACAACCAAACATTGTCATATCATAGCTGGGGGAGGGGGGGGGGGGGGCGCAGTTAAGTGAGAAGTGTGATTGACAGCTTGAAGTGAATATAGAACATTAGTTGAAGGAATTTTAATGCATTGAATAGTTTTAATAATCAATGTGTTTTTTTAAATGAGAATTTATTTTATGTCGTCATAGCTCGTGCAATTTTCCCATGGCATGGAGGGCACAAGTGCAAAGGGTGCTGGGAGGGGCATGAGACCCGAGGGCCATGGGTTTGAGTTGGGGAGGGCAAGGGGGTATACAGGGCCATGGGGGTGGATGGGGGGACATGAGGTGACATCAGGGCATGAGAGGCTATAGGGGTCAGTGGGGGCTTGAAGTGGCACTGGTTAGCAACAATCAGGCATAGTGAGTGTGTTTGTGAGAGGAGGGGGGTGTGGTGAGGGCAGCATTGTTTTAGTCATGTTTTTAAAAATATTTTCAATGATGTGCCAGAGCATGGAGACAAGACACCCACCCAGCCCACCTGACAGTCTCCTCACTTCTTCCCAGCTCATTCACCCCAACTCCTATTCCATCACACCCTCAGACAGGACAGTCTAACATTTGGGCAGCCATTTTTACAGGTCAGGTTCACAAAGCCAGGAATTCTCCTTTCGCTGTGCACTTGACCTGGGAGTAAAAATCTGGGCGAGAGATTTTTCTTTTCATTATCTCTGTGAGAAATATCTTCAGAGATTGATGTTGCCAAACGTTCTAGCACCATTAAATTGCTATCATGTGTTGTTAAGCGCCATCCCTCCAGACAAAGCTCTTTTTAGCCTCAAAACAATGCAATTTTTGAAGTTCCCTTTCCAGAGCTGATGAGCTGCTTTGTCACACAGAATCGGGATTGATACATTTCACAGTCTAACAAAGGCTTCCTATCAGATCAAAATACAGAATCGCTCTCAGGATTGTTATGGTGCAGAAGGAAACTATTCTGCCCTCTCTTTTGTTCAAAAAGCTTTGAAGTGTTCCCTTGCAGGCAATGTTGATAGCAACAATTATTTACACTGGAGGACAACATCAAGGCTGACACTCCTGTGCAGTACTGAGAGGAGGTGGCACTGTTGGAGGTACCAATGCTCAGTTGAGAAGTTAAATAGAGGCCCTATCTGCAATCTCAGGTGGACAGAAAGGATGTTTTGAAGAAGCGCAGGGGCATTCTTCCTCGTGTCCGGCCAATACTAATCTCCCAACCAACATCACCGAAAAACAAATTTCTGGTTTTCATTGTCATTTGCGAAAGCTTGCTGTGCACAAATCGGCTGCTGCCATTGTTGCAATACAACAGTGGCTACACTTCAAAGCTACCTCATCAGCAATTTGGGATGTCCGGAGACTATGGAAGGTGCTATATGAATGCAAATCTTTCTTCCTCTACCTTCCCAGCAGGAAGAAATTTGAATTGTGTGTTACAACAAGGAGGAACTGGAGGCCATGCAGCAGGGTGATGGAGAGAATGGAATTTATACTGAGTGCGTATCCATAGAGGTGTGTTTGGAAAGCAGGGAACATAAACAGGGGCAAAAGCAAAATACCGTAAATGAAATAAAAACAGAAAACTCTGGAAATACTTAGCAGGTCATGGAACATCGGTCAAGAAAAGCAGAGTTTGACGATCTCCCTTCATCAGAGCTGAGACAAAGAGGAATGCAGTTAGAATGTTCGAATAGCAGGGGAATAGCGTTTGAATCATGCTTTTTTAATCAACATAGCTGCCCAAAGCTATGACAGGCAAATTGCCTTTCATGTGAAAAGGTTCAAGATATTTCCCAGAGAGATCAGAACATACAAGAAATCATCAGTTGCCCTACAGCTAATGATGCCTGCAGCATTGTGATGAGATGCGTACCGAAAAAAGGCCTCCTCCCTCGGTCCCCAGCATAACAGATGACAGTCTTTAGCCAACTCGATTCACTCCACATGAAGTCACTAAATACTGCAAAGGCTATGGGTACTGACAATATTCCAGCAACAGTTGGGGCGGCACAGTGGTTAGCACTGCTGCCTTATAGCTCCAGGGCAAGGGTTCAATTCCGGCCTCGGGTGACTGTTCGTGTGGAGTTTGCACTTTCTCCTTGTGTCTGCATGGGTTTCCTTCAGGTGCTCCTTTTTCCTCGCACAGTCCAAAGATGTGCAGATTAGGTGGATTGGCCATGCTAAATTGCCCCTTAGTGTCCAAAAGGTTAGGTGGGGTTACTGGGATATGGTGGAGGCATGGGCTTAAATTGGGTGCTCTTTCCAAGAGCCGGTGCTGACCCGATGGGCCGAATAGCCTCCTTCTGCATGATAAATTCTACGAACCTCTTGTGCGGGACTTTGTCAAAAGCCTTCTGAAAGTCCAAATATACCACATCCACTCATCTACTAGTTACATCCTCAAAGAATTTAGTAGATTTGTCAAGCAGGATTTCCCCTTCATAACTCCATGCTGTGGGCGGCACGGTGGCACAGTGGTTAGCACTGCTGCCTACGGCGCTGAGGACACGGGTTCGATCCCGGCACCGGGTCACTGTCTGTGTGGAGTTTACATATTCACCCCCTGTCTGCATGGGTTTCACCCCCCAACCCAAAGATGTGCTGGTTAAGTGGATTGGCCACACTAAATTGCCCCTTAATTGGGAAAAAAAAATAATTGGGTACTCTAAATTTAAAAAAAATAATAAATCCTTGTCGACTGTCTGATCCTGCCATTGGTTTCTAAGTGTTCTACTATAAACTCTTTGATAATGAATTCTAGAAATTTCCCCACTACCGACGTCAACCTTACTAGTCTATAATTCCCCATGAACAGTCTATAATTCCCCATGAACAATGTGTTTTCAAAATTAGACACATTTCTTTGCTCGTCACATTACAACTCCCTTTGGCCTTGCATCACCAATTCTTTTGCCATTTAACACCTCCTCTCTTCCACCCCATTACAGACCTTTCCTTTCATCCATTCCTCACCCTCTTTCTTCGCATTTGCTTCAAACCTATTACAGTTACAAACCTTCATCAGAACTGCAAGAAGCTATCAATCTGAAATACTAATTCTGTTTCTCTCTCCACAGATGCAACCTAACCTGAGTATTTCCAGCATTTTCTGTTTGAATTCAGATTTCCAGCACATGCAGTATTTTGCTTTTGTTAGTTTAAACCATGTTCTTTTGGACAACTGTAATACAAGATAGACCCCAGAGGGAATAAATAGCTGCAAGGTTCTGTCTTGGAATCAATGATATAAGGTACAAACTGTGCTCTGGCGGAAACGTCCTGCTCAAGAGCACTGTCTGCACCACCACCCACTTAGGTAAAATATGGTGTGATGACATTGGGTCAACAATTGGATGTCATTCCACCAGTCTCGGACGACATGGGAGGCGAGCGGGTACAGAAATCGGAAATCTACCCGCCCTTTTGGAAAACAATTAACAAGCTGTTGAACTTGATAAAAAGCCAATCAATTGCAATTTTCCTTTGCCCACTCCATATTTTACTAGTTGCATGATAAAAACTGAGAGTGAGTTAATGCCAGGTCTAAGTCAGCAGCGTAAAGGTGGATGCAAAGGCCTGCAAACAGGGCCATGGCTGCATGCAGCAGCAGGTAGACGGCAGAATTTGGCTGTTAGTCGGCTTTATTTGTTCCTTTTACAATTAAGGAGATGATGAGGGGGACGATGGCCTTTAAATTGGTGACCATAATAGACTTGCGGTTCATGGTCAACTCCCTTCACCGCTGGACGCTAGATTGGACACAGTGCCCTTTCACAATGCTAATTGGCTAGCATTTCAGCAGCCGGACACTAATCGGCCAGTCGATGCTTGATTCAACATGCTGAAACAGCACGGGGTTCATACACATCCAGTTCCAGTCTCCCATACCCCATCCAAAGCCATAAAATCCAACCCATAAAAACATAGAAAGATCTACAGCATGAGAGACATCATTTGCTCCAGTATGTCCTTACTGGCCAAAAAAGAGCTATCCAACCTCATTCTACCTTTCAGCCCGTAGCCCTGTAGGTTCTGGCACCTGAACATAGGAATTAGAAGCAGAAGTAGTGTCATGGGAGTGTCCCTTTAAGGAATGTTTTTGTCTTATCACATGGCTTCAGTGATGGCATTGTGTGGGTGGAGCTGGGCTGTGGCTCGAGTTTTTACTTTTGTTTTGGGTTGGGAGCTGGCTGTGGCTCGGAGTTTTACTTTCGATTTGCGTTTGAACTGGTTTTGGAGTGCACAGGTTGAAAAGAAATGTTTCTCTATCTTCATTTTAAAAGCTGTTTCCGGACTGCTTGATAACTTAGAGATAATTGCTTTCTGGAAGGAATTCAAACCTGCTGTTTGGAAAGGAAAGAAGAGTATCAATACCAAGTCTTATGTCAGTAAGAGAGCCGTGTGCTGGGCCACACCTTTGAAAAGGGGTTCTGGTTTTTACTTGGATCTTGTTATTAAATTGGAACACTAAAGGGGGGATTCATTAAGGGTTATACATAGATTACGGTGGCTGTGTGGGGTATTTATGTTTGTAGTTGATAAAAATGCTTACCATGTGTGTTTATAAAAATGTTAACTACATTTGTAGAATAAAGTTTGTTTTTTTGAATAAAAGCACCTCAGACCTCGGTTGAATAACACCTGAAAGGCAGGCTCTTGTGCTCATCGTAACCAAAATCAATAAACCCTAGCCCATAACAGTAGGCAATTCAGCCCTTCGTGCCTGCTCTGCTATTCAATCAGATTATGGTTGATATCTTCCTGGTCTCAAAATCGACCTCCCCACCTGTTCCCCATATCCCTATAACCCATTTTCTAAAAAATAAGAAATATATCTACCTCCTTCTTGAAACTATTTAATGATTCAGACTCCACCGTGGGCAGAGAGTTCCACAAATTCACCACCCTCTGTGAGAAGTACTTTCTCCTCAACCGTTTTAAATTTACTGCCATCAACCTCTCTCTGTGACCTCTCGTTCTAGATTGTCCCACAAGGGGGAACATTTTGTCTACGTTTACTTTATCAATCCCTTTTAGTATTTTATACACCTCAATCAGTTCCCCTTTCGTTCTTCTAAACTCCAGCGAGTATAAGCCCAAATTGTTTAATCTCCCCTCAAACATCAATCTTTTCATCCCCAGAATCAATCTGGTGAACCTCCTGTAGCCACCTAAAATGGCTGATTCCCGATTTATTTGGCCAAAACCCGATATAAAATGGCTAACCGAAAAGGCTGATGGGTAAAGCAGCCAACAGGACACAAACGGACAGCTGCAGGCGGAATAGCGTATTCAGCTCTGGGGAAGTCGGCCCAGATAGATACCTGCGACCATTAGCAGCACATCAACACAGACATCTGCAGTTTAAACGGCTATCCCCGGGAACAATTGCAACATATTAGCAATTGAATGCCGGGCCAGACCTCTCGGCGCCAGCAGTGGCCGAAACAAAGACAGGTGAACGACCACCCCACGATCGAGGAATCGCCCCATTATTGGAGCATATCGAAGCCAGTGATTGGGAACAAGTCCAATCACTTGGGACTCGGGGTCAAGGTCCGCCCCGAGAGGCGGGAAGCCCCTGGCCCCTATAAAAATGGGGGCCAAGTTCAGATCGTCCCTTCTCTCCCTTCTTCTCCTGCTCGCAACCTTCGCAAGAATATCGACCAGAAACCGTAAATTTGACTCCAGCGACCCGATAGAGACTCCTAGCCATTGACCCGTATCAGCCTTTCGAATCCCGCAGGCCAGACCCAATCCAATAAGCCATTCGTTTCCCTGACCTGGTGGGCCATCCCCAAAAGTTAAGTATTGGCCAATAGTGGTAGGTAGTGATATAGAAAGTAGGATTATTGTGTAAGTATTTATTGCTTTACATAATAAATGACCGTTGATTTCAATCTTACTCAGAGGTGTGCTGTCTTATTAATCATAACTCGAGCTTGAACCACGTGGCGGTATCAGAAAGATACCTGGCGACTCATGAGCAAAGGTGGCATAATCAGAGCTAATAAAACTAAGGCTAATAAGAGCAACATAATTGGCGACTCTGGTGGGACCCGAGATAGAAGTGGAAAACAACTCCGGGAGAACCCCAGAAATTTGAATAGAATCCAATTGGAAACAAAAACAAACAAAAAAACCACAAGTGTTCAAGCGGTTCTGGTTAACAATTCACAATTCGGAAGTGTCTGTATGCATGCGTAACTATGATGGCAATGGCGTCCTGTATGGAACAATTGCGAGGCACAGAGGAGGTCGTCAGGATGCTCCGGAAAGAAATAGAAGGCATACATCGTATGAGTTAAATCGATGTATGCGAGATAGAGAAAGAGAACCTGTTAATTGAAAAGGCAGTTAGCGGCAAAGGACGAAGAGGTGGCTGACGCCAAACGGGGTCACCAGTCTTGTCTGGCGCATTTCAGCAGTTTTCAATCCCAGTATGAGAAGGCTTATCAGAACACGCAGCGTGCAGTCCTGGTTAAGAAAGAGATAGAGAAGCAGGTGGAGACGCTACAGAAGCAATGTAGTGATCTCAAGGCAGCCTTGCGAGCGCTCCACGCTGCAACCACGGAACAAAGGCAGAGTACCATAGACCATGCGAAGTGCCGAAAGCAAATTGCAGACCTGCAATCACTGCTTTCTATCCAAAAAGGATTCCAAGAAACCTTTGGGGAAAGTTTAGAACAGGAAGACGGCCCTGATTGGGAAGAATTGCAGGAGACAGCGTAGAGATATGTTCAGGGAACATGTGCACAGGTAAAGCCCCAAAGGAGGAAAGCACCCCCACCCCCCACACAGCAGGTAGTTCAGGCTCCAATGAACCCTGTAACAACCCACCGCACAGCCACAGCAGACGAGGCGGAATTCCTATATTCCACCCCCCTCACAGTGACCCAATTACAGGACGCATGTGCTAAAATCACACCGTTCCTCCCCGCTTCAGACCCACACCATTTCTTTGCCACCGCCAAACACCAGGCGACCTTGTACAGCCTGGATGAGAAAGAGCAGGTAAAGCTCATGGTCCTCAGCTTAGACCCATCGGTCGCAGCAGCCCTTCCCGACCCACAGAAAGTAGGAGGAGGCACCCTTGCAGAAATGCATACCGCGATCCTGGATGCGATCGGGTATAACCGGGGTGACCCCGTAGATGGCCTAAATAAGTGCAGACAGAAAAAGTCTGAACACCCCACAGCGTTCGCAGGACGCTTGTGGATTCACTTTGAAGCCGTTTTCGGAAACGTAGACCGTGCCCATTTGTCCGCAGACAATATGGCCGAATGGACCCGCACCCTTATCTCCCATGCCACGGAAGCAGGACAGAATGCCTGTAGTAATTATGACCCCTCAGAGGAGGCTCATAATGAGAAGTGGGTGGTCAAAAGATTGTCCCGCGTTTGGGAACAGTCTGCTCACAATAAACCCGCCGCTAGAACCCCCGAGGAAAAACAAGCCGCCGCAGACGTGCAGGTAGTAAGAACCACTCTTCACAACCCCGCCTGGGTAAACGAGGGAAAGAGCAGCCCCCCAGCAAAACCGCAAGAATGCTACAATTGCGGACAGTTGGGACATTTTGCCAAAGAATGCAATGCCCCTAAAAAACCACAGAGAGCCCAACAGACAGGCACTCTCACTAAGAAAAAGGCAGAGTCCATACATAGCGTTAGCGCCCAGTCGGATCAGACAGACTTGACCGGAATGGACTGACGGTGTACAGGCTCCCCCAGTTGGGTCTGCGATACCCTTTGGGATAGGTCAGAAAGACCCATAGTCGCAGCGAAAATTAGGGGACAGCCGATCGAGCTTCTCTGGGACACAGGAGGGTCCCGCACCACCTTAAATTCCTCCATCCTTGGTAAGGACACGTGGCCCACTACAGCCACTATCACCCTCAGCGGCTTCACAGGCCACACACAACAGGGACACATCACAACCCCTGTACACATCCAAATCAGAACCATTAACACAAAACACCCCGTAGTTTTAGTCGACCTGCCCCAAACAGCAGAGCACATTTTGGGGATCGACTTCATGAATTCCCACCACCTCTCTTTCGATCCAGTCAACCAGTGTGTCTGGAAGATGGCGGAATCAGCTAGAGCCCCCGCAACGCTCAACATTGGGGACTACATGAACAAAATTAGCGCAGTAGGCGAGTTTTGGTTCAACCCCACCAAACTCAGCACGGACCGATAGGTTAGGGCAGCCCTGCAAAAAAACAGGGCAGCATTCGCGACCCACAAGCACAACTGTGGACGGATGACTGGCTCCGTACAAATAACAGGACCGGACCGTAGACCCCAAAAGCAGTACGGATTCCCCCTAGAAGCAGAGGGAGAAATCCTAAAGGTTATAGAAAGCTTATTAGAGCAGGGCATCCTAAGATCGGTAGCCTCAACTAATAATGCCCCGATTTGGCCAGTAAGGAAGCCCGACGGATTATGGCGCTTGACCATTGATTATCGGGAACTCAATAAAGTCACCCCCGTAGCAGCCCCCACCGTAGCAACAAGTCCCGAGACCATGCTCAAGCAGGGACTCCATGCCCGATATTTCACGGTTTTGGACGTCAGTAATGGATTCTGGTCCATTCCATTGGCAAAGGCGTGCCAGTACAAATTTGCCTTCACTTTCAGAGCGCAGCAGTACACGTGGACATGCCTGCCACAAGGCTTCCACAACTCCCCCTCCATTTTCCACCGACAGCTGGGAAATGGACCGGCAAAATTTTCTCGCCCCGAATGTCTAGTACAGTATGTAGACGATCTACTACTGCAGACAGACACAAAGGAAGAACACATTGAGCTTCTGTCCGAACTCCTGGAATTATTACATTCCATTGGTTGTAAAGTAAACCCCAAAAAGGCCCAGATATTGGAAGAAAAAGTGGTATATTTGGGTACTATTATCACACACACAAAACGCGAGATCGAGCACAAAAGAATTGACTCGATCGCTAAATTGCCCCTTCCCCAAAACGTTTCAGCCCTCCGGTCGTTTTTAGGACTGGTTGGCTACTGCCGAAACCACATTGATGGTTTCGCCAGCAAGGCAGCGCCCCTCTCAGACTTCTCAAAGAAAGGAGCCCCCTGGGAATGGCTTCCGCAGCATACGGATGCTGTGGAATCATTAAAACAGGTGCTCATAGTCGCCCCCGCACTACAAGTTCCAGACCCGCTTTCCCCTTACGCCATAGAGGTAGCGGCCACAGACCGCATCCTTTCAGCTGTGCTCCTGCAGGAACGGCACGACCAGCTAAGACCCGTGGCTTATGCCTCCCGAATTTTAGATGCTGTGGAGCAGGGATTCTCAGCCTGTGAGAGGCATCTGCTCCCAGTTTTCTGGGCAGTCCAGTACTTTACATACATTACCAGACTGAAACCCCATCACCATTTTGACCGAGCACACCCCCACCCAACTTTTACTAGACGGACGACTTAAAGACGGTACCGTCAGCCAGATATGCGCTGCTAGGTGGACCCTTCTCTTACAAGGACGGGACATCACCGTCAAACGGACAAAGACCCACACATACTTAGCGGACAATTTACAGTGCCCCGGACCCCCCCATGAGTGTGAAATCATCTCTCCCCACCATAATACAGGCCCCTTTATAGCTAAAACACCCCCCAGAAAACTAGCCATTCCATCTCAGAGCCCCCCTCACCCGGACACGTGTGACCCCATTAGGATCTATGTGGATGGGTCTTCCACAGTCCTGGATGGGCAATGCATAACAGGTTGTGGAATTTATGTGGAGGATGCGCAGGGACGCGCCCTCGAGGAAATCGCATTAAAATTACCCGGACACTTAGGCGCAGAGCTTGCGGCCATCGCTTATATTATAGAGCACCCAGATTCCTTCCCCAGCCCAGCAGACATATATTCAGACAGTCTATACGTCTGCAACAGCCTCACCGAATTTCTGCCCTTCTGGGAAACAAGAGGATTTGTTTCCGCGGATGGGAAACCCCTCCCCTCAGCCCCATTACTCCGCCATATTTTGCAAAAAGCCAAGGACAGGACTTTTGGCATTATAAAAGTCCACTGCGGAGGAACCATCGTTCCTCCCCCCCCTGGAAATGTAAAAGCCGACGCACTGGCTAAGGCAGGATCCAGTCATGGGTACTTTTGGAAGCCCCCCGAAAGCGCCCCAGTGAGTGCTCCAGTGAGTGCAGTTCAGGTCACGCAGACTAGGATCGAAGATCTAGTAGAGACCCAGAAGCAGGATAGCGCTCTCACCGAGATCATGAAAGGGAAGCTTCCAGCCTCATACGAGAGGTACAGAAATACGATAACCACACATGACGGTGTGGTGTTAAAAGACACCATTTATGTAGTTCCTAAGCAGGATAGGAACCAATTAATCTGTTTATTCCATGATGGTCATGGACACCAGGGAATCGATCCACCGCAGCCCACCTCAAACAGCTTTGTTGGTGGCCAAATCTCAAGGAGGATGTATCCCATTACATTGAGAATTGCCTCATCTGCGCACAGAACAACCCAGATAGATATGCCAAAAAGGCACAACTCAGCCACATCCGACCCGTCAGAGGCCCCTGGACTAACCTCCAGATTGATTTTATAGGTCCATTGCCCCCTTGCAGGAATGGCTATGAATATGTTCTGGTGGTCATTGACACTTTTACAAAGTGGGTGGAAGCATTTCCAGCCCACACCAACACCGCGAAAACCACAGCCAAAATCCTAACCCACCACATCTTTACAAGATGGGGACTCCCCCGCAGTATTGAATCGGACCAAGGTTCTCACTTTACGGGACGGGTCATGCAGAACGTCCTCACGATATTTGGCACAACCCAAAAATTTCACATTGCATACCACCCACAGTCAAGTGGTATAGTGGAGCGCATGAATCGGACCCTAAAAACCACCCTCAGAAAAATGGTCCAGCAGAACACCACCACTTGGGATTCTGTCCTCCCCTTTGCGCTGATGTTTTTGCGTAACACTATTTCCACCTCCACAGGTTACGCCCCACACACCCTCATGACCGGACGCCCCATGAAAGGGACAGAGTACTTGTTAGGTTTAGACCTGACCAGCCCTGAAGTTACGGCACTCACCCACGAGAAAGCCTTTGAGCAATTAGTTGCGAATGTAAAAACGGCTCAGTTAGCAGCCGCTGTTAAACTGGTCACTAAAAGAAAACAGAGCAAGGCCTGTTTTGATAAGGCAGTACATGCAACGGAGTATAATATAGGACAACAAGTGATGTTGTCTGTGTATAACCCCAGCACATTTCGGTCTCCGAAATACTCGGGTCCGTACTCCATTACGGATAAAGTAAGCCCATCGGTATACAAAATCAAATACCAAAATGGTAAGACTGCGTGGTTTCACATAAACCAGTTAAAGGCTTATGGAGCACAGTCAAACCACGCCCACCACGTCATGCTTGACGCGGCAGACCAAACCCCGCCCACAGCCAACGTAACCAGACCAACCCCCGCCACGTCCAGCCCAAACACGGACTCGCCCCCGACTCCACCCCCAAAATCTACACCCCGCCCCGGAACGCCCACAGACTGCAGCAGCAGAGACAGCGACTGTGCCGATAGCCACAGCACGCCTCCCTACTATCCTCATACAACAGGACCCACACCAGTGACTCAGAGTTCGACTCCAGTGAACCCTTCATGATCACTTTCCTAAACAAACCACACCACCGACCACCGAACCACACTGACGACCCCGACTTTGTCCCCACACAACTCGACGAAACCCATTGGCACCGTGACAACTCCTACTGACTCGTCCGCAACGACGAAAGCAACCCCAACTCACATCACGCAGCCCTCTCAACATTAATTCACTCCAGAGTTTGGCACCCGGGAGAAGGGGACGGCCTCGAGTCGGACCCCCAATCCGCCAACCCTTTTGCGACCCTGTTCGCAACAGAGAACTGAGGTGTCCACATGATGATTTAAAGGAGACACTTGGCAAAAAGTGTTGTCCTTCCTGATGGAACCTGCAGAATGTTTTATGTTGTTTGTATGTTTTGTTTAAGTGTTGTTCATCCGACAGGAGAATGTTTCTCACGGTCACACACCCATTCACCGGAAACCTTTTAGCTCTTTCCAACGGACACCCACCGCGGCCAGACATTTGTTCAGCGGTACCAACTTGTCCACAGATACCACAATGGTACCAACTTGTCCACAGATACCTGGCTGATTCCCGATTTATTTGGCCAAAACCCGATATAAAATGGCTAACCAAAAAGGCTGATGGGAAAAGCAGCCAACAGGACACAAACGGACAGCTGCAGACGGAATAGCGTATTCAGCTCTGGGGAAGTCGGCCCAGATAGATACCTGCGACCATTAGCAGCACATCAACACAGACATCTGCAGTTTAAACGGCTATCCCCGGGAACAATTGCAACATATTAGCAATTGAATGCCGGGCCAGACCTCTCGGCGCCAGCAGTGGCCTAAACAAAGACAGGTGAACGACCACCCCACGATCGAGGAATCGCCCCATTATTGGAGCATATCGAAGCCAGTGATTGGGAACAAGTCCAATCACTTGGGACTCAGGGTCAAGGTCCGCCCCGAGAGGCGGGAAGCCCCGGGCCCCTATAAAAATGGGGGCCAAGTTCAGATCGCCCCTTCTCTCCCTTCTTCTCCTGCTCGCAACCTTCGCAAGAACATCAACCAGACACCGTAAGTTTGACTCCAGCGATCGTTACCCGATAGAGCCTCCTAGCCATCGACCCGTATCAGCCTTTCGAATCCCGCAGGCCAGACCCAATCCGATAAGCCATTCGTTTCCCTGACCTGGTGGGCCATCCCCAAAAGTTAAGTATTGGCCAATGGTGGTAGGTAGTGATATAGAAAGTAGGATTGTGTAAGTATTTATTGCTGTACATGATAAATGCCCGTTGATTTCAATCTTACTAAGCGGTGTGCTGTCTTATTAAATCATAACTCGAGCTTGAACCACGTGGCGGTATCAGAAAGATACCTGGCGACTCGTGAGCAAAGGTGACATAATCAGAGCTAATAAAATTACGGCCAATAAGAGCAACACTCCTCTGAACTGCCTCCAATGCTACACATCCTTCCTCAAATAAGGAGATCCAAATTGGACACATTAATCCAGATGTTGGATGGCAAGGTGGCGCGCTGGTTAGCACTGCTACCTCGCGGCGCTGAGGACCCGGGTTCGATCTTGGTCCCAGGTCACTGTCTGTGTGGAGTTTGCACATTCTCCCAGTGTCTGCGTGGGTCACACCCCCACAACCCAAAGATGTGCAGGGTAGGTGAATTAGCCATGCTAAGTTACCCCTTATTTGGAAAAAAGAATTGGGTACTCTAAATTTATTTTTAAAAAACATTAATCCAGATGTGGTCTCACCAACACCCTATTCTCTACTTTATACTGTCCTTTAGCAATAAACACTAAAATTCCAGTGTCTTTTTTATTACAAACTAAACCTATATACAGACTTTCATACAGGCTTTTCGATTCATGAACAGAGGCACACGGATCTTCCTGCCCAGGCACATTTTGAATCGGATTTCCATTTAGATAATAATTGGCCTTTTTATTTTTCGGCCAAAATGGATAACTTCACAGTTATCTACATTAAACTCCACCTGTCAAACTTTGGCCATTCTCCTGGCCTATCTACATCTGTCTGTAATCTCTTTATCTTCTCTTCACTGCCTGCTTTCCCATCTATTTTAGTATCATCCGCAAATTTTTCTATGTTACACTCTGTCCCTGCTTGCAAATCATTTATATAAACTGTAAATAGTTGAGGTCTGAGGATTGATCCCTGCAACACCTGCTAGTTACAGTTTGCCAGCCATAGAAGGGCCCGTTTATACCAACCCTCTGTTTTCTGTCAGTCAGTCAATCCTCAATCCAATCTCGTATTCTACCCAGAGTCCCCTGCAATCTCACTTTCTGGATCAGTCTTTTATGCGGCACCTTGTCAAATGCCTTCTAGAACTCTAGATATACCACATCTACAGGTTCCCCATTATCCACCTTGCCAGTTACGCCCTCAAAGAACTCAAACAAGTTTGTCAAGCATGACTTACCCTTCCTAAAACCATGCTGACAATGGTGGATTGAGCTTTGTCTTTCCAAATGTTCAGTCATCTCCTCCTTAATGATTGATTCAAGCAACTTCCCCACAACAAGAGGTCCTCACTCCTTCCCGTCAGCTACTACAGCAGCTGACCTGTTGTACTAGCGCTGGTCAACTCACAGCCCAGTCAGCACGAGGGAACAATCATCCAAAGCTGGATGAGTACCATGCGGGTTCTAACCCCATCCCCTCCCCCAAAGTCCGGAAACTCTCACGACCAAGGAGGCGAGGACAGAGAAAAAAAAAGCACAATACAGCGCAATGGCCAGGCAACAAAATAAATAAAAAGCGATTCCACCAAACAAGGTGCCACAAAAACGAGGGAACAGGATGGACCGGTGTACACCCTGCCGAACATTACGTCCAGCCCAACACCCCCACCAACTACACAAAGGGCAAGTAGGTAACAGCCGAACCTGGGGACAGTGCACACCATGGCGTCTGACCCATCGAGCCCAAGGCCTTACCAGCACAGCATAATGTTCAGCCACAAGAGGGCCAGGTAATATGGAGGGGGGGGGGGGGGGGGTGGTCTTCAGACAATGCACAACACTACACTCCATACACCCCAAAACGCTCACCACAGCGTCAAGGGGAATTAACCGCACCCACCGAACGCTCAGGGAGCTGTCACCACGGAATCCATACATGACCGATTCATTTAGGCACATCACAAAAAAAAACACAGCGTCCACGCACCTCAACATCAGAAAAGCATTCTCACCCAGAGTACCAGTCAATGCAGAGACAATAGAGTCGGCAATATGCGCTGCAACTCCACATTGTAAGTACCAAACGTGCACCGTGCAGCAAATATCAGCGCCCATGTAAAATGCCACTGCAGTCCATCTCGCAATCCCAACCATCACGGAACAGTTTTTCAAAATTGACACCACACTCACGAACCCAAACAACAGTCCAAAAGGGCAGCGGCCAACTTCAGTAAGGACTCCCCAGTATACCACTCTGCCACAGCAAGCCGGCATTGCGAAAAGACCGCCAATGGAAACGCAGCGTGATTATCACCAGAAGTCACCCTGATTCATTGTTTCCGATACTACTGGATACATCACACTCCAGCACTCTCACAGTACATGCGCTCCACAAGCTGGCATCAATCCTCGGCCCGGCGCTCACCTGACATTTCAACACAGGTTCCAAGAAAGGGCCTCGCAGCAATGAAAAGGTCTTACATTAGTCCACACTCATAATAAAAATTTTCAGGGAAGGCGGCAAACAGCTCCAATTCATCCTCATCGTCAATTGAAGTAAATGGCAAAGAGGAGTCCAAAGAGTCCATAAGAAAGACATTTATTCAGCACAACAGCAGTATTTACACATCACAGATTTCTCACTCCTTCCCGTCAGCTGCTACAGAAGCTCACCTGTTGTGCTGGTTAACTCACAGCCCAATCAGCACTAGGGAATAATCATCCCCAGCTGGATCAGTACCATGCGGGTTATAATAATATTCAAGTGCTCTTTTTGTTTGAAGAAGAGCTGAGTGTTTCTGCCTCGACCACACTTTCAGGCATTGGATCGCAGTGCCTGGGTGAGAAACTGGGCTGGATTCTTTCGCCCCGCCCACTGCAAGAATGCCACTTGCGAGCCACGGACAATGGAGAGGTCCATTGACTTCGGGCGGGATTCTCTGGTCACCGGGCAGACGGCGCTGGAGAATCCCACCCATTGTCTCAACTACCCTTTAATCCTTCAAATTACTTCAGTTACTTCAAATCAATGGCGTCTGACCTCAATACTGACCTCTGTCAAGGTAAATAAAGTGACCCCCTATAATTTTATACACCTTAATTAATCTCCCCCTTGTTCCAAAGGAAACAATCCCAGCCTATCCAATCTTTCCTCATAGCGAAGCTAAAATTCCACATTCCTGGCAACATCCTCATGAATCTTGTTTGCACCGTCTCTAGTTTATTTACATCCTTCCTGGAATGTGGTAACCAGAACAGTGCACGGTACTCTAGCTGTGACCTTAGTGTATTCTGCAGTTACAGCATAATATTCCTGCTCTTTTACTCTAGATATCAGGGTATACAGTAGCATTAACCTACAAGAACTATGTCTGCACAGACATTCAGAATCAAGTAGGATGCACTGTGTAATTGCTAGCAATTAAAAAGGTCTGTTTCCTTAACTTCAGCAATAGGATTTGTTAGTTTCAAATCGGGAGTTCTCCTGAATATCAATCCAGGTTATCACCCACAGTGTTGGAAAGATTAAAATTTATGCTCTGAACAAAAAATGCGAAGTTCCTAACCCTCAGTGGGAGAATTTATGAATATAGGATCTGTTCTCAAATGAAAGACACCCACGGACAGGGATAAGGAATTTCTGTGTCTCAGATTCAGAGAAACAGGAGGATGCCATTCAGCCTCTCAAGCCTTCACTGCCATTCCAGCACACCATGGCTCATCTGCAGCTCAACTGCACACACCCAGTCCAACTCCCATGTTCTTCCTTGTGCAACAAACCACAATCTCTATCTTGGGAGTTCCAGTTGTCCACCAACGTCCACAGCCTTCAAAAAGGGGAAGCTAGTGCCAGATTTCTATATCTCTTTGTGCGATATCATGTGTTACAAGAGTGATGAATGGAAGAAATTGATATATATATAGCATCTTAAATCTGTTGAAGTAAGGGTTTTAACAGCCTTAGTTAAGGTATACATACGTTGCAGTAATATCATCAAAAGAACCTAGGTTAAGGAATCCAGTCTGGAGGGCGGCTGTGGCACAGTGGTTAGCACTGGGAGAACAGCGCTGAGGACCCGGATTCGAATCCTGGCCCTGGGTCACGGTCTGTGCGGAGTTTGCACATTTTCCCCGTGTCTGCGTGGGTTTCACCCCCACAACCCAAAGATGTGCAGGTTAGGTGGATTGGCCATGCTAAATTGCTCCTTAATTGGGGAAAAAAAAAATTGGGTATCTAAATTTATTTCAAAAAAGAAAAATAAGGAATCCAGACGGTGTCTACTAAACTATAATTAAGAGTCGTAAAAGGCAAGGTCATGATTCATTCCAACCACATACTTGGTTACAGATAAGAGAGCTAATAGAACTGTGTTATGATTGCTGGAGATTCCCCGGAGAGTAATTAAGTTATGAGGGGTTGTAGTTAGCCCTAGCTAAGCAGGTCACGTGACATCTTGTTGGGATACAGATGACGTAATTCATGGGAGAATACAGGTCTGTCTGTAGTTTTGCAGTTTGCCATAGGTTGCGTAATTGAGATTAGTGGCACATTTAGATAATAAGTTTAAGTTACTCCTTTTATTTAAGAAATGTTTAACTGATAATTGTAACACTATTTTCTTTGATGTTAACATAGTGAATTCTGTGTTTAAATTAAAGCTTGTTTTAACATAAACATTAGTTTATTATTAGTCAGAGTCATCACTCATGGTGTGAAGTATCCTTTCCTCACAGTTTTACAAATAGAATAATCATTTGGAGTTCTTGTCCAGCATCCTAACCACTGTTGGGGTCTGGTTCGGGATTTTAACACAAGAGTAATCCATCTTCATGTCAACCAATTTACTGATTTAAAAAAGTTCTCCCCAATATGTTCAGTCTCCAGAACAGTCAAACTGACAATTCATAACCGAAAGCAGAAACCTGTCTGTCATCAATACCTAAAATTGCTCAATATTCTGAATGCTCATCATATTCATCAACAAAAATAATGATGATCTGGTCATAATCACATTGCTGTTTGTGGAATCTGGCTGTGCTCAGATTATATTACTATTTAACCAGTCACAAAATGACTGGACTTCACAGAAAGTTGGCTGTTGGGTGTGTACGGAGATCGTGAAAGGTGCTAAATAAATCCCAACCATTTCTTCTAAGCAGTTTCCAGAGAAGAAACAAGATTGAATCAGTCAGATGGGAATCTGTCAGTATTGTGTTATCCTGTCTGTTTTTACACCCCACCCAGTTTTATCGTCCCATTGACTTTACCAGAGGATAAGATCAGGTCTCTGTCGTATTCACAATGGAAAACAGCAATGGGCTGATGATTAATTATTCGCCACCCTCCTGAGATGCGCCTCACCCCCAATAAACCCGTATCCCTGTGCTCTGACGTGTGTTCTCCAACTGGCAGTTTGTTTTATCATAGAATTTACAGTGCAGAAGAAGGTCACTCGGCCCATCGAGTCTGCACCAGCCCTTGGACAGAGCACCCCACTTAAACCCACACCTCCACCCTATCCTTGTAACCCCACCTAACCTTTCTTTTTGACACGAAGGGCAATTTATCATGGCCAATCCACCTAACTTGCAGATCTTTGGACTGTGGGAGGAAACCGCAGCACCCGGAGGAAACCCACGCAGACACGGGGAGAACGTGCAGACTCCGCACAGACAGTGACCCAAGCTGGGATTCGAACCTGGGACCCTGGAGCTGTGAAGCAACTGTGCTACCGTGCCACTCATTATGTTTTCTGGTCAGATGGAGGTGGGCAAGAAGGTAGCTAGCACAGTAAGAGATATTGATATGACTGGGAAGGTCGGATTCTCTGACAATCTGCAAGTCAATCAGAAATGCTTGTTCGGAGTTTCACCCAATTCAGGTCCATGTGCATTTTTGCCGCACCAAATGGGAGCCAAAGGGGCACTCGTTACTGATGTGTTAGGCAGGTACGTTCGATGTGGACTGCACTCGATGCAGGGAAGCTAGAAACAGACGTCTAACACTGGAGAAGATCCAACACTGTTTTATTTAACGATAGAACTAATATACATATTCAGCTGTGGGTCGACACTATACTGAACTGACTGGAGACCTTTTAGTAACCTGACCAGACTTACTAGCTACCGCATGGTGTTTGCACTTGCTAGCTCGTGGACTCTGATTGTCTCAGTGGCTGGGTCCCGAGAGAGCGGGAAACCTAGTGCCCTCTGGCTTTATAGTGGTAGTGTCCTGTCTGGTGATTGGCTGCACGGTGTTGTGTGCTTACTGGTCATCCTGTGTGTCAATCACTGCCTGACTTCATCTCATTATATACATGACAGTTATATGATATTATGACAGTTACAAAGTATTAAACAGAAATTAGAGGATAGAATTAGAACGCTCGGCCCAACAGGCCCATATCAGAGTTTCTGCTCCACACAAGCCTCCTTCCACCCCACGTCATCTCACTCCATTAGCATTTCATCTATTTTCCTTCCTCACTTGTATATATCTAGCATCCTCTTAAATGCATCTCTGCTACTCGGCCCTCATTCTAAATTCTAAGCGCAATCTGGGGAAAAGAAGTTTCTCCTGAATTTACCATTGGTGTCATTTATGGTCATCTTATATTTATGGCCCCTGCTTCAGGTCTCTCCCAAAGGTTTATTGTCCATCATTTTGGTGTGGGCAAAACAATGGATACCTGGTTTAAAAGCGAGCAGGAGATACTTTTGTGCAAATGAGGGGCTGACAGCTGTTTGAGGCCTTTCATAGTACTGAGACCATAGATGTCATGTGGAATCAGGGTGGGACGTAAACTTGGACTGCTGCAAATCCCAAATAAGCAAAGCAATATTTCAAATACATGTGGCTGGATGGGGAGCTGGAGTTCCTCAGCTTCCCACCCACCACTCCCTTCCCACCACCGCCCCATCCCTAACGCATTCAAAGCATAACCACTCAACTAAAAAACCTTACCCTAAACTGTGATCCTTCTTCTTCCACCTCCATATCACTAGGTTCACCCCCCAACCCACCAATCCCAGCCACCAATCCACTTTCCATGTGCTCTGCATCCAGGCCCAATACCTCCCAACTTCTCCTGGTTGCTTTCCCCCACCCCGCACCCCCCATCTTCCAGATACTACCCCATCCCATCCCCCCACATCTCCTGGAACCTTGCTCCTACTCCCAGATCCAACCCCAGCCAACATCTACTCAATGTTTAAGGGGCTAGAAATAGAGGAGCGCAGAGACCTCAGAACGGAGTTTATAGAGCTAAGAGGGCAGAGATTTGGGGGGGGGGGGGGGGGGGAAAGAGACTATGGAGGAACATGACAGCAAGGATGAGAATGATCAAATTTAAACATTGCTAATCAGGAGCCAATGTGGATCAGCAGTGATGGACGAATGAGACTCAGCTCGAGTTGAGACTTGGATATTCTACTATCCAAAACAAATGAGCGGTAGATTGTGGGGAGCTGCCAGGAGAGTGTTGGAATAGTCGAGTCTAGAGGTAGCAAAGGCATGAATAATGGTTTCAGCAGAAGAGCTGAGGCAGGGAGGTAGAATCAAGCAATGTTAGAGGTGGAAGTGGCTGGTCTTAATGATGGTGTGGATACGGGGTGAGGGGTTGGAAGCTCATCTCAAGGTCAATCACGGCACCAAAGTTGCAAATAATCTGGTTAACCTCAGATTTGCCAGGAAGAAGGATGGGTCAGTGCCTGGGGAGTAGAGTTTATGGTAGGGATCAAAGGTTGCCTCAGTCTTCCCAACATTCAGTCACATGCCCTCCCCTGCTGCTCTTGTGTTTCTCAGATATGAGAGTCAAAGTGATTTAACCTCCCCACAAGTTCGCAGACAAGCAATGCAAAATTACCCATGCTAGAATTTCACTTGTCACATTGACTCGTGTAAAGTGCACCAAAGCCACAGTTACCAAGGCAACATTAACTGACATACACAGAGATAATTTGTATCATTACTCCAATGCAGTACTGAGGGAGCGCGTCAGTGTTCGGGATACAGGGCGGGATTCTCCAGTCGCCGACGGCAAAATCGCATTCGGCGATCATCCAGAGAATACCCGTTTCCGACGAAATCAGGGCGGCGCATCTTTCGCGATGCCCCGCCCCCCTCCAAAGTGGCGTTCTCACAGAGGACGTTGCCCGAGGCCCAGCCCCGATGCTCCGCCCCCGACCGGCCGAGTTCCCGACAGCGCGGGTCTCTCATGGTCTTACCTTTCGGGAACTCGACGTGGTGGCTGCGGACTCAGTCCAGCGCCGCCACAGTTGGGAGAGAGCCGATCTGCGGCAGTGGGGACTTTGGCAGGGGCTGGGGGCACTGTTGGGGGGTGGTCCGGGGGTCGCAGGCCAGCCAAGGGGAGGGGGGCACTATTTGGCAGGCCGGGTCTGCGCGCGGCCGGCGCCGTGTTGCACGGCCCTGCTGCTGCAGGCCGATGCCATGCGCATGCGCGGCTACGGACCCAGCAATTCTCCGGGCCGTGTCGGCAGCTGGAGCCGAGTGCTCTATGCTGCTCAGCTGCGAGCCCCCAGCCAAATGTAGGATCTGTGGCCGTTTTGCGCTGGATATTCGGTCGTAAAATGCCACCGTTTCCCACGCCGGTGTCAGGACATAGCCTCAAAATCAGAGAATCCAGCCCACTGTTTTTCAGGTGAGACATTAAACCATCTACCTATGGCACTACTTCAAGTTTAAATCCATGCCCTGGCGCTTAACTGACAGCATTGAAACAGATAGTCAGGTCATGATCGCAGGACCCTTTCTGGGAATTTGTTGCACACAAATTGCTGCATTTCCGTTATTATGTCAGTGACTGTACTTCAAAAAATACTTCATCAGCTGTGAAGGGCTTTGTGGCGTCCGGAGGTCACATTTACATATAGATGAATAAAAGGTTTTCCAGATATTCTCACAGTGACACGGCTGAGTGGACACCGAGATCATGAATGGCTGGTAGGCAAAAACTACCAGGAGAAGGGAACCTAGACTGAAGAGCGAATCTCAAATAATTAAGCAGTAAACAAAAAAAGAGAAATAAAGGTATAGGTAACTAATTCAAAATATTATTGAATGGTGCATTACATCCCATCCATTTTGTACCCTGAATCCTGGCAGCTTCCCACATTTCCTCAGAAAAATCCATTTATGTTCTGCTGGTGGATTGCTAATCCATTGCCATTATCGTACTTTGTCTAGATTGCATCCAAGCTGACTTTACTTCCTCCATTCCACACACAGTTCAATTCATGCAAAACTTTGCAGTGCAAATTTATTTACTCTATCTCATACATTCCCCATCACCTCTTGTGGTCAGATGAGCAGCATGCTCCCTCCTGCCCAGTTTACCCTCATCTGTAAATCTCTGTAGAGGCTTAGTCCCTTACTATGCGTGAACCACACGTCCCAGTGTATTGAAGGAAGTAAGAATGGAAATTGTAGGGGCGCTGGCCCCACCTTCCAGCCTTCCCTAGACTCCGGGGAGGTAACAGAGGACTGGAGAATTACAAATGTTACGCCCTTTTCAAAAAAGGTTGCAAGGAGAGCGCCAGCAATTACAGACCAGTCAGTTTACATCAGTGGTGGGCAAACTTCGAGAAATAATTATTCAGGATAGAATTAGTAGTCACATGGAAAATGTGGGTTGGTTAGCATGGATTTCTAAACGTGAAATCAGTCTAACTTGCTGGAGGTTTTTGAAGAGTAACAGAGAAAGTCGAAGAGGGTAATGCTGTTGTGTACATGGACTTTTGAGACATTCAATACGTTGTGCCACAACAAACTTGTGAGAAAAGTTATAGCTCATGGAATAAAAGGGACAGCATCAACGGGGTTACAAAATTGTCTGACTAATATGCACCAGAGAGTAATGCTCATTGGACATTTTGCAGGCTGGAGGATGATTGTAGTTGTGTTCCTCAAAGTCCATATTAGGGCCCTTGCTTTTCCTGATATATATTAATGAGCTAGATCTTGGTGTGCGGGGAACAATTTCAAAGTTTGCTGATGATACAAAACTTGGAACCACTATAAACTGTGAGGAGGACAGTGTAGAACTTTAAAAAATCATAAACAAGTTGGTGCAGCAGACAGACAGATTAAGTTTAATGTGGGGAAGTATTATGGGCCAGGGTTTAGAGCACCCCAAAGTGTATCATGGGGTTCACCTGACCCACAACTTCGAATAGATTGTGGTTATGGGGAGCACACGGCCCACTCTACAGGTGTGATGCAACAGAAATGTACAGTACTTTTAAATTAAAATTTAAAAGCGGAGCGGAGCGGAGAAACTACGTCATCTTCTTCACAGCCTTCAACACGTCATTGATGACGATGAACATCTTGCCAAGATCATCCCCACACCCCCACTACTTGCCTTCAAACAACCGCGCAACCTCAAACGAACCATTGTTTGCAGCAAACTACCCAGTCTTCAGAACAGTGACCACGACACCACACAACCCTGCCATGGCAATCTCTGCAAGACGTGCCAGATCATCGACATGGATACTACTATTACACGTGAGAACACCACCCACCAGGTACGTGGTACGTACTCGTGCGACTCGGCCAACGTTGTCTACCTCGTACGCTGCAGGAAAGGATGTCCCAAAGCGTGGTACATTGGCGAGACCATGCAGACGCTGCGACAACGAATGAACGGACATCGCGCAACAATCACCAGGCAGGAATGTTCCCTTCCAGTCGGGGAACACTTCAGCAGTCAAGGGCATTCAGCCTCTGATCTCCGGGTAAGCATTCTCCAAGGCGGCCTTCAGGACGCGCAACAACGATGAATCGCCGAGCAGAAACTTATAGCCAAGTTCCGCACACATGAGTGCGGCCTCAACCGGGACCTGGGATTCATGTCACATTACATTCATCCCCTACCATCTGGCCTGCAAAATCCTACCAACTGTCCTGGCTTGATGCAATTCACACCTCTTTAACCTGGGGTTACCCCATCGCTGGATCTGTAAAGATTTAATCACCTGCTAATGCTCGCATTCCAAGCATTGTTTGGCACCTTTGAATTTGTCTATATATGTGTTTCTGGAACATACCTCTTCATTCACCTGAGGAAGGAGCAGCGCTCCGAAAGCTAGTGACATCGAAACAAACCTGTTGGACTTTAACCTGGTGTTGTAAGACTTCGTACTTTAAATTAAAACAATGTTTATTTATGAAACCAGTTAACACTTTATAAACCCACAATAAACATCTTAACAACTATCAACCCAATAAATCCCCCAAAGAATATAGTGCTCTCTAAGTAACTCTTAATCTTTCCTTGCAACATCCATAAGACAAAAAAAAAACTTTACAGAAAGACATCAGGTTTAACTTCACTACTGAGAACAGTTACCACTTTGAAATCACCAAATGAACATTCATAAGCTTGCAGAGATTCATCCACATCTTGCTGTGACTGCAGTTTCTCTAAATCGAAAACTAAACTAAACACACCCTGTAGCTGTGAGCCCAAAGTGAAAGTAAAAGCAGATAGACAGCCCAGCTCCTCCCACAATCTGACATCACTGATAAACACTCATTTCTTAAAGGTACATCCACAACAGCTATTTTATACAAACAGCCCATTTCTTAAAGGTACTCTCACATGACAGAAGTGTGAAGTGATTCATTTTGGCAGAAGAACATGGTCAGACAATAGAAAATAAGGTTTACAATTCTTAAAGGGTGCAGGAGCACAAGGCTTGGGTGTATCTGTGCATAGGTAGCAGGACAGGTGGAGAGAGCAGTTAATAAAGCACTCTGGGCTTCATTACAACTGTAAAATCCCTACGGTACAGAAGGAGGCCATTCGTCCCATTGTGTGCACCAACCCTCTGAAAGAGCACTCGACCTAGGCATACTCTCCCGTCCTATCCCCGTAACCCCACCTAACCTGCACAACTTTGGACTGTGGGAGCACCCGGAGGAAATACACGCAGACACAGGGAGAATGTGAAAACTCTTCACAGACAGTCACCCAAAGCTGTAATTGAACCCGGGACCCCAACGCTGTGAGGCAGCAGTGCTAACCACTGTTCCACCCTATTAATAGGGGCATTGAGTGCAAGAGCAAGTAGGTTATGTTGAACTAATGCAAAACACTAGTTACACCTCAGCTGGAGTATGGTGTACGTTTCTGAGCACCACATTATAGGAAGGATTTGAACACATTGGAGAGGGTGCAGAAGTGGTTTAGAAGAATGGTAATGGTTCCAGGGATGGGAAACTTATGAGAATACACTGAAGAGGTTGGTTGGGACTTTTTTAAAAAAAAATTCATTCATGGGATGTGGGCGTTGCTGGCTGGACAGCATTTGTTGCCCATCGCCGAGGGCATTTAAGAGTCAACCACGTTGTGTGGGTCTGGAGTCACATGAAATGAAAATGAAAAGAAAATCGCTTATTGTCACAAGTAGGCTTCAAATGAAGTTACTGTGAAAAGCCCCTAGTCGCCACATTCCAGCGCCTGTTCAGGGAGGCTGTTACGGGAATTGAACCGTGCTGCTGGCCTGCCTCGGTCCGCTTTCATAGCCAGCGGTTTAGCCCTGTGCTAAACAGCCCCATGTAGGCCAGACATGTGATCATACCAGGTAAGGACGACAGATTTCCTTCCCTAAAGGACATTAGTGAACCAGATGGGGGTTTACAACAATCGACAATGGTTTCATGGTCACCAGATTTTTTTATTGAATTCAATTTTCACCATCTGCCATGACGGTATTAGAACCCGGGTGCAGAACATGACTCTGGGTCTCTGGATTACTAGTCCAGCGACAATACCACTTTGCCATTGCCTCCCCAAGGACTGTTCTCCTTAGAAGGCTGAGAGAATATTTGATAAGAGATGCTCAAGATCATGAGGGGGCTGGGCAGAGTAGATGGAGGGAAACTGTTCTCGCTCGTAAAAGGATCGAGAGCGAGAGGGCACAGATTTGAAGTGATTTGCAAAAGAAGCAAAATGTGATGGGAGGAAAAGCTTTTTCACACAATAAGTGGGTCTGGAATGCACTACCTGGAAGTGCGGTGGAAGCAGATTCAATCGAAACATTCAAGAGCGCATTAGATGATTATTTGAATAATGTGCAAGAGCACATGAAAAAGGAGAGAATTACACTAAGTCATAATGCTCGTTTGGAGAGCCACTGCAGACACATTGGGCCAAATGGGCTCCTTCTGCAACACAACAATTCTGTGTGGCCTCAACTACTTACAATTTATATAAATGACTTGGACGAAGGTGCCAAAGGTATGGTTGCTAAATTTGCTGGTGACACAGATAGGTAGCTTAATAAGACCTGAAGAGAACATATGGAGGCTACGAAGGGATATGGATAGGTTAGGTTATGCGAGTGTGCAAAGATCTGGCAAATGGAATATAATGACGAAAAGTGTGAAACTGTCCATTTTGGCAGGAAAAATTTTAAAAGCATGTTAGCTAAATGGTGAGAGATTGCAGAACTCAGGAACAGAGGGATCTGGGTGCCCCAGTGCATAAATTGCAAAAGGCAGGTATGTAGGTACAGCAAGCAATTAGGAAAAGTAATAGAATGTTATTATTTAAAGGGGAATTGAATATGAAAGTAGGGACGTTATGCATCAGTTACAGAAGGCATTGGTGATACCGCATTTGGAGTAATGTGTACAATATTTGGCTCCTTATTTAAGAAAGTATGTTAATATATTGGAAGCAATTCAAAGAAGGTATACCAGGATCGGGCATGCTGTCTTATGATGAAAGGTTGGTCAGGCTGGAGTTCAGAAGAGTAAGAGACAACTTGATTTCAACATATAAAAGATCCTGAGGGGTCTTAACAAGGTGGATGTGGTGAGGATTGTTTCCTCCTGTGGGAGAATCTAGTACTGGGGCCAGGGATTGCCTATTTAGGACACAGATAAGAAGTTGTGTTTTCTCTAGAGGGTTGTGAGTCTTTGGAACACTCTACCTCAAAAGGCGGTGAAGCAGAGTCTTTGAATACTTTAAAGTCCGAGGTAGATTTTGGGTGCATTGAACTGAAAAGGTTTCGAAGTGTCATTTCAGGCGGGTTTGGCTGAGAGTTCCCCACCACTATCTAACCACAATTATTCAATTTTGTGGATCTTGGGAAGTTCCTCTCCAGGCTAGCCCACACTTTTATTTTCATCACTGGGGAGCTGAACGTGCCAGCCACATCGGCTCCTCAGAAACCAGGCCACCACCCCGATCTCGAAGAGAGCTCAAGGGCCAGATCTCTAAAAGAGCTCCAGGACAACCCACCCGCCCATGGGCAATATCACCCCCCACACGCTTGGGAATTATCCCACCCCACCCCCAAAGTGAGGACACACAACTATGGAGTTGTTGAAGGCCCCCATTTTCAAGCCTTCCCATAGCCCCTTTCTGACTCTTTCCCCCTTTCAGGACCCTACCCATCACCACCCTCCAACCTTTCGGAGGCCAATTCATTCCTCCCTACACCCCCTCAAACCCTCCTTTCATGGGACCCCCTCAGGCCTTGGCCCTTGGCAGTGCCACCCTGACATGGGCACAATAGCACTGCCACGTCCACACCCTGGCAGTACCCCTGCAAGGGTGACAGCACCAAGATGTCATCCTGGCAGTGCCAAGGTTCCCAGGTGCCAGGAGAGCCAGCGTCCCATCCTGCCCTGCCCCTGACCACCCAAAGACCTCCAATGACCTGGGAGATTCCCCAGGTGCCCTGACGCATGGTCCACGTTTGTGTGGGCCAGTACTAATCGGTGCCCGCTTGACGCGTCACTGAAGAGCTGGTTAGATCATGCAGGCTGTTATATCTCAGCAGGCTGTTAGATCGGGTTTCCATCTCTCGAATGAGATGGAGATTTCCCTTAATTGATCTCAATTACCTTCGCACCACATCTAGGCAGGATCCGGATCCCGCCAACGGGAGCAGGTTGTTTAGATAGCAAACCACTCAGCTCCTGGCGCAATTCCAGATTTGGGCCTCTCCCATAATCTAACCAGTCCACGCAGACTCTCACCAGGCACAACACAGCTGTTAAACCACGCCTGATTCTTAATAAGAAGGGGGTGAAAGGTAATCGGGGAGGCGGGGATTTGGAGTTGAGGTTACAATCAGATTCCACGATCTCATTGAATGGCGCAACAGGCTCAAAGGGCTGAGTGTTCTACACTTGCTCCTGCAGCCATCTGGGATGGCCACTTCCAGAATACAAAATGGATGCCCGCAATGAATGTAGGGAACTATGGACTATGTTAGGAAAGCAAGCAGGCACAGAGCCTGTATGCATATTGGGACGGCAGCTCCCAGACGAGCAATTAACATATTGATGGCCCATCTCCGAGAACAAAGGAAAGACACTCAAGCAACCGATCTAGCTCCAGACATCGCGGCGCCAGTTCCCCAAACCAAAAGCGTAAACAAAGTTTTGTGAGGGCCATGAAGAATCCAGCACGAGTTTCAAGGATACAAAGAAATAACATTTATTTACAATAACATATATATACACAACAGCAGCAACAACTTCACTTGCTGCTTACTCCTTCCTGCTGGTTCCAAACTGGCCAGCTTTATTTATACAGGGAGTCTGCTAATGATTTCTCCGCTCCAGTCATTGGGGAAGCTCACACTCTCACAGGATTGTGGGATTGTCATTCATCCCCAGCCAATGGTAAGCAGGCAGGTTATAACATCCCTCCCCCCCAAAGTCCAAGGAATCCACCGAAGACCCTGGCGAAGGAGGGCGTCGGACTAGTTTTGCCGCAGGCCGGACACCATTGGCACGAGGCGCTGGATCGGGCGGCGTGTAACGAGACGGAGACCGGCGCTTCCATGATGAACGGCATAACGGTTGTACATCCACGGCCCATGGGCCCAAGGATTCCCCCTCTGATGCGTCCTGTGTCTCCATCTCGGAGTCAGAGTCTGCTGCCTCTGTCATCTCAGCATCGCTATATCCACGTGTTTCTGTAACGACCTGCGCAGGCTTTTGAGTGAGGCACCAGAGGAAGATTGTGAGGATTACTTTCCATTGTGTCTGGTCTCTGTGGCTGTAGAAATGAGCTCCGGGGGCAGGGAATCTTTGGAAGGGATAGTCTTCTGGACCGAACGTGGTCTACATGTTTGCACTGGAGACGACCCTGGGCATGCACCTGGTAAGATATAGGGCACGTTTGGCAAAAGATTACGCCAGGAACCCACTGGGCACCACCAGCAAAATTGCGAACGAACACTGGGTCACCGGGCACAAACTGCCGAATCGGCCGATGCAAAGAAAAACCCTGTCCCTGCCATTGTTGTGTGCGGCGTACTTTTGCGCCAATGTCCGGGAAAACCATACTAAGGCGGGTGCGAAGTCACCGGCCCATTAGGAGTTCTGCGGGAGCTACCCCAGTCATCGCATGGGGGGGTGGTCCTATACGAAAACAAAAAGCGAGTCAGTCTCGTGTCCATTGACCCGGAAGACTGCTTCTTTAGGCCTCGTTTGAATGTCTGCACTGCGCGCTCCGCCAACCCATTTGAAGCCGGGTGGTAAGGGGCAGTGCGGATATGGCGTATGCCGTTCATCTTCCATGAACCTCGCAAACTCCTCACTGGTGAATGGAGTGCCGTTATCCGTGACCAGCACCTCGGGGAGGCCATGCGTGCTAAAGGACAAACTCATCTTCTCAATTGTTGCGCAGGACGTTGTGCCTAGCATCTTATGCACCTCTAGCCATTTAGACTGGACGTTGATTAATAAAAAGGAACATGGATCCTTGAAAAGAGCCGGCGAAATCCGCATGCAAGCGCGCCCAAGGCTGCCCTGGCCATTCCCAGTGACGGAGGGGCGCGGCCGGTGGAAGCTTCTGATGCTCCTGACAAATGGGGCAGTTTTGGGCCACCTTCTCAATGTCGGCGTCGAGGCCTGGCCACCAGACATAACTCCGGGCCAACATTTTCATTTTGGTCACACCTGGATGCCCATTGTGCAAGTCTCTTAATATCAGCTCCTGTCCTTTTTCCGGGACAATCACACACGTCTCCCACAAGAGGATGCAGTCTTCCACGCTGAATTCTGACAGCTTGGAGGAAAATGCCCGCAACTCGCCTGGGAGCTGTCTATACTGCCCACCATACAGGACTATGTGTCGAAGCTTTAACAGGACTGGCTCCGTCTGGGTCCACTCACGGATCTGTGATGCCGTGACAGGCAAGGTGTACATAAAATTTAGGGTTGCAACCACCTCACCGGTCGTGGGGGTCGACATGGGGCCGGTCGATAAAAGGCAATCGGCTCAGTGCGTCGGCATTCGCTATCTGCGTTCTTGGTTTGTGCTCCAGAGAATACTTGTATGCATGGAGCAACAAAGCCCAGCGCTGGATCTGTGTGGAAGCAATGGGCGGTATTGGCTTATCCTCTCGGAAAAGTCCTAACAGAGGCTTATGATCAGTCACGATAGTGAAGTGGCAGCCATACATGTACTGGTGGAAACGTTTCACCGCAAAGACCACTGCCAGGCCCTCCTTCTCGATCTGCGCGTACTTTTTTTCCGCTGCAGTCAATGTGCGGGAGGCGAAAGCTATCGGCCGCTCGGCCCCGTTCTCCATCTTGTGGGACAGGACGGCCCCAATACCATACAGGGATGCATCACATGTGACGAGCAAAGGTTTTCCAGGATCATAGTGGGTTAGTAACCCAGACGATGACAATTGTTGTTTTACCCGCCGGAAAGCAGTTTCATGTGGCTGACCCCAAACCCAGGTGTGATTTTTCTTTCGCAGACAGGACGAGTGTAGTTGCCAGATTGGGGAGGAACTTCACGTAATAGTTTACGAAGCCGAGAAAAGAACGAAGGTGCGAAGTGTCAGTCGGGGCGGGGGCCTGTTGAACCGCGCGCACCTTCTCTGCGACGGGGTGCAAACCTTCGCGGCCCACCCGATAACCCAGGCAGACTACTTCCTTCGCCTGAAAGACGCACTTTGTGTGACGTAAATGGACTCTGGCCTCCGAAAGGCGTCTAAGGACAGCCTCCAGATTTTCCAAATGTTCCTGCTCCGACGTCCCTGTGATCAAAACGTCATCTAAGTAGACAGCGACATGCGGCAAACCTCTCAAAATGCCCTCCATAACGCGTTGAAAAATATCAGGCAGATGATACTCCAAAGGGCAAACGCGTATATTCATACAGACCCTGGTGTGTATTAATCGTTACATATGGTCAGGAGGCAGGGTCCAGCTCCAACTGTAGGTAGGCGTGACTCATATCTAATTTTGTGAACGAGAGTCCATCTGCAAGCTTCGCGTAGAGATCCTCTATGCGAGGCTTTGGATATCGGTCGAGTCGGGAAGCCGTATTCACGAAGTTTATAGTCGCCGCACAAGCGAACTGTGGCATCTGGCTTCATTACAGGTACAATTGGTGCTACCCAGTCAGCGAAACGGACGGGCCTGATAATACCCAAAGTTTCCAAACGAGTGAGCTCCCCTTTTACCTTCTCGAGCAAGGCGTAAGGCACTGGGCGCGCCCGGAAATAGCGCGGCGTGGCTCCTGGTTCGACTTGGACACGGGCTACGGCCCCTTTTGTTTTCCCCAAACCGGGCTGGAATACATCTGGGTATCGTCCCAGCACCTCAGTCAACCCTCCAGAAACTGTTTGGAGGATGTGCTGCCACTGCAAGCGCAAATGGCGCAACCAGTCCTGACCCAACAGGCTGGGCCCATGGCCACGCACCACGATAAGTGGGAAACGCCCCTCCTGGCATCCATAAACAACAGGGGTCATCGTAGTTCCTGCAATGTCCAATGGTTCCCCAGTGTCGGTGGCCAACCTGGCCTGTGTGTCGGTTAATGTAAGGGTCTGTATACCCTGCTTGATGCGGTCGAATGTCCTCTGGGCGATCACTGAGACCGTCCATCTCAAGCGGGTGACCATTGACCCATACAGTCACTTTAATGGGGGCCACACGGGGAGCTGCCACACAATGCAGCTGCAGGCAGTCGTCCTCCGTCCTCAGGAGTAGTCGCCGCAGGTTCGTCCACATGGAAGGTACGGCCCCTGGGCTGGTCCCAGTTTCGGTCAGAATGACGGTGCCTCTGGCGCCCCCAGGACCGGCGTCCGCGACGGGGTCAGCGCCTACAAGTCTGACACGGACATGGCTCCTCATCCATTGGTTCTGGAGAAGGCTCCCTTCGGGGAGGAATGTCCGACGGCCACTGGCCTCGCCGAAGGTACCGCAGGAGTGCGGGGGGACGTTTTCGGATGGAAGGGGTTGCGCCCCAAGGCATGCACTTCCATTCCCTGTAGCTCCTGCGCTCCTCGTTTTGCGCTCTCTCGGGACAATACTATTTGAATGGCCTGTTAAAAAGTCAACGTTGGCTCAGCTAATAACTTTCTCTGGGTGACCGCATTGTTAATACCGCAAACCAAACGGTTGCGTAACATTTCTGACAAGATCTCACCATAGTCACAGTACTCCGCAATCCTGCATAGCCTGGATAGAAAGTCGGCAAGGGATTCTCCTGGGGTCCTCTCAGCGGTATTAAACCGGTAACGTTGGACTATCGTGGACGGGCTTGGGTTAAAATGCTGCCCAACTAAATTCACAAGTTCATCAAACGTTTTGGTGTCCGGCGCAGCTGGGTACGTAAGGCTCCTAATCACCCCAAACGTATGCGGGCCGCAGGCGGTGAGCAATATGACCACATGGCGCTCGTTTTCAGTGATATTGTTTGCCCGGAAATAGTAACGCATCCATTGTGCGCACTGGTTCCAGCTTTCCAGCGCAGCATCAAAAACATCCAAACGTCCGTACAGAGGCATGGTGTACTAGAAAACAACTTCCAACCTGTATCCAACAAAAATCCAGGGAGGTGGCTTCAGCAGTGTAGACAGCTATTCACTTTAACCCTCATCGCCAGTGTTGTGAGGGCCACGAAGAATCCAGCACGAGTTTTAAGGATACAAAGTAATAACATTTATTTACAATAACATACATATACAACAGCAGCAGCAACTTCACTTGCTGCTCACTCCTTCCTGCTGGTTCCAAACTGGCCAGCTTTATTTATACAGGGCGTCTGCTAATGATTTCTCCGCCCCCCTCATTGGGGAAGCTCATACTCCCACAGGATTGTGGGATTGTCATTAGTCCCCAGCCAATGGTAAGCAGGCAGGTTATAACACAAAGCAAGCCCAACGGCCACATAGGACCCGCCCAGCCATCAGGGCACCCACCCCTTTATTGGTCAAGATCAATACGAGTGATCAAGATACGGCCCAATTAATTGGGGCCAAATTCAAGGCCCGTCCAAAAGCGCGCGAAGCCCCTTCGGGTAGAAGAAGAAACCCCCGAGAGAGAATCGCTCTCTTGGAATTGGCTCTCAAAGCGGAGAGACCCTTTCACCAGCTACACCAGAAGCAAGTAAGTCCAAGGTCAACGCTCGCTACCAGGCGAACGACCTTAGCTGTTGCCCTCTATCTCTTCAAACCCAACAGCCTCAGATCCGAACAACGGCCATTGTTCCTCTGACTGAGTGGGCGCCCGAAGCTAAGTACAGGCGTTAGCGTTAGAGATAGTTTAGTTTGTAGTATTTTGTGCATGAGTAGATATTACTGTGTGTGTAAATAAATAGTATTGACTTTGAACTAACTAACTGGTGTATCGGCTCTTTTATCAGTATTTGGGTTTGAACCTTGTGGCGGTATCGAAAGATACCTGGCGACCCTAAAGGAAACATAATTAGGATTAAGGAAAGCGACCATATTGACCGCCATATTCATAACTAGAGAAACAGAGCAACACTACTAATCTACATGTATGTATGTTCGTATGTAAATTGTACACACAGCTGCCACTCAGCATCAATAGTGGATGGAGGGAATGTTTTTTTTTAAACCAATGGCTCCTCTGGCATATGTTCTAGATTTTCATTGTAGTCACCATTACTTTTCTTTTTAAATTTTAAGAGTACCCAATTAGTTATTTATTTCTTTTCCAATTAAGGGGCAATTTAGCCTGGCCAATCCACCTATCCTGAACATCTTTGGGTTGTGGGGGTGAAACCCTCGCAGACATGGGGAGAATGTGCAAACTCCACAATGACAGTGACCCACGGCCGGGATTCGAACCCAGGTCCTCAGCGCCACAGTCTAAATGCTAACCACTGCACCACATGCCACCATCGGATGGAGGGAATATTGAAGGCAGTGGATGGGGAGCCAATCATGTGGGTTGCTTTGCCTTGGATGGTGTCTAGGTTCTGGAGTGTTGTTGGAGTGGCACTCATCCAGACAAGTGGAGAGTATTTCATCACACTCCTGACTTGTACCTTGTAGATGGTGGACGGGCTTTGGGAGTCAGGAGGAGTGTTACTCGCCACAGAATTCCCAGCCTCTGATCTGATTTTGTAGCCACAGTAATTAAATGGCAGTTAAATTACTGGTCAATGGACACCCCCAAGATGTTGATGTGTGGGATTCAGTGTGGCAATGCCATCAAGGGGAGATGGTTAGATTCTCTCTTGTTGGAGATAGTCATTGCCTGACACGTGTGGTGTGAATGTTACCTGTCCTTATCAGAAGGCTGAATGTTGTTTAAGTCTTTCAATATATGAACAAAGACTGCTTCAATTTCCAAGTGGTTGGAAATGGTACTGAACACTGTGCTGTAATCAGCCACACCTCCACTCCTCAACTTATAAGGTCTGTGCAGCTGCATGAATTCCTCAGGCAGTTGTTATGGGCCAGGGTTAGAGAACCCCAAAGTGTATCATGGAGTTCACCTGACCCACAACTTTTAATAGATTGTGGTATGGGGGGCACATGGCCCACTCTACAGGTGTTGTACAGCAGAAATGGAAAAGTATTTTTTAAAGCAAAACAATGTTTATTCTATGAACTCAAGTTAACCTTTTTAAAAGATACAATGAACATCTTAGCAACCATCAATTCAAATACAACCCCCAAAGACTACAACACTAAGTAATCCTTTAATCTTTCCTTTTAACATCCATACGACTTAAAAACAAAACCTTTAACAGAAGCACATCAGGTTAAAGTCACTACTGAAAACATTTATAATTCTGAATTCACCAAACGATCAAGAGATAGTCTTTTGATAGCAGAGAATACAGCAGTACACCTGATTGGTTTGGATTCAGCTCCAACACTGAAAACAAAACTAAAACGCACCCTGCAGCAAACAGCCTAAAACAAAAGTAAAAAGCTGACAGACAGCACAGCTCCACCCACACTGACATCACTGATAAACACCCATTTCTTAAAGGTACATTTCTTAAGCACCCATTCTTAAAGGTACTCTCACATGACACAGCATCCGAGAAGGCAGGATCAAGGTACTGAACTGGATGGTCAGCCATGATCATAATGAATGGTGGAGCAGGCTCAAAGGGCCGAATGGCCTCCTCCTGCTTTTATTTTCTATGCATGTTTCTATGTACTGAAGGAAGTGAGAGTGGAAATTGTGCAGGCACCAGAGATAATCTTTCAGTCTTACTTAGACATAGGATGGTGCCAGACGACTGGAGAATTATGAATGTTACAGCCTTGTTCAAAAAGAAGTGCAACTACAGACCAGTCAGTTTGATTTTACTGGGTAGGGAAATTTCTGGACACTGTAGTGTTGATAAAATCAATAGTCACTTAGTGTAGGATAATTAAAGAAAGCCAGCATGGATTCATTAAGAGAAAAACATGTTTAATTAACTTGGAGAGTTTTTTCTGAGGTAATAACAATGAAGGTTGATGAGGGCAATGCTGCTGAGATTTCCAAAAGACATTTGATACAGTGCCACATAACTGACTTGAATAAAATTCTAGCTCGTGAAATAAAAGTGAGCAGGCACATGGATAAGAAATTGGCTGAGTGACAAGAACCGGAGACCAGTGATAAATGGATGTTTTTCAGATTGTAGGACAGCTTGTAATGAGTTCCCCTGGGGTCAACGTTGGGACCCTCGCTATTCCTGATATACATTAATGACCTAGGCTGTGGTGTTCAGGGCATGAATTCAAAATTTGCAGATGATGTCAACTGTGATGATGAGTCTTCTTCAAAATGGCAAAAATGTTTGTGGATTGGGCAGGCAAGTGGCAAGTGGAGTTCGATGCAAGAGAATTCGGAGAGGATTCATTTTGGTAGGAGGAATATGGAGAAACAGTATAAAATGAAGGGAAAATCTCTAAAAGAGGTGCAGGAACAGAGGGACCTCAGTGTATATGTACATAAGCCATTAAGGATATATAGCATTGAGGATTAGAGTAAGGAGGTCATGATGAACTTAAGACATTAGCTAGGCCTCATTTGGAGTACTGCTTCCAGTTCTGGGCATCATGTGTGATGGCATTGGAGAGGGTACAGAGGAGATTCACAATAATGATACCAGGGATAAATAAGCTATGAGAATCGATCGGAGATGTTGGGACTGTTTCCCTTGGCTGAGAAGAGACTTTACAGAGGTATTCAAGATCCTGGGGAGCAAACAGGGCAAGTAGGGAGAACTTGTTCCGGCTCATGAGATCATAAAGAACCAGAGGGCAAGAAGAGGAAACCGTTTTTCACCCAGAGGATGATTGGAGTCTGGGAAAAACTTCCTGAGAGGATGGTGGAGGCAGGTTCGATCGAGGTATTCAATAAGGGAATTGGATTGCTATCAGAATATAAAAAGAATGTGCAATATTACAGAGGTAAGACCGGCGGGCGGGATGAGGTGGAATGCTATTTAGAGAGCCAGTGCAGACATTCTGCACTGTAAAGATTCCGTGATTCTGCCATGATTTGATTCTGCTGAAGTTGCTGGTTAATTTACACATTCCATTCTATCGCATGATACCCTTAATCTCCCCCTCATTTTCAGAGCCGCTTGAACCCACATGTTAATGAACTTGTCACCTAAATTTAGTGCTGGCAAGTAAGAACATCAGTAACCTTTTAATGATGTGAGAATTGTTAATGCGGTGTCATTCAGCCTATTGTCCCAAAAAGGGAACTATTTCAGCTGTTCGATTTCTTCTCAGCTGGTAGACATTTGAAATATGGGCATTTCTGGTTCTTTTCTCTCCTTCTGAATCCAATCTTTCTATCCCTCCCTGGGGTCTAATTTGACACTAATTTATCAGAATTTCTTCTGTTCTTCCTCTTTTTCTTTCTCAATCTTAAAACCTCAGTCTGTTGAATCCATTGTCCGCCAAGATCCCTGATGCCCTAGTTCCCCCACCACACTTCATCAGTTCACACGTCCAACAAGTTAGAGGAAAACTATTTTCGAGCTGACAGGAACAAGGCTAACAAACGGCACATGGCAAGATGTCCCACCCCAGTGAATTACAGCCAAATCATCTCAAGTGCATCAATGCACAAAATAAATGTGTGCGTAACCTTTTACAGCCTTAATGGTAGTCAGAGTGATTCATAGAAAAGGCAGGAAACCTCCGAGTCGATGCAACATCTTCGAAGGCAGGGGGCAGGTTGGGTCCAAGTGGTGAAAATGAATATTCTGCCGAGGTTCTTGTTTATTTTTCAGGCTCTCCCGATCTTTATACCAAAGGCCTTCTTTCGGAAATTGGACATGATCATTTCGGACATTGTTTGGGCGGGGAAGGTGCCGAGGGTTGGGAGGACACTGCTCCAGAAGTAGAGGCAACAGCCCCCCGCTGTTGGCGTTGCTGAACCTGCTTCATCATTATTGGGCGGCAAATGTGGATAAGGTGCGGCGATGGTGGGAAGGAGAAGGGGTGGAGTGGGTTAGGATGGAGGAGGAATCTTGTAAGAGGTCTAGTTTGAGGGCTTTGGTGACGGCAGCGTTGACAATGGCTCCAAGTAGGTATTCAGGGAGTCCAGTGGTGCAGTTCACGGTGAAGATATGGAATCAGCTGAGGAGGCATTTTAGGGTGGAAGGGATATCAGTGCTAACACCGCTGTGCGAGAATCATGGGTTTGAGCCGGGGGGGATGGATAGTGCATAGAGGGAGTAGGGCTGGTCAAGGCAAGGGATCAGTATTTGGAGGAAGGGTTCGCCAGTCTGGAGGAACTAAGGGTGAGGGTAGAAATGCCGAAGGAGAGCGAGTTCAGGTATCTGCAGGTTAGGGACTTTGCGCGAAAGGTCTGGAGGGGGTTCCCTAGGTTGCCGGGATACACCCTGCTGGAGCGACTGCTGCTTCCGGATGTGGAAGGGGAAGGAAGAATTTAGGATATATACAAGTGGCTTGGGGGGGGTGGGGGGTGGCGGGGAGGCTAGCAGGTCAAGGAGAAATGGGAAGGGGCGTTAGGAGGGGAGATTAATTGGGGAGTATGGAATAAGGAACTCTTGTCGAGTAAACAGGACCTCCTCTTGTGCAAGGACGTCCTCCTGATACAGTTTAAGATGGTGCACAGGGTGCATAGGACTCAGGCGAGAATGAGTGGGTTCTTTCAGGGGTTAGCAGATGAGTGTGAGAGGTGTGGGTGGGGGCCAGCGAATCACACGCACATTTTTGGGGGTTGTGAAAAATTGGGAAGATTCTGGGCGGGAGTGTTCGCGGTCTTAGCCAGGATAGTGGAGGGGGAGGTGGACCCGGTCCCTTTGGTGGCGGTATTTGGGGTTTCAGAGAAGCCGGAGCTCATGCAGAGGAGGAATCCGATATCGTGGCCTTTGCCTGTCTGATTGCACAGTGGCGAATTTTACTGGAGTGGTGGTCGGCATCGCCATCAGGGGTAGCGACTTGGTTGGGTGACCTGTACGAGCTGCGGTTGGAGAAGACAAAGTATGAGTTAAGGAGCTCTGCACACTGGTTTGAGAAAAGGTGGAGGACGTTTGTGACCTTGTTTGAGGAGCTGTTCGTCGCATGGGATGGGGCTGGAGGAGGTGAAAAAGGAGGAACAATTTGTAAAGACTGTATAGTTGATTGCTGAGAAGTATGTTCCCCGTGGTGTTTGTGTTGTAATCTGTTTTGATACACGTAATAAAATACATTTAATAAAAAGTCTTTTGAGGGCAGTGCCACCGAATTGTAATTGAACGTTTGTGCAGGTAAATGAGCAACTCTGCCTTTAGTGAACCTGAGCAAGCATTTGACAGAGTTGAAGGTTAAGTGATAATGATTCATTTGAACACCACCAAGCTTTTGATTGAGCAATAGCCAAGCAATCTGTCACTATGTTGGAGGCAATCTGTCACTACGTTGCACCATGCTCACCTTGGTATTCACGAGAGCAGTATTGGGGAATTGGAAATCATGCCTAGTCTCTATAGTGCTGGTGCTGTGATAATGTAACTGCAGAACTCAAATACCCAAGTATCCCTACATCATGGCACTGCCTGACCACATCGTCATCCCACCCCTCCCTTACCATCCCTGCTCATACTCTCTCCCCCACCATAACAACAGGTTACAACACAAACACCACGGGGAACATACTTCCCAGCAATCAACGATACAGTCTGCACAAATTGTTCCTCCTTTTTCACCTCCCCCCACCCCACCCCATGCGACGAACAGCTCCTCAAACCACCATAACTGCACGTCACTTCAGGATAACTGCACAATCAATTTCCATAACGATACCCTGTTTTACGCTTCTCTCAATTTATTTTGACCTCTTGCGCAATCTCTATTTCCATCGTCCCACAATCGGTGGCTGTGCCTTCAGCTGCTTAATCCCTCAACCTCTTCACTTCTTTTTCGCCCCTTTAAATGCCTCTTCGGTCAGCATCTGGTCACCTATCCTCATTTTTTTAAATAAAAGAGGTTCAGTTTCAAATTTTGTCTGATAAATAGCACACCAGAAGTGTTTTGGGACATGTTACCAAGTTAAAGACACTGTATAAACACAAGTTGTTACCATTGGATATATATTTGAAAAATAGTCATTTCCAGAGCTATGGAATTTGGATTTTTGTTTATTGTCACGTGTACCGAGGTACAGTGAAAAGTATTTTTCTGCGAGCAGCTCAACAGATCATTAAGTACATGAAAAGAAAATACATAATAGGGCAACACAACGTACACAATGTAACTACATAACACCGGCATCGGGTGAAGCATATTGGGGTGTAGTGTTAATCAGCTCAATCCATAAGAGGGTCGTTTAGGAGTCTGGCAACAGCAAAGGAAAGAGCAAGGGCAGTGACAGCATTTTGCCTGCTCTCTCAAAGAGCCAGCACAACCTCGATAGGCTGAGCTGCCTACTTCTTGCTGCAAGACTCCATCGAGACTAGCATTTCACACATCTATCTTTTCAGTGCCAATGAGCGTATAAGAAGCATGTCCATGCTGTTGAACATCTCCACTGAGAACTGAATTGAGATTGCTTGCATCTGTCAGACCCTTTCGAGCTGCCAGAGGCAGAGGTAGCCTGCATTTCGTCATGTAACACAAACTTACCTACCTCCCAGAGTGAAAGATCAGGCTCACAGCAGATGCACACACAAACCGATTCTCCTCCCACAGTGGTCCCACCAAGAACATTCAATTACCAGCTGAATTGTAGCCAATGCATTCTGTTATCGGTAATTTCACAGCAATTTAATCTCAATGCTGCTTAAATCCATTCTCTGGTAAACAACATTAACATTGTGTCATTGCCAAACTTCATAGCAGCATTCACACATTGCATATGCAAGAAAAATCTTAAGGATAGACAATTGACAGTGTTATTGCACAAAAGCTGAATGCTCTTGCACAGTGTGTGGGTGCTGCTCTCTTTCCATTATTTTGTTGAAGCTGTTAATCCATTTGAAAGAAACAAAAAAGTTTGCCGCTCAACAGGAGGCCATTCTTTCTGTCTCGTCTGGGACAGCTCCTTGGAGTAACCCTAACCTCATCTTGCTCTCTTCCCAAAACCTGGTATCTTCCTCATCTTCAAATAATTGCCCATTCTTTTCCTAAAACATAAAATATTCCCTATGGCAAAACATCCTATGCGCCAGCAACCTTCTTGATAAAGAAATTTCTCCTGTCCTCTAGCCTCACTCTCTTGGTTGGGACTATTCAAAATTAAGGACCTCTCATCACTGCCACACCCCAGAGGAAATATTCTTCCTTGATTATTTAAAAACTCATCAGAATTAAAAATGTCTCTACTAGATAGCCTGGTCAGTTCTACTGGAATTGACTACATTGTGTTCAAGTTTCTGTTCAGAACAAGGGATTCTAATTCCTGACAACACGTAATCTACACTATACCCGCTCCAGGATTTTAATGTTCCGTGTCCGCCGAGGTTATGTGCCCAAGTGAGTGGAATGGGACTTGAACCCACAATCTCTTGAATCAAAGGCAAGATTAATATCCACAAAACCAAGGTTGACATCTCTATCAAAGAAGCAACAAATAAGCAATTTTAAACAACGCCTCATTTTGAATAGCTAAAATAGAGTCAATTAAAGTTAAGCTCAGTGTAAAGTACAATAAATGAACATTTCAATACTGTACTTTATGTCCCAGGAATTGCGAGTATGGTTACGTACCATGCTGATTCCTCGCACTCCACTAGCCCCACTCCACTCAAAACGGGAAGATATAATAGTATAATACCAGTACCAAAGAAGAACAAGGTAACATGCCTCAATGACTACCGACCGGTGGCCCTGACATCTGTTATCATGAAATGCTTAGAGCGGCAAGTCAAGGGATGGATCAACACCAGCCTCCGAGACTGTCTCGATCCATTGAAGTTTGCCTATTGCTGCAACCGGTCCACAGCAGATGCTATCTCCCTGGTCCTACAATCAACACTCAAACACCTCAGCAACAAGGACACATACATCAGACTACTGTTCACAGACTACAGCTCCGCTTTCAACACCATTATCCCAACAAGACTAATGATCAAACACTGCAATCTTGGACTTGACCCCTCCCTGTGCAGCTGTATCCTTGACCGCCTCACCAACAAACCGCAATCTGTCAGGATAGGTAACAGCACTTCCTCCACAATAGTCCTCCAGACCGGGGCCCCGCAAGGATGTGTGCTCAGTCCTCTACTGTACCCCTAATACACACACAACTACGGGCATGGTAACACAGTGGTCAGCACTGTTGCTTCACAGCTCCAGGGTCCCAGGTTCGATTCCCGGCTTGGGTCACTGTCTGTGTCTTCCCGTGTCTGTGTGGGTTTCCTCCGGGTGCTCCAGTTTCCTTGCATAGTCCACAGATGTGTAGGTTAGGTGAATTGATCATGCTAAATTGCCCTTAAAAGTGTCCAAAATGATTAGGTGGGGCTACTGGGTTACAGGGATAGGGTGGAACTATGGGCTTAAGTAGGATGCTCTTTCCAAGGGCTGTGGAGACTCGATGGGCCGAATGGCCTCCTTCTGCACTGTAAATTCCATGATTCTATGAACTCCAATTCAAACTATAAGTTTGCGGATGATATGACCATGGTGGGTCATATCTCAAAGAATGACGAGTCAGACTACAGAAAGGAGATAGATCACTTCATTACATGGTGTTCCAAAAACAACCTCTCTCTAAATGTCAGCAAAACCAAACTACTGACCATCAACTCTAGGAAGCATAGGACAACACATCTGCATAAATGGCTCCAAAGTGGAGATGGTTGATAGCTTTAAGTTCCTGGGGATCACCATCACCAACAGTCTGTCCTGATCCACTCACGTTGATGCAACAGTCAAGAAAACCCAACAACATCTCTACTTCCTACGGAAGCTAAAGAAATTCAGCATGTCTGCATCGACTCTCGCAAACGTCTACAGATGTGCCATAGAGAGCATCCTATCCGGCTGCATCACAGCTTCGCATGGCAACTGCTCGGCCCAAGATTGCAAGAAACTGCAGTGTGGTCAACTTAGCCCAACGCATATACAAGCTTGCCACCCTCCCATTGATTCTGCCTACACCTCCCACTGTCTCGAGAAGGCAGACAGCATTGTCAGAGACCCCTCACACCCAGGTTTTGCCCTCTTCTAGACCCTTTCATCAGAAAGAAGGTACAGAAAGTCTGAAGACTTGCCCAACTTGCACATTCAGACATAGGAACAGCTTCTTCCCCACAGCCACTAGACTCCACAATGAATCTCCCTCGGACTGATCTGTTCCCTGTAAGACACTATTCACGACACCCTATGCTGCTCTTGCTCATGTATTTGCTTTATTTGGCCCTTGTTCCGCACTGTAACCAATTACTTATTTGTTGATGTACTTTGTCAATTATTCTTTATGTCTCCTGTGTATGTACTGTGTACATTCCCTGGGCCGCAGGAAATACTTTTCACTGTACTTCGGTACATGTTATAATAAATCAATCAATCAAGATAAACACCTCCATTAAACCAATGGGGAAGAGAATCTGGTTCAATGTTTGTGCAAGAGCAACGGCAGTACCATTTACACTATTGGAGTAATTTCACCAACTCATAATTCACGCACTGGAAGAGTGCATGGGGAATTTAGATGCACAAGCCTAAGGAATTTTGTTATGATCCTCTTTGCACCTTCATAGCTGATGGAAAACACGTGAAACCCTCTAGGATAGCCTAGAATTTCAGTGGCATACTAATTTTAACAAAAAAAGAAACTGTTATTACTCATTTCACAATAGAAGAGACAGTTGGGCAAATGGGATTTGGTGAAAATTGCGAGTGAAAAATAAAAGATCACCGACACTCACTCATTGCACCACAACATCGGAACTGAAATGGCTCACTCAGCTCCTCCAACCCGTTATATCACTGAATTAGAACATGGCTGATCTGCATCTTAATCCCATATCCCGGAATATCCTTGTGCCGAACAAAAAAAAAAGAAAGAAAAAAAAAAAAAAAAAAAAAAAAAAAAAAAAAAAAAAATCGACCAAATTCCCAGATTCAAAATTTTCAATTGATCATCACCCTCAACAGCCTTTTGTGAGAGAGTTGAAGATTCCCTCTGCCCTTTGTTTGAAGAAGAAAGCTTATTGACATCACCCCGAATAGTTTAACTCTAACATTAAGATTCTGCCCTCTTGTTCTGGACTCCCCACTACAGGAAATAGTTTCTCTCTTATCTATCTCATCAAATTCTTTCAAATTGAGTTGAACTCCTCAATCATATCACCCCTTAATCTACTAAACTTGAGGGAATGCATGCCAAGTCAATTCAGCCCGAATTACGATATAATCTTTTTAACCCAGAAATTAATAAAGCTGTAATGTCACTCATTCACAAGCCTGACCAAATGGGGTAATTAGGCACCATGGGTGCTGCCCTGGTCCAGTTGGTGGCACTCTAGCTCCAAAGGTTGTGGGTTCAAGTCCTACTCCAGAGACTTGAGCACCATTTCCATGACTGACACTCCATCTTCCAGAGGAGACAGTTAACTGATGCTCTGAGATGGATGTGAAAGATCCCACAGAACGAGTTTGAAGAAGTGCAGGGCTATCCTGGGTCAATATATATCCCCCAATCAACTCCACAAAAAAACACATCATCAGGTCATTATCTAGAAGGCGCTGGTTTAGCACAGGGCTAAATCACTGGCTTTGAAAGCAGACCAAGGCAGGCCAGCAGCACAGTTTAATTCCCGTACCAGCCATTTTCATTTAATTTCATAACTTTGTGGAAGCTTGCGTGCACAGCTCACTGCCACATTTCCTACATTAGAGCAATGGCATTGACTAGCCCAACCTCGTCAATCTATGACAGTCCTGCAATCCCTGGAATCAGTCTGATAAACCTTCGCTGCAGTCCCTCGAGAGCAAGAACATCCTTCCTCAGAGGTGTTCTCGAGGGAGTGCAGCGAAGGTTTACCAGACTGATTCCAGGGATGGTGGGACTATCATATGAGGAGAGATTGACTAGGTTGGGATTGTTCTCACTGGAGTTCAGAAGAATGAGGGGGGATCTCATTGAGACTTATAAAATTCTAATGGGACTAGACAGATTAGATGTTATCAATGTTGGGTGTGTGACCAATGATGGGTGGCATCCGAGATGCCAAGAGAGAATATCAAACCAAGCTAGAGTCACAGACAGACTCTCGGCGGTTGCGGCAAGGACTAATCAACATAGCGGGCTACAAAGCGAAGCCGAGCAGTATCTCCTGCAGCAGCGGACCCCGCCCCAATGAACTCAATGCATTCTATGCTCGGTTCGAGCAGGTAATCAACAATCCGCTGTCGAGTGCCCCAGCAGCCCACAATACACCCATACCCACTATCACAGCTTCCGAAGTCAGATTGGCCTTCCTGAAAGTGAACCCTCGGAAGGCGGCGGGCCCGGACAGGATCCGTGGTCGTGCACTCAGAACCTGCGCGGACCAGTTGATAGAGGTGTTCGCGGACATCTTTATCCTGTCCCTACTCCACTCCGAGGTCCCCACCTGCTTCAAGACCACCATCATATCGGTGCCAAAGAAGAACCAGGCAACGTGCCTCAATGACTACCGTCCGGTGGCCCTGACTTCAGTCATAATGAAGTGCTTCGAAAGGTTGATCATGAAGCACATCACCTCCATACTCCCAGGACGCCTTGATCCACTGCAATTCGCATACTGTCGCAACCAGTCCACAGCAGACGCCATTTCCCTGGCCCTACACTTATCCCGAGAGCATCTCGACAACAAGGACTCCTACATCAGACTCCTATTTATTGACTACAGCTCCGCTTTCAACACCATAATCCCAGCCAAGCTCATATCAAAGCTCCAAAACCTAGGACTTGGCTCCTCACTCTGCAACTGGATCCTCGATTTTCTGACCAACAGACCACAATCAGCAAGAATGAACAACAACACCTCCTCCACACTAGTACTCAATACCGGAGTCCCACAAGCCTGTGTACTTAGCCCCCTACTCTACTCCATGTACACACACGACTGCGTGGCAAAACTTGGTTCCAACTCCATCTACAGGTTTGCTGACGATACGACCATAGTGGGCCTGATCTCGAATAACGACGAGTCAGAATACAGGTGGGAAGATAGAGAACCTAGTGGAGTGGTGCAGCGACAACAATCTCTCCCTCAATGCCAGCAAAACTAAAGAGCTGCTCATTGACTTCAGGAAGCAAAATACTGTCCACACTCCTGTCAGGCTGAGGTGGAGATGGTTAGCAGTTTCAAATTCCTAGGGGGGCACAACTCCAAAAATCTGTCCTGGTCCACCCACGACGACACTACCACCAAGAAAGCACAACAGCGTCTATACTTCCTCAGGAAACTAAGGAAATTTGGCATGTCCACATTAACTCTTACCAACTTTTACAGATGCACCATAGAAAGCATCCATCTGGCTGCATCACAGCCTGGTATGGCACCTGTTCGGCCCAGGACCGCAAGAAACTTCAGAGAGTCATGAACACCGCCCAGTCCATCACACAAACCTCCCTCCCATCCATTGACTCCATCTACACCTCCCGCTGCCTGGGGAAAGCGGGCAGCATAATCAAAAACCCCTCCCACCCAGCTTACTCGCTCTTCCAACTTCTTCCATCGGGCAGGAGATACAGGAGTCTGAGAACACGCACGAACAGACTCAAAAACAGCTTCTTTCCCACTGTCACCAGACTCCTAAATGACCCTCTTATGGACTGACCTCATTAACACTACACCCTGTATGCCTCATCCAATGCCGGTGCTTATGTAGTTACATTGTATACTTTGTGTTGCCCTATTATGTATTTTCTTTTATTCCCTTTTCTTCCCATGTACTTAATCTGTAGAGCTGCTCGCAGAAAAATACTTTTCACTCTCTCTCAGTACACGTGACAATAAACAAATCCAATCCAATCCAATCCAGAACCAGGGGTCACAGTCTGAGGATTCAGGGTAAACCATTTCAGACAGTTAAGGAGATATTTCTTCACCCAAAGAGTGGTGGACCTGTGGAATTCATTACCACAGGAAGTAGTTGATGTTAAATCATTGAATATATTCAAGAGGTGGCTAGATAAAGCACTTGGAAAGAATGGGATCAAAGGTTATGGGGAGAAAGCAGGATTAGGGCTATTGAGTTGGATGATCAGCCATGATCGTGATGAATGGCGGAGCAGGTTCGAAGGGCGAAAAGGCCTCCTCCTGCTCCTATCTTCTATGTATCTATGTGCTTTGGGAAGCTCCAAGATGGTGAAAGATGCTATATAAATGCAAGCTCTTTCTTTTTCAGTTGATGCAGAATTACTATTGCAACTGTTGCTTTGAAGTGAAGTGAAACCACTTCACACGCTGACACTGCGATTGTAGTGTAAATGCAGACTGCGCCATCTTGTGTCTGGGGTGGTGGGCAGGAGTCACGACTGTGAATAATGGTAAGTGACCACGAGTGTCATTAGACAATACAAAATGGAAAAATACATGTAGGGCTTTTGGGAAAGAACAGTAAGGGAGTAGGGGACCAATTGGATGATTCTTTCAAAGTTTTGACACAGGCAGAATGGGCTCCTTTTGTGCTCTATTGTATACCCCATTGAAAACACAGCAATGATAGAAACATGACAGCAGATAGTCATGATTGAAGCTGTCCCTTTGAAGAGAATTGCTTCAGTGACAGATTTGTCATTTAATGAATAGAGATGACCTCTTGTTGAAGGCAAATGTTTGCCCCTTCTCGACATCTTCATGGGAATATGGATTTCTTCGGACACCTCCTGTTATATTGTCCTGCCCCTGGAGGTAAATCCCTGTGTCACTTTTCCTCCCTCTGGGTTCTCTTTTTGCAAAGACCTGTCCCTTTAACCATTTTCTCTTTAGGTCTGTGTTCGGAATAGTGCAGTGCCAGCTCAATCCATCTCCAGAGGGTCTGAACAATAATAATGGTCTTTGTTTCTTAACACTCTGCAATTAGCATCTCTGTGAGCAGGCTCTGCTACTTCACACTCCCACTGTTTTTATCCTCTCCTTGGGATGGAAGATTCAGTCAATATGTTCTACCAGCAACTATTCTTTTATCCCCTCTTTATAATGTTTTCATAGAGGCATTAAGCCATTTATAAAATAAAATAAGTTAATGCCTTTGTTGAAATAGTGGAGCTCGGAACTTGCCACAAGGACATTAAGGGCAAGTAGGGATGGGCAATAAAAACTAGCCTTGCCAGTTATGTCCACAGGAACAGCAACATGATCGGAACCCGGGTTCAATTCCAACCTTGGGCGATTGTCTGTGCGGAGTCTGTACTTTCTCCCCATGTCTGCGTGGGTTTCTCCGGGTGCTCCGGTTTCCTCCCACAGCCCAAAGATGTGCAGGTTAGATGGGTTAATGAGGTTATAGTGATAGGATGGGGGAGTGGCCTAGATAGGGTGCTCTTTCGGTCAGTGTATGGGCGAATGGCCTCCCTCTGCACTGTAGGAATTCTATGGAATAATAAAAGAAGAGTTGACATTAGTTTTGCTCCCTTATTGACTATGTGGATGAATCATTCTGTAGTGCTGGGAAAATGTTACATAAATTAGTTAAAATACCGAGTACCCTACCCCACATAAGTGGCCAATACTGATCTGGCACCAGAAAAAACAGAACCAATAAACTCAAGTGCTCTGCAATGCTGTTAGCCTGATGTTAATCTCTCTCAAGCGAGAATGGGGCTAAAATGGTGGGAATAATGTGGGCATGTGGTTAAAATGGCAGGAGGGCAAGGGTGTGGTTCACATGGTGGGAATGGTCCAGCGTGTATGCAAAATATTGCACACGCAGCTGTTTTAACACCACCAATGTACGTCACAGGAAATACAGACATATCATTGTTAAGTTAGTGTGTGACGATGTAATATGGGCACTAACACAATTTTGACAAAGAATTACACTGTACACTACTATCACCTTTGAAACCTAGTGGCAGCAGAGATCGATGCTTTCCGAGCAAATTTGATTTACTTTTCCCCAGCATTCTCTTGTGGGACAGGGGCAGTCAACATCATCATGGCCACATTTAAGTGACGTCTGAGGTAACGTAGCCGAAGCCTCACTCTATCTCCCTGCCCCTAGGTTAAATTTATGACTCATATCTCTGAAGATCTCCCTCAATCCCCAGGTGTAGAAACGCAGGAAGGAGGAGGAGGCCATTCTGCCCTCAAGCCTGCACCGCCATTCAACTAGATCATGGCTGATCTTCGACCCCGGTGCCATTTTCCCAGCACTATCCAGTAATTGATCTCTAGATGCAAGAATTATTCGCTCCTAGCATATGGGCACCACTGACAAAATCTGCTTACATTGCCCACCCCTAATTTTCATCGAAAAGGTGGCGGTGAGCTGCTGCAGTCCCTGTGGTGTTAGGGAGCGAGTTCCAGGATTTTGGCCTAGTGACAGTGAAGGATGGTTCCAGGTCAAGATGGCATGTGGCTTGGAAGGGAACGGTCGCCATGCATCTGTTGCCCTTGGCCTTGTAGGTGGTAGAGGTTGTGGGTTTAGAAGGAGCTATTGAAGGAGGCTTGGCAAGTTGCTGCAATGCATCACCTACCTCAAATATTTTAGATACTTAAAAAGGGACTGCTGGAGGCCTTTGAAGAAGGAAACAGGGAAGATTGTTTCCTTAAGTTACTTAAGCCAAGAGGAGGAGCAGCCTTGGACCAGCACACTTCGCAAACCATATAGAGGTTGAAAGGCTTGGACTGCACTGGAGTGTCAGCCTGCATTATGTGCGAGTGCGCTACCCACACAGAGCCAATACGGACACGGCCTGACTGATGGAGATCCAATGAAACACCCAAATGGTCATTGGAAATTCGATAATTTAAGAGCTGATATATTACTCTGGATGTTGGCGTATAGGTCTATGGGCTAACAACTGCACACAGTGGCAAAGTATTCGATGGTCAACAGTGTAACATCTCATCTGAAGAACAACACCTCTGATTGGCACTGTCCTGGGAGTGACAGCCTAGGTTATATGCTCAAGGTTCCAGAGAGAGACTTGGATCCATAATCTACTGACTCAAAAGTGAATACGCTGGCTAATAAACTATCTGACACCTAGCTATTGATTCGGACAGTCTTTTACAAATTGTTAAATCCGAGTAAAATAATTGATTTCACTGAACCAGTAAAAACTTAAAATATCCAAATAAAACTTGGCATGATTGACCTATCATGCATCGTGTAGTGAGGACATGAGAATTTTAATCCCACTAAGTCCTGTAGCTCTTCAAATAATTAGCCACATATTTCGACATCCGGAATTTCAAACATTAATACTTCCATTTCAATATCACCTGCAGGCAAAAGTGACAATCCTTATCATTTTGTCAGAATATCACTTATGAATATTAAATGCAGGTTTTATTTGAAGTGTATAAATCCCAACTCAAATAAAAAAAAATACAAACAACTGGCATCAGTTATACTTACAGTTCTATAAGATGCTTTATAAATTTTCAATCTCACACGGTCATAATGAATCTGTACAAAATGCTAGTACAGCCACGTCTGCAATACGATCTACAATTCCCATTGCCTGTTACAGCAAGGGCAGTGATTACAGCAACCCAGGTGATCCCCAGCTTAAAGCATCAAAGCTATGAAGGGCATAGCATGGTAGCATATGGTCAGCACAGTTGCTTCACAGCTCCAGGGTCCCAGGTTCAGTTGCCGGTTGGGTCACTGTCTGTGCGGAGTCTGCACGTTCTCCCCATGTGTGCGTGGGTTTCCTCCGGGTGCTCCAGTTTCCAATGTCCAAAGATGTGCGGGTTAGGTGGATTGGCTATGCTAAGTAGCCCTTAGTGTCCAAAAAGGTTAATTGGGGATACTGGAGGAGTTATGGGCTTGAGTGGGATGCTCTTTCCGAGGGCCAGCGCAGACTCGATGGGCCAAATGGCCTCCTTCTGCACTGTAAATTCTATGAAGCGGGGGTGAAAATTGTTTACGTTGGATAGAAGGCTCGGTGAGGAAGGGGCAGGGTAGGCAGTGATAATATTCCTGTATTCAAGATCTTTGTGGCGAGAGGAGAAATGTAATCTTGTTAATATGTCTGGAGATTGCTATGAACTCGAGTAAGGTTAGGGGCAGTGGTTCAAACACTGGAAAAGGAAGGTGTATATTGAACTGCTTTACACAAGAGGCTGATGTAACTGTCTCATGAACAGCCGGGGTACAGAGACAGAGGTAGGGAATTGGCCCTTGTTCACAACATTCTATTGGTGAGAATGGGGCAGGGGCCCAATGTCCTGTCCAAGGATGCCAGAAGATCTGATGAGAGGTTTTATCACCCCACTTTTATAGGAATCTGGGGTGCCTGAGTAAAACGGGTGTTAGTTTCTGTCCGTATGACAATGAGGACCCTATTGCCCGTTTTCAGAACCCCTCGTTCAAGGTGAGCTGCCCTGGGCCATACTCCCGCTTTCCAATGTGAATGCAGCCTGATCACTGAAAGGGTTAGCTTAACTATTCTTTCTGAAACTAATACAGAGGCATAGCATTCCTCCCAACTCTGCAGCACTCCCAGCAGCCACTTCTAGCTACCCCTCCTTAGCAGAGGAGAATTTGCTGGAAAGGTGGGCTGGTGGGAACTCACGTTCTGCTTCTCCGGCCTGACGTGCTGCTTGTAGAGGCAATGGCTGCCTCATCCAGGTAACAATAATGATTTCTCATGACACCTTGAGTTTTAGTCTTTGGATAAAGGAGTCACTTCCTGGGTCCATTTGATGCATCAGGAACTGGTCCAACATATTTATTTTTAAGTGTGGAAAGATCGATGGGAAAACTGAACAGATAACTAAAGAAAGAGTGAGAAGTGAGGGGGCTATTAGTGTTTAGGATTGCCAGGTCCCACTATCAAAGCCATTGCAGTGTCCAATGCCTTCAGCTGCTTCTTGATATCACGTATATTTTACATAAATGCCAGTCAGTCATTGTTGTACTGACAGTGCAGGCATTGCCTGCCTATCCCTGGTTACCCACGAGAAGGTGAAGGTTTTTCAAATAATTTAGTGGCATTATACCTTGCAATAAGTGTTAACCATATTTGTGTGGGGTTGGAGTCAGATAGGCCACAGTGAAGGAAATCTGTCATCCTTACGGGACCTGGTCCAGATGTGAAATGTTCCACACCAACCAGGCAGACTCTTAACCCTTAAAATAACAGCCTTAAATTATTGTTACTGATGATCCTGGACACCGATTTCTGGTTTCATCGAACATTACCGGGAATCACAAAATGAAAGCCCAAAACACAATCAGAAATCCCTTCACAGGAAAATTGACACCAAGCCATTGGGGAGATATACTGACAGATGGCCATAGGTTTGATCAAACAAGCAGCACCTGTGGAAGTGAGGGGTAACAGGTTTTGAGAGGGAATTCGAGAGCTTAGGACCTGAACAATCGAAGGGACCGCCAACAATAGCAGAGTTGATCAAGATCAATGATGCATAACAGGCCAGAATTGGAGGGACGTAGTGATGAGTGTTTTAAAGCTGGGGGGCATCTATGCAATTTTACATGGAAAGTAACGTGTGATACAGGCCATTTGAGCCATCAGTTCTAGGCTGTTGTTTATGCCTCACAAGAACTCCTTCCAACTTACTTCATTTAACACCTCCCCCACCCCCAATCAGCATATTCTTCTATTCCTTTATCTCTCGTGTATTTAGGATGATACTTGATGACACATCTACATTACGCCATTGAGTATTCAAAGTGAATAATGATTTTCACATTCTCACCACTTGAAGCAAAGAAATTTCCCCTGAATTCCTTACTGGGATTATCAGCAACTAACATGCCCTCTACTTTTGGCCTCTCCTGTAAAATGGAAACATTTTATTTACATCTACCTTATTGAAAGCCAACATCATTTTAAAGACCTCCATTAGGTCACCCCTCCATTTTCTAATTTTTGAAGAAAAGAAAACCCTGAAACCAGTGGCCCACAATAATGGAATCCATCCCACCAGTTTAAAAATCTGGGAAGAAAATCCCTTAGTCCCAAATAATATTTTAAAAATACAACTGATTTGTGCCTCCATGAACCAACAGACTCAAATCCTGAAGAGATAGACTAGCGGGAAGTGATTTCTCCATAAAATGCCCAGGAAAATCCTATATTGAGAGGGGAATTCAGACACTACACAGCAGCTGATTTAATAATGGTAGATCTGCATTCATGTAGCTCCACTCATGACCCAAAGACACCTCAGAACACTTGACAGCTGTAATTTTTGAAACCGGGTAACCAATTTATGCACAGCAAGCTCACACAAACAGCAATACACTAATAACCATATTTAAATTGTGTTAACTGGGCCCTAGATATCAGGTGTGCTAATGTGAGAACTGCCCAACTTTTCACTAGAGTGCCACAGGATATTTAATGTCCATTTGAGGGGGCAGATGTGTCCTTGGTTTGACGTCCCATCCAGAAGACTGCACCGCCTTAACCTAGAATTATTTACTGAACTCCTTGGAATGGGACCCGAATCCACAATCTTCCCAGAGCCAAGCATCCTCACCACCATGTATAGGCTTTAATTCACAATAACACACAATTGGACAGCTCGTTTCCGGGCTGCCCCTCCCTCCCACAGAGTTAAACCACAATTTTTTTTTGCCTGTTTTAATGAAGAGAGGGATATATGCAACTAACTCATCAGCCCCAGATATAACCTGACCGTCACAATTCCAGTTTACCTTCAGAAGCCAAACAAGAGAAGGCCAGCTGAACAAAATAATGTTCGATTTTTTTTTTTAAAGTTGCAATTTCCGAAGACGTTTCAATTTCTTTTGGAAATCAATCAAACGTTTTAAAATAAAAGCTCCCTCCTCCCGGCTTTCCTTCCCGGTTCATTCTGACTGGGAGCTGTCCACGCCCTGAAATAATCGCTGGCACTTTCAACAGAGATTCTCAAAACATAAATTCCCCCCACACACATTATGAACAAAATGTGCAATTAAGTCAAATTAAACCCCAATTGCCAGTGTTATTGATGCACCAATTAGAAAACGGGAAGGCGGGTGTCTGCTGTGAGCAAACATGCCTGTTTCAGCATCTCTTCTGTTCCCCAATGCTTTAATATTTCCCTTCACTCTTCCCTGCATTGCTCCTCAACCTTTTACATCGGAGATTTAATAAATATCGCCGGATGGCAGATTGTACATGTAGCCCCCTCCCCCACTGACGGTGTCTCCGCTTTACCTGAAATTGGGAGATGAGGTGATGTGCAGCCCCAGAAAGGGAGAGGCAGCCGGGGAGTTCATGGACTCTGCATCCGCCATTCTCCATTCATATCCCGAAGAGATGCTGAGCTCTCTCTCTCTCACGACGTCAGACCGGGGGAGGGTGGTGGGGTGCAGCAGCTCTCAATGCAAAGCGAAGAGTTTTAACCCACTTTGCGCATCGTCGTCAATCATGGCAAGAGGGTTCAGGGACTCCATCTGGGGTTGTGATTCTGGTCCAGGGCACGATTGCTCAAGTCGCGCCTCCTCCACCTTGTTGCTGTGGAGGCTCCCGCACAGTCTGGCTGATGTGTTTCACCGTGATACGACGTGATGGGATCACATCAGCTCCACCCCACCTTAACCATTCTTACAACTGCTGGGATCCATTAACAAACAGGCACTTTTTTTTTGGGGGGGGGGGGGGGGGGGGTGGCGAAACCACCAGTCTCCAGGAATTAAGGATTAATTTTTTCAGGAGATAAAAATAGAACTGACGGCATTTAACAATTTATAAAAACCCTTGAACGTTTCTATTCATTAGAAAAATATTGATAGTTATAAAAAGGTTTGCTTTACTAAGCGTCACGTTTAATCCAATTGGGTAACAGTGCAGAATTTTACTGTAAAAGACCTTCACATAGGTCATTTTCTTTTTTAAATTATCTTTTCTTAGACATGGGCATTTATTACCCATCCCTTATTGTCCCTGAGAAAGTGGCAGAGCCACCTTCATGAACGGCTGCTGTGTGATGTAGGTATACCCGCAGCGCTGTTAGGGAGGGAGTTCCAGGATTTTGGCCCAGCCACAGTGAAGGAATGATGATATATTTCCAAGTCAGGATGGCAAGTGGCTTGGAGAGGAGCTTCCAGGTGGTGGTGACACTATGCATCTGTTGCCCTTGTTCTTCTTGGTGGTAGAGGTCACAGGTTCAGAAGATGCTGTTGAAGGAAGCTTGATGGGATTTTGCTGCTTCTGTTTAACTCAGCATTAACATCCAGGTTTCCAGACCAATCACTGAGGGCAGGTGACGACCATCCATACACACTCTGTGAAAGGGGAAAATCAGGGATCCCAGCAGGGGGTAGTGTGGCTGCATTCTACAAATTTCCTTAGACATTAGCAACCACATAAATGGAGAGGAGAAAACTGTGAAAACTGCTTTCCAGGCCCCAGACTCTTTCCTGGAAGTCGTACTGAGGGATCTGAGGGAGTGCTGATTCTTGCAGACAAGAGGAAGAGGATAGCCCCCCAAACCAAGCATGGATGGAAGTGGTGGTAGAAAGCAGGAGCATGGTGGCTAGAGACAGTGCCCAAATAATTAACTAATAAGGGCAGGAAAAATGGGTGTTATCCTATTTTCAAGTGCCAATCCCAAACTCTTGACCATCCCAGCATTCTCCTGCACTCCGATCAACACAGCCTCGAGTTCCATTCACTCACATCTCTCTCGGCACCTCCTCATATTTACATCTAAAAGGAAACACTCCCTCATACTCTGCTCATTGCCATCTCACACATATGCCTCACAGTGACTCCCCAAAAATGTGGTTCCATCCTCTGCACACACTTAACTTGCTCTTCTTTCAGGAGAGTGCAGAACTCCAGGGAGAAACACAGAACTTGCGTAGCCCCCCAGTGACTGGCACCTTGATAGCTCCAGGCAATACATGCCCACGGGGTCCTCACTAAAGGAGGTTTTGCTCTCTGGGACTATATGTGTCAGGAGTGACTTATCATGAAAATTGAGGCTCAGGTGCTCCGAGAAAACTGATCTTGGGTTGTGGACTTTGCCTCCTTCCAAATGAACCTCTTTACCCAATCCTGTTCTGGGGAGTGGTATGTGGCCAAGGAAAACGCAGCAAGTGCTTCTGCTGGTGATGTTAGTGGTGCTGTTATTGGTCCTCATCACGGGTCCACAGTAGCCCTGTAGATACTGCTCCCATGCTACAGTGAAGGCTGGCAGTGGGAATTGCAGATTAATGTGAGGGAAGCCCCAAGACAGGTGAACTGACTTCCAAAAAGTTGGAAACCACCTTTAAAACAGTAAAATCAGGCTCGCTGAACAAGTGCTGTGAGCACAAATGTTTCCTATCACAAGGCAGTAGCTGCCCAGTCTCACTCTATTTCAAGGTTTTTCCAGCCTGTCAGTTTCATTGATTATTGACTCTTTAGGATGTTTGTGCCTTGTTGACCCTGATGAGTAGCATTTTGGAAACCCATGAATTGGCTGCTTAAAGCCAGAATTCTGGGATAAATTGACAATCGAATGCCTATTGAAATATTGACCTGACAGCTTCTCATCAGTGTCCTGCTCACCGACAAAATATCATTAATTGCTTCAACCAAAATAGTGCAAAACAGAGGGTGGCACAGTAGTTACCACTGCTGCCTCCCAGCACCAGGGACCCGGCTTCGATTCCGACGTCGGATGACTGCCTATGTAGAGTTTGCACATTCTCCCCATGTCTGCGTGGGTTTCCTCTGGGTGCTCCCAAAGTCCAAAGTTGTGCAAGTTAGGTGGATTGGTCATGATAAATTTCCCCTTCGGGTGGGGTTTCAGGAAGAGGACGGGGGATTGGGCCTATGTAGTGTGGTCGTTCAAAGGGTTGGTGCAGACTCGATGAGCAGAATGGCCTCCTTCTGCACTGTCGGGATTCTGTGATTCTGTGATATATCTTTAATTGGTTCAACCCAAAAGAGTACAAAACACACACATACTAAAGCTTGAAGTGGGCAGGAATATTTTGGGTTCTCAACCCGGCGGCATTTTCTTTGGAACTTTAGCTCCTCTGCCTCCCTGTGAACCCAACTTCCACTTGTCAAATAAAATTCTGCCCAAAGAGTTTGTTGGCCTTCAATTGGCTGTGGGGAGACAGGGCACCCAGAAGATGGACCAATAGAAGTGTGAGATGGGGCCGTTGATGTGGTCATGTGATGAAACCCCCAGGGACACACCGAAGACACACATACACAGAAACAAACACATTCCAGACGTACAATCGGACCTTCAATTGACTGGAGGGTAATGGTTCAATGGCTGGACAGCTGATTTGTGATGCAGAGCGAGACCAACAGTGTGGAATCAATTCCGGTACATGCTGAAGTTATTCATGAAGGCTCACCTTCTCAACCTTGCCCCTCACCTGAGGTGTGGTGGTCCTCAGGTTAAAGGGGAAAGCAGCCTATGGTCACCTTTATGGCAACTTTATCTTACCGAGTGTAATTGTTCGGATATAGATTTTGAGTCTGCTCAACTTGCTTATCCCAAACTGACTAAGTTAAACCTGCAGCTCCGGAACACACAACAGCTCTGCAGCCTCAATAAAAAGGGACAAGATAGCTTGATGTTTGGGGTACAGAATAGGAAGAGATGTGCTGTCAAGGCTCCAGGGGCAGCACTCTCGCTCTCAGTCCAAAGGTTTGTGGCTTCAAGAGCTAATGAACAGGTCATTTATCCATGGATGATCGTGTTTCCTACAATTCCAGTTCTTTCTCAAAGATCCATGGTATGATCAGCAGTATGATGGAGGGTTTACTTTAGTTCAGTGGTTCAGCATTATGAACACCTGAGCCATGCAGCATAGGCTGCATCCTTTCAGCAGTTTCAAAAGGACAGGAATGCACAATGGCTGAATCATTAAGGCTGCAGAAACCTCCAGCTCTTCATTCATCAGGTGTTAACCAACAATCAAGGCAATTAAGACCATCTTAACCTATCAAATTCAAAAACTACCCCTGCTCCCCCACCATAGCTATGTTTTCTAAACAATTCTGAAGCCCTTGCTGTCATAATATACACCAGTATATTATGGTGCAGACACACACACACTGATGGACATGCAGTGGGACCAATCAGCATACACAACACCGCAGCCAATCACCAGTGAGAGCACACGCACTATAAAGACAGGTGGCATCAGAGTTCCCGCTCATTCTAGTAGCAGCCAGCTCGGAGCACAGTTCACAGCCTGCAACACAGACATTCACCATGTGCTGAGTGCATCACCTGGTTTGGACTAGGCAAGGGTCAACAGTTAAAGCTGCTATTACATTTACCCACAGTTCAAGTATGTTAATATAGTTAACCTTATAATAAAATAGAGTTGCACCACTTCCAGTGTTGGTGACCTCTTTGTGATCCAGAACACCCAACACATCATGGTACAAGGAGTGGTTGCATACTAGCACTTCTGAGACCCACCTGCAACTAATCAGCATTCTGGCATCCTGAAGTACGGAGAACATCAACCCGCTGCCGCCGCTCCGCATCGCCGGCAATCACGGGGTCAATTGGAAGATTTTTAAACAGCGCTTCCAGCTCTTCCTCAAAGCCACGGACAGGGAGAACGCCTCGGACACCAGGAAGATTGCTCTGCTCCTCTCCACAGCCGGGCAACACGCCATCCACATCTTCAGCTCCCTCACATTCGCAGACGGCGAGGACAAGACAAAGTACAAGACGGTTCTCCTCAAATTCGATACACACTTCAGCATAGAGGTCAATGAAAACTTCGAAAGATACCTGTTCCAGTAGCGCTTGCAGGGTAAGGATGAGCCTTTCCAATCATTTTTAACACACCTACGCATCCTTCCGCAGTCCTGCAGCTACGGGCCCACCTCCGACTCCATGATACGCGACCAGATCGTATTTGGTGTTCTGTCGGAGCCCCTGCATCAGCAGCTCCTCAAAATTAAGCAACTCACCCTTGCGAGTTCACCCTTGCGACTGCCATCGAGACCTATGTCCTGCATGAAAATGCCACCAGCCGGTACTCCCACATACAGGCGGCTGAAACGTCGCGGCAAGGACCCCACGAGGCGGAACGGGTCGAAACAATTGAACACCTCCAAGGCTGCAGCCTGGATGAGGGCGGCCATTTCACGCGCTTTTCGCGGCCTCCCGTGCTTGTACGCACCAAACGAGGGGACGGTGACGTGGAGGAATGTGATGCGCAGGCGCACACCATGCAGGATTGCACCGCGCATGCACGGTGGCGCAACGAGCGTACTGACGTCATGCCGTGCGGCAACTGTGGCTCCGCCCATTTAAAGCAGCAATGTCCTGCAAAATCGCGACAATGCCTACGATGTGGCAGACTTGGCCACTATGCTGCCTGCTGTTGAGTAGCTCAGCCTGCCAATTCGCATCGCTTCAGCCAGCGTCACAGGAATGTTCGGGCAATTCAACCCACGTTCACCGAGTCCGTTCCGACTTCCCGCAGATCAGTAACACCGAGGACCCGAGGGAGCCTTTTCGAGTCGCTGTTATAACAAAGAACAGGCTGTCCCCGAATCAAAATCACGAGCCGCTGTCGGTGCACAGCATTGATCCAGACGACGAGTGGTGTGCCACCCTGAAGGTCAACCGATCCCAGATACGATTCCGCCTGGACACTGGTGCTTCCGCTAATCTCCTAGCGTGGTCAGCCTTTCAGACCCTTGGGGTTAAACCAATCATTCTTCCGTCAACCTGCCAACTAGTGGACTACAATGACAACGTTATTCCTGCTACCGGTTCATGCCAACTCTAAGTGACGCACAATTCGCGAAAAGCCATCCTTCCCTTCGAGATCGTGGGCTCCTCGAAGGACTCTCTGCTCGGCGCACAGGCGTGCAAACTCCTAAACCTCGTTCAACGAGTACACTCTCTCTCTCCAGAGGACACGTCGGCCTTCCAGAATGTGGACTTCAGGGCGCAACTCAATGCCATCATCGACCAGCACCGCGACGTTTTCGAAGGCATGGGCACGCTTCCATACACTTACAAAATCCTGCTCAAACAAGACGCCTGTGGTTCATGCACCTCGCAGAGTCCCAGCATCCCTCAAGGACCGCCTCAAGCAGCAGCTGCAGGACCTCCAGGACCAAGGAGTGCTTTCCAGAGTGACGGAACCAACCGACTGGGTCAGTTCCATGGTGTACGTAAAGAAGCCTTCCGGCGAGCTCCGGATCTGCATTGACCCAAAGGATCTTAATCGCAACATAATGAGGGAGCATTACCCTATCCCCAAGCGCAAGGAGATCACGTGCGAGATGGCTCGGGCCAACATCTTCACCAAACTTGACGCCTCGAAAGGATCTGGCAAATTCAAGTAGACAGGTCCAGCAGAAAGCTATGTACCTTTAATACCCCGTTTGGCAGATATTGCTACAACAGGATGCCGTTTGGGATTATTTCGGCATCAGAAGTATTCCACCGGATCATGGAGCAAATGATGGAGGGCATTGAGGGTGTGCGTGTCTATGTTGACGACATCATCATTTGGTCCACCACCCCGCAGGAGCATATCAGTCGCCTCCAGCGTGTTTTCAAACAAATACGGGACCAAAACCTTCACCTCAACAGATCCAAATGTTCCTTCGGCCAGATGGAACTCAAGTTCCTAGAGGACCACATCTCCCGGTTGGGTGTGCGGCCGGATGCGGACAAGGTGGCAGCCATCACAGCCATGCAGAAGCCAGCGGATAAGAAGGCGGTCCTCCGATTTTTGGGCATGGTCAACTTCCTGGGGAAGTTCATCCCCAACCTCACCTCCCAGACCACAGCTCTCCGGAACCTGGTCAGGAAGACGACAGACTTCCAATGGCTTCCCGCCCACAAGCACGAATGGGAGGAGCTTAAGACCAAGCTTACCACGGCCCCGGTATTGGCATTTTTTGATCCCATGAAGGAAACAAAAATTTCAACGAATGCCAGCCAATCCGGCATTGGGGCGGTGCTCCTGCAACGCAATGAGGCCTCATCATGGGCCCCCATTGCATTTGCGTCACGTGCCATGACCCCCACGGAACAGCGCTACGCGCAGATCGAAAAGGAATGCCTGGGCCTGTTGACTGGGGTCGACAAATTTCATGATTACGTGTACGGCCTCCCCCAATTCACTGTCGAGACCGACTATCGCCCGCTGGTCAACATTATACAAAAAGACCTGAATGATAGGACCCCTCGCCTCCAGTGCATTCCGCTTCAACTCCGGCGGTACGATTTCCAGCTCAGGCAAGGACCTGATCAGAGTCGACGCTCTGTCCAGGGCAGTCAACACCCCGTGTGACCCAGAGGGGTTCGTCTGCCAGGTTGACGCCCATGTGGCCTTCACGGCCTCCAATCTGCCGGCCACGGATGAACGCCTTATCCACATTCGCCGCGAGACTGCGGCTGACCCCCTACTACAGCGTGTCATGCGCCACATGACGGACGGGTGGCTCAAGGGCCAATGCCCGCAGTTCTACAATATCAGAGACGATCTGGCAGTAGCCGATGGTGTCCACCTGAAGCTGGACCACATCGTGATCCCGCACAGCATGCGCCAGCTCGTTTTGGAACAGCTACACAAGGGCCATCTTGGCGTGGAGAAGTGCCGACGGAGGGCCCGAGAGGCTGTGTACTGGCACGACATCAATGAGGACATCGCCAACACAGTGCTCAACTGCCCCACCTGTCAGCGGTTCCAGCCGGCCCAACCACGTGAGACCCTACAGCCCCATGAGTTGGTCACATCCCCTTGGTCTAAGGTAGGCATTGACCTGTTCCATGCGCTCGGCAGGGACTATGTTCTGATTGTAGACTATTTTTCGAACTACCCGGAGGTCGTACGCCTGCACGACACCACATCATCGGCGGTCATCTGTGCCTGCAAGGAGACCTTTGCTCGTCACGGCATTCCACTTACTGTGATGTCGGACAATGGCCCCTGCTTCGCGAGCCAGGAATGGTCCAACTTTGCCAGCAGGTACAACTTTGTGCATGTGACATCCTGTCCCCTGCATCCCCAATCCAATGGCAAAGTGGAGAAGGGCGTCCACATCGTCAAACGGCTCCTCTGCAAGGCTGCCGATGCAGGATCCGACTTCTACCTCGCCCTGCTGGCCTATCGTTCAGCCCCACTCTCCACGGGCCTGTCGCCTGCCCAGCTGCTCATGGGTCGCACCCTCAGGACCACGGTGCCATCCATTCACGTCACAGACCTCGACCATGTTCCGGTTCTTCAGCGGATGCAACAGTCTCATGCACAACACAAGGCGGCGCATGACGCTCGGGCGACTGATCTCCCTGCTCTGGCGCCGGATGACAACGTCCGCATCCATCTTCCAGAGGGTGGCTGGGCTGCAACTGCTGTGGTTCTTCGGCAGGTGTCTCCCTGCTCGTTCCTGGTTCGTCTGCCAGATGGTTCCATTCGCCGCCGCAATCGGCGTGCCCTTCGTCTCGTTCCACGCTCGCTACATGATCCTCCACCGGTGTCACGCTCTCCTGTTGTCCCCAACCTGGACTATGTGGAGATTCCGAATACTCTGCATTCTCCTCACTCTGCCGTGGCCCAGCCCGTTCCTCAGCCGGTGGATCCTGACCCACCTTTGAGGCGGTCAACCAGAATTCGTCACCCACCTCAGAGACTTGACTTATGAGTTTTACAATGTTGGACCCTTTGATCTGTTCTGTTATCCTGTTTCATCGTTCCAGTAGTTCGTATATAATGTTCATTTCGTTGTTGGTGTGACACCCTATTTCTCTGCACCAGGCACCTTCCCGTGTAAATAGATTAGCCTCATGTACATAATCATGTAAATAACATGCACACACATAGTCAAGTACATTCACTACACAATATTTATTGTCACGCAGGCACATGTTCTTTGTATAAAAGTGGGGATGTCATTATATACACCAGTATATTATGGTGCAGACGCACACACACACACACTGATGGACATGCAGTGGGACCAATCAGCATAAACAACACTGCAGCCAATCACCAGTGAGAGCACATGCACTATCAAGACAGGGGACAGGAGAGTTCCCACTCATTCTAGTAGCAGCCAGCTCGGAGCACAGAGCTCACAGCCTGCAACACAGACATTCACCATGTGCTGAGTGCATCACCTGGTTAGGACTAGGCAAGGGTCAACAGTAAAACTGGTATTGCATTTACCCACAGTTCATGTATATTAATATAGTTAACCTTATAATAAAATAGAGTTGCACCACTTCCAATGTTGGTGACCTGTTTGTGATCCAGAACACCCAACACATCACTTGCTTTGGTGATGATTGAAAGATTTTAGGAAATTGAATAATAAATATAGTGGCAATTTAAGGGTTAAAAACCTGGGGTTAGTGTGGTTTGACCAGGGAAATCCCCAGAGTGTTAATGATTTGCAGCCTGCAGAGATAATTGTCGCGATCTAACGACCATGCTGGGCGTGAATCCGAGCGAGCCAGTTAGATCGCAAAAGAGGCTGAAATCACGAACTGCTCCAGGCGTCGATCGGTTTCCGATCTAAGCGGCTTGCCCCCGTTGACGAGATCTGGATTCCTCCGTGGAAGGGTGAGGCCAATCTCCATCCCATTACCAGTAAGGACTCCCTATATAACGGCTTCCTCTGATCTAACCGGCTCCCCAGTGAGTGGTCACGTGGACGCCGTTTAGCACACCAATGAAAAGACTTGAAGCTAGCGAAATGGCTGCTGTGGGGATCGGAGAAGGTGAGTAGCCATCTTGGAAAATGGGGCAGTCAGCCCGGGGGGTCTGGGGGTCCGGTGCCCAGGGGCCCTTGCTACGCCTGGGAGTGCACATTCAGGGCTTGTTAGATGACATTCTGAGAGATGGCACGGGATGTAAGGTTGGCGATTTGAGGGGTACCGGGGTGGAAGTGATAAATGATTGTTGATCTCCACATCCTCTCAATTTCCTTACAGATATCACATGATGGATATATATTGTAGACACTGGCAAGGTAACTGCAGTCCTGAGCGTCTATGCCTTGTGTTCATTCCAGGGCTCAAGCAGGGGCTCTGTGTCGCATGCCTTCTTCCTCCGTCAGCACTAGGGCAGCACAGTAGCACAAGTGGATAGCACTGTGGCTTCAACAGCGCCAGGGTCCCAGGCTCAATTCCCCGCTTGGGTCACTGTGCGGAGTCTGCACGTTCTCCCCGTGTCTGCATGGGTTTCCTCCGGGTGCTCCGGTTTCCTCCCACAGTCCAAAGGCGTTGTAGGTTAGGTGGATTGGCCATGCTAAATTGCCCTCAGTGACCAAAAAGGGTTAGGAGAGGTTATTGGGTTCCAGGGGTAGGGTGGAAGTGAGGGCTTAAGTGGGTCGGTGCAGACTCGATGGGCTGAATGGCCTCCTTCTGCACTGTATGTTCGATGTCATCTCATCCTCGTCTGCCCCACCCATTCCCCTCCCCATCTGATCCGCCTTTCCCTCCCACAATTAGCTACCCACTGCTACCAGGCAGCGGGTGCGAGTCAGACCTTGCCTCAGACTCTGAGCAACATTTCCCAAAAGGCCAGATTGCACCAGTAAGTCTCCCCAATGTGAGATCCCCCTGTTTGCCAGGGGCAGCTGACTGTGTAAATTTTGACCTGTACCAAGCCTATCAAGATGCCCCGGGCAGGAGGATTCTCTGCCCATTGCCAGGATTCCCCCAGGTCCAGGCATGCCACCGCGTGAGCACCAGGCGATCTGGGAGCACCTCTTCAGTAACAGGAAGGGGTTCCTGTACATCCAACTCGTGTGCAACCAACAACTTCAGATCATGCACATGTGTGCATGCTTCCCAGCGTAGTGTGCATGAAAGCTACAACCTGGGGCAGAGGGAAACCCAGGATGACCGGTTGGCTCTTGGGGGGATAAGGGGTACCCACTTAAGATATGGCTAATGACGCCCATATGGAGGCCAGAGACAGAGGCCAGAGACCTGAAATAACGAGGCCCCTGTGATTACCCAGGGCTGTCATTGAGCGGTGCATCGGACTGCTTAACATGTGGTTCCATTGCCTCGACCGCTCTGGTGGTGCATGCAGTAGATCCCCCTGAGGGTCGCTCACATTGTGGTGGTCTGCTGTGCCCTCTACAATCTGGCACAGCAGCAGGGTGATGTGTTGGAGGTGGAGGAGAGAAAGAACATGTGGCTCGTCAGAGGAGGAGGGCGCGGAGGATTCTGACCAGGGGGGGGGCTGGAGGACGAGCCCGGGGAGTACCTGTGGAACAGCCGAGAGGGTGGATGAACAGGCAGCGGTGAGGGTCCGACATGCCCGGAGGGCGAGGGGTGGCCCTCATTCACGCCCACTTCTCATAGGATGTGTCTTCCTCTGCCATCTCACCCGTTTGTCCATCCTGCCCATGTCAGCCCTACCCATCCCTCCTCCCCCATCTAATCCTTTTTTAAATTTAGAGTACCCAATTCTTTTATTTTCAATTAAGGGTCAATTTGGTGTGGCCAATCCACCTAACCTGCACATCTTTGGGTTGTGGGGGTGAAACCCACGCAGACATGGGGCGAATGTGCAAACTCGACACGGACGGTGACCCAGGGCCGGGATTCGAACCCGGGTCCTCAGCGCCGCAGTCCCAGTGCTATCCACTGCGCCACATGCCGCCCTTCCCCTCATCTAATCCGCCTCTCCCTCCCACAATGAGATATCAGGCAGTTAGCTGGTGTGAGTCAGACCCTGCCTCAGACTCTGAGCAAGATTTCCCAGAGGCCAGATCACAGCAGTAAGCCTCCCCAATGTGTAATTCACTCATTTTGAACTCGGCCCTGTCTCCAAATCCATCTCCATCGGGAAGATTCCACCCTCTGTGTGTAAATTAGCTGTTGCAAACAGATCAATGAAGTGCCCACTTGGGTCCACATTTGAGACTTGTGTGGAATCTTCCCAATGCCAGCAAGGTCTCCTTTAATTCTCATTCTCCTCAGTGCAATGGATACTAGACAGTCACAGCTGTAGCTGCAGGCCATCACTTGGAGGCCCTGCCCCCACAACAATGATGGTCTAATATCTGTGGCCGCACTTCTAACAATTTAAGAAATCTTTAGTGGGCGCATCCACCTTGAGATGCCCTCATCGTCTTCCGCCCACATCAGCAACACTCATCTCTCCTGAAGGTTGGACAGACCATTGTTGCTTACAAGGCAACCACAGCAACACTTCAAAAGTACATTATTAATTGTAAAATGCTATGGGTGTCTTGAGGTCATGAAAGGTGCTGGATCAGTACAAATCTGTCTTTCATTCAGGAAGAAAAAACTTGCCCTCCATGCCAGGTCTACTCTATACCAGTCACCAATTCCACACTAGCCTGGTTCATTTCAGACTCACCTCTGAAATGACCTAGCAAGCTCCTTCGTTGTATCGCATTTGTCACTTGCAAATGTCTATGTGGCCATAAAGGGTCCCATGGCACTATTTATCTCTCAATCAACATTACGAAAGCAGATTATCTGTTTATTGTCACATTGGCGTTTTGGGGAGCTTGCTGTGTGCAGGACTTACAACAGTGAGTATACTTCAAATGTACTTCATTGGTGACAAAGTGCTTTGGGAGACCCTGCAGGTTCTGTAAGATGTTATATACATGAAAGGACTCTCTTTCCTACAGTTTCTCCTGCTATACACCTGGAACTCTTTATAAGAAAGAAACTACATAAATAAAATTCTATGTTGCTCCAAAACTCATTAAGTGAACTTCAGAAAGGAGTGGATCAGGCATGGAGGCCAATTACCATTAATCTAGCCATCTCCGGAGATGAATTTTCAATTACATTCTCACATTCCCAGGGGTACAAAATAGGGATTTCTGAACCTTTTAACCTCTTTCTTAATAGAGAGGAGATTTGGCTTTGGGATTTTCTTCATAATATTCAACAGAAAAGAGTAAGTCAGCCCAGTAAATCTTTGAAGAAAAGTCCAACACATACAATGAACTATCCAACATAGAATCATGGAGTAATACAGCACGCCAGGAAGGGGTTCCAATCACTCTCTTGGCTACCTGAAAGAGCTATGTAATTTATCTCATTTGTCCCCACAGCCTTCAATTTATTTCCCATTTTTAAGTATTGAAAGTTATTATTGAATCCGCTTCCACCATCCTTTCAGGCAATCCATTCCAGATGTTAACAATTGGAGTCCAGTTCTGGACACCACCCATTTTTAGGAAGGATGTGAGGGCCTTAGAGAGGATTTATGAGAATGGTTCCAGGGATAAGGGACTTCAGTTAATTGGATTAATTAGAGAAGCTGAAGTTATTGTCCTTAGATGGAACATTGAGAGGAATATTTGATGGAATTATTCGAAATCAACAGGGGTCAAGGTAGTGTAGATTGGAAGAAACTGTTCCAATTGTTAATTGTATTTAATTGTATCCAGTGGACATTAACTGGGGATTGACTTGTGCTCCGATAAATAAGAACAGACTATGGTTGTTCAGCTAGGAGGTGCATGCTTGCAATATGTATCTCTGTAAATAAATGCTTATAAAAGTTTGTAAAGATTGACTTCATTAATATCCTTCACTGCCTGGCTTTCTGGACTAAACACCTATTGCAGAAAAGTTGAAAACTAGAGAACACAGGTTTAATGTGATGAGCAAAAGAACCAAAGGTAACCTTGGGAAAAATATTTTACGTATTGAGCGGTTACGATCTGGAATGCACTGCCTGAGAGGGTTGTGGAAGCAGGTTCAGTCATGGCTTTAAAAGGGGGGGGGGGGGGGGGGGGGGGGGGGGGTGGGAGGGCAGGACTAGCTGAATTGCCCACAGAGGGCTGGAACAGGCTCAATGGGTCGAATGGCCTCCTTCTCTGCTGTAACTATTTTATGATCCTATAACTCACTGAATTTTTTAAAAAATCACATCCCTGGTACACAATAGAGAATAATTTAAAAGCCTTTAAGCACCAAAAGATGTTTTTCAAAAATATTTTCATCAGGTCCTAGTGTCAGAAAAAACAGATTTTGCTCTGATCATTCAAATAAACAATCAGTTGCATTTGGGCTTTTTACTAACATGGACGAGGGGTCATTAGATTTGTCAGTTTGTTGAGGACTATCCAATTCCTGCACTTGATAACGATACGACTTTTCTTTGTTGGTTTATATTACATTATTCATCCTTCAATTATTCCTTTAGATATCGGTAATCAGCCAATTTAAATTATATCAAATATTGCTCTGAAAATTTTCCCTTTGATATATTCTATAAGGTCAATGTTTATCAAGGGCTTTAGATCAGGTGTTAAAATGTCTTTTAATTGTGTTGTGATGAATGACAAGAAATTAATATTTAATTATTAATAAGGTTGTTGTTTCACATATGTATTCTTACTCTGTAATTCATTGAGCACGAGGATTTAATAGGTGTCATCTCTCACTGAGGACCATTGCTCTCTTTGATATATATTAATGATCTAAACTTGGGTCTAGGAGGCAGTTCGCAGAGACCACACAATTTGGAAAGGGAATGAACAATGAGGAGGATAATAACAGACCTCAGGAGAACAGAAGTATACTGGAGAACCAGCAGATAAAATTTAATGCAGAGGAGTATGAAGGGGTACATTTTAGAAGAAAGAATGAGAGGGATTTTTAATTTACTGGTATGATTTTAAAGAGTTTTGCACCGGAGATACCCGAGATTATAATGCAAAAATCTTTGAAGGGGGCAGGGATAATTGATGAAATGTTTATCAGGGAGGGTTTATAAATAGATGCAAAGTTCTTGGGCAGGATTCTCCCATTCGGCGGCAGAGTATCCACGTCGTCGGATACGCCGTCGCATTTCACGACGGCGTGAACGGGCCGCTGGGAGTACCGATTCTGGCCCCTACAGGGGGCCAGCACGACGCTGGAGCGGTTCACGCCGCTCCAGCCTCCCATCCCGGCACGAACTGTGCGCCGCGGGATCCGCGCATGCGCAGTGGCACTGGTGCCAACCCGCGCATGCGTGGTGGCCTCCCTCAAGGTGCCGGTCCTGACGCAACATGGCGCGGGAGTACAGGGGCCGGCGCAGAAGAAAATAGGCCCGGGGAGCGAGAGGCCAGCCCGCCGATTGGTGGGCCCCGATCGCGGGCCAGGCCCCATCAGAGGCCCCCCCAGGGTCGGAGCCCCCCATCCCCCTCCCGACAGGCCGCCCCCCCGACCCTGCGCGCAGAGTTCCCGCCGGCTGCGACCAGGTGTGGATGGCGCCGGCGAGACTCTGCCTTTTTAGAGCGGCCACTCGCCCCATCCGGGCCGGAGAATCGGCGGCCCGGCCCGCGCCAAACGGGCCGGCGCCAATGGCGCCGATTCTCCACGGAGCGGAGAATCGTGTGCCGACACCGGGGCGGCGTGGCCCAGTTGCGGGGATTCTCCGGCCTGGCCCCGGGCTGGGAGAATCCCGCCCCTTAACTCTGTGCAAGTGGATTTGTGTACGGTTTTGAATGAATTAAAATCTCACCTGTAGAGTACAATATAAAAGAAGTTCCGTTAAACCTTTAACAAACATTAATTAGGTCTCAGCTGTAATATTGTGTCCTATTCAGGGCAACACGCTTTAGGACGAATGTCAAGGCCTTAGAGTAACTGCACAGGAGATCAGAATGATTCCAAAGATGAAATGCCTCAAGCGTGGAGGGACTGGACGAAAAGAAATTGTCCTCCTTTGAACAGAGTTAAGGGAGATTTACTAGAGGTGTTCAACTACGATGAGTTGGATACAATAGATAAGGAGAGACTAATTCCGTGGACGAAAAGGGTCAGCAATCAGAGGGCACAGTTATTGCCAAAACATTTACACAACAAGTTTCTGGGATCTGGATGCACTGCCTGAGAGGTTGAAATGAGGAGCAGGTTAATACTTGAAAGGGGAAAATTTGCCAGGTAGCGAGGAAAGAGCAATGGAGACAACTAACTTTGGCAAGGAGTTGACACAAGCATAATCGACTCCTTCGGTGTTATATGATTCTATTTTCTATATCAATAATAACAACAGCGGCACCAACTTGCATAGTTTTTGGCCATATTTGAACCAATGTTGTAATGCAGTCTGCAGCTGAGTGGCCCTGCTCAAACCTAAACCGAGCAGTGGTGAGCAGGTCCTTGTAAATACTCAAAATCTTCCTCTCCCCTATTTCGTCATCCGACAGAAGCTTATCCTGCACACCGGAGGAGGCAATCCCGGGAAAGACGGCACCTCTCTCCTCACAATATCCCAATCGTGCAGGTACTGGAACCCATTCCCCTGAGGGGTTAGCACTGCTGCCTCACAGCGCCAGGGACCTGGGTTCGATTTTGACTGTCTTTGTGTAGTTTGCACATTCTTCCCGTGTCTGCATGGGTTTCCTCCTGGTGCTCCGGTTTCCTTGCACAGTCCAAAGATGGGGAGGTTAGATGGATTGGATATGCTAAATTGTCCCTAGGTGGAGTTACAGGGATAGGGTGGGGGATTGGGCCTCAGCCAGGGTGCTCTTTCAGAGAATCGTTGCAGACTCGATGGGCCGAATGGCCTCCTTCTGCACTGTAGGGATTCCATAAATCTATAAACAGGTGCCTGAAACACTCAATCCCCGTCTGCCGCCATCCCCAGAACTTCACATCCAGTCTCGCCGGCACAAACCTATGGTTGTCACAAATAGGCGCCCACAACGACATGGTCCAACCCCAAGTGCTGCCTACACTGTCCCCACACCTTTAAAGCCAACACCACCACTGGACTAACTGAATACCTGGCCAGCGAGAATGGCAGAGGCGCCAACAACAAGGACCTGAAGCACATTTCCCTACAAGATGCCGCCTCCACCAGTCCCCAAGCCACCCTCTCTTCCACGGCCCATTTCCTCACCATCGCAGTGTTTGCAGCCAAATAGTAATTGATCAAACTCGCCACACCAGCAGCCAACCCCCAACCCATTGCCCCCGCTCCAGAAAAGCCCGTCGCACCTTAGGGCCTTCCCCGGCACCACAATCCCCAAGATCAACCCATTGACCTTACTGGAAAACGACTTAGGGACAAAGATAATGATAATAATCTTTTTTGTCACAAGTAGGCTTACGTTAGCACAACAATGAAGTTACTGGGAAAAGCCCCTAGTCGCCACATTCCGCCGCCTGTTCGGGTACACAGAGGGAGAATTCAAAATGCCCAAATTCTGAAAAACAAACAGAAACCTAGACAGCACCGTCATTTTGACTACCTGCACCGCCCTGCCAGCGACAAAAGCAAAATATCTCACCTCCTAAAATTCATCTTTATCCCCTCCAACAATCGAGCCAAGTTCAACCTACGCAGTTGGGTCTACCTGGATAGATGAGATATCTAAAGCTTGTCCCCACCACTCTAAATGGCAGCACCCCTAACCTCCTTTCCTGCCCCTTAGCATTGACCTGGAACACCTTGCTCTTTCCCATATTCAATTTATACCCCACAAATCGTCCAAATTCCCCCAAAATACCCATAATCCCCTAATGCAGTCCAACAGGTCTGAAATATATAATAGCAAATCATCTGTGTACAACGAAACGCTATGCTTGACCCCCTCCCCCGCTCAATCCCTCTCCAACCGCTCGACACCCTAAAAGCCATTGCCAGTGGCTCTGTCACCAAGGTGAAGAGCCTCGGGGAGAGCGGACACTCATGTCTCATCTCATGCTGTAACCCAAAATACCCTGAACTCACTTGGTTCATCCGCACAATTGCCACTGGCGCCGTACACTGCAACCGGATCCAATCCACAAACCCCTACCCAAATCCAAACCTCCCCAACACCTCAAACAAATACACCAACTCCACCCCATCAAAAGCCTTCTCTGCGTCCGTCGCCACCACGACCTCAACCTCTTGCTCCCCCAAGGTCACCAGAATCATGTTCTATAACCTCCGGACATTTGCCAACAATTGCCTTTCCTTCATAAACGCCGCCTGATCCTGTCCAATCAACCTTGGCACATCCTGGCACACAGTCCTCAATCCACAATGCAAGCACCTTTGGCAATAACTTGGCATCCACATTCAACAATTATATCGGGCGGTATGACCCACACTGCTCTGGGTCCTTAACCTTTTTAAGAATCAGTGAGATAGAAGCCTGCTACAAAGTAGGGGGGGGGAAATCCCCCCTCTCCCTTGCCTCATTATAGGCCCTCATCAGCAGTGGACCCAACTCCGCCCTAAACTTCTTCTAAATCTCCACAGGGAACCTTTCCAGACCCGGGGCCTTTCCTGCCTGCATTGCCCTCATTCCATCCATCACCTCCGACAGCCCAATCAGGGCCTCCTAGACCTACACCTGCCCCTCCTCCACCCTGGGAATCTCCAACCCATCCAAGAACTGCCTCATCCCCTCTTCACTCCCTCATGGGCTCAGAATCGTATAGCCTCAAATACCCCATTCACCCGCTCCGGATCCATCATTGCCTTACCCCCCTCATCCCTCATTCTGCCAATCTCCCTAGCCCCTGCCTGCTTCCTCAACTAATTGCCTTCTCACCGTATTCATACAGTGTCCTCCAAGCCCTCCTCAACTGCCCCACCGCCTTCCCAGTCAACACAAACCAAACTCCACCTGGAACCTCTGCCTCACCTTCATCAACCCCTCCGCTGGTGTCACCTTGTACCTCCTGCACACCGTCTCTTCTCTTCTCCACCCTCTCCCTCTGCACCTGAATCAAGATAAACTCCCCCTAACTACAGCATTGAGTGCCTCCCACAACATGGCAGCTAAGACCTTCCCCGTACCATTCACCTCCTCAGAGCCCCAAATGGCAGCACTCACCTGCTCACACACTCCCTCATCCGCCAAGAGCCCCACATCCAAACCATCACTGCGGCCTTTGGGCCTCCCCCTGAACCACCCACAGATGCACTCAGTGCGACGTTTGGCCAGAGACCACGATTGCCGGATACCCCGATTCAGCCACTGCCAAAAGTATCAAGCTTCTTGAGTGTTGCTGGAGCTGCACTCATCCAGGTAAGTGGAAATTATTCCATCACCCTCCTGTGCCTTGTCGAGAGTGGACAGGCTTTGGGAAGTCAGGAGCTGAGTTACTCACTGCAGTATGATCTGCTCTGGGGATCATGAGGAATCACTCATTGGGGCTCGTTGAGTATCAGTTCCCATGATAATGGACTGAGTTACGTCCAGCTGGGACTTGTTATCAAGCCTTTTAAAAACTATCCCTGACCGGGATTGGGAGTTCCTATTAGTCTCAGGCTGGGACACTAGTGTTGTATGCTACAGGTGCGGATTTACTTCTGAGTTAAAATAAATTTGATTTAACCTTTATCTTTCTGTCTCCTGTATTACTACACCAGCCCAAGCCTGGATATTGTCCACGTCTTGCTGCATTTGACAGCATTTGACATAGACTCTGAGGAGTCGCAAATGGGACTGAATACCATTTCTGGTCAATGGTATCCCCAGGATGTTGATAGTGGGGGATTCAGCAATGGTAATGCCATTGACTGTCAAGGAGAGATAGTTAGATTATCTCTTGTTGGAGATGGTGATTGCCTGAAACTTGTGTGATGTGAATGTAACTTGCCACTTGTCGGCCCAAGCCTGGATATCGGCCAGGTCTTGCCGCATTTGGACATGAATTGCTTCAGTATTTGAGGAGTTGGGTATGTTACTGAGCATTACACAATCATCAGCGAACATCTCCACTTCTTTTTTTTAAAATAATTTTTATTAAAGGTTTTCATAAAATATAAATAACAAAATGAAAAAGGAACCCAACAGGGTTAAGTACAAAACACAGTCCAGAAAAACAACCCTCCATACACACCCTCCCCCCGTACATAAATAATCAATTAACATTAACACCCCGGGTTAATACAACAAGTATATACACCCCCTCAGACCCTCCAGTGTAAATAACAAAAACAGAAAATAATAAAGTGACCCCCCACCCCCACCCCCCATCCACCCCCCGTGTTGCTGTTGCCATTGACCAATGTCTACCGCTCTGCCAGGAAGTCTAAGAACGGTTGCCACTGCCTAAAGAATCCTTGCACCGACCCTCTCAAGGCGAATTTCACCCTCTCCAACTTAATAAACCCCGCCATATCGTTGATCCAGGATTCCACGCTTGGGGGTCTCGCATCCTTCCACTGAAGAAGAATCCTTCGCCAGGCTACCAGGGACGCAAAGGCCAGAATTCCGGCCTCTTTCGCCTCCTGCACTCCCGGCTCCTCTGCCACCCCAAATATTGCGAGCCCGCAGCCCGGCTGGACCCTGGATCCTACCACCCTCGACACCGTCCTCGCTACACCCTTCCAAAATTCCTCCAGCGCTGGGCATGGCCAAAACATATGGGTGTGATTTGCTGGGCTCCCTGAGCACTTAACACACCTGTCCTCACCCCGAAAAAACCAACTCATCCTTGTCCCGGTCATGTGTGCCCTGTGCAGCACTTTAAACTGTATGAGGCTGAGCCTCGCGCACGATGAGGAAGAGTTGACCCTCCCAAGGGCATCTGCCCACGTCCCTTCCTCAATTTCCTCTCCCAACTCCTCCTCCCACTTACCTTTTACCTGCACCACCGAGGCATCCTCCTCCTCCTGCATCACCTGGTAAGTTTCCGAGATGTTCCCCACTCCCATCCACCCCCCCGAGAGCACCCTGTCCTGTACTGTGTGTGGCCATAGCCGCAGGAATTCCGCCACCTGCCGTCTGGCAAACGCCCTTACCTGTAAGTACCTGAAGGTGTTCCCTGGGGGGAGCCCGTACTTCTCCTCCAGCTCACCCAGGCTCGCAAACTTCCCGTCCACAAACAGGTCCCCCAACTTTCGTATCCCTGCCCTGTGCCACCCCGCAAACCCTTCACCTGTTCTTCCTGGGGCGAACCGGTGGTTCCCCCGTAATGGGGTCCCCACTGAGGCCCCCACTTCCCCCCTGTGCCGCCTCCACTGCTCCCAAATTTTGAGGGCAGCCACCACCACCGGGCTCGTGGTATACCTCATTGGAGGTAGTGGCAGCGGCGCCGTTGCCAGCGCCCCCAGACTCGTATCCACACAAGACGCTGTCTCCAGCCTCTTCCATGCAGTCCCCTCCCCCTCCATCACCCACTTGCACACCATCGTCGCATTGGCGGCCCAGTAGTATCCACAGAGGTTGGGCAGCGCCAGTCCCCCCTATCTCTACTCCGCTCCAGGAACACCCTTCTCACCCTCGGAGTCCCTCGTGCCCACACAAACCCCGTTATACTCCTGTTAACCCACCTGAAAAAAGCCTTCGGGATAAACGCGGGGAGGCACTGGAACAGGAACAAAAACCTTGGAGCATTGTCATTTTGATTGACTGCACCCTATCCGCCAAGGACAGCGGCAACACGTCCCACCTCTTGAACTCCTCCTCCATTTGCTCCACCAGCCTTGTAAAATTAAGCCTATGCAGGGCCCCCCAGCTCCTGGCCACCTGGACTCCCAGATACCTGAAGCTCCTCTCCACCTTTTTTAGTGGGAGCTCGCCAATCCTCCTCTCCTGGTCCCCTGGATGAACTACGAACAGCTCGCTCTTCCCCATGTTGAGCTTGTACCCTGAAAAGTCCCCAAATTCCCTAAGAATCCTCATTACCTCCGGCATTCCTCCCACCGGGTCCGCCACATACAGCAGCAGGTCATCCGCATAAAGTGACACCCTATGCTCCTCCCCACCACGCACCAACCCCCCTCCAGTTCCTTGACTCCCTCAGTGCCATAGCCAGGGGTTCAATCGCCAGTGCGGAGAGCAGGGGGGATAAGGGACACCCCTGTCTCGTCCCTCGGTGCAACCGAAAGTACTCGGTCCTCCTCCTGGTTGTGGCCACACTCGCCATCGGGACCTCATACAACAGCCTAACCCACCTGACAAACCCCTCCCCAAACTCGAACCTCTTCAGCATCTCCCACAGGTACCCCCACTCTAACCTATCGACGGTTTTCTCAGCGTCCATTGCCACCACTATCTCAGCCTCCCCCTCCCTCGCCAGCATCATGATAACGTTCAAAAGCCTCCGCACATTCGCTTTCAACTGCCTCCCTTTCACAAACCCCGTCTGGTCTTCATGGATGATCTGCGGCACACAATCCTCAATCCTCGTGGCTAAGACCTTCGCCAGCACCTTGGCATCTACGTTTAGCAACAAAATCGGCCTGTAAGTCCCACACTGCAGGGGATCCTTGTCCCGCTTCAGGATCAAGGAGATCAGTGCCCGGGACATCGTTGGGGGCAAAGCCCCCCCCCTCCCTTGCCTCATTGAAGGTCCTAACTAACAGCAGGCCCAACAGGTCCATATATTTTTTATAGAATTCAACCGGGAAACCATCCGGCCCCGGTGCCTTCCCCGCCTGCATGCTTCCTATCCCTTTGATCAGCTCCTCCAGCCCAATTGGGGCCCCCAATCCCACCACCAGTCCCTCTTCCACCTTTGGAAACCTCAATTGGCCCAGGAAGCGGCCCATCCCTCCCTCCTCCCGTGGGGGCTCAGCTCGGTACAATGCCTCGTAGAAGTCCCTGAAGACCCCATTGATGCCATGACCCCGACTAGCCATGACCCCTCCTCGACCAGCCATGCGCCCGCACCCCACACCCGGCCCGTTCCCCACAGTGGCATACCCCCATCTCGACCCCCCCCCCATTCACTCCAGCTCCTCCTTGACCATAGCAGCAGCAACTCGATCCTCCCCCCCCCCCCCCGCCCGCTCCCTCAGCTAAGACCCATCCTAGCTGATTTACTCCCCCCATTGCACTTTCGCAAGTCAGCTAACTCCTGCTGACCCCGGCCACTCCCGCCTCTCCTTCGACTCCTCCCATTGTGTGGCACACCCTCCTCTCCCCTCCCCATCCATAGGCTCTCCCCCTCCCCCTTCCGTTCTAAGTGCGGGAAACAACCCTCGCTTCCCCACCCCGGCCCCGCCCCTTCAGTCTTCAGCGCGGGAAAAAGCTTGTGCTTTCCACCTACCAGGCCTGGCGCAGCTCCTTTTACAGGCCCGGTCCCCTCACCCCTGACTCGGGCCTCCCCCGCGGGGCCCCATCTCACCTCCCAGAGCCCCCCCGACCAACCCAACCAAAACAGTGCCCAACCCGCCCCAGCCACCCTCACCAACCCAAAAGAGAAAAAACTCAAAGAAAAAGAAACCTGGAGCAATACAAATATTGATTTTTATAGAATTCAACCGGGAAACCGTCCTAAACCCTTCGAAACAAAAATAAACAGAGCATATCAACCGCAGTCCCCAATCGCCCATCCCGACCCTCAATCTGTGTCAAACTTCTCGGCCTGAACAAAGGCCCACGCCTCCTCCGGAGACTCAAAGTAATGGTGCCGGTCCTTGTAGGTAACCGACAGTCGCGCCGGCTGCAACATGCCAAACTTCACCCCCTTCCTGTGCAGCACCGCCTTCGCTCGATTGTACCCGGCCCTCCTCTTCGCCACCTCCGCACTCCAGTCCTGATATATCTGAACCTCCGCGTTCTCCCACCTGCTGCTCCTCTCCTTCTTGGCCCACCTGAGCACACACTCCCGATCGACGAACCGATGGAACCTCACCAGCACCGCCCGCGGAGGCTCGTTAGCCTTGGGCCTCCTCGCCAGCACTCTATGGGCCCCTTCCAGCTCCAGGGGCCCCTGGAAGGACCCCGCTCCCATCAGCGAGTTCAAAATGGTGACCACATAGGCCCCCACGTCCGGCCCCTCCAGCCCCTCCGGGATGCCCAGAATCCGCAGGTTCTTCCGCCTCGACTGATTCTCCATCTCCTCGAACCGCTCCTGCCATTTCTTGTGGAGCGCCTCGTGCACCTTTACCGCCAGGCCTAAGATCTCGTCCTCATTGTCAGAGATCTTTTGGCGAGCCTCGCGGATCGCCACTCCCTGGGCCGTCTGTGTCTCCAGCAGCTTATCAATAGACGCCTTCATCGGCTCTAGCAGGTCCGTTTTAATCTCTCTGAATCTCTCTGGATTTTCTCCTGCTGCTCTACCGCCCACTGCATCCACGCTACCTGGTCTCCGCCCGCCACCATTTTGTCCTTCTTCCCTCGCACCTTCTTCGCGTCCACGACCACCTTTTTTGTCGCCCCGCTCCTAGTTGAAGCCATATACTGACGGGGAGCTGTTGTAGACTCCTTCCCAAACCGGGAAACGACGAAAAAGTGCCGTTGGGGGCCCTGAAAAGAGCCCAAAAGTCCGTTTTTGCGGGAGCCGCCGAATGTGCGACTTAGCTCCGCATAGCCGCAACCGGAAGTCAACATCTCCACTTCTGACCTTACAGCAGCGTGGTCAACAGGCATAATTAAAAGGGAATGACCCAATCATCTCCATTCTGGGCAGGATCTGTGGGTTCAACATATGTAGCTGACCTTCTTGCTCTCAACCAGTGTCTGTAAAAATAGTCTCATTGAAAGAAAGAACGATTTGCATTTATAGTCATATACATATCTATTAAACTCAGTGGTTGTTGTATTTTACAGCATGAGAACGAATAACTGCACTTCGAAAAGTAATTTGGGATACTCCAAGATTGTGATTAAGGCATTCTGGAAATGTAAAAATTCTCCTTCCCTTTTACTTTTACTTTGATAAAAACCAGCTCCTGCTTATAATCAGTAGAAGAATGCCCAATAAATGTTTAGAAATGAAACATCAAATGTTGCTTTTTGCAGTTTTCATTAAAAAAAATCCACGCAAGCCAAGACCAGGAGTAGGGATTAAATTAAATAATTCAGCGCTGTTTAAGATTCAGTTCTTATGTCCTTAAGGTTCCAATATACAAAGCTATTATTTCTGTCAGCTTCTCAAAGCAACACAAGACTCTTATCTCGCTACTTTAAAAAAAATACAAGTCCATCCCCTCAACGTTGCAAATTAATTTGTTTCCCTTCAATTTTCAGCTCTATTTTATTCCACCCAGATAATCACTGGGATTTAAATTACTATTAGAAATATGTTAATCTGTTCTAATTTACATACCTTCCAGGAGAAGTGTCCAATGGAACAATGTTTCAGCGCAAACTGGATTGCTCGCTGGTGAGGGATTGGAACTGGAGAGGGGAAAGAGGTTACTTCACAAGGGAAATCAGGGAGGAAAGAAAATTCCCTTCAATTGGCCTGTCATTTGCCATGATTGTGATTCAACAGAATGCATGGGCACCATCTTAAAGTGTATTCAAATTATAAAGAAGTAGGCAGCTCAATAGATCCTTTGTGGGAGAGTTATAGGAGGAAAGAGTGTCTATTATTCTATATATATGATCACATCTTGGAAGCAACCAATACATCGTTCAGTATATTTACCATTATTTTGTATAGAAAGCTATGAAATTCCTTCCCTATACTCCTCCTTGCTTCTCTTCTGTAAAACCTACCACTTTGACCATGCCTCATGTGGCTCAGTGTCTAATTTTATTTGATAATCAATCTTGTGAATGCAGTGTTAGAGGCTTGATATAAATGTAAGTTACTGGAGGCGATTCTCCAGAAAGATTTCTAAGTGTGGTAGCGAGCGGGAACTGCACGAGCTTCCCGGCGCTCAGCCCAGCGAGGTCGGCAACGCTATTCAATGTTAATTGTTCCACTTAACGAGGCCTCACAGGCTTCTCACCACAAATGAAGGCTTGTCAGCCGATTTGCTGAGACCTCCCATCCCTCCGCTATCAAGGTCGAGCAGCAGTCAAACAGCACTTGCACAGCCAGCCCCACTCAGCTCGCAGCCATGACACCGAGAAGACCAACCCCAAGATCCGGGGATGAAAATGAAGTGAAATGAAAATCGCTTATTGTCACAAGTGGGCTTCAAATGAAGTTTGAAAAGTCCCTAGTCGCCACATTCCGGCGCCTGTTCGGGGAGGCTGGTAGGGGAATTGAACCGTGCTGCTGGCCTGCCTTGGTCTGCTTTCAAAGGCAGTGATTTAGCCCTGTGCGAAACCAGTCCCTTATGCAGGAAGCAGACCTGGGAAGCTCCTTGGTGCGGTGGAGGCCAGGAGGGATGTCCTGTTTCCCCGAATGTGCCTGAGGGTGAGCCACAGGACAGTAAGTGCCGCCTGGGACAAGGTTGCAGCGGCCGTGAGCTCGGGAAGCGTGACCAGGAGGACTGGCCTCCAGAAGGTCAATGACCTACACCGGGCAGCACAAGTGAGTTGACACAAACCCTCCCCACAGAGACCGTTCCGTCTCTCCGTGAGCATCCACCCCCCAAATCCTCCCTTCACACCCCCCCCTCTCCCTTCAACACCACCTCCAAACCCTTCCTTTACACCCTGCCCAACCACTGTGAACCACATGTGCGGCTAACAATGCCCTCTCTGTGTCTTCACAGGAAAAGCTCTCCCACAATTGCTGGGAGAGGGCCCCGACTGGCAGAAGGGTGCCGGACAAACGAATCTTCACCACCTTCAAGGAATCGAGGAATGGGGCCTGGTGGTGACAGGGATGGCCGAGGACAGAGCAGTTACCAATGTGGAGTTCGGCAGATGTCGCAGAGGTGAGGATCCACCGGGCCCCACCCAGAGGACCTGTCAAGGTGAGTTGTTATTGTCATACAGACTGACCCATCCCTCCCACTGACCACATGTCCATTCTCCCGCAGGTCTTCCAGCCAATGGCTCTGGCCCATCCCGGCTGGCCCCCTCCCCTGCCTCCCAGGAGAGCACCTCGGAGGAGAGCTCTGAGGATGCCACGATCGATGCGTCACAGCTGTCATCCCCAACTTCCACCAGCGCAGATACACATACCTCGGTAGGAAATGTTAGTGGGCAGGTTTCGAGGGCACAATCTGGTGAACACCACACTGGTGCACATCAGGTGGAGGCAGGTACCCTCAGGCGAGACAGCAGTCGGAGGTCTGCTGGATCCCAGGTCCCAGCTGGGTCCCAGCCAGATGCTGAGCCTCTGCAACAAGGTTATCCAAAGGTGATGGAGATGGCCGGGATATAGCCAATTGGAGGAGCCCAGAAGCTACAGGCACAGGAGATGCTGCTGGCAATGCGTGGCACCGATGCCAACACTGCTAGGGTGGCGGCTGCAGTAGAGAGCCTGGTGAACGCCATCAGCAACATTAGTGTAGATGTCCAAGGCGTCGCGCAGGCGGTGACAGCCATGACTGAGGGCCTCGGCAGAATGTCCAACTCGCTGGAGGATGTCAGCCAGTACCAGGCTGACCTTGATGAGGTGCTGTGGGACATGTCCCGCTCTCAGATGGGAATGGCCGAGGTGCTGCGGAGCTTCTCACAGTCGAGGGTGGGCATTGCCAAGGCGCTGCAGAGCATGGCCCAGTCACTGAGGAGCATCGCCGAGGGCATCAACATGATGGTGTAGATATTGGGGAGCCGTCAGGGCTGGCAGAGCCAGATAATGCAGGGGCAGTCGGGGTTCGAACCAGCTGCCCTCCCTCCCGGGGTGAATCCCGGGGCTCTATAGGCACCGAGCAGAAGTAGAGGATGCTGGGTGGCAACCCGGACCCATCCAATGGAGTACTAATTGGCTCCAGCGTGACCATTTGCTGGGGAGGCTGGTGAATCACAGGAGGCCATTGGATATGGGGTGGCTCCTGTTAATTGTATGGAAATAGGGCTTTGGTGGTGATAATTGGTTTCACACCACGCTACGGCGAGATCCCAATTTCGCCGATGGAAGCGGGCTGGTTGCAGCGCAAACCGTTTGCTGCCTGGCACGGTTCTCGCTTTCAGCTTCTCCCGCTATTAACCGGCCTCAAGCAAGAGGGCAATGAAGCCTGAAAGTAACGCGCAATATTTTGTTGTGTAATAAAGAATGAAATTGTGCATTTGGCATTTGCTCCACAGAATTAAGGGGGAGCGATTTTTTTAAAAATTGCATGGCTCTGAGCAAAAAATCCAGGGTGGGGAAGTGTCATTAATCTTGCAATGAGCCAACAGGAGTGATGGGCCAAATGGTCTCATTCTGTGCTGTATGATTCTATAATTCAATGGGAATAGTATAGTCAGGAAAGATTGAAAAACAGACAGAAATTAGTGGGGCAGCGAGGAACTTCACTTCATCCCATCCCTGTTCTTATCAATCCAATTACCAAAAACGCTTGCCATTTTCATGGCCTGACTTGAGAAGAAACCGTTGGGGCCTTCTATACTCAGATGTTTAATCTATTATTGCACAGGTGACTGGTCAGCCCAGTGCTGCCTCTATGAAAGGGCTGCTTTTTAAAAATTAATGTACGGAATGTGGGCGTCACTGGCTCGGCCAGCATTTATTGTCCATTCCTGGTTGCCCTTCAGAAGCTGCCTTCGTGTACCAGTTAGTCCACACACCATTCTTTACCCCTAGCTCTGCAACTCTTTCTTTTCAAGTTTTAGCCAATTCCCTTGAGAAAGTTACTATTGAATTTGCTTCTACTGCCATTTCAGGCAGCAAGTTCCAGATCATCATAATTCACTGCATAAAAGAAAATGTAAGACGGATACATGGAGACGACAAGCATATTCCAGAAATACTACAGGAATCTGTTAAGTTAGTTCATGGGACATGGGCGTCACTGGCGAGGCCAGCATTTATTGCCCATCCCTAATTGTCCTTGTGCCATCTCGGGCCAGCTCCTGACGCCATGTGGAGTTGCTGGGTTGTATGGAAGTGATGACAAAAGATGAACAAGTTGGGCAGCATGCATTGCAGTCTCACGGCGCCGAGGTCCCAGGTTCGATCCCGGCCCTAGGTCACTGTACATGTGGAGTTTGCACATTCTCCCCGTGTTTGAGTGGGTTTTGCCCCCCACAAAGATGTACAAGGTAGGTGGATTGGCCACGCTAAATTGCCCCTTAATTGGAAAAAATGAATTGGGTACTCTAAATTTATTTTTAAAAAGATGAATAAGTTAAACCGTTTACTGAGGGATCTTCGGCAGGTTTCTGCATCCCTGGTGCAGGATTTCTGATGCGGCATGCGTCGGGATTCTCCATTTCGCCGGCTGGTCAATGGGGTTTCCCATTGTGGGGCAGCCCCACGCCATCAGGAAACCCCCGGGCCGCCGGCAAAACAGAGAATTCCAACGCCGGAGAATTCAACCCCTTAGCAGCCCTGTGATATGGTACGAATTAAGTAATGCCATGATGGGAAAACTGGTAAATGGGAAGACTGGTCAAAAGGTTTGATACAATACCAGAAAGACTGAAACTACTCATTCCAGCTCCCCAGGCCCAGGTAAAGAATGCTGCCCTAACCATTTTCAGACTAGTATGGCCATAGGCCAACTCTGCATAACTTGAAGTCTGAAAAGATCAGGGAAGGTCGAGCCATTCCAAAACACCGGACCTCGGCAACTCCTGATAAAACTAACTCGTCATAACCCAGGGCCATAGGAATTTAAAACAAAGATAAGTTCAGGAAGAAACAAATCTATTCTGACCTTTCAATGTTCCCTTCCAGGACTAAATAATGGTATGAGTGATATGACCAAACATGGTCTGGTCTTTTCTTCCGTTTGTATTTCCGATCAAACTCCTGACCAAACTGTTGTCACATAATCTTGATAAAGTTAATGTATAAATATTGAGCTAATTCTCCACGAAAAGCGCAGAACTTGTGAAAGACTGAGCAGTTTTGTTGACTGCCCTATTACGTCAAGTTTCAGCCATTACTGCATGCAGTTGTTTTCGACAATAAAGCTTGTTATTCTGTCTTAACGAGTGTGTTGAAGTTTTCTACCACAGAAGCGAAAATATTGACTTTGACATTTGGCGCAAGCGAGCAGTTACCAATATCCTGAGTGAATTCCGTGGGGGACTGAAGAAGTGATCGAGCCAGACCCGGAGGAAAGAGACAGATGCCGGCATAAGGTAAGAATAACCTTGGTCTCTCTCTCTCTCTCGGATTAGTGGTTCGACCCCTCATCCCTGACGGAAGTAACTAAACAGGTGACGGTGCTCGAATCTAAATTGTACTTATTAAATTGTGAGTAAAGTACTGCGGGTCAGGGACCCCAATTGTGGTTAGCCTTAGGGGTCAGGGACCTCTTGCTTGTTTTACAGGTTTAAATTTGGGTCAGGGACCCTGCAATTTGATTTGGTACCAGGGATTTTTTTTGATTGCCAGGGGCACATTTTATTGACATTATGGGACAGAGTTTAGACAGAACTGGGGGCAATTCCCCTCTATTTTTCATGTGTTCCAAAAACCCTTCTCAAAAACATAATTTATCTGCAGCGCTGAACAATAAATTGGGTAATGATATTTGGCCACTAGGGGGCACTTGGAACTACGATAATTGCATTCCTGATGAGAAAATTATTTGGTAGAGAAGCGCCATGAACAATCACTATTAATGAGTTGGAGAGATAACGCCCGTAGAAAAGGGATTGATGATTGCGTGGATGGTAAAGCAAAAAATTGGGTGACTTTAAAATTGGAATGTGAACTTTGGGATAGAAAGCATAAACAACAAGGTGAAAATAAAAAAATCTCCAACCAATATGCAGAGAGGGCTAGCCCAGCAGATTAAACGAAAGGAGGATCCTCCCAGTTGCTCTGGCATGCCGATGTTTCCCTATTCAGGCGACACAGAAGAGGAGGAGGATTTAATCCCTGGACCCCACCCTCATCCTGCACACCCTGACCCTACAATTCCACCATCCCAAGTCCAGACTCCCCCTTATGATCCCACTGCCAATGAAACTCCTGCTAACGCATCCCCCGTAGCAACACGCACTCGGTCACATACGCAAGCCGTTAATATGGAACAACCCTTCACCTCTGTTAATCAGGCTTTTCTTGATTTATCACTCCAACCTAAGGAGGAGGAAACTTTTCCGCCACGACCTCCCCCTGCAAATTATCCCATTAGGAGTGTTATTAACCCCCATGCTGGTGATAATGACGACCCATTCATTGAGATGTGGCAGGCTTTTAAACCCCATGAGCTACATTTGATCATGGCTCAATGTCCCTCCTGCAAAGAGGACCCAGAGGGGTTCACTGAGTTTTTGAGGAGAACTGCGACCATGTACGGTGCTACCGCACGTGATCAATATTCTCTGATTTATTCATCCCTCCCCCCAGAATTAGGGGAAAGATGGAAAAATGAATTAGGACTTCATGGGGACACGTGGATGACCTTCAGCGCCGCACACCAAACAGAGGACGATCAGCGTACTTTAATGTTCCTTGCACTAAAACGGGCTCTCCGTAAACCCGTTGACATCGCCAAACTCCTTGGATGTACCCCCACTTCTAAGGAAGATTGTCCAGAATTTTTTGACCGCTTTTGTGGCGTGTACACTCTTTACTCCGGGGACATTGCTTTCAATGCAGGCACACAGTCTCCCCAATTTAATGCACTATTAATGCAGGTTTTGCCTGACCGCGTAGCATCCAGTATTAAAACTAATAACATGGACTGGTCTGACAATTCTAAACCTCAAATGAAACGTGCTGTGCCTTATTATTGCATCCCTTTCACAGTTACCCGTGTTCTTGGTGTCAACCTGGCCGGATGTGACTTGCTGTGTCCCTTGCAGGTGGAAATTGTTTGCCTTGATAACGGCATTACTATATCAGCTATCCCGCAGGCCCAGCTTCGAAATTTTCCCCTTTTCACTACTCCACAGTGGTAGTCGGTTGATTTTGATCCCTCACACTTTTCACCTCCCTTAGATATTCCCGATCCACATGTCACTCTTTGCTACGATCATACAGGATGCTCGCCTGATTTGGAGAGCATTTACCAAGACGCCCTCGGTTCTCTACAATCCGTTTCCTTTGTTGGCCTCGCTAAGGGAAAAGAAGGGTCTGCCTTTCTTGTCAATTTACCCGACGTGACCCTTTCTGTGAACGAAGGCTACAGTGCCAAGTCCTTGGGATTTTTGGCAGCTGCACTGCGAGGACAAGCTGATCCTTTCTTTAATGGAAGTCAAATCCTACCCGCAGGCACTTTAGAATATTTTCAATGCCCACTTGTCCTCATTGGCACACTGCACCACCATCGTTCAGTCCAATCAACGACTTCTGATCTACCCGCAGATTTATGGGCGGCCTCCAAACTCAAAGTTGGTCTCACTAATGTCCCTCCCGTTGTTATTAAAGTTAAACCTAACATGCCCTTGCCCTCGATTTCACAGTACCCTTTGCACCCCGAGGCTGAAGAAGGGCCTCGGTCATGATTCAATCGTTCCTTCAACAGGGAATTGTGGTACCATGCCAATCGCCCTGTAACACCCCGATTCTTCCAGTTCCTAAGATGGGAAGACCATCCGAATGGCGTTTGGTCCAAGACCTCCGACGTATTAATCAGATAGTGGAACCCTGACATCCTATTGTCCCAAACCCGGCGACAATCCTTAGTAATGTCCCACCGGAAGCGACTGTTTTCACCCTTGTTGGTTTACAACATGCCTTTTTTACGATACCCCTCGCCCCTGAATCACAGTATTTGTTTGCCTTTACATTTAAGGGCAACCAATACACTTGGACTAGGCTCCCACAGGGCTTAATTCATTCTCCAACCCTTTTCTCACAAGCATTGCACTCCCAGTTAGCGACATTATCAATTCCTGGTGGCTCCACCATCATCCAATATGTTGATGACTTACTCCTTGCCAGCCCTAACTTCAACGCTAACCAGCGTGACACCGTTTACCTGCTCATCCGTCTCCATTCATGGGGATATGTGATCCCACCCACTAAAGTTCATAAAGGCCAACGGCAGGTCAAATTTTTGGGTGTCCTAATAAGTGCTACGGATCGCTCCCTTACTCAGGAACACATTACTCCTATACTGCAGACCCCATTTCCTACATCGCCCAAGCAGGTGCGAGCCTTTTTAGGATTGGTGAACTTTTGCAGACAATGGATTCCGAATGTTACTGTCCATACTAAAGATTTAACTCCGTACTCCTCTCAAAATGCTCCTCTTAAGTTTGAACTTCCTGATTCAGCAAAACAATCTTTTGTTACTCTCAAAAACGCCCTGGCTACCGCCCCAGCGCTAGGACGACCTATGTATGACCGACCCTTTCCGTTGTACGTTAATGTTCTTGATGAATGTGCCATTGGTGTTCTAACACAAGAACACGGTGACCGCCATCGCCCGGTCGCCTATCATTCTACAAAATTGAATCCTGTAGCTTGCGGTCTACCTCCCTGCACCCAAATTCTTACGGCTGTCCATTTGTTAGCACAGGCAGCCTCTAATCTGACCCTTCACCAGCCAGTACAAGTGCATACCTCACACTCTATTGTGGCTCTCCTAACGTCTCAGCAAACCCAGCATCTGACACAAGCACGCTTGAGCCGCTATGAGGTTTCACTATTGCAACACCCCTACCTCTCTTTTCATTACTGTTCTACCTTAAATCCTGCTGTGTTCCTCGAACAGCCCCCCGATAATCTTGCGGACCCACCACACGATTGTATGCTTCGGAATCACTTCCTTACCGCGCCTTGCCCGGATTTAACGGACCGGCCTATTGATAATCCAGATCTAATTTTTTATGTTGATGGCAGTTCCTCCATTTCTCTCACTGGCATCCCACAGTCGGGATACTCTGTGGTAACCGACACTGACGTGCAAGAAGCAGCAGCCTTCGAGACCCCTGTCTCCGCACAAAAAGCCGAGCTATTTGCCCTGACTCGAGCATGTATTTTGGCCACAGATAAAAGTACTAATGTTTACACTGATTCTAGGTATGCCTTTGGCGTGACTCACGATTTCGGACGCCTCTGGCAACAGCGAGGCTTTCTCACCTGGAAGCTCCCATTCAAAATGCTCTTTGGGTTAAAAATCTCCTCGATGCTATTCAGCTTCCCCATCAATTGGCAATTATTAAATGTGCTGCGCACACAAAGGGGGACACTCCTGTTCAATTAGGAAATGCCCGTGCTGATTCGGCTGCGGCTATATCAGTCTCTCTGATTGTTCCCAGTGGGGCTAATCAGGCTCTGAACCAGGTACCTGCATTAGGAACGAAGGGCATGCCAGAGATAACTGAAGTTCAAAATTTACAGAGGGACGCCTCTGATTCCGAGTGCACACTATGGAAGTCAATGGGGTGTTCACACTCCTTGACACGAGACCTCTGGCTTACTCCCATGGGTCAAGTTTGTATTCCGAATTCTTTATTGCCGGTACTTATTGATTATTTGCATTCTTGTACCCATCTTGGCAAGGAGGGAATGGTACAGCTACTCCTGAAAACTTGGTGGCATCCAGATTTGAATACAACAGCGCAAACGCAGCTGGATCGATGCGTTATTTGCATGAAACAAAATAAGGGTAAAGGCATTAAATGCCCTCCAGGAACCACTCCCTTGCCAGATGGCCCTTTTGCCTATATACGGCTTGATGTTATCGAATTGCCAAAAGCACAGTGCGGGACCTCGGCGTGGATCCATCCGGGGGCGGCCTGGTGGGGGGGGGGGGCATCAAATGTAGCCTCAGGATCACAGAATCCCGCCCCCTGTTTTTGTATTTACAATGCCGGTTTTGACTTTCTGACTCACGTCAGTGAACAAGTTCAAATATTCATACGTGTGCATCAATGTTCTGTGCCGCCCATCTGCCTGATGCAAACTGCTCAGTTGCTGTTCCAAGACATTTTTACTTGGTGAGTCTTTGTCTTTGAAGGAGAACTTCAGAGGCCTGAGTATTTGAGCCAGATTTTACGTGGGGTACCTCTCTCTTAGTTACGGCTCAGCTTAATACGCAGCTCTGCAGACACACATCAACCTGGTTAAGACGGCTTTATTATGTCAAGCTTGGTTCATGTACATGAGAGAAAGATCTGCCAAGATCAATCTGGCTAACACTGATAAAAACACACCAATTATAGGATTTTCCAATAGCCCATCCTAGTTGGACTTCATCCAATCCTTGGAGCTGTCACTATTATATTATCCAGTAAAATTTACTTTAAGCGAAATGATGACTTGTGACCAGTTCATGATTTAACCCCATCCTGTCACCTGTTGTTTACCAGGATCTTGTGTCCATTCTAAAGTTGTTTTTCTGACATTTCCATCCTACGTATCGCAATCAGTTCCTGTCCACCTCAATGTTCATCCAGGGGCAGGATGCCAATGTTGGTTTCCTCTTCACTCCATGGATTGTTTGAGACAGGATATTGGGGGCACCGATAAGAACTGTTTACTGAGTTGACTGTGTTATTTGCTGACCACACAATCCCGTTTGTTTCAAAAACATGGGCAAGTTAGCTAGCTTAAATCCCATCATGCATTGTGACAACTGCTTGTAGCAAGACTTTAAATGCTTATTACTGCTATGCCCTAGAAATACAGGTTTACTGGTTAATAATGATTACTGGGTATACTTTCAATGATTAATCTCAATCCTGAATCAACTAATTTATGTAGAAGTATTCTAGTGTTGTCCTAGCTATTCAGTTTCAAAGGGGTCTCAACTCTCAAACTTTTTCTTAAAATTTACATTTTAGAATACGTTTTATATTTGATTATAGAACTTTGGGTCAGGCCTTTGTTCAGGAACCAATCCCCTTCATAATATTATTCTTATGGGAAAATCGACCCTGACTTATGTTGTTTCCACTTAAGACGATGTTTTGACGAACCAATTGTGTTGTAAGTCTGAGGACTGCCTGTATACCTTTTAAAAAGAAAAGGCTGTGGGGTGACTTAATAGAAGTCTTTAAAATAATAGAGGGCTTTGATTGGGCAGGCATAGAAACAATATTCCACACATAGGTGGAATTAAAACAAAGGCCATATAAAAACGATAGTCATGAATAAATTCAACAGGGGATTCAGTAGAATCATCTTCATCCAGAGTGGTTAGAATGTGGAACTTGCTCACATAGGGTGTAGCTGCTGCATTTACAGAGAAACCCGATAAATACATGAGGGAGAAAGGAAGAAGGATAGTTTAATGAATAAGGAAGACAGCAGAAGGAAGGATAAAGATTCATTTTTACTAATAATAAATCTGGCAATCCCTGCTCAGGCCGGTTTTTATGCTCGGTATTATAAGTCCCAGCTGTGTGGGTCTCTGACCACTACTAGGGGAACTCGTATTCCACGAGCCGCACAGGGAGATCGATTATGGTTTTGTTGCTATATTTACTCGCCATAAATATGGCAGTCAATAAGGTTGCCCTTCTTTTATCTAGATATCGATATTATATTGCTTTCAGAGTCGGCAGGTATCAAACGATACCACCACAAAATCTAACAAGTTTACCTTATATCCCTGTCAGTACGCATGCAATTTACTACACACTTCTGAATCTTGGAGGTTTGATCGATACTGGTCTTACGCTTGTTGTTTCTTTCGGTTTTCCAATTGGGTTTCTAATTCAAATGTTTTGTGGGTTCTCTCAGAGTGACAAAATCACTTCTGGGTCGAATCCCGTCAGAGGTCGCCAATAACTGTTGCTATATTTACTCGCTATAAATATGGCAGTCAATAAGGTTGCCCTTCTTTTATCTAGATATCAATATGATATTGCTTTCAGAGTCGCCAGGTATCAAATGATACCACCACAAGGTTAAACCGGATATCGATCAAAGACCCAACAACCAGTTAGTTAGTTCAAGTTCAATAATACTTTATTTACACACAAGATTAACTTATACATGCAACATAAATACTATGAGCTAAACTACACCTAACAACTATGACAACCTGTACTTAAATTCAGGCTCCCGGCTTAGGTCAGAGGAACAGTGGCCTTTGTTCGAATCTGGATCTACTGGGTCTGGAGAAGTAACTGCTGTTCAGCTGGGCTCATCCGTCTGGTAGTGGGCATTGAACTTGGACTTGCTTCTGGTCGTGGTGCTGCACTTGGAGGTGGACGTTGCCGGAGCACCAGGTCCAAAAGAGAATCGAACACATGGCAGTGTCTCTCTTTATCCTTGGGGAGTTTTGCGCTCTTTTGGGCGGTCCTTAGGTTTGGACCCAATTAATTGGGCAGTTCTCGATCACTGCCTTCGATCTGAGCCAATAAAGGGGCGGGTGCCTTGATGGCTGGGCGTGTCCTAAGCGGTCATTGACCTTGCTGTTTATGCTTCCTGAGTAAAGGGAGTGGCGCCGATGTGTCTGGACTTGTATCGGTTACCTGAGTATCAGTCCTTTGTCTTACGGAGATGGGCCATTAAAATGCGAATCGGTTGGGGGTTTCGATGCTGCCTGGATTCTCTGCTCATGAATATACATACAGGCTCTGTGCATGCCTGAATCTTACATTGTCCATATTTCCAAATTTGTTTCAACCAAATGTTTGGACATGTAAATAGCAGTTGGGGGTTAGCGATCGAAGGGTTTCCGGAAAGCAAACAAAAACTGTAGCAACGTGCATTCTTTAAACCACACTTTAAAAGAACAGTAAAAGAGTTTCAAAAAGAACTTTCTGAATGGGTTGCGTATGAGCCGCGGCAGGGCAAGAATGGGTGGAATCCCCAGGTAGGGCGGTGATCAGTGCCGTTGCTCCACTACCCGAGCTTGGCTGACCAAATACATAGGGGGTCCTCAGGCAGGGTGGGGATTAGTGCCGTTACTCCACTGCCTGGGCGACCTTACAAGAACGGAAAGAATTTGAATATCTATGGACTTTCGACAAACTTGTTCCTTTAACTACCATGTGGCGTCAAAAGAGTAGGTATGACTGCATCAAGAAATTTGGCATGAGATCGACACACAAAGTCGTACAAGAGACAAACATTCAACATTAAAAAAAAACTGATGAAAGAAAGCGGGCAGGCTCCATCAGGGAATAGGACACCGTAAATCTCAATCGGTTCCTTTCTCTCATCATCTGGACACCTCAGGGTTCCATTCCGAAAAGGTTCGTAAAGGGGTAGCATGATCTGAGTCATCACCATCTCCCGGTTGCCAAACTCATGACTGGAGTTTCTGTGCCATGGCGGCGTGGGCCGATGTGGGATCCATTTCGTCGTTTCTGATCAGTCGATAAGAGTTATCGCGCTGCCATGGTTTCTTATCCTGTAGGGCGGTAGCGGCAAGGGGGGGAATCGCTATCGTCGGGCAGTGGGTCAGGTTCTGGTAGTGGCAAATAAATGATCTCTGAGGGGTCAAACATATCGTGGTCGCTGTCACTGGGGCTGTCGTGACTGGAGCCTGGTCTGTTTTGCCATTGGTCGGGGATTTCAAGTACGTCCGTTGTGCTTTCACTGTCGCTATCGCTATCACTAGTGGCCGAATCAAGTGTGAGGCGGAAACTCATCTCTGGGGGCGGAGTCAAAGTTGTGTCTGTGGATGTGCTGTCCTGGCTGGGGGAGGGTTGGATTAGGTTGCCAGTGAGTGGGTCGTCGTTGTCGGCTATTGCCAGTGAGATGTGGTGTGAGTGGCTGCACTGAGTTCCATAAACCTTAAGTTGGTTTATATGAAACCATCCTGACTTTCCATTTGGATACGTAATCTTATAAACTGAGGGGCTTACTTTGTCAGAAATTGAGTAGGGTCCTGCAAATTTGGGGGAGAGGAATGAACTCGGATTGTACAGGGAGACCATGACTTGCTGTCCGACTGTATACTCTACCGGGTGTACTGTTTTATCAAAGCAGACCTTACTCTTCTTTTTCCTGACGCCTAGTCGAACAGCTGCAGCGAGCTGTGCTGCTTTAATATTTTCCATTATTTGTTGGACCTCTTTTTCGTGGGTAAGGGCAGTGACTGTGGGGCTGGCCAAATCAAGTCCAAATAAATACTCGGTGCCCTTCATGGGTCGTCCGGTCATGAGGGTGTGGGGGGTATAGCCTGTTGAACTCAATACCGTGTTTCTAATAAACATCAGTGCAAATGGGAGAACTGTGTCCCATGTCATATTGTGTTGTTGCACCATCTTCCTAAGTGTTGTCTTTAGGGTTTGGTTCATGCGTTCCACAATGTCGCTGGATTGTGGGTGATTGGCAATGTGAAACTTCTGTTTAATTCCGAAAATTGTTAGGACGTTTTTCATTACTCTTCCTGTGAAGTGCCAACCTTGGTCCCACTCAATACTACGGGGAAGTCCCCATCTCGTAAATATTTGCTGTGTTAGACTTTTTGCTGTCGCTTTAGCCGTGTTTGTCCTGGAAGGAAATGCTTCCACCCATTTTGTGAAGGTGTCGATCACGACCAACACATATTTAAATCCATTTTTGCAGGGGTGGGAGGGGACCAATGTAATCTAATTGCAAGTTCGTCCATGGGCCATTAACCGAGCTGGTGTGTCTTAGCTGATCTTTCTTTGCGTATCTGTCTGGGTTGTTCTGGGCACAAATTAAACAATTTTCAATGTAGTGGGTTACATCAGTATTCAAATTGGGCCACCAGCAGAGAGGTCTGAGGTGGGCAAGGGTGGATTCTATCCCTTGGTATCCGTGTCCGTCATGGAATTGACAAATAATCTGGTTCCTGTCCTGGGTGGGGACCACATAAATACCATTCTTTAATATGATTCCATCGTGTACCGTTAAAGTGTCTTTGAACCTATCATAGGGAGCTGGGAAGTCTCCTTTTAAAATTTCCTTCAGCTTATCGTCTTCCTTTTGAGCCTGTGCCAAATCTTGAATATTAGTCTGTGAGACATGGACAGCGTGTACTGGGGCACTCTCGGGGAGTTTCCAAAAGTGACCACGTCGTGAGCCTGCTTTTGCTAGGGCATCTGCTTTTACGTTACCGGGTGGGGAGGAACGATGATGGCTTCTAACCTTTATGATTCCATATTTGCGATCTTTAGCTTCTTTGAGAATGTGCTTTAGTAATGGCGCTGAGGGTAGGGGTTTACCGTCGGCGGATATAAATCCTCTAGATTCCCACAGGGGCAGGAATTCTGTCATGCTGTTGCAAACATATAAACTGTCCGAACATATGTCTGCTGGGGTCGGGAACGAATCTGGGTGCTGCACAATGTAAGCAATGGCTGCTAACTCGGCTGCCTGCGAACCTAAATGTCCTGGCAATTTTAACGATATCTCCTCTAATGCACATCCCTGCGTGTCCTCTACATATATGCCACACCCTGTGATCCTTTTTCCATTATCCATGGTGGAGGAGCCATCTACATAAATTTTTAGAGCTCGATCTGTGGGTTGGGTTCTCTGTGGTCTGATGCCTGTTTTTGTCGGTAATGATTTGGGAATAAAGGGTTCTGTTTTGTGCTTGGCTGCAATGATTTCATACTCATGTGGGGTTCCTGCATATTGTAAATTATCAGCCAGAAACGTGTGCGTCTTTGTCCTCTTCACTGTGATGTCGCATCCTTGTAGGAGTAGGGTCCAGCGCGCTGCTCTAATTTGGCTTACTGTACCGTCTTTTAGCCTACCGTCTAACAGTAGCTGTGTTGGGGTGTGCTCGATCAAAATGGTTACAGGGTTGAGTCCTGTTTTGTACGCGAAGTGCTGAACAGCCCAAAAAACTGCGAGCAAGTGCCTTTCGCAGGCTGAAAGTCCTTGATCTACCGGATCTGAAACTCGTGAGGCATAGGCTACGGGTCCTAAACGATTATGCCTTTCCTGGAGAAGAACGTCCGAAAGGGTTTGGTCGGTGGTCGCTACCTCTATTGCGTTTGGGGAGTGTGGGTCTGGTGCCTGCAAAACGGGAGCTGTACTTTGGGCGCGTTTCAATGCATATACGGCATCCGTGTGCTGTGGAAGCCATTTCCATGGGGCCTGTTCCTTAAGGAGCTCGGAAAGTGAGGCTGCTTTTGTGGCGAAACCGTCTATATGGTTCCTGCAGTAACCAACCAGTCCTAAAAATGACCGGAGTGCTGCAACATTATGGGGCAAGGGCAATTTAACAATTTTATCAATACGTTTTTGCTCTATCTCACGCTTACCATGCATTATAACTGTTCCTAAATAAGTGACCTTTTCTTGGAGAATTTGGGCTTTTTGGGGATGATTTTACATCCAATTTCCTCTAGGAGACCTAATAGTTCGGAAAGAAGCGAAATGTGCTCTTCCTTGATGTCGGTCTGTAGGAGCAAATCGTCCACATACTAAATGAAGCATTCGGGTCGGGAAAATTTCAATAATCCATTCGCCAATTGTCTGTGAAAAATGGAGGGGGAGTTGTGGAAGCCTTGTGGAAGGCACGTCCACGTGTACTGCTGTTCCTGGAAGGTGAACGCAAATTTATACTGGCATGTTTTATGCAATGGAATGGACCAAAAGCCATTGCTAATGTCCAGAACTGTGAAAAATTTTGACTGTAGTCCCTGGTTTAACATGGTCTCGGGACTCGTGGCAACTGTGGGGGCTGCTAACGGAGTTACTTTGTTTAATTCTCTATAATCAATGGTCAGTCTCCATGAACCATCTGGTTTTCTTACGGGCCAAATCGGGGCATTGTTCGTTGAGGCTACAGGCCGAATTACACCTTGATCCAATAAACTTTGAGTTACCTTAGCTATTTCTCCCTCGGCTTGCTGTGGAAAACCGTATTGTTTCTGGGGCTTGGGATCGGGACCTGTAATGGTGACCATTCCTGGAATTTTACCGCAATCGTGCTTGTGCTGGTCAAAAGATGCTTTGTGTTTCTTCACAACTTCCCTAACTGTTTTGTCCGTGGTAACGGTTTGTGGATCAAACCAGTAATCTCCCACTGAGCTAATCCTGTGTTCGTAGTCTCCTACTGTGAGTGTGGTGGGGGCTCGTGCTGCTCTAGCCATTTTCCACACACACTTATTTACGGGGTCGAAAGAAAGGTAGTGTGAGTTCATGAAATCTGTCCCCAAGATGTGCTCTGCTGTCTGGGGTAAATCTACCAAAACGACTGAGTGCTTGGTTTTAATGTTACCAATCTAAATATCCACAGGGGCCGTAATGTGTCCCCGCTGGAGGTGTCCTGTATATCCACTAAGAGTGACAGTGTCTGTAGTGGGCCATATATCTCGCTGATACATCATGGAGGAGTTTAACGTGGTTCGGGACACTCCTGTGTCCCAAAGGAACTCTACGGGGTGTCCCCGGACTGTACCTGTGACTACCGGTCTTCCGGACTTGTCCCAAAGTGTGTCACAGACCCAGGTTGGGGAGACCGAACGCCGTCAAGCGGTGCCATTTATGGCCAAATTATCTGAACGGGCGCTAACGCTGTGGATAGGTCTGGCATTGTCCCTATGTGGGGCATTTGCATGCTGATTCCGTTGCGGGTTCGGTGGGACATTGCACTCTCGGGCATAATGTCCCTTCTGTCCACAATTGTAGCATCCCTGCGTTTTAGGGTGCTGCGTGTTATTTCTACCTTAATTTACCCATGCGGGGTCTTGATGTGTCCTTACTGGATTCATGTTTGCTTCTACCTTCTCCTGCTCTGCCCTTTTATGTAGGGATTGTTCCCAAGCTATAGAGAGTCTCTTCAGAACCCACACTTCATTGTGTGCAGGTCTGAGGGGTCGTAATTGGCACATGCTTTTTGTCCTGCATCTGTGGCGTGGGAGACTAAAATACGGGTCCATTTGGCCGTATTGTCTGCAGTTAAATGGCTGCGGGCTAAATCTCCAAATACTGCTGTGAAATGTATCCAGAGGCGTCCAGCAAATGCTGTTGAATGCTTTCCTTTCTTCTGCCTACATCGGTTGAGTCCTTCTACGGGATCTCCTCTATTACTGCCAATTGCACCTAGGATAGCTGTCTTCATATCCTTGAGGCTACCTCCTCCCACATTTTGTGGTTTGGGAAGGGCTGAACTAACAGATGGATCAAGGCTCATTACCATGAGTTTCACTTGCTCCTGTTCGTCCAGACTGTACATGACTGTCTGTTGTCTAACTCATTCAAAGAAATGGTGTGGGTCTGATGTGGGGTGAAAGGTTTCTATTTTATCACGGGCATCCCTTAACTGGGTGATGGTTAGTGGGGTGGTGTACACAAAATCGGGTTGGTCTTCTGTCGGTACTCTGCACTGCTTGGTGACTGGATTCATAGGATTGGGTGCTGCCTGTGCAGTCGGTGGTGCGGGTGCTTTCCTTTTCGGGGCCTGGGAGGCTCTATTCTGAATCTCTGTTCCGTTTTCGTATCGATGGGCAGTTTCACTAAATTCCTGCCAATCGGGGCCATTTTCCTGGTCTAAATTTGGTCCAAAGGTATCTCTGAAACCTTTCTGAACTGATAGCAGTGATTGCAATCTTGTAATTTGCTGCCTGCATTTGGCATGGTCTATTGAACTCTGCCCTACCGTGGTGGAAGTGTGGAGTGCTCGTAGGTCTGCCTTTAAGTCCTCGCATTGCTTTTTCAATTGTTCTACTTGGTGTACTGTTTATTCCCTTCCCAAAACTGCACGTTGCGTGTCTTGGTAGGCCTTATCATATTGGGTCTGAAAGCTGCTTAGGTGAGCAAGACAAGATTGGTGTGCCCGTTTGACATCAGCCATCTCCATGTCCTTCGCTGCTAGCTGCTCTCGGAGTTGCTCATTTACTTTTTCGCATTCACTAACGTTTCCCTCAATGCTCTTCTCTTTCTCTTCAAGCTGTCTGCGGAGCGTCCTCATGGCCTCCTCTGTGCCTCGCAATTGTGCCAAACAGGACACGATTGCCATCGGCTTACGAACTCTACCTAAACTCTTTTTATGGATCTCGGTCAGGTTATCCCACCAAGTTTGTCCTATACTACCAGGACCTGTCTCTTCATTTGCACAAAACCAGACCATAAGGGCCATCCTTTCCCCTTTAGGTACTTCCTAATTTCCTCTTCCCATATGGGACACTGCTCTGCTCTATTGGTCGCTGTGACCTCGGGTTCCTGTGGGTACATAAGGCGTTCCATTGCCTTCATTGCCATTTCTACGATTATGTCTCTGTATCTCTACCGTGAATTTGGGTCAGGGGGAATAAAGCGGTGATGCAAACAGCGGGTACGGCTTAAGCTATTTTCCGGTTCACACAACTCCCGAAAGCTTCACGCAACAAAATCTAACGAGTTTACCTTATATCCCTGTCAGTACGCATGCAAATTACTACACACTTCCGAATCTTGGAGGTTTGATCGATACTGGTCTTACGCTTGTGGTTTCTTTCGGTTATCCAATTGGGTTTCTAATTCAAATGTTTTGTGGGTTCTCTCGGAGTGACAAAATCACTTCTGGGTCGAATCCCGTCAGAGGTCGCCAATAACTGTTGCTATATTTATTCGCTATAAATATGGCAGTCAATAAGGTTGCCCTTCTTTTATCTAGATATCGATATGATATTGCTTTCAGAGTCGTTAGGTATCAAATGATACCACCACAAGGTTCAACCGCAAATCGATCAAAGACCCAACAACCAGTTAGTTAGTTCAAGTTCAATAATACTTTATTTACACACAAGATTAACTTTTCCATGCAACATAAATACTATGAGCTAAACGACACCTAACAACTATGACAACCTGTACTTAAATTCAGGCTCCCGGCTTAGGTCAGAGGAACAGTGGCCTTTGTTCGAATCTGGATCTACTGGGTCTGGAGAAGTAACTGCTGTTCAGCTGGGCTCATCCGTCTGGTAGTGGGCGTTGAACTTGGACTTGCTTCTGGTCGTGGTGCTGCAGTTGGAGATGGACGTTGCCGGAGCGCCAGGTCCAAAAGAGGTCGAACACATGGCGGTCTCTCTCTTTATCCTTGGGGAGTTTTGCGCTCTTTTGGGCGGTCCTTAGGTTTGGACCAAATTAATTGGGCAGTTCTCGACCACTGCCTTTGATCTGAGCCAATAAAGGGGCGGGTGCCTTGATAGCTGGGCATGCCCTAAGCGGTCATTGACCTTGCTGTTTATGCTTCCTGAGTTAAGGGAGTGGCGCCGATGTGTCTGGAATTGTATCGGTTACCTGAGTATCAGTCCTTTGTCTTACAGAGGTGGGCCATTAAAATGCGAATCGGTTGGGGGTTTTGATGCTTTCTGGATTCTCTGCTCATGAATATACATGCAGGCTCTATGCCTGCCTGAATCTTACATTGTCCATATTTCCCTTGAGACTTTGCGAACGTCCATGTTTCTTATCATTATAATGCAAGTTGTTCACTGTTTTAAGAGTTACCGTGTGAATAGGGTTCCCAACTGTGATTGAATGTATTCCTGGAGGTTTCATCGCATTACTTTCCCCCATGCTCCAGCCATGAGTTGGCTCATACATCCATCTTTGTGATGTACAGCCTTCCTATGCCAATTGAATAGCAAAATGACTTATGGTAGAACCGTGAAACAGTTAGCTTCACCAATTCCTTCACCTGCTAGTAGGTCCACACTGCTACTCTACAGTAGCAACACAATGGTATTCGCCATTAAAAGGATTCTGCAGTCAAGCCAAAAAGAAGTTTTGTTTCTCGCACAATAAGTAATATGGTATATGAATTTCAGTGTCGGTCAACATTTGCTGAATAATCTTGTATCTGCTAAGAATTATGCTGACAACCAATTTAAAATTGTCAGTTTGGCTTGCAATGCTGTGTATTTGTGTGTACTGGAAGCTACATATATTAATGCACAGGGTCTTGGTCTTTGCAGACAGAAAGAACATGTACACACATTACGCCTGTTCCAGCAAAATAAAATAAGTGACAACCATTTGCTGACTCATTCCTGGGGGCAATGCCTTGACCAATCAGGGTCAAGCTGCCTGGTTTAAATTTCAAAAAATGCTTGGCAGTTAATTGGCGCATTCTCCGTGGCAACACCTCCACCAGTTAAAGTTCACTTGCCAACCAATCAACACTCTCTTCTCATGTAGTATAAATTGTTGTGCAGTGTCCTGATATGAGTGCACGATGAAAAGCTTCGACATGTCTCTTTGTTCAGCAATACTCACGCTCTGTGCTACCAAAATACTTCTTATATTTATACCTGGTAAAGAGAAATGTACTAAAAATTGACAAAAAAAAAACCCATCTGTTTTAATGTCCGGATCATTTTTCTTGAGGGTTGCACACAGCAGTTACCTGGCGACTAATCTTCAATTCCTGGAGACTCCAGGCCAATCCTGGATGGTTGTCAACCCTCCATGTATGAGATTCTCAACCAAATCAAATGCAGCTCTACTGTTAGGTAAACCTAAATACTGAGAGTCTTTCAGGGAAAGTCGAGAGGTGATATTCTTGCTGTCTTTAGGGTTCTGAAGGGACTTGGCAATGTCGGCAATGACAATCTGTTTCATCATGCTTGGAACATTAGACTCAGAGGATATGATCTACATTTGAAGGGAATAAATTGAAAAATAATCTGCTGAAACAACGGGCGCGATCTGCCAGCCACGTTGTGCCCGACCGGGACGGTGAGGCCTCCTGCAGGCTTCCTGGCAGCCACTACGCCTCACAGGATCTACCGAAGACCCGTGAGGTGGCGCGATCGGGGGAGGGGAGGGGGGGTGGAGTGCAGTCAGCAACCCCCATGGCAGGGTGTCTTCACTTGGAGGGATGTGGGTTACTGCCCATATGTGTGGGGATGACATTGCCATGAGTGGTGGAAGTGGGGAACCCACAAGCTCACTTAGAGATTGGGGCACCCTTTCAAAATGGCCAGTGAGTTCATCTCCCCAGTGGTGAAAATAATTGGAAGTGTGGGCTAAACCGGTGAGAAACTCCCCAGTGCCCAAAAAAGTAACTAAGTGTGATTAAATAGTGGTGGGGAACTCACTGACGGAGCTGGCCAGAAACTCAGGTAAAACTCACCACAAATGACACTTAGAAACCTTTCAATTAGATTGCACCCAATACTTCTGTTACTGATCCAGATCAACCCTAAGTTAACTGAATTGTGGAGCAGGCTTGAGGGGCTGAATGGCCTACTCCTGTCTCCATGGGCTGAAATTTCCCTGTCCTATGGTGGTGGGGTCGGGAGCGAGACTGTGAGTAAAAGCAGAAAGGAATGTGTAGGGTTGGCTCCCAAATGTGCTCCTGCCTATGAGCGATCTTTCTGGGGGCGAGGTGAGCATAGCAGAGGTTATCTGCCCAGCAATGGCAGGTTATTTGGCACACTGGGGCAGAGATGGCACTGCCACCAGATTCTTCCCAACAGGGACTTAGCATCCACTGAGGCTGGAGCCTTGAACTGAACCAGAAAATTCCTCTCGGTGGTCGAAAATGTGGCAATTGACGCCCCCTCTCCATCACCCCAGCACAGACCCATTGGATGTATTGGCTACAGCCTCAGCCACAGGCCATTTGGTAGTGGGCTCCCCTTTCACAACAATGGACAACAGCTGTATACATGAGAAATTTTGATCCTTTTACCATCCGCAGAGAACACCACCATGTTGATGCTCCCTCTTGCTATCTTACCTGCCTCGGCAGCACCTACTTCATAAGGTAAGGGTGCCAACTGAGCATTGCTGCAGGCCTCCCATTGGGCCCCCAGCTTCCCTCTAGTTCACTCTCTATCCTTGATTGGATGCTGCTTGCACGCAGCCACATCCTGACCCAGAATTGGGGCCAACGTTGGGATCAGGCCAACTGGTAAAACGCAGCTAAATGTTCACATGTGCGGCCAATCTCTGGGGCAGACTTGATCGGGAGTCAGTGGAGGCAATTAGTATTGATTAATTCAAATTAGATAATTTTCTGTCAGTAATAACATTTCGGGACCCAATCTACTAGTAACATGGTGAGTGTCACTTTCTTCATGGAACAGGTCATCTTCGACCTCTTGTTCCCAAAGATCTCCACCACTGGGGGTTTTCCTCACCTCGTGTCTGGGTCTGGTGTAGCCTGATTGATAAGAGATTGATCACCATGTTTAGAAAACAACGGCATTAATGTTGCATATGCAACTATCCAGATAGTAGAAGGTGAATTGGGTGGACCGTAATATTCTTTCATCAGATGTAGGCCAGGCCTGGTACGAATGACAGATTTATTTCCCGAGAGGCCATTAGTGAACCCAGCTGGGTTTTTACAACAATCGACAATAGTCGATGGTCATCATTAGACTCTTAATTCCAGATTTTGTTTTAAATAGATTCGATGCCCAGTCCCCAGATCTTGCCCTGGATCTCTGGATAACTAGTCCAGTGACAATACCACTACCCCACTGCCTCCCCATGGACAATTTTTTACAAGCATATATTTTTCATGTATCAACCATGGGGCTAATTCCTTTGACTTTGATTAGCATTTTATCGAGTCAAAGTGAGGTAGTCGCATCCCCAAAACACCCATTTAATTATTTCTGATGGTTCCAATGAGGGTAACAACACCCCACAGGTCATTGGGGTGAGAGGGCTGTTTTGACACCACTGGCAGCTTTCCTTCTTGCCCTGATCATGCCACTATCAAACACAACGGCAGCTGGCTCCTTGGCACCTTTACCATCCAAGGATCTTTCATCATTACGCGCTTAGGGTCTACTCAGAATTGCAGAACCCTACAACACAGGAGGAGACCTCTGGCCCACCGCGTCTCTTTGAAAGAGCCATCAGTCCATTGTGTAAAATTATTTTTGCTCCCATTTTAATGGGAAGCACAGGCCTTTCAAATAAGTGGGTTGACTGTTCAAGGCGCAGGGCGGAGTTGCAATTTAAGAAACTAAATGTGCTTATTATTAAAGATGGCATTTGGATCATTTATACTTAAAAATTGTCACCTTTGAATTGATTTGTGGAATGTGTTGCTTTCTTTCTGTCACAGGCAGGTGCTAACATTGTGTTTTAAGAGACCCAGGGAGAGGCCATCTGCCCCTCATGCAGTGCATTTCAGGTAGGATAAGAGCATTCGTCCCTGTCTAATTATGTTATTTAACATTCAATGGATTTTTGGCTCATAGATAAAATTAATTGGGCAGAGCTTTCTGTACAGGAATAAGACGGCCATGAGAATTATTTTTAAATTGAGTGGGTTTCCCTATTTGAAAATCTCTGGCTGTAGTGCACGGAACCTATACCGAACAAATTAACTGTTCTTCCTAAGAATCCCAACAGTGCTGGGGGAGGCCATTCAGCCTATCACGTCTGCACAGACCTTCTGAAAGAGCACCCTACCTAGGCCCATTCCCCCACCCTATCCAACCTATACATCCATGAATACTAAGGGCCAATTTACCATGGCCCGTCCACCTGACCTGCACATCTTTCGACTGTGGGTGGAAACCGGAGCACCCGGAGGAAACCCACGCAGACATGGGGAGAACGTGCAGACTCCGCACAGACAGTCCCCAAAGCCAGAATCGAACCCAGGTCCCTGGCACTATGAGGCAGCAGTGCTAACCACTGTCCCACCCTGCCACCCTTCTTCTGAGTCAGGAAAAGGCAGACTGCCACATGGAGTGACTATAGGGTGCAGGGGGAAATGAGTCTTGAGACATTAGCTTTCCAAATGAAACACAAGTGAAAAAGATCATCCCAGAACCTATTTCCCTTGCACTTCCCACTCCAGGCATTAATAGAGGTCAGTGGACCACCACTTTCTCAAAGGTACTTAGGGATGGGCAATAAATGCTGGCCGAGCCAGCAACGCCACATCCCATAAATGAATCCAGAAAAGAAAATTATGAACAGACCTGAGATTAACTTGTACAATTGTGCCTTAAAAATTTAGCTGAGATCCTCGGCAGGTTTCTTCCCAGCGCAAAGTCCAATAATATTCCTCATTGGTTACCATTTGTACAAGTGGACTTTGAGGGGGACAGCTGCTTCATCGACACAAGCACCTGTGAGAGAATCACAGGGCTCAGCACAAATCCATCCCCGCTGTAAACAACATGTACAGGAGTAACTGGGCATTCAATTTGCGTTCCTTCCAAACAAAAGGGCACTCAGGCCTCGTCAGCCCACATCAGCTGAGAGAAAAGGTCATCGGCCAAGGTTCCACCCACATTCTGTGATTGCACAATCTCTACCACCCCCCCCCCCCCCCCCCCCTCACTCGCCTCCGAATCTCTCCTGACTGTGGAATTATTCATTTCAAGTCAAACTGCTGAGAAAATGAGAGCGAATGGCACAACGTTGTCTTTATGCCTCAGCTCCTAGCATTACTGACAGGAGAAGTTCAGAGTTTGGGCATTCTTTTACTGCTGAGTGAAGTAGGCATCTGAAGCTGTGCATGTATACGCTGAAGTAAATGGGGCAACACTGGTGCCAGTTGTGTCTGAGTGGGTAGAAAATTCACCTCTGACTCTGAGGCCAAGGTTCAGATCACATCCCGTCAACAAAAGCTCGGTTGATGCTGAGGGAGATCTACTATGCCGGATAAGGCCTTAAGTTGAGGCCCTGCTTGACCTCTCAATAGCTTATCTTTTTTTTTACATGTACTTTATTCCAAACATGTGTAAAAACAGAAACATATGAAATACGCACTCCACACAATCACAACCCTCAGTTTGTATAGTTTTTCCCCTTTATCCCCTCCCCCTCCACCCCAGCGACGAACAATTCCTCAAACAGCATCAAGAACAACCCCCACCACATCTCAAAGCCCTCCGCTGACCCTTTCAATGTAAACTCAATCTTCTCCAACAGGAGAAAGTAGTATAAGTTCCCCAGCCAAGGCGGTATATCCAGCCTCCAATTTAACAGGATCCTTTGCCGGGGAATTAGAGAGGCCAAGGCCAACATTGGCCCCCTTCCCCTCCAGAAGCTCCGGCACTTCCAATATCCCAACAATCGCCACCACTGGGTCCAGCTTGACCTCAACGCCCACTGTCTTAGATAACGTCCCAAACACCCCCTCTCAGTATCTCTCCAGCTTCTCACAATCTCAGAACATGTGTGCATGATTCGTCGGCCACCTCCCACACTTCTCGCTCCCATTGGCCACCCCCTGGAAGAATCCACTCATCCTTGCTCAAGTCAGACGTACCCTATACACCACCTTGAACTGAATCAAGCTCACCCTCGTGCAGGAGGAGGTTGAATTCACCCTATGCATCGCCTCCCACCTCAGTCCTTAGCCTATTTCTGCTCCCCACCTCCTCCTCCCATCTATTCTTGATCTTCACCACTTACCCCCCACCCTTCCCGCTTCCTCAATCCCTTACATATCTCCAATCTTACCCTCCCCCAACTCCTCCGGGAGTAGCAGTTGCTCCAATAATGTGTGCTCCGGCAACCTGGGGAATGCCCTCCACACTTTTTGTGCAAAGTCCTGCACCTGCATATATCTACACCCACTACCCCTCGGTAACTCAAACCTCTCCCACAACACATCCAGACCTGCAAACTTCCCTGCCGAGTGCAAATACCGAATCCTCTCCAACCCTGCCTCCCTCCATTTTCCATATATCCCATCCATCTCCCCCAGCTTGAACCTGTGGTTCCCACACAGTGGCATCAACACCGACATCCCTTCCAATTTAAAATGTCTCCTCAGCTGATTCCACACTCTGACCGTCGACTGCACCACTGGGCTCCCCGTATACGATCTTCCACGGAGCTGTCACCATGGCCCTCAGACTGCAGAATCTTCTATCTTAGGTTCATGAGATAGCACAGAGAAGCTCTCCCATTCCTAGACTGAATCGTTTTAAAATTGAAATATACCTGCAGCTGAAGAATCAAAGTGACCTTTTGGATAACAGATAACAATGTGTACTTTCTCCAGTCTGAGGAAACTAAGCTAACAGAACTATTCATTTTTCTGTGTGTAACTATCCAAACATATAATATGTACATTTAAAACACACGGGTTCTGTGATGATTTGAGTTGTGATTACATTCCTAATCCACGCCGTTCCATAATTGTCAGGGTTTGCAGATATTGTTGCTGGGTGTCATCACAGTTCACATGATGACAAATTGCTTTTCTGAACCGGGCCTACTGTTCCCAAGCTGCAGTGGGTCTCAGAGTGACACAGAGAGAGCCAGGTCAGTCAGCCCAACATACCTGTGCTAGTTCTGTGTTAGAGATATCTAATTGACTCGCCTTGCCCACTACTCTTTCCCAGTAGCCCTGCAAATCTTTCTCCTTCAAGTGTTATTACAATTGTCTTTCAAAAGTTTCTACTCGATCTGCTTCTACTGCCTCTTCAGGCACTGGGTTCCACATCATAACCACACACTGCAGATAAGAACTGTTTCCTCAGGTTGCCTTGGGTTCATTTACCAAGGCTAAACAGGTACTTGGACAAACACGGAGTCAATATAACCAGCCTTTCTTACATGTGTTGTGAGATAGTGTATGTGTGCCCATTAAAGTGATGAATGAGAGTGTCAGGAAAGAAGCATTTACTATTTGTTACCCAGCTACAACTCAGCACATTTTCCATCCTATTATAAAGTGGGTCACAACGCCGGTGTATGCTCTGTCCACGTTGCCATGACAATCTGTATCATGATCAACTTGGCGGATGCGCCAAGCATAGCTCTTTGAATCTCGTGGTTCATTTCCAATACACACTGAGTGAGTTAATAACCAGTGCATTTTATCTCTTGTTTACCAGGGCTTTTATATTTATATCTTCAATAAAATAAAGTTGTAATGTCGGAAATGTGGTAGCCAACTTATACATAGCAGAATTCCATAAAGAGCAATGTGGTAATTATACGGATAATCAGATTTTTAAACGATGTTGGTTGAGGGAATTGGCGAGGGCACCGGAGCGAATACGCCTGATCTTCTTCAAAAATAGCATCTGTTGTATCCACCTGAGAGAGCAGACAGGGCTATTGATTAACATTGCATCCAAAATGTGGCACCTTCCTAATTGAGTATAAAATGTTTGGCATTTCCTGAAGTCATGAAATGTGCTAAATAAGTGCAAACTCTTTCTTTGTTACTCATTGAGCAATAGAATCCATTGCTGTGCTCACAAAAGGGTCAGTTTTACAGACTTAGTTAGCAAAAGCTGGTTAAAACGTTTTGTTGTAAGCACTATTCACCACAAGAGGACAGCCTAAAGCTGCTGAATACATATTCCTCAATTTTCATATTTTTTTAAATAAATGTTTTTTATTTGGTTTTTGAAAGAAGTATATTTACCGTTATGTACACAAAATAGAATACATATATATATATATATACATAGAATAGAAGGGGACACGCACAAAAAACAAAACAAGCAACAACAAAAAAAAGTTAGAATAAAATAACTGGTAGGGTATTATGTGCTAGCTCAACAACAGCAGCCCTGTACAATTGGCAGTATTGTTTTTAGCACATAAGTAGGCATTTGTTTGTGGGGGGGAGGAAACTGGGGAGGTACATATACATTTGGGCGCCGGGGAAACAAATACAGAACAATTACAGAGGGCAGTACGCGAATGGATCTGCTGTTGGTGTTGTCGCTTGCTTCTCCCGGACGGTTTTCGCTGCCGTTGTCGTCTCGCGATCACCTCTGCTTCAGCCGTTCGTCCCGTCTTTCGCCTGGATTTTCCTTGTTCTCTGCTCCTGTAGATGCCAAGTTTGTTATCGTTTCCCGTGCCCTCCTTCCGGCTGTCATTCCCTTGTCTCCCCCCCACCTCACTGGTTCCCCTCTATTGTTCCCTGTCTCCTCCCTCTTCCACCCCCTCCCCCCCTCCCCTTCTCCTGTGGTTCGCCTTTCTTTTCTCTTAGGTTTAGCTGATATCCCCCCCCCCCCCCCGCGCTCCCCGGTCTATCCCTCCCTCCCCCGCCTCGGTTACTTTACCCTGATTCTTGGCTACCTGGCTATTCTTCTGCTTGTTCATTGGCCACAAACAGGTCCCGGAACAATTGGGTGAATGGCTCCCACGTTCTGTGGAAGCCGTCGTCTGACCCTCGGATGGCGAATTTGATTTTCTCCATTTGAAGAGATTCTGTGAGGTCAGACAGCCAGTCTGCAGCTTTGGGTGGTGCTGCTGACCACCAGCCGAACATGATTCTACGGCGGGAGATCAGGGAGGCAAAGTTAAGGGTGTCCGCCCTCCTCCCCAGGAATAGATCTGGCTGGTCTGATACCCCGAAGACCGCCACTTTCGGGCATGGCTCCACCCTCATCCCCATTGATGTGTTCGGCAGGTTGGTTCGATGTGGACTGCACTCGATGTAGGGAAGTTAGAAACAGACGTCTAACACAGGAGAAGATCCAACACTGTTTTATTCAACTAGATGAACTGCTGTACATATTCAGCTGTGGGTCGACACTATACTGATCTGACTAGTGACCTTGTAGTAGCCGGACCAGACTTACTAGCTACCGCATGTTGTTTGTGCTTGCTAGCTCGTGGACTCTGACTGTCTCAGTAGCTGGATCCCGAGAGGGCAGGAAACCTAGTGCCCTCTGGCTTTATAGTGGTAGTGTCCTGTCTGGTGATTGGCTGTGCTGTGTGGTATGCTTACTGGTCATCCTATGTGTCAATCACTGCCTGTCTGTGTCTCATTATATATATGAGTGGATATTATGACATCTCCCCCTTTTTTTTTGAGTTAAATAAATACTGAGGTATGTATATATATATATATGCCTGACTATATACAAACGGTGATTGAACAAACGTATATACATGGGAAGGTGTCGATAGTGCAGATACATGGCAAACTAGGCAATATTTACAAGAGTAAAGTCGATGGATTCAGTCACAGAATTTACAAAGGTTAAGTCTACAGATTCAGTCTTTGTGGCAGGCGACGAATTCTTGTCGCCTGCACGTGGAGATGTGGGATCTTTGCCATTGCGGTGGTCGCGTGGGCCGGCAGGATCGCTGGCAGATCGGTGGCCTCGTGGCAGGGTACGTCCGGAGGAAGCATGATAGCCGGCGGAGCACTGCGGTCAGATGGTGGGCGGGGAACTCTTTGCAATGCCCGTCTGTTGCGCCGTAGCAGAGAGCCATCAGCCATGCGAACAATGAAAGACCTCGGGGCAACTTGTTTGACAACAACAGCTGTGGCTGACCAACCGCCCTCAGGCAACTGGACGCGAACATGATCGGCTGGAGCCAGCTCAGGTAAATCCGTGGCATGAGCATCATATGTGGCCTTCTGTTGGGCCCGGGACTGCTGCACTTTTTGTAGTACCATGAGGTGGTCAAGGTCTGGAACATGGATGGCTGGAACTGTGGTCCTCAGAGTGCGATTCATGAGCATCTGCGCTGGGGACAACCCAGTGGACAGTGGGGTTGCCCTGTATGCCAGCATTGCCAGGTTGAAGTCGGAGACTGAGTCTGCAGCTTTGCACAGCAACCATTTGACAATATAGACCCCTTTCTTGGCCTTCCCGTTTGATTGCAGGTAGTGGGGACTGGATGTAATGTGATGGAAGTTGTAGGACTGTGCAAAATCAGACCATTCTTGGCTGTAAAAGCATGGACCATTGTCGCTCATTACCGTGAGCAGTATCCCGTGCCTGGCGAACGTTTCTTTGCAGGCTTTGATGGCCGCCTTCGATGTGAGGTCGGACAGTTTCACCACTTCTGGGTAACTGGAGAAGTAGTCGACCAGGAGTACGTAGTCACGCCCCTTGGCGTGAAAAAGATCTGCACCTACTTTGGACCACGGAGAGGTCACAATCTCGTGCTGTTGCAGTGTTTCCTTGGGTTGAGCCGGTTGAAACTTCTGACAGGTGGGGCAGTTGAGGACCGTGTTGTCAATATCCTGGTTAATGCCCGGCCCATAAACCGCCTCCCAAGCTCTGCGTCGGCGTTTCTCGACTCCAAGGTGACCCTCATAGCGTTGACCCAGCACCATAGCCTGCATTCTTTGAGAAATAACGATCCTGTCAAGTTTCAGAAGGATTCCCCCCACAACCGTCAGTTCATCTTTAACATTAAAGAATTGGGGACATTGTCCCTTCTGCCAGCCATGGGTAAGGTGCTGCATCACACGCTGCAGTAAGGGATCCTTGGCCATTTCCTCACGAATTTGGACCACCCGTTCGTCAGAGGCTGGGAGGTTGGTGGCAGACAATTGCACTTGCGCTTCTATGTGGCAGATAAAGTCACCTTGTTTACACGGTGTGGTGATGGACCGGGATAGGGCATCTTCAATGATCAGCTCTTTGCCTGGCGTGTGGACAAGTTCAAAGTCATAGTGGCGGAGTCGAAGAAGAATTTGCTGTAACTGAGGTGTCATGTCATTTAAATCCTTCTGGATTATGCCGACTAGAGGCCTGTGGTCCGTTTCCACCGTGAATTTCGGCAGGCCGTAAACGTAATCATGAAACTTGACTATTCCTGTCAGTGGACCCAGACACTCCTTTTCGATTTGGGCATACCGTTGCTCAGTGGGCGTCATGGCCCTGGAGACATATGCCACTGGAGCCCAGAATGAGGAGTCATCTCGCTGGAGGAGCACCGCCCCAATGCCGTCCTGGCTTGCATCAGTTGATATCTGGGTTTCCTTGGTTGGGTCGAGGAACGCTAGAACTGGGGCTGTGGTGAGCTTTGCCTCCAGCTCACGCCATTCCGCTTCATGTGTGGACAGCCACTGGAATTCCGTTGACTTCTTGACAAGATGGCGGAGGGCTGTGGTGTGGAATGCCATATTGGGAATGAATTTCCCGAGAAAGTTGACCATCCTGAGGAAACGGAGGACCGCCTTCTTGTTCTCCGGGGTCTTCATGGCGTTGATCGCCAAGACCTTGTCGGCGTCTGGCCGCACACCCTGCCGCGAGATGTGGTCGCCTAGAAGCTTTATATCAGATTGACCAAATGAGCACTTGGCCCTGTTGAGCTGGAGACCATGTTCATGAATTCGCTGGAAGACCTGCTTGAGGCGAGCGATATGTTCCTGCGACGTTGTGGACCAGATGATCACGTCGTCCACGTATACTCGTACCCCCTCGATGCCCTCCATCATCTGCTCCATGATGCGATGAAACACTTCGGAGGCAGATATGATACCGAAAGGCATGGCGTTGTAACAGTAGCGGCCGAACGGGGTGTTGAACGTGCACAGCTTGCGACTGGACACGTCCAGCTGTATTTGCCAAAAATCCCGGGAGGCGTCCAGCTTAGTGAAGAATTTGGCATGAGCCATCTCACTGGTTAACTCTTCACACTTCGGGATCGGGTAGTGCTCCTGCATGATGTTGCGGTTTAGATCCTTGGGATCAATGCAAATACGGAGCTCCCCTGATGGCTTCTTTACGCATACGTAGAACATAGAACATAGAACATTACAGCGCAGTATAGGCCCTTCGGCCCTCGATGTTGTGCCGACCTGTGAAACCACTCTCAAGCCCATCTACACTATTCCCTTATCATCCATATGTCTAGCCAATGACCATTTGAATGCCCTTAGTGTTGGCGAGTCCACTACTGTTGCAAGCAGGGCATTCCACGCCCTTACTACTCTCTGAGTAAAGAACCTACCTCTGACAGCTGTCCTTATCTATCTCCCCTCAATTTAAAGCTATGTCCCCTCGTGCTGGACATCACCATCCGAGGAAAAAGGCTCTCACTGTCCACCCTATCCAATCCTCTGATCATCTTGTATGCCTCAATTAAGTCACCACTTAATCTTCTTCTCTCTAACGAAAACAGCCTCAAGTCCCTCAGCCTTCCCTCATAAGATCTTCCCTCCATAGCAGGCAACATCCTGGTAAATCTCCTCTGCACACTTTCCAATGCTTCCACATCTTTCCTATAATGCGGCGACCAGAATTGCACGCAATACTCCAAATGCGGCCGCACCAGAGTTTTGTACAGCTGCAACATGACCTCATGGCTCCGAAACTCAATCCCTCTACCAATAAAAGCTAACACACCGTACGCCTTCTTAACAACCCTCTCAACCTGGGTGGCAACTTTCAGGGATCTATATACATGGACACCGAGATCTCTCTGCTCATCCACACTACCAAGAATCTTACCATTAGCCCAGTACTCTGTCTTCCTGTTATTCCTTCCAAAATGAATCACCTCACATTTTTCTGCATTAAACTCCATTTGCCATCTCTCAGCCCAGCGCTGCAGCTTATCCATGTCCCTCTGTAACTTGTAACATCCTTCCGCACTGTCCACAACTCCACCGACTTTAGTGTCATCTGCAAATTTACTCACCCATCCTTCTACGCCCTCCTCCAGGTCATTTATAAAAATGACAAACAGCAGTGGCCCCAAAACAAATCCTTGTGGTATACCACTAGTAACTGGACTCCAGTCTGAACATTTCCCATCAACCACCACCCTTTGTCTTCTTCCAGCTAGCCAATTTCTGATCCAAACTGCTAAATCACCCTGAATCCCATGCCTCTGTATTTCCTGCAGTAGCCTACCGTGGGGAACCTTATCAAATGCTTTACTGAATTCCATATACACCACATCAACTGCTTTACCCTCATCCACCTGTTTGGTCACCTTCTCAAAGAACTCAATAAGGTTTGTGAGGCACGGCCTACCCTTCACAAAACCGTGTTGACTATCTCTAATCAAATTATTCCTTTCCAGATGATTATACATCCTATCTCTTATAAACCTTTCCAAGACTTTGCCCACAACATAAGTAAGGCTCACTGGTCTATAGTTACCAGAGTTGTCTCTACTCCCCTTCTTGAACAAGGGGACAACATTTGCTATCCTCCAGTCTTCTGGCACTATTCCTGTACACAAAGATGACTTAAAGATCAAAGCCAAAGGTTCAGCAATCGCCTCCCTAGTTTCCCAGAGAATCCTAGGATAAATCCCATCCCATTCAGTAAAGTGTCTTTAAGACAGAAGTTGATAAATTCTTGATTTCTCGAGGAATTAAGGGCTATGGAGAGAGAGCGAGTAAATGGAGTTGAAATCAGCCATGATTGAATGGTGGAGTGGACTCGATGGGCCGAATGGCCTTACTTCCGCTCCTATGTCTTATGGTCTTATGGTCTTATGGCCCAGACTTATAGACTTATCTCTTTTCACACTTTCCAGAATTGCTAACACCTCCTCCTTATGAACCTCAAGCCCTTCTAGTCTAGTATCCTGAATCTCAGTATTCTCCTCGACAACATACCATGGAGCTGACCCAGTCTGTTGGCTCCTTGACCTTCGAGATGATGCCCTGGTCTTGGAAGTCCTGTAGTTGCTTTTTCAGACGATCCTTGAGGGGCGCCGGCACCCGGCGTGCTGCATGGATTACAGGGGTGGTGTTCGGCTTGAACAGTATTTTGTATCGGTACGGGAGCGTGCCCATTCCATCGAATACACCGTGGTACTGCGTGATAATGTCGTCTATGTCGGCTTGCAAATTTCCATCGGGCGAGGCAGTCGCCGGTGACGATGACATGGTGTGGAGTCGCTGAACCAGGTTCAGGAGTTTGCAGGGACCGAGCAGGGGCGCCCTGTCAGGCCTGACGATTTCAAATCGTAACGTTGCCTTGATCGCCTTGTTGGATACCCCTAATTGACACGAACCACTGGCAGCTATGGCATTGCCATTGTAGTCAACGAGCTGGCAGGCCGGTGGAAGAATGCTTGATCGGGCCCGGGTGGTGTTGAGGTTGGATTGTGAGATGAGGTTCGCAGACGTGCCGGTGTCCAGTTTAAATCGGATGCGAGTGCAGCACAATCAATTACTCACGAGACGAGAAGAGATGAAGTCAATCGAAGGCTTTATTAAGCAGACTTGTTCCCCAGCAGCTCAGTTACAGAATGCGGCGGCTGGGAGAACCCGGGTTCTTATACTCCGCCTTACTGGGTGGAACCAGCAGGCGGCAGATCCAATCAGGACCCAGTGTCTGTCTACCAATAGCCACTCGGCATCACAGGTACCGTACTACCCCTAATACATACCACCACAGCGAGCCTTGTTAACTGTGAGGACAGCACACCACTCGTCGTCGGGATCCACACTGAGGATCGAGAGGCGTTGCGCAGGTGTGGTGGAGGCCAGCTCATGTGTGGTTATGATGCCTACCCGACATGGAGACTTGAGGTAGTCAGCATCAGGGTCCGTTGGGCTGTCGGGATCAGAATCTGGCATGCCTTGTTGTATTGAGCGGACACTTCTGCGCCTCAGCTGGGATCGCTGGCTACTGAGCGGTGGAGCGGATCTGCAGAGGGCTGCGTAGTGGCCAAACTTGCCACACTGGAGACATCGGCGTCCTCTTACCAGACATTGCCGCTTTAAGTGGGCGGAGCCACAATTCGGACACGTCGTGACGCTGACGTTAGCGCGATCCGTGCGCCATCGCGCATGCGCAGTGCGGTCGGCCGACGTACGCACCTGCGCAGTTGGGGTTTTGGTCTCATTGTCCACTCGGTCGTGGCGCGCAGGCGCAGGGATCCGAGAAAAGTGCACGAAACGGCCACTCTCCTCGATGCTCAGGCCCTGCATCTGTGCAATGGCCTGCACCCTTTCTGCCTCGTGGGAGGCCAGCTTTGCAGTTTCTGCTGCCCTGATGTGGGAGTAACGATTCTTGGCATGCTCATGGACAACGCGCGTCTCGATAGCGACAGAGAGGGTCAACTGTTTGATTTTAAGGAGCTGCTGCTGCAGGGAGTCGGAATGGACCCCGAAAACGATCTGATCCCGGGTCATGGAATTTCGTTTTGTCTTCGCCGTTGGCGAACGTAAGCGAATTGTAGATGTGGATGGCGTGGTCCCCCACAGTGGAAAGAAATAGCGCGATCTTCCTGGCATCCGATGCTGCCTCGAGGTCGGAGGCCTCGATGTACAAGAGGAACTTTTGCTTGAAGATTTTCCAGTTTATGCCGAGGTTGCCGGAGATGCGGAGTTGCGGAGGAGGCTGGATGTTTTCCATTTCGCTGGATGGATGCTTGCTGGTCGATGCTGATTCACTCGAGGTAGGTCCGTCAAGATCAGTATCACTCTGGTACGATGATGTGTTAGGCAGGTTGGTTTGATGTGGACTGCACTCGATGCAGGGAAGTTAGAAACAGACGTCTAACACAGGAGACGATCCAACATTGTTTTATTCAACTAGATGAACTGCTGTACATATTCAGCTGTGGGTCGACACTATACTGATCTGACTAGTGACCTTGTAGTAGCCTGACCAGACTTACTAGCTACCGCATGGTGTTTGTGCTTGCTAGCTCGTGGACTCTGACTGTCTCAGTAGCTGGGTCCCGAGAGAGCGGGAATCCTAGTGCCCTCTGGCTTTATAGTGGTAGTGTCCTGTCTGGTGATTGGCTGTGATGTGTTGTATGCTTACTGGTCATCCTATGTGTCAATCACTGCCTGTCTGCATCTCATTATAGACATGAGTGGATATTATGACACCCACCACTTTGGACATTGCCTCGAAGTAGGCTGCCCAGTACCCCGCAAGTCTGGGGCAAGATCAGAACATGTGGGCGTAGTTGGCCAGGCCTCCTTGGCACTGTTCACATTTATCCTCCACCTCCGGGAAGAACCTACTCATACGAGTTCTTGTTAACTGGGCTCGATGTACCACTTTTAGTTGCGTCAGGCTGAGTCTTGCGCACGTGGAGGTGTAGTTGACCCTATGCAGTGCTTCGCTCCAGAGTCCCCACCCTATTTCGATCCCCAGGTCCTCTTCCCATTTCTTTCTTGTTGCGTTCAGTACGGTGTCGGCCCTTTCTACCAGTCGGTCATACATGTCGCTACAGTTCCCTTTATCTAGGATGCTTGCGTCCAGTAACTCTTCCAGTAATGTCTATCGTGGCGGTTGTGGGTATGTCCTTGTCTCCTTTCGTAGGAAGTTTTTGCGTTGCAGGTACCTTAGCTCGTTCCCCCGGCAAGCTGGAATTTCTCTGTCAGTTTGTCAATTGTTGCGATCCTGCCGTCCATGTATAGGTCCCTGACTGTCAGTGTCCCTCCGTCCTGTCCCCACTTTTTAAAGGTGGCGTCAGTCAGCGCTGGTGCGAACCTATGGTTGTTGCAGATGGGAGCTTTGTCCGACATTTTGGTCAGGCCAATTTGCTGCCATAGTTAGTTCCAGGACTGGAGAGTGGCTATCTCACCGGACTTCTGAAGTGTTTTTGGGTTGGGATGGGAGTGCCACCGTGGCGAGGGCCCGGAGGGAGGTCCCCGTGCAGGAGACCTCTTCTGTGCGCATCCACCTGGCTTTTGGCTCCTTGATACATCCCCTTATTCGCTCTGCCGTCGCCGCCCAGTGATAAAATTGTAGGTTTGGGAGGGCAACCCCCCCCCCCCGGATTTTGTTTTTTGTCGGACCTTCTTTGGGATCCTAGCATTCTTTCCCCCCCCCACCCCCCCACCCCCCACATACGAACGCCATGATTAGTTTGTCTAGTGCTTTGAAAAGGCCTTGGGGATGTAGATCGGGATGGATCTAAGTAGGAAGAGGGACCTGGGTAGCATGTTCATTTTGATCACCTGGACTCGCCCCACGAGGGAGAGTGGGAGTGTGTTCCATCTTTGCAGGTCCTTTTTTACTTCCTCTGTCAGACTGGTGAGGTTCCATTTGTGGATCCCTTTCCAGTCATGGGCAATTTGGATCCCCAGCTAGCGGAATTTGTGTTGGGCTTGTTTAAACGGCAGTCCCATTATCATAGATTATCATAGATTATCATAGAATTTACAGTGCAGAAGGAGGCCATTCAGCCCATCGAGTCTGCACCGGCTCTTGGAAAGAGCACCCTACCCAAAGTCAACACCTTCACCCTATCCCCATAACCCAGAAACCCCACCCAACACTAAGGGCAATTTTAGACACTAAGGGCAATTTATCATGGCCAATCCACCTAACCTGCACATCTTTGGACTGTGGGAGGAAACCGGAGCACCCGGAGGAAACCCACGCACACACGGGGAGGACGTGCAGACTCCGCACAGACAGTGACCCAAGCCGGAATCGAACCTGGGACCCTGGAGCTGTGAAGCAATTGTGCTATCCACAAGGCTACCGTGCTGCCCCTTAGTGCTGCCCATTAGTGCTGCCCTCCCTACTTGTGGGTGTACCGGGAAGATCTCGCTTTTGCTCATGTTGAGTTCGTAGCCCAAGATGGCGCCAAAATCTTTCAGGAGCGCGATGATTCCGTCCATGCTGCTTTGTGGGTCCGAAATGTAGAGGAGCAGGTCATCTGCATAAAGTGAGACTCTGTGCTCGCTGCTGCCCCTTTGGATCCCACTCCAGCTTTTTGCTGCTCTGAGAGCAATTGCTAATGGTTCGATCACTGGAGCGAGCAGCAGCGGGGACAGTGGGCATCCTTGCCTGGTGCCCCTGTGCAGCTGGAAGTATCGGGAGTTGTTGTTGTTGGTCTGTACACTTGCCATGGGAGCGTTGTATAGGGGTTTTACCCAGGAGGTGAACCCTGTCCCAAGCCCGAACCGCTCCAGTACCTCTGAGGTATTTCCATTCGACCCTGTCGAAGGCTTTTTCTGCGTCTTGGGAGACGATCAACTCTGGTGTTCTCTCCCTGGAGGGGGTCATTATCATGTTTAGCAGGCGCCTGATGTTCGAGGTAAGCTGCCTACCTTTGACGAAACCCGTCTGGTCCTCTGCGACCACTTCTGGTACGCAGTCTTCTAGTCTTTTGGCTAGGATTTTGGCCAGTATTTTGGCGTCTGCATTCAGCAGTGAGATGGGTCTGTATGACCCACATTCCGTTGGATCTTTATCTTTCTTAGGTATCAGCGAGATTGAGGCCTGTGCGAGCGTAGGTGGCAGTGTGCCCCTTGCTAGCGAGTCTGTGAACATCTCCCGCAGGTGCGGGGCCAGTGCTGTTGCATATTTTTTGTAGAAGTCCGCTGGGAACCCGGCTGGTCCAGTCGCCTTCCCCGCCTGCATGGAACTAATGCTGTCCATGATCTCTCCCAGTGCTAGTTGTGCTTCCAGGCCCCGTTTTCTGCCCTCCCCCACGACTGGTATGTCCAGTCGATCAAGGAACCGTTTCATCCCAGATTCCCCCATTGGGGGTTCTGAGGTATACAGCCCTTGGTAGAAGACCTTGAAGGTTTTGTTAATGTTTTCCGGTTCTGTTTCTAATATGCCTCTGGTACCCCTGGTTTGTGCAATTTTCAATTTTCATGTTCAACCTTTTTTTCTACATAACAAACTTTTCAATTACTTGAATTTCTATTTGTTCGATACAATCTCTTCTTTCATCTCTTGGCACCAATGTTTATTTTTCAGATAGGGGTCTAAAATCATGTAGACCTGAGTTATTGAACCTGTGCTCTGGACCAGGGTTTTACAAAGTCATGGGTCGGGTCGCGGGCAGGTGTCGGGTGGGTTGTGGAGTGGTCGGTCCCGCCACTCCCACGGTGATCCCAATCGCGGGAGAAGCTCTGAACAACTTCTACTGGCTTTTGCATGGCGAATTGCGGCCACTACCGCCTTTTAAATGGATATACAGATTAGGCTGTGTGGAGTCTTCCGGCCAGAAGTGGCAGCATAGAGTAAGTCATGTGCCGTGCACATAGAATTGATGAAAACGCCATCCAGGGACATGCTTTTGGCGCCAAAGCAGGGAGCAGAGTTGCTTCGATTTTACAACTACTAGAAAGCAAGGCAAGTGAACTGTGAAGATGAATGAGTTTTGTTTAAAGTAATAGACGGCCAGAGACTCAACTTGGTACTTTACCAATTGGAAAGGATCTCACAACAGAATCTGCTGGAGAGCGCTGAACAGGAGAGTCCAGGGCAGGACAGAGCAGTGGTAGTGTTAAAAGCTCCAGGGTCTCTTTTTAACGCCCCTGAAAAAAGAAACTTAACTCGGAACGAAGAAGTATAAAGATGATATCTTGAGGTATGGTTTTGTCAATTGTGTCAATGTAATTAAAGAGGCAAACCCCATGTGTGTAATATGCAGGAAAGTACTGGTAAATGAGAGAATTTTCAGAATTTGAAAGAGAAGCGGTGTGTGAAAAATTCCTTTTGAGGTTGAGACCCCAGAGTCAGTTGTTAACTTAGAGCTGACTCCAAATTAAAAGACTATGCTGCTACAGCTTACCTATAATACCAATTAAAAAAGGCACCAAAATCCCACAAGAATCCCTCCAGTGCAGAAGGAGGCCATTCAGCCTATCAAGTCTGCACCAATGCTCCAAAAGAGCACCCTATTCAGGCCCAATTTGCCGCCTAACGCATAACCCCACCTAACCTTTGGACACTAAGGGGAAATTTAGCATGACCAATCATCTTTGGTCTATGGTAGGAAACCCGAGCACCCGGAAGAAACCCACACAGACAGAGGGAGAACGTGCAAACTCCAAACTGACAGCCACCCGAGCCGGAATTGAACCCGGGGCCCTGGTGCTCTGAGGCAGCAGTGCTAACCATTCTGCCACCGTGCCGCGCTGATGAAGTTGTCAGCATTCTGGAGTAGCATCTCCCAGGAGTACCCAGCACTGAGTAAAACAAACATTTTGTTATTATTGCCCTTCACGACGACCGACATGTGCGACGTTTGATTTTCCATTTTCATAAAGATGAAGACAGCACAAAGGAATTGGTTGAATTCTGCACCTGATATGCGCATTGACCTCTCCTCCTTTGAACCTGATTCAAGTGAGATCGTGGGAACCAAAGCGGCTCCATTTCGCATTAAAGGTTAGTGAACATGGCTTGTGTCGCAAAGGTCGGTCGAAGTTTGTCACGAAGGCCGGCCGGCGTGGGTCACGAAGGTCGGCCGGTGTGGGTCACGAAGGTCGGCCGGTGTGGGTTGTAAAGGTTGGCCATTTGCCAAAAGTGGGTCCTGGAAAAAAAAGTTTGTAAAACAATGCTCCACAAGGAGCTGAAGTTGTTAACTCTCTTGGACATATCCCTGGAGGTCTCATCACATAACCTCCCATTGCCAATTGCCAACTATTGGTCTCATGACACATCTGTTATCACTCCACCCAATCTCCCTCGGCCAACTGAAAAATGAGCAGACAGTTTGTTCCCCAATTGGATGTTTCATGCCTGAACAACCATTAAATCCTATTTCCAATACTTTTATGGAATAAGAGAATGGTTACAGCACAAAAGGAGGCTATTTGGCTTAATCTGCCCACACTAGCTTTCTGCAAGATCAACTCAGTTAGTCCTTCTCTTCAAATAATTCACTTTCTTCCACATCCCCCTGCCCAAAGACAGGTTCAATCCACGGTGCCACAACCGCCACCACAGGTAGGGTAGGAAAGCAAGCTGTGAATCCATCCCAACTTGAATAAGGATACGTGAACAGGCATTATTGCAAATTAGGATACGGGCAGCAGAGGTTCAGATGAGCTGAAGGATGAAACCAAGGAGGGTGGAAGGTGGGAAGCCAGCTGAAGTGCAGTGAAATTGCCAAGTCTTGAGGCCACAAGAGCAAGGATAGAAATTTCAGCAGCCAGTAGGAGAAGGTGCCGGGACAGGTGACGTTTTGAAGGTCGAGGTAGGTGGCATTGGTGTCAAAGTGAATGTGGATATAGAGGCAACAAATTGAGATACCCCTCATTTGTTAACTAATGTCGTTTAAGTTATCCTTCAAGGCACTCATTTTCATACCAAAAAAGGATATTTCAACTCTGGGAAGCAGAGAATTCCCTGGTGCAGAGGGACGACATTTGTCCCATATTTTCTGGAATTGCCCTTTTGCTACACCAACACAAAACCCTGCCTGTTCTCTCTCCGTAGCCCGGTATCCATTTTGCAAGGAATACACTGCAGTGCCCCACATTTCTCTAATACAGCCATGTATTTAAAGCGGGGGATTCGCCTATCGATTTTAAAAAGGTGCAATATTCTGTGTGTGTTGAAAAAATCGTCTGGGTGTAAAGTACCAAAGAAAATTTGTTGCTTATGTTTCTGACAGTCCCTGCTGCAAAAGATGATCTGGCTCCAGCCTACATGCTGTTGCACTGTAAAACACTCCAGATAATTTGGCTCTAGGGAAAGTTTATAATGAATTGCTTTTCCAGTTTATTCCTGCCTTTACTGGAAATTCTTTTACGCAGTACATTCCAACCTAGAAACGCTGCAAGTTTTCTCAAGTGGTTGAAATAACTTGCTAAAGGCAGTCATCCCTGCCTGATGGGGGCGATGTTTGCTGCGACACTGACTAGAGGTGGAAGTCTTTGGGGCAGACAGCACAGGAGGAGGAAATTCAGCCCATTTTTGAAAGAGTTATCTCATCAATTGCATGCCCCGGTCTTTCCCCATAGTCCTGCAGGAATTTTTGGTTGTAATGTTTACTGCCGGATCCCCCCTCCCCGAAAGATCAGCCCACCGGAAGATCCCACCGGTCACAAGCGTCGGAAGACCCTGTCCTATATTCTCTATTGAAAGTTCCTATTGAATCTGCTTTTGCCAACCTTTCAGGCAGTGCATTCCAGGTCATAACAAGTCACGGCGTAAAGTATCAAGTAAAATCTCAGATTTGCTTGTTCTTTACAATTCATCACTCGGCGGCCTGTAATTTCCTCAGAGTGGTACTCACCGGAGGATTGCCGGTCTGGAGGCACTTACCCTGGTAGAAATTCCAAAGCCCCGTCTCACCCAACCGTCCTCCTCAGGCTGGGTGAGACAAGAGCAGCGAAGCATGCCCCTGGCTGCATCGCTGCATCGCTGCGCGGAGACCCTGTGAATCGGTTGGGGGAGTGGACACGGGAGTGGGGGTGGGTGGTGGGGTTGGATCAGGAGAGGAGGGACCAGGGTCAGACCAGGAGAAGAGGGAAAGTATCTCCCGGTGAGGTGAGGGTGTGTTTGGACCGTGTGAGGGGGGTGGGGATGGCTGGTGGGGGGCTCGGCTGGGGTGTCATGGGTGTGCGGGGTGTCCTGTGCGGGGCTCAGTCTACATGTTTAAAATAAGTACTCTGGAGTTAGAAATGCTTTTTTGACTTCTAATTCTTTCAGAGTAACTATGAATGTAAAACTGGCAGAACCATCCAAAGCTGGTGATTTGAATCAATTTGTCGGATGGTTCCCAGCCCAGCACAATTGCAAACTGTCTGAGTGGCAAAGTTCCATACTGGATCAGTAATCCAGTCATTCAGATTACTCATCCTGTAACGTACAAACAAAACCACCCTACCAGACCCTGCACACCCAACCCCCAACCCATGCTGTCACTTCTAACGTAATGTAATCTAATGTCTAACTCAGGAAGTGCAGGGGCCCGACAGCACATAACATGACTGAAACAGTCTCAACAAGTGCTTTGTAGCAGATGCAGATTGCATGAATGATAGTGAGGTTACCTGGATAGAATGAAAGTTAATTATAGACCAAACCCATAAAAGAAACCCATGTCAGCACTCTATCACTTGAGTGAGTCATGTTTTAGAAAGGATTAACTCTTCACCTCCACAAAACCCATTCCAGTGTGGACCCAGCCTTCCCACGCTATCTATTTATCTATAATCACTGTGATAGATCCTGAAAGTCGTTTGGAAATTTAACGGGATCTTTCATCAGAGTGAAAGTCAACACTTCTCAGTTTTGGAAACATGTCACATTTATTCCGCCAAGCATGAGCCAAGAACTTACTGTTGATGGCATTTAAGCCCCCCCTGACCTTGTCCTCCCTATCTCTATTACCTCTTTGTTAGGTGAACAAAGGTAGTTTAAAGGAATTGAAAGAAGTTACAGATTTAAGTGGTTTAATTTAATGTTTCTGTGCCTGGAAGGATAAAATGTATAGTTAGATTCATGCTGGACAAAGGTGTTTTTATGTATGGGCGTTGGTTAAGCTCCAACTGTGTTTCCATTGTGCTTAAAGAGGGCTATAGCTTGAAGAATAAATAAACCAGTGATGGTTGCTTCGGAACTGGGGCCTTGCAAGGTAGAGAAGCTTTGAAGTTTTAGTTTAGCTGATTTGATGGCAGTTGAAGATAGGTAGAGAGAGAGAAGGCAGCTGTGCTATAAGAAGGATAGAGAGGGAACATCTCTCTCAGCGTTGCCAGAGGAAAAGCCATTCCATGTTGTAATGGTTGAGAAAACAAATGCAGAGACCTGAAGAGCAGCTAGTTAAGGAAACTAGAGAAATTAAGAGACATTTCCAAGAAGTTTGAGGTTAAGGGCATTCCAACTGAGCTGAGAAGAAGGTGGAAGGCTAGAAATATGTCTGAAGTGAATTTTAGGTGTGTGATATTTTACTGCAGCCTGTGGAATGTTGAGTTGAAATCACTATGGAAATTGGTGGCTGGATCTCGGAGTTTGCACAAAAGCAGTTAAGACAAAGGAAACCTAAAATGGTGTAAAATCCTGGACTGGTATCGCTGTTAAAAGTGGAGTGGAACTTAGGTTTGAAAAGTAATTTATAAAACCTGGACTGGATTTCGAAATGCAAACCGCTACGGGGAAGCATAATTGTCAGAGAAGATTTTAAAGCGTGGTTTTGCGAGTGTAGTTTGGAAACTCTCATGTGACAATCATCTGGGGGAGATTCTGAGGAGGCAAGTCAAACATTCACTTGGGGTTCAGAGTGGAGAGTGTATTTGCTCACAGTCATCTTGGTGCTTAAAAGAGACTTTGTGTTGGAGAGACAATTGTGATTATGATGTATTTTGTAATCCGTGTTAATCCTAAAGTGTGTGACTGTTAAGCTAAGGAAGGAGTAAAGGAGTATTGTATAATAGTCCAACTTTTCATGTTTAATAAATGTGTTTTTTTTCTTGTTGTTAAAACTAATTAGCAGTCCTGTGAATCTGTTTCTGCATGATTTATTAAAAGAAAAATAATAGTTAGTTTTTTAAGCCATAGTTCCATTCTGGGATCTTCCCGTCGGTTATAACATTAACTGAGAAGCTAACACTCCTCCAGCCCTACAACCCTCTGAGGTCGCTGCGTTTTTCTGATTCTGGCCTGTTGAACATCCTCAGTTTCTTTTGCCCCACTATCTGTGACTGTGTATTCAGCGGCCAAGGTCCTAAACTCTGGAATTTCCTCCTTAAACCTCACCACTTCTTTACCTCCGTTTGCTCCTGTTAGGTGCTCCATAGAAACATGCATAGAAAATAGAAGCAGGAGGAGGCTATTCGGCCCTTCAAGCCTGCCCCACCATTCATTATGATCATGGCTGATCATCAAGTCCAATACCCTGATCCCGCCTTCCCCCCAATATCCCGTGATCCCTTTAGCCCCAAGAGCTATATCTAACTCCTTCTTGAAATTACGCAACAGTGCTCCTTAAAACCAACTTCAGGAACCAAGCTTTTCATCACCTGCCCTAATATACCCTAATCTGACATTCTGTCCAATTGTGTTTGATAAGTGCTCCAGACACATGCCTCTTATTCTGTTAACAGCTCTATATAAATGGAAGTTGTTTTTGTTGTCAACTTCACAGCCAAATGGAGCGTTTTTATGGACAGATTTTTAAAATTTCTTGTGAAGTAGCAGAAGAGTCAACCTCTTTAAAAGACAGTTTGAAATAGCAGACAAATGACTGTGACACAATCAGACAACTCATCCTTCCACTAGTATTACCAACAGTAACTTCTAGACTCCTTCGACAACTAGTGTGCATTTTGCATGTTAGTCATTAACTGACCTGCTCAGAATATTGCTTCAGCCTTGGTTTCAAAACCTTGTAAAATCAGCGTCTTGCCTCTAATCCTCTGATAGCGAGAATTCGCCCTGTGCTGATTCAGCTGCTGTACCTATGACGATCACACTGTGGCCAAGGATAATGAAATGTCAGTCGACGTGTTCACAGTTGCTAGACTATCCACTGGGGTATCTGTACTATCCTGGACTGTCCTTTCATGTGACATTAGAAACAAAAGATTCTCTGCCCCCTCGGATAATGTAGAAGATCCAACGGCACTATTTCCAAAGTGTTCTCTGGTCACCCAGCAAATATTTATCCTTCAATAAACATTTAAGAACAGAGTATCTGGTCATTCGCACCCCGTTGCTCATGGGATGCAGAGATATGCACCAAATGTCTACCATGGTTCCTATGTTGCAACAGTGGCGACTCATTAAAAATATTACACCGTCATTGTGTGAAGTGGAAGATTTTTAAAATTTCTTTTTACATGCCCATGCTCATTGTCAGGCTGTGGGGGAGGGGGGGGGGGGTGTTCAGAGAGTTTCAAACATTAGGCTCTACCAGATGCTTGGCTTTCCTATGCACTGCTAAAATGGCAATTTGAACTATAACGCCGATTGGCATTGTGGAGGTTGTGTGGGCACAGTATAGCCATTTATGAGTGACATAACCTAAATCTGTAGTACTGCCATTCTATCACTAGGAGGTGCTATTTTGACCATTCAACAGCATCGTCTCGTGGCACAAAGGGAGCACTACAGTTGTAAAAGTGGCATTTCTGTCCGCGAATTAAAAAACAAGGGATGGGATTCTGTTAGCTGACGCCAAAATCAGGAAATGCGATTGAGCGGAGAATAGCTTCCAACGCCCAAATTGAGTCATTGACGCCAAATCGCAATTCTCCATCACAGTGAAATGTGTCTGTGCAGCGGCAGCTTGTCAGCCTCCCGAATGTCAATCACGGATCCGGCGAATCCTGCACCATTTTTCATTGGAATCGATTGTGTTCCACGCGGCACCAGTGCTAGCCCCTCAATGGTAACGGAATCGGATGCAGCGCCAATTTTTCTGTCGTGCAAGTCCACGGATTTTCCGTTGGCGTCAACACTTAGTCTCAGAAACGGAGAATCCAGCCCAAGATTCCTGCTTGGTTAATCCAACCCCTCTGTATACTTCGAGAGAAGTCACTGGGTGGCCATTTTGATGTTTTTAAACTATTAAGACTGGAAACCAAAGAACAATAAATCCTTACATTACAGAGATGTTAAAACAGCAAAGGAATATTTTAACTATTAATAAAATTAAATAATTGTTGCCGATCGGCACCTGTGTGGTCTCCTGGACCAGTTTCAAGGGCTTAAGGTCAGAGAGGAAATCCCCAGTTTTTGTATCCCCACATTAGCCTGGGTTTTACTCAGTGTTTCATCTCTACCTGGAGACCAGAAGCCTGGGGTGCAGTGTGTATGGGGAGGGATTCTCCGTCCTCCATGCTGCATATTTCCCAGCGGCGGGAGGCATCGCGCCTTTCGCTGGCAGTGGAATTCTCTGCTCCCACCGCTGTCAATGGGATTTTCCATTGAAACCACCCAACGGTGCCGGGAAACCTGTAGGCGGGTGCGCGCGACCGGCGGTACCAGAGAATCCCGCTACCAGCAAACGGTCGGATAATTCCAGCCTTTACATTTTGACATAACGATAGCGGCAGGTTGGGGGGACCAGAGAGCCTTTTCTTATCTGTCATTGTTCATATGTTTGTTTGCATTAAACTTACCTGTGGCTGAGTTTTGGGAGATTGCTTCATTGTCGTCAGCCAATTTAGTTTAACAAATTATTTACGAGACAGACCATTCAGCCCAAATAGCCCATGCTGGTGCTTTTGTCCCCCAGGAGTCTCCTCCTACCTCTCTTCTTCTAGCCTCATCAGCATAGTCCTTCTATTCCTTTCTCACTCATGTGTTTATCCAGCTACCCCTTAAATCCATTAAGTTATTGTACCTCGACTACTCCGTGTGCTTGTGAGTTCCAGGTTCTTACAAATCTCTGGGTAAAGAGAATTCCCGACTGGATTTATCAGTGACTATATTTATGGTCTCCCCAACAAGGGGATGAATCTCTATATCTACCCTATCAAACTGTTCCATAGTTTTCAAGATATCTATCAGGTAATGTTAGCCTTGTCTTTTCTAGAGGAAAATGCCTCATCTTATAAACTGTGCTGTTCCATACTACCTTTCAGTATTCTTTTATGCATTAGTGAGGAGATGCTATTTCGGTCTAAGGTTCTCATTGGCAGCGACTTCTGAATCCGTGACCTCTCCCGCTCAGAAAAAGAAGGCAGCAGACACATTGGAACAGCCCACCTGCTATTTCCCTCCAAGTTACAAACCATCCTGACTTGGAACTATATCACCGTTCCTTCACTGCCGCCAGGGAAAAATCCTGAAACACGCTCCCTAATAGACTGTAGCATTTCATGATGGCAGCTCATCAAAGCCTTCTCACCGATAATTAGGGACTGGCAATAAATGCCAGGGCTGCCCACATCCCATTAATGAACAAAAAAAAGTGCTTTTGTAATGCTGCAAGAGATAAATATTGGCCAGGACACCAGATAGAACAACCCTACTTTTCTTCAAAATAACTTTGTGCAACCTTGTGTCTCTGACAGTAAAGCAGTCCCGCTGGAGTGTTTGCATAGATTTTGCGCTCAAGTCTCTGGAGCGGAGCTTGGGCCCACAAACTTGAGTGTGCTAACCATGGAGAGAAGCTTGACACCCGAATGGCTAAATATCTTCTGTAAAGTCCAACGAAAATGTTTGCTTATATTGTGAAAAATGAATCCAGCCTGTCAGGTCTGTGTTCATTTCATCCAATTATGCTTCCAGTCACATGGTCTCCCTATTTTACCATCATCATCCATAATCACAATACAGGCCATTGCTCACTCGATAGGCAAGAAAGTGCCAGCACAGCACTGTTCTGACAATAGATAAGCAGCTATAGCAATAGATTTGCAAAGCGACCACATTGGTTGAATGGGACAAAGGATTTATGTAATTAAAGAGCGAACACAGGGGCCAGAGTTCAATCTGCTCGGTCCATTCCGAATCGATCAATAACTTAATACAGTTTCTCAGTTTAACTTACTTTCCTTATGACTTGGTGGTAGCCTAGGATAGCAGAACTGTAAACACTTAATAAAGCTGTATTGTGAGACAGGGTGGGTGGACAGACTAGGTTGAATTCACATCGATTTTGAGAAGGGAAAGGAGATTAATGGGATCATAAACTTTAACCAGACCAGTCTAGACAGCTGCATGCAGACCTGAGGAATTGAATGTGCTCAACAACTGTCAATTCTAACTATTCTATGAAAGCTCAAAGTTTAAACCAACAGCTGCCACAAAATGATGTTTCTGTCACTGCCTTTAGCCGGAGTTTCAGAGTTAATATCAAACTCATGGAGAGTCATCATGCTTTGCAAGGACTGCCTGGCTGCAGAATACCTCAGAACCGCTCAATCTTCCTGTGTCTTGTCAGTGAGCACTGAAAAAAAAACTGTCAGATATTACAACATAAACATTCAGAACCATTCTGCTTCATGGTGAAGCATACAATAGCTCAGCAGAGAGGGAGGCTGTTCGGCCAATCGGGCCTCGGCTAGCCCTTTTGAAGAGCGAACCCCTTATCTTTCCCTCTATCCCTGTAATTTTTTCTCCTTCAAGTATTTATCCAATTCCCTTTTGGAAGCTACGATTAAATCTAATTCCACCACCCTATCAGACAGTGTATTCCAAACCCTAACCATTTGTTGCCTTTGGTTCTATTGCCAAATACCTTTCATCAGACATTCAACAATTGGGAACAGTTACTTTTTATTTTCCCTATCTAAACCCCTCATGATATTGAGCATAAAAATTCCTTTAAAGTCAATAATGGAAATGCAACTTAGGAGTGTTGTATGGTGAACTAAATGGTGTCCATTTTACACCACCACTCAAAATCAAAATGAAACCTAGTGTCACTTAAAAGTCGAGTATATATCATCCCTGATCTCTGGCATGAGCATAATCGAGGAGCCAAAAGGAACTTTGCTCTTTCGCGCAAAGCAGGAAGGTTGGTGATAATTTCAGAATTTTCTCCCGATCCACATTTTTTTTTAAAAAGCCCAATCCCTAACCGCCAGGTTAAAAATAAAGCAATGTGATGACTGTAGAAATTGTTATATATTATAATTTATTTCTGTTGCAGTAATGTTTTTAAAATGCCTGGGTTAAGGTATATATTTGTTGCAGTGATATTTTTCAAGAACCTAGGTTAAGATAGTCAGACTGGGGGCTTGTAGTGGCGGCCATGAGATCGGTCGCATACCGATCATGTGGCTCCTGCTTGGAGGAGTTGGTTTTGGCCCTTTCTATCCAGTTAATGGGGGATTTTTTACACAAAAAGTGCAAAGTGAATGGAAGGTGTTTCTCCCCCAGAGTGGAATATCAATCAGCGGGTTATCATACCTGGTAGAAGTCGGTAAGAGCCCTGAGTTGGAGGACACGCAGCACTGACGGAGAAAATGGCGGAGGGGGTTGCGTTGCCATCATCATCTGCCACGCTGCCTGTGGAGCAACTGATGGACTTTATCAACGGGGAGTTTCGGCAACAGTGAAAGGAGATGCAGGATGAATGGTTCAGGGTGATTGAAGGAGCAGCAGCCCTCTTTCCACGACTTTGGATTGGGCGGAGAAGCACCTGGAGTCGCAATGACATTCTGAGAAGTGGAAAGGGTGGTTTAGGGCCATCAGAACCGGATCGTGTCATTGGAGGCCGAGATGGTGGTGCTTGTGGAGGCCTGCAAGGTGCTGAGGGCGTAGGTGGATGACCAGGAAAATTGGTCCAGGCAGCAGAATTTACAAATCGTAGGTCTGCCCAGCATCACACACATCGTAGGGTGTGGAGGGAACGAATACCATGGGCTATGTTTCGAAGATGTTTGAGCAGCTGGTCAAGGTGGGGGTCTTTGAGAAGGCCCTGGAGGTGGATCATGCTCATCAGGTCACTACGACAGAGGCAGAGAGCTGGAGACAAGTTCCAGGAGAAGGAAATGATTCCGAAGTGGGCAAAGGCAATTCGAGACTGTAGCTGGGAGGGGAATTGGATCGAGATTTACCTAGATACCCAGACTGTGGGTGCGATTCAACTGAAATATTTCTATGTCTGGTTTTGGGTGTGTTTAGCGGGGTGTTTCTCAGCGCCTGCGGCTCTGAGAATGACCCTGATATCCAACAGCACTTTGCTGTTATTTTGCCCTTGGCGCGGAACACTCCGATAAGGCTGCACTTATGTCTTTTCCTGCACTGGCGAGCTCAGCTCCCCAGTGCAGGAAGATGACTCAAAGATCAGGGCGACATTTTAAAAAGCAGCTCCGATCTTTTGACCCCCCCCCCCTTCAGCGACCCCAACTTGCCCTCTGGACCCCCTCACTTCACCCAACTTACCTCTTTGGGGTCCTTGAGCCCCTCCTCACCCCACTCCACCTCTTATGGGCAAGGCACCCTGGGCCCGACCGGGAAACCTGGCACCTGGACACCTTAGCACTGCCAACCTGCCATCCTGGCAGCACCCCTGCCAGCCTTGCAGTGCCAACCAGGCACCATGGCAGTGCCAGGGTGGCAGTGCCTGGGTGCCCATGTGGCAGTGCCAAGAGGCCAGGCTGGAGGTGCCCAGGTTCCACGGTAGTGCCAGGGAGCCACCCTGCCCAATGCCCAACTACCTGGGGGTCTCCAATGGCCTAGGAGACCCCCTGGTGCTGTTGCAACTGGTGAACCAGTACTAAACAGCACGCTGGTGAGGTCTCCCATGCACGGCCGGTGAATCCCGGGAGAATCCAGCGAATGCATATTTAAATGAGCTGGTAGGATAATTTAAATATGTATATCTTGATCTCACCCAACAAGAGTGAGATCCAGATCACAACGTCACGCGAGACTCTGTTAAATTTAACACGGTGTTTTGAGCATCACGAATCGTGCGAGATTCAACATCCTCATTCCGACACCAAGTCGGGCGCGAAGAGGCCATTGAATCATGCCTTATGTGTCCACTAAAGCTGTAATTAAGGAGTTGTAAAAGACTGAGGTAATTATTGATTTTAACCACTTACTTGGTTACAAATAAAGGACTAATGGAATAGTGTTTTGATTGCTGGATAGTCCCTGTAATGTAGATAATTTATGATGGGGGGAAGTAGTAGTGTTTAGTCTTAGCTAAGCAACTCATGGAACTTAGTGGGTTACGGATGATGTAATTAATTAAAGGAGCCAGGTCTGTCTGTAGTTTTGCTGTTTGCTGTAGGATTTGAGTCTGAGAAGACAGATGTGTACTGGATTTGCTCTTGAAAGAAATTCTCTCCAAATTTCTCTGCACAACTCAGTATACCTGTTGTATTAACTTTCTTGGCATCTGAAGTGTATCGGGTTGCTTAATTGGAATTAGTTGCAGGTTGTGGTAATCACCACTGTTGTATATATTAGGAGATGTGTGGTAAAGCCCTGTACTACAGGTACAGGGGTAGTCCCTGTCTGCTGGTTCCGCCCAGTAGGCGGAGTATAAATATGTGTGCTCCCCATACAGCAGCCATTTCGCCAGCTGCTGTAGGAGGCCACACATCTTAGTGCAATAAAGCCTCAGTTGTATTCAACTCTCGTCTTTGTGCAACTGATCATGCATCACAGGTGTAGATAGTGTGCTCAAGTTTTTCCTTTCTGTAAGAACTGTATAACTGATAATGCAAAGCTATTTCTTTCATGTTAATGTGGTTCATTTTGTGTTTTTAAATTAAAGTTTGTTTTAATGTAAACAATATCTATTGGTCAGAGTCTTCACTCCTGGGGTGAAGTATCCTTTCCTCACAGTTTTACAAATTAAAAAAGCTGTTTGGGGCCTAGTCCGATATCCTAACAACAAATAAATGACATATTGAACCTGAGTACAGTTGTGCTCTCTCTCTCTCCCTTCCCCCCACTCTCCCTCCTTGCAGCTGTCCAATTCAACACCAGAACATTGTGTTAGATAGTGTCAGATACCAACTCTGACAGGAGGTATGTGGCACTTCTGCTATTGGTGACTCTGGGCCCTAAGATCTGAAATTACCTCCCTAAACCCCTCTGCCTCTCCACTTCGCTCTCCTTCTTTAAGACACTCCTTTTAAACCACGTCCCTGATCAAACTTTTCACCGCCTTCCCTAGAAACCTCTAACGTGGTTTGGTGTCAAATTTTGTTTCAAGTGGTTCCTGCAAGATCCCAATTTTTGGTACAGCAGCTCTTGTCTCTACTCTTAATATCAACCACACATCAACTTGGATATCATTTCACTAAATGTGAATTTTTTAAAATTGAATCTCTAAGCATTTGGACATACTTACAACAGTCATTGCTTCGGAATCCAGCAAAACTAGGCTCAGTCTCAGGTGGCCAATCCTTCAACAGATCTCGCAGTGAGATTTTAGAATGGCTGACCAGGCCATTGTACTGCCTGCAGTCACACTCTCCTTGACGGTTGTGTCTTGCTACACATTCCAGACACAGGCCCTTGTCATCTCAGCAAAATGCTTAAATCAGACAATCCGACTGGAATATTAACCCCACGTTGGCCATGCGGGACCACTTCTAAAGGGTCATCTCCATTCCTCAGTAAGGGGTGGGGTGTTGGGTGCGATTACAATATTGTGTGGCAGAACGAAGGTCACTCACACATTCTCAAGTGGCCATTGTCGAGCTCAGTTTGCATCTGTGACAGACCAAAGCAGGGACCAGCCCATGTGTGTGTGTGTGTGTGTGTGTGTGTGTATGTGCGCGTGTGTGTGTGTGTATGTGCGCGTGTGTGTTCAGTTGAAACTGTCCAGTTCAGTATGAGCCTCAGTCAAAAACTCTTCCCCGTAACGCCATCTTCTTACCACCATGTGACACACTTTGCCCACAGGACTCCACCACAACCAGCTTGCATTTATTTTTTTTAAAAATATATTTTATTCAAATTTTTTGGCCAAACATAACAATACAAAGGTTTTCCTTTTTAACAACAGTAAAGCAGTATAAATAACAATGGCCAATTTTTAACAAATAAATAAATAATATATAAACAAAAAACTAAGTGGCAACTGCCTTATCAAAAATAATAACTCTCCAAAAATACAATCCAACAATCCAATATACATTACCTAATACAAATATCTATACATATACAGAGACATCCCTGAGGACCCGCCCGGGTCCTCCCCCCCCCCCTCCCCCCCCCCTCCCCCCTGGGTTGCTGCTGTTGCCTTCCCATTCCCTCTATCGTTCTGTGAGGTAGTCAATGAACGGTTGCCACCGCCTGGTGAACCCTTGAGCTGAACCCCTTAGTGCGAACTTTATCCGTTCTAGTTTTATAAACCCTACCATGTCATTTATCCAGATCGCCACACCCGGGGGTTTGGCTTCCTTCCACATAAGCAATATCCTTCGCCGGGCTACTAGGGACGCAAAGGCCAAAACATCAGCCTCTTTCGCCTCCTGCACTCCCGGCTCTTCTGCAACCCCGAATATAGCCAACCCCCAGCTTGGCTCGTCCCGGACCCCCACCACCTTCGAAAGCACCTTTGCCACCCCCACCCAGAACCCCTGTAGTGCCGGACTTGACCAGAACATGTGGGTGTGGTTCGCTGGGCTTCTCGAGCATCTCCCACACCTATCCTCTACCCCGAAAAATGTACTGAGCCGTGCTCCAGTCATATGCGCCCTGTGTAGAACCTTGAATTGTATCAGGCTTAGCCTGGCACACGAGGACGACGAGTTTACCCTACGTAGGGCATCAGCCCACAGCCCCTCCTCAATCTCTTCCCCCAGCTCTTCTTCCCATTTCCCTTTCAGTTCATCTACCATGATCTCCCCCTCGTCCCTCATTTCCCTGTATATATCCGACACCCTACCATCCCCCACCCATGTCTCTGAGATCACTCTATCCTGCACCTCCTGCGCCGGGAGCTGCGGGAATTCCCTCATCTGTTGCCTCGCAAAAGCCCTCAGTTGCATGTACTGAAACGCATTCCCTTGGGGCAGCCCATATTTTTCCGTCAGCGCTCCCAGACTCGCAAACGTCCCATCTACGAACAGATCTCTCAGTTGCACTACCCCAGCTCTTTGCCATGCTCCAAATCCCCCATCCATTCTCCCCGGGACAAACCTATGGTTATTTCTTATTGGGGACCGCACCGAGGCTCCCGTCCTTCCCCTATGCCGTCTCCACTGCCCCCAAATTTTTAGTGTTGCCACCACCACTGGACTTGTGCTGTATTTCTTCGGGGAGAACGGCAACGGCGCCGTCACCATTGCTTGTAGGCTGGTCCCCTTGCAGGACGCCATCTCCAATCTCTTCCATGCCGCTCCCTCCCCTTCTCCCATCCACTTACACACCATTGAGATATTGGCGGCCCAGTAATATTCACTTAGGCTCGGTAGTGCCAGCCCCCCCTATCCCTACTACGCTGCAAGAACCCCTTCCTCACTCTCGGGGTCTTCCCGGCCCACACAAAACTCATGACACTTTTCTCAATTCTCTTGAAAAAAGCCTTCGTGACCATCACCGGAAGGCACTGAAACACAAAGAGGAATCTCGGGAGGACTACCATTTTAACCGCCTGCACCCTACCCACCAGTGACAAGGACACCATGTCCCATCTCTTAAAATCCTCCTCCATCTGTTCCACCAATCGTGTTAAATTAAGCCGGTGTAAGGTTCCCCAATTCCGGGCTATCTGAATCCCTAAGTACCGGAAATCTCTTGTTACCTTCCTCAGCGGTAAGTCATCTATTCCCCTGCTCTGCTCCCCCGGATGCACCACAAACAACTCACTTTTCCCCATATTCAATTTGTACCCCGAAAATTCCCCAAACTCCCTAAGTATCTGCATTATCTCAGGCATCCCCTCCACTGGGTCCGTAACGTACAGCAATAAATCATCTGCATACAAAGATACCCGGTGTTCTTCTCCTCCCCTAAGCACTCCCCTCCACTTCCTGGAGCCCCTCAGTGCTATGGCCAGGGGCTCAATCACCAATGCAAACAGTAACGGAGACAGGGGACACCCCTGCCTCGTCCCTCTATGAAGACGGAAGTAATCAGACCTCTGCCTGTTCGTGACCACATTTGCCACCGGGGCCCTATACAGCAGCTGTACCCATCCGATATACCCTTCTCCAAAACCAAATCTCCTCAGCATCTCCCACAGATAATCCCACTCCACTCTGTTGAATGCTTTCTCGGCGTCCATCGCCACCACTATCTCCGCCTCCCCCTCTGGCGGGGGCATCATCATTACTCCTAGCAACCTCCGTATGTTCGTGTTCAGCTGTCTCCCCTTCACGAACCCGGTTTGGTCCTCGTGGACCACCCCCGGGACGCAGTCCTCTATCCTCGTCGCCATCACCTTGGCCAGGATCTTAGCATCTACATTTAAAAGGGAAATGGGCCTGTAGGACCCGCATTGCAGCGGGTCTTTTTCCTTCTTCAAAAGGAGCGATATCGTTGCCTCCGACATAGTCGGGGGAAGCTGCCCCCTTTCCCTAGCCTCATTAAAGGTTCTCATCAAAAGCGGGGCCAGTAAGTCCATATACTTCCTATAAAATTCCACCGGGAATCCGTCTGGTCCCGGGGCCTTCCCCGCCTGCATGCTCCCAATCCCTTTCACCACCTCCTCCATCTCAATGTGTGCTCCCAGTCCCGCCCTCTCCTGCTCCTCCACCTTAGGGAATTCCAGCTGATCCAAGAAACACATCATTCTCTCCTTCCCTTCCGGGGGCTGAGCCTTATATAACCTTTCATAAAATGCCTTGAACACCCCGTTCACTCTCTCCGCTCCCCGTTCCATCTCTCCCTCCTCATCTCTCACCCCACCTATCTCCCTCGCTGCTCCCCTCTTCCTCAGTTGGTGGGCCAGTAACCAACTCGCCTTCTCTCCATACTCCTACTGTACACCCTGTGCCCTCCTCCATTGTGCCTCTGCATTACCCGTGGTCAGCAGGTCAAATTCTACGTGTAGCCTTTGCCTTTCCCTGTACAGTCCCTCCTCCGGTGCCTCCGCATATTGCCTGTCCACCCTCAAAAGTTCTTTCAGCAATCGCTCCCTTTCTTTACCCTCCTGCTTTCCTTTATGTGCCCTTATGGATATCAGTTCCCCTCTAACCACTGCCTTCAACGCCTCCCAGACCACTCCCACCTGAACCTCCCCATTGTCATTAAGCTCCAAGTACCTTTCAATACACCCCCTCACCCTTAAACATACCCCCTCATCCGCCAATAATCCCATATCCATTCTCCAGAGTGGGTGCTGTTCTTTTTCCTCTCCTACCTCCAGGTCCACCCAATGTAGAGCGTGGTCCGAGATAGCTATGGCTGTATATTCCGTCCCTGTCACCTTCGGAATCAGTGCCCTTCCCAAGACAAAAAAGTCTATCCGTGAGTATACTTTGTGGGCATAGGAGAAAAACAGGAACTGCTTACTCCTAGGCCTACTAAATCTCCAGGGGTCTACCCCTCCCGTCTGCTCCATGAAGTCCTTGAGCACCCTGGCCGCTGCCGGCCTCCTCCCGGTCCTGGACCTCGATCTGTCCAGCCCTGGATCAAGCACCGTATTGAAGTCTCCCCCATTACCAACTTTCCCGCCTCCAGGTCTGGGATACGTCCCAACATACGCCTCATAAAATTTGCATCATCCCAGTTCGGGGCATATACGTTCACCAGAACCACCGCCTCCCCTTGCAATCTGCCACTCACCATCACGTATCTACCCCCACTATCCGCCACTATGGTCTTTGCCTCAAACAGTACCCGTTTCCCCACTAAGATAGCCACCCCCCTGTTCTTTGCATCTAAACCCGAATGAAACACCTGCCCCACCCATCCTTTACGTAGTCTGACCTGGTCTATCAGTTTCAGATGCGTCTCCTGCAACATAACCACATCTGCCTTTCATTTCTTTAGGTGTGCGAGTACCCGTGCCCTTTTAATCGGCCCGTTCAGCCCTCTCACGTTCCACGTGATCAGCCGGGTTGGGGAGCTCTTTACCCCCCCCCCCCCCCCTTGTCGACTAGCCATCCCCTTTTTTAACCCAGCTCCTCACCCGGTTCCCACGTACCCGTATATCCCCCCGACAGCGCCCTCCCGCCTCGACCACCCCACCCCATAACAGCTCCCCCTTCTCCTTAGCAGCAGCAACCCAGTTAACCCCCCCCCCCCACCCCCCTCCGCTAGATCCCTTTCTAGCGTAGTTGCACCCCCCATGGTGCTCCCAGAAGTCAGCGAACTCTGGCTGACCTCAGCTTCCCCCCTTGTCCTCGGCCCCCACTCTGCGAGGCCCCCTCCTTCCTGCGTCCCTGTTCCTGCCATAATTACCATAGCGCGGGAACAAAGCCCGCGTTTCCCACTTGGCCCCGCCCCTAATGACCGGCGCCCACAGTTCCTCATATTCCCCCCCCCCTCTCCCCCACAACATGGGGAAGAGAGAAAAGTTACAGGGTCGCAAGATTAACAACTTGAAAAATCATCCTCTCCCCCTTTTCCCCCCCGCTCACCCCACATAATCACCCCACCACTTTGTCCCAAACGTTCTTTTTCTCGCCCGCCTATTCCAGCTTCTCGTCTACAATAAATGTCCACGCCTCTTCTGCCGTCTCAAAGTAGTGGTGCTTCCCTTGGTGTGTGACCCACAGTCTTGCCGGTTGCAACATTCCGAATTTAACCTTCTTTTTGTGAAGCACCGCCTTCGCCCGATTAAAACTTGCCCTCCTTCCCGCCACCTCCGCACTCCAATCCTGGTATATGCGGATCACCGCGTTCTCCCACCTACAGCTCCGAATTTTCTTCGCCCATCTGAGGACCATCTCTCTGTCATTATAGCGGAGAAACCTCACCACTATAGCTCGAGGTATTTCTCCAGCCCTCGGTCTTCGCGCCATAACTCGATAAGCTCCCTCCACCTCCAAAGGGCCCGCCGGGGCCTCCGATCCCATTAGCGAATGAAGCATCGTGCTCACATATGCCCCGACGTCCGCCCCTTCTACTCCTTCGCGAAGACCCAGAACCCTTAAATTCTTCCTCCTCGAATTATTCTCCAGCACCTCCAGCCTTTCTACACACCTTTTGTGCTGTGCCTCGTGCATCTCTGTCTTCACCACCAGGCCCTGTATTTCGTCTTCATTTTCAGCAGCCTTTGCCTTCAACACCCGAAGCTCCTGCTCCTGGGTCTTCTGCTCCTCCTTTAGCCCTTCAATCGCCTGTAATATCGGGGCCAGCAGCTCCTTCTTCATCTCCTTTTTCAGTTCTTCCACACAGCGCCGCAGGAACTCTTGTTGGTCCGGGCCCCATACCAAATGGCCACCTTCCGACGCCATCTTGCTTTGAGCTTGCCTTCCTTGCCGCTGCTCTAGAGGATCCTCCGCAAGCCGGCCGCTATCCTCTCCCTTTTCCATACGTGTCCGGGGGGATTCCCTTCTGGTTTACCGCACAGTGTTCTTAGCCGTTTAAATTGCCGTTGGGGCTCCTATTAAGAGCCCAAAAGTCCGTTCCACCGGGAGCTGCCGAAACGTGCGACTTAGCTGGTCATCGCCGCACCCGGAAGTCCCTCCAGCTTGCATTTATTAATAGAAATGCAGTAAAAGCACTGTTACATGATTAAAAGCAATTGATACAATACGACTTGCATGATGCGTTGGCCTCCAACCCCTTGGGGTATTTTACTGTGCTAAAGCAATCACACATTCAGCAAATGTTTAGAGCACAGGCCATTCAACCCATCACCGGCTCTCTGAATGAGCCATTCACCTCATGACAGCCCCAATCCTTTCCCAGTAACCCTGCACACCCTTCCCATTCAGACAATAGTCTATTTCACTTTTGAATGCCTTGATTTAACCTGTCTCCATCACACTCTCAGATAGTGCATCCCAGATCTTAATCACTCACTGCGTCGAATAGAGTTTCCTCGGGTAGATTTTACTCAAGTAGCCTAGCTGCTCTTTCCAATTATGTTAAATTGGGGTGCCCTCTTATTCTTGACCCTATCACAGTGGGAACAGTTTCTGCCCAGACCCCACATGATTTTGAATACCTGATCAAATCTCCTCTCAGCCTGTTTTTCTCCAAGGAAAACAGTCCCAACTTCTTCAATCGATCTTCCCAACTGACGTCCCTTGAACCATTCACGTGAATCTTGTCTGTACCTTGCCTAATAGCTTTACAGCTAAAGTGCAGAGCCCAAACTGGACAAAAAACTAAGTTCAGCATAACCACCCTCCTCTTGTACTCTATTTCTCTATTAATGAATACTTTATTAATTGCACCCTCTGCCCATTCCACCAACCTGTCCATGTCCTTTTAAGGTTCAGCGTGGTGGCACAGTGGTCTCGTGTCATACAGTGGTAGAGGTTATGGTGGTACCCGTCAGTGGTACAGTGTTTTGCCTCATTCCATGTCACAACTATTTAAGATATTCATTTTACATGTACATATCAGAATGAAGCAATTAGTCGATCGGGGGCTCTGGTCGTCCTCTGTGATCGGCGCAATTTTGGCGGTGATGCAGGTGCCGGCTCGGGCATCCGTGACTCCAGGAGCGTGACTTTGGCTTCTTCGGTAGCATCATCACCCCTGGGTGGGACCAGTGGAAGAACCGATACACCTGGGAAGGGGGCAGCCGTGGGGTGCACCGGTGGGAGGGAGGGTGGGGTTGGTGGGGGGGGGGGGATCCAGCAGGCACCAGGTCCTACGGAGACCGTATCCTGCCGGCCGTCGGGGTACGCCACGTAGGCGTACTGAGGGTTAGCGTGAAGGAGGTGGACCCTCTCTACCAATGGGTCCACTTGTGCGCCCGCACGTATTTACGGAGCAGAATGGGTCCAGGAGCTGCCAGCCAGGTTGGGAGCGAGGTCCCGGAGGAGGACGTCCTAGGGAAGACCAGGAGACGTTCATGAGGTGTTTCGTTTGTTGTGGTACACAGCAGTGATCGGATGGAGTGGAGAGCATCCGGAAGGACCTCCTGTCAGTGGGAGACTGGGAGATTCTTGGACCGTAGGGCCAGTAGGACAGTCTTCCAGACCGTTCCGTTCTCCCTCTCTACCTGTCCGTTTCCCCGGGGGTTATAACTGGTCGTCCTGCTCGAGGCGATGCCCTTGCTGAGCAGCAATTAATGCAGTTCGTCGCTCATGAAGGAGGACCCCCTATCGCTGTGTATGTAGGCGGGGAAACCGAACAGGGTAAAGATACTGTGGCTGGCTTTTATGACGGTGGCTGCGGTCATGTCGGGGCAGGGGATGGTGAATGGGAACCGGGAGTACTCGTCAATCACATTTAGGAAGTACATGTTGCGGTCGGTGGAGGGGAGGGGCCCTTTGAATTCCATACTGAGGTGTTCAAAGGGACGGGAAGCGTTTATCAGGTGCGCTTTCTCTGGCCTGTAGAAGTGCGGCTTGCACTCCGCGTAGATTTGGCAGTTCTCGGTGGCGGTCCTGACCTACCTGAGGGAGTAGGGCAGGTTGCGGGTCTTGATAAAATGGAAGAATCGAGTGACCCCCTGGGTGGCAGAGGTCCTCATGGAGGGCCCAGAGTCGGTCCACTCGTGCGTTGGCACATGTGCCGTGGGATAGGGCATCAGGAGGCTCGTTTACCTTCCCGGGACGATACAAGATCTCATAGTTGTAGGTGGAGAGCTCGATCCTCCATCGTAAGATCTTTTCGTTCTTTATCTTGCCCGCTGTGCATTATCGAACATGAAAGCTACCGACCGTTGGTCAGTGAGGAGCGTGAATCTCCTGCCAGCCAGATAATGCCTCCAGTGCCACACAGCTTCTACTATGGCCTGGGCCTCCTTTTCAACGGAGGAATGTGGTCGCTCTTTCCAAGAGGATCCCGAACTATGAGATCATTAATCAATCCTGCCTCATTGCACAGGACCAGATCTAGGACCGCTTGTTCTCTTGTAGGTTCCATTACATACTGTTCCAGGAAATTATCCCGGACACATTCTATAAACTCCTCCTCAAGGCTGCCTTTACCAACCTGGTTAAACCAATCCTGTTACTATTTGGTGTCCTATAGACTACTCCTATCAGTGACCTTTTCGCCTTACTATTCCTGATTTCCACCCAAATTGATTCAACCTTGTCCTCCATAGCACCAATATCATCCCTTACTATTGCCCGGATGCCATCCTTAAACAACAAAGCTACACCACTGCCCTTACCGTCCATTCTATCCTTTCGTATAGTCTGATACCCTTGGATATTTAACTCCCAGCCGTGACCATCTTTTAACCATGTTTCAGTAATGGCCACTAAATCATAGTCATTCACGATGATTTGCACCATCAACTCATTCACCTTATTCCGTATAAAGTACCCAATTTTTTCCTCCTGATCAAGGGGAAATTCAGCCTGGCCAATTCACCCATCCTGCACACTCCCAGGCCGTGGGAGCAAGGCCTATGCAGACACAGGGAGATGTGCAAACCCCACAAGAACAGTGACCCGGGGCCAGGACTGAACCCCCAAAGGTCCTGGGGGTTGACAACATGAAAGCAGCGAAGTGGTTTCACTTCCTCTTTGATAGCAGATGAAAGCACAAAGCTGCCTTGATGTGGTCAAGAGCTGCCAATCACAGAGCTGCATTGATATGGTCAGGAGCTGTCAATCACAGTGTGTTTACAAACATTGTGGTTAGCAGGAAAGCAGGGTACTCGAAATGCATTCAAGTGTGGGGGGGGAGTTAAATAAACAAATCTTCAGCAGCTGAACCATTAAACTGTCAATCAGAGGCAAGTGAAAGGTATTCATGGAATTCATAGAATTTTTCATAAAATCATAGAATTTACAGTGCAGAAGGAGGCCATTCGGCCCATCGAGTCTGCACCAGCTCTTTGAAAGAGCACCCTACCCAAGCCCACACCTCCACCCTATCCCCAGAACCCAGTAACCCCACCCAACATTGTGGATGCTTAGCACTTCAAAGGGTGTCAGAGGATTTGAAGTCTTTTTAAGTGTTGTGGGCTTTCCAGGAAGCCTCTGGCACTTGTAAAAGGTGCTGTTTCAAAGGCTTTTGTCTGAAGGAGCAGGTGTTAGGAAAGGGAAAGTGTTTCTGCATTGATTTTTCACTGAACTGTCGCGCAGAGCAGTTCAGGGTGAGGAGACCCCTTCAGAGTTTAAAAAGTTGGACCAGGAGGCTGCTGTTGAGCAGAGGGCTGCCTGAGATCACCATGCCAAGGATGATCATCAGGTTGGTCAGGGACTGGAAAGAGCAGACCAAGCACAGGACCCCCATCCCAGGGGGTTCCTGGGGGCAGCCCCTCACCAACAGCCCAAGCCTACCCAACCCCCAGGACCCTTGGGGGAGCCGCCTCTGCAGCCTGGCAGTGGCAGAGGGGCACATGACCCATGGATGGCCCCCTTGACACCCCCCATCAGGGTCCATTGCATCATGCTGTGCTTGGCCATACTTACACCAAAGTCCACCCAGTGGATTTTCACTGTGAGAGTCAGAGCAACACCCATGAGCAGGAAATTCAGGCTTCCAGCCCATTAATTGCATGCTAATGCGTGCAGATTGCTATTTTGCATTTTCCTGCTGGTACAGGGTGGGTTGCGTGCTACAGGCAATGGTGGGGGAGCGGAGAATGGGAACAAGTCTTGCACCCGGCACCATACCAGGGGCGGGATTCTCTCGCCCCGGGACCAGGCCGGAGAATCGGCGGGCCGGGCGCAAATCGCAGCACGCCGCCCCGACACCGGTCCGCCGATTCTCCGGAGAGTGGAGAATCGGTGCCATTGCCGCCAGCATGGTCGGCGTGGCGCGGTCGGGGGCCGCTCTAACGGGGCCCCCCGGCGGTCCTCGGCCCCGGATGGGCCGAGCAGCCACGCTAAAAAAGCCGAGTCCCGCCGGCGCCGTCCACACCTACTCTTACCCGGCGGGACCTCGGCGTGGATGCATCTGGGGGCGGTCTGGTGGGGGGTGGGAGGGGGGTCTGACCCTGGGAGGGGCCTCCGCTGTGGCCTGGCCCGCGATCGAGGCCTACCGATCAGTGGGCCAGCCTCTCAGGTTGGAGGCCTATTTTGTTCCTCGCCGGCCCCTGTAGCCCTTTGCCATGTTACGTCGGGGCCGGCGCAGAGAAGGGAGCCACTGCGCATGCGCGCATTGGTGCCGACCCCATGGCGCATGCGCAGACCCGCGGCGCCCATCTGACGCCGGGGATTGGCAGCTGGAGCGGCGTGGGTCACTCCAGTGCCATGCTGGCACCCTGTAGGGGTCAGAATTGCTGCTCCTGAGGCCACGTTGACGCCGTCGAGAAACGCGACGGCATTTACAACGGTGTCAACACTTAGCCTCAGGATCAGAGAATCCCGCCCCAGTTTTTCTGCCGACACTCCATTCTCCGCCCAATTAGGATTCCTGATTGTGCCTTTCTGGGAATTTGGTCATTCTGTATACTCTTTATGGATTTGGGTGCATTCTTGCATTTACCCATCTTTGAGGTTTGAGGATTTTGTCTGTCCCAGCATGCTTTTGTTATGTGATCGTTCTTGCAACAATTACAACTTTTGTTTTCTCGACATCACCATTGCTGCGGAGAATGCCCAACTGGGCACACCTTTGGCATGCTTGCATTTTCTCAGTATTCATCTTGTTTACTTCGATGCGCGCTCCAATTTCGGAAGCTTCTTTTGCTGCCAATTCCATCGACACTGCTATTTCAACAGCAAGGTTTAGTGTTCGTGAGATTTCTTTTTTTATTTTGAAAAGTATCCAATTCTTTTTTGCAATTAAGTGGCAATTTAGTGTGGCTAATTCACCTACCTTGGGTTGTGGGGAGTGAGACCCACGCAGGCACGGGGGGAATGTGCACACGGACAGTGACCCGGGGCTGGGATCGAACCCGGGTCCTCGGTGCCATGAGGCAACAGTCCTAGCCACTGCGCTAACATGCCACCAGTGTTCGGGAAATTTCTGTCAGCAGTCATCTCTGGATTGTCTCATATCTCAATCCGCAAACAAGTCTGCCTCGCTGTGTGCCCTGAAGTGGCAATCCAAACTTTTAATTCTTTGCTAGTTTCTGTAGAGCTGCTACAAATTGTGGAATACTTTCACCCTCTTCTTGACTACGTTGATGAAATCTGAATCTTTCTGCTATGATTAATGGTTTCGGCAAGAAGTGTTCTTTAAGGGTCTTTATTAATTCCCACAAGTTATTGTACCAGGCTTTGCAGGATGAACAAGACTTTGTAATATGGCGAAGGCTTTCTGTCCTATTACACTCCAGAAAGTTGTTACTTTAATTTCATCTAGTATCCTGTTTGCAGCAAGGTGGTACTGGAAGCTATCGTCATAGGAATTCCATGATTCCGCATTCTCCTTACATGGTTCTCTTGCGCCCCCATTTCCTGGCAGCACAGTTACCTGTTCTTAAGTTGTAGTACTTTCTTTAACTTTTCCTCCCCTCTAATTTCTTTCTCTTCCAATTTAATTTGTATTATCTCTTTTGCCGTCTCTTTAAAAAAAATTATTCTTTCTTGGTTGGACTATGGCTTTAAGAAAATTTCTTTTTTTTTGCAAACATCAACCGGTTTTAAAAAAGCAGATTTCAGTTTTAATCCAGCTTAATGTTGGTTACTATCATTGTATTTTTCCCTTTTTGGTCAGTTTCTTCCCAAAAGCAGGGGCGGGATTCTCTCAGCCCGGGGCCGGGCCGGAGAATCCCCGCGACCGGCGCGAATCGCGCCACGCAGCCCCGACGGTGGCACACGATTCTCCGCAGAGCGGAGAATCCGCGCCATTGACGCCGGCATGGTTGGCGCGGCGCCGGTCAGGGGCTGCTCTAGGCGGCCGGCCCGCCGATTCTCGGCCCGGGATGGGCCAAGTGGCCGTCGTAAAAATGGCGTGTTCCGCCGGCGCTGTCCACACCTGTTCTCAGCCGGAGGGAACTTGGTGTGAAAGGGTCGGGGGGCGGCCTGTGGGGGGGGGGGTGTCCAACCCCGGGGGAGGGCTCCGATGTGACCTGGCCTGCGATCGGGGCCCACCGATCGGCGGGCCGGCCTCTCTGGCTGGCGGCCTCCTTTCTTCCGTGCCGGCCCCTGTCGTCCTGCGCCATGTTGCGTCAGGGCCGGCGCGTTGAAGGAAGCCACTGCGCATGCACGGATCCCGCGGCGCCCATCCCGCGTGAACCACTTCAGTGCCGTGCTGGGCCCCTGTAGGGGCCAGAATTGCTGATCCTGAGGCCGTGCTGACGCCATCGAGGTCTCTCTCTTTCTCTGGGCTCATTTAGCTTACTTGGCTGGAGAGCTGTTGTGAGATGTAGAACAAGATCAACAATGTGGGTTCAATTTCCGTACTTGCTGAGGTTATTCATGAGGGCCATCTTGTCCCTCAGCTGAGATGTGGTGATCCTCAGATTAAATCACCATCAGTCAGCTCTCCTGCTCCAAGGGGAAAGCAGCCTATGGTCATGGCGACCTTACCTTATCCCACTTGTACATGGTATTGGGGGTAATCCAGAGATTACTACTTTTGAGGTCCTGCTTGCAAGTTTCCAGCCTAGCTCCCTAAATTGTGACTGCAGGACCACATCCCCCTTTCTAGCCATATTGCTCATCCCAATGTGGACCATCACAGCTGGCTGATCCCCCTCCCCCTTCACGGTGCTCTGTAGTCATTCAGTGACATGTTTAACCCTGCCACCAGGGAGGCACACCATCCTGGTTTCATGACTGCTGCCACAGAAACACCTATCTATTCCCTATTTATTGGACCAACTATTACTATTACTCTTCCAAACAGACAGTAAGAGCTTCATTAAAAAATAAAATGGAAGAGGGAGGCCAAAGTGAATGTAAGTACCTTTGTCATGATCGGGAGATATTTGGAACTTGGGTCCAGAAATGGGGCCCTTGATTGTGCGCGAAATGGGGTCCCAGGTGCAGCAGGCAATTTAAGGGTTAAACAGGCTGAAGGAAACTTAGCCCGGATTCAAAGGGATACACCCACACGTAGCTGAGTCACATGGTCCCATTCAGACTTAAACTCATTAGGGAATGGATAAGGTGATTCAACCGAGATCCATTGTTTCTCGGGACATTCCTGCATGACCAGCCATTATCCTATTCCAAGTCTGATGACCCATTTTTTCTGCCAATGGAAGATAGTTGCATATGAATGGCATAGCTCTGTTCTTTTGTGTAAACGGGAATGGGCAATCAGGCAACCCAATTACAGTTGATAAATTTGAGTCTGGACATTCTCGAGGAGGAACTTTGTTTGAAGGCGAGGCAGATTTACCGAGGAAGAGAATCAGGCAAAGAAAGAGAAAGATGTAAGCAGCCATTTAAGAGGTCAGGAAAAAAGCCACAGAGAGAAGGCTTTGGAAAAGGGTTCTGAATAAATGTCCCAAACAGAAGAAAGATTGCTTCCTAGATACAAGTTTTGCCTTTGCCTGCATTTGTAAGTGGAACGAGGGCTGTATTTTCATGAAAAGTGTTTTTTGATGGGAATTAGTATTACAATTAAGGATTGGATTGGGTTGGATTTGTTTATTGTTACGTGTACCGAGGTACAGTGAAAAGTATTTTTCTGCGAGCAGCTCAACAGATCATTAAGTACATGGGAAGAAAAGGGAAGAAAAGAAAATATGTAATAGAGCAACACAACATATACAATGTAACTACATAAGCACCGGCATCGGATGAAGCATACGGGGTGTAGTGTTAATGAGGTCAGTCCATAAGAGGGTCATTTAGGAGTCTGGCAACAGCGGGGAAGAAGCTGTTTTTGAGTCTGTTTGTTCGTGTTCTCAGACTCCTGTATCTCCTGCCCGATGGAAGAAGTTGGAAGAGCGAGTAAGCCGGGTGGGAGGGGTCTTTGATTATGCTGCCCACTTTCCCCAGGCAGCGGGAGGTGTAGATGGAGTCAATGGATGGGAGGCAGGTTCGTGTGATGGACTGGGCGGTGTTCACGACTCTCTGAAGTTTCTTGCGGTCCTGGGCCGAGCAGTTGCCATACCAGGCTGTGATGCAGAAACCACATGTAATTGTTTAGTGTTAGAGCTGTGAAGTAAAAGTTTAAATGTTGTTTTCTTTTTTGTAAATAAAAGTGGGGCGGCACAGTGGCACAGTGGTTAGCACTGATGCCTCACAACTCCAGGGTCCCTGATTCAATTCCGGCCTTGGGTGACTGTATGGAGTTTGCACATTCTCCCCATGTCTGCATGGGTTTCCCCTGGGTGGTCTGGTTTCCTCTCACATTCCAAAGTTGTACAATTTAGGTGGATTGGCCATGCTAAATTGCCCTTAAGTGTCCAAACGTTATGTGGGGTTATGGGGATTGGGCTAGGTAGGCTGCTCCTTTGGAGGGGCGGTGCAGACTCGATGGGCTGAATGACCTCCTTCTGCACTGCAGGGATGTTATTCTATGATTCTATGAATGGGACTTGGGAAATAATGGGGAACCAGGAAATGGCAGAAGAGTTAAATATCAATCTTCATGGTGGAAGACACTAATAACATTTCAAAAATACAAAATATTGAGTGGCAAAGATGGGGAGGAAATATATGAATTAACTATTACTCGAGAAAACGTACTAATGAAACTAATGGGGCTAAAGAGCAATACGTCACCTGGACCTGCATCCCAGGATATTAAAGGAAATAGCTACAGAGATAGATAATGGATGCGCAGGAATTGCTAAATTGTCCCTTAGTGTCCAAAGATGTGCCAGTTACATGGATTGGCCATGATCAATGCACAGGGTTATGGGCATGGGTAGAGTGCTCTTTCAGAGGATTGGTGCAGAATTGATGGACCGAATAGCCTCCTTCTGCACTGAAGAAATTCTATAAATGGATTGAAGAAATGGATTGGGCTCAGTGGGCTCGACAGCTGATTTGTAATGCAGAACAAGGCCCGTACCAGCTTACCCGAACAGGCGCCGGAATGTGGCGACTAGGGGCTTTTCACAGTAAATTCATACTTGTGACAATAAACGGTTATTTTTATTAAGAGCCCATGGCGTTGGGGAAAGAATTGGCTCACAAATAGAAGGTAGAGAGTTGAGATAAGAGGGGTATTTTCAGGATGGCAACCTGTGACTAGTGGAGTGCCACGGGGGTCATTATTACGTACAATATGCATGAATGACTTGGACGAAGGAAGTGATTGTACTATTGCCGAGTCTCCAGATGCCACAAACAGGTGGGAAGGCAAGTGATGAGGATGATACAAAGAGTCTGCAGGGAGATACATATGCAAATTAAGTGGGTGGGCAAAAACTTGGCAGATGGTATATAACGTAGGAAAATGTGAATAATGAACTTTGGTAGGAAGAATAAAGGAGCTAAATATTATTTAATTGAAGGAAGACTACAGAAAGCTATTGCACAGAGGGCGTCCTCCTGCATAAATCACAAAAAGCTAGCATGCAAATTAAGCAGGTAATTGGGAAGGCAAATGGAATGTTGGTCTGTATTTCAAAGGAATGGAATATAAAAATAGGGAAGTCTTGCTTAAATTATACAAGGCCACACCTTGTTAGACCACACCTGGAATTCTGTGAACAATTTTGATCCCCTTATGTAAGGAAAGATAATCACAGAATCACAGAATTTACAGTGCAGAAGGAGGCCAGTCAGCTCATCGAGTCTGCACTGGCCATTGGAAAGAGCACCCTACCTAAGCCTACACTTCCATCCTATCCCCACACTTCCGCCCTATCCCCATAACCCCACCTTACCTTTACTGGACACTAAGGGCAATTTAGCACAGCCAATCTACCTACCCCTGCACATCTTTGGATTATGGGAGGAAACCGGAGCCCCCGGACGAAACCCATGCAGACATGGGGAGAACGTGCAGACTCTGCACAGGCAGTGACCCAAGCCGGGAATTGAACCTGGGACCCTGGCGCTGTGAAGCCATTGTGCTAACCACTATGATACCATGCTGCCTTTGGAGCTTTCCAGCAAAGTTTCATGAGGTTGATCCCGGATATGGAGAGATTTTCTTATGAGGAGAGGTTAAGTTGGTTGGGCCTGTATTCATTGGAGTTCAGAAGAGTGTGGCGCTGTGTTATTTAGGCAAATAGGATTCTCAAGGGGGCTTCACAGGGTAGATGCTGAGAGGTTCTTTTCCCTTGTGGGAGAGTGGAGTACCAGAGGCCATAATTTCAAAGTAAGGGGTCGCCCATTTAAGACAAAGGTGAGCCGGAAGTTTCTTCCCTCAGTAGGTAGTGAATCTGTGGAATTCTTTACCTCAGAGGGCTGTAGAGACTGAGCCATTAAGTATGTTGAAGACGGAGATAGAGATAGACAGACTTTTAATCAGTAAGGGAATCAAAGGTTATGGAGATCAGGCGGGAAAGTAGAGGTGAGGATTATCATATCAGATCAGCCCTGTTCTCACTGAATGATGGAGTAGTCGCAATGGGCTGAATGGCCTACTTCTGCTCCAAAGTCTTATGGCCTGCCTTGTACCGCCAGCCCTTCCCCCCCTTGGTGACATGGACTTGGCTCTGGCTGCACTCCCCAGAGAAATCACCACTTGCCATTCAGCACTGAAAAGGGTGGGACAGCAGGGTGCACTCAGCGGACCCCTGCACTACATGTCTGTTCCTGCTCAACTGTCTGGTGCTATAATAATTGCAAGTTGTTGTTGTTAGAGTACAATATTTATACAGTGGCCTGTGATGGAGGTAGTGGGAGGGGGAGGTGCAACATACGTTACATAGGACGATTCAGCACTGCATTGGTGGAAAGGTTTTAAACGTCCCTCACTGCATGAGCAGATGCTTCATCTTGTCCTCGCAGTGATTACCGAGGCTGAAAGGGATTATAAATTGGAGTATTTCAATGTACTTCACTGATCCTTAAAAGGTCAGAATTAAAATCCATCAGCGACAAGTCAAAATAGGCAGCTTTTTTTCCAGTTATAAATCTTTCAGGAGATAAACAGATTTGGCGAAAGGAATGATTTGACTTGCTTGGTATGACATAATTTATGTAGCAATCTCCAAAATCACTTAATTGGCTGTGAAACGTTTTGGAACACCCTGATGTCACGAAAGGCGCTATATAAATGCATGTCAATCTTTTTATGTCGCTGGTGTTGTAATTGTTGAACTCCACTAAATTTCTTCCAATGGTACGAGGGCAACACGGTAGCACAAGTGGCTAGCACTGTGGCTTCACAGCTCCAGGGTCCCAAGTTCGATTCCCCGCTGGGTCACTGTCTGTGTGGAGTCTACACGTTCTCCTCATGTCTGCGTGGGTTTCCTCCGGGTGCTCCAGTTTCCTCCCACAGTCCAAAGGCGTGCAGGTTAGGTGGATTGGCCATGCTAAATTGCTCTTAGTGTCCAAAAAGGCTAGGAGGGGTTATTGGGTTACGGGGACAGGGTGGAAGTGCGAAGGCTTAAGTGGGTCAGTGCAGACTCGATGGGCCAAATGGCCTCCTTCTGCACTGCATGTTCTATGTTCTATGATACAAGCCCCCACAGTATCAAACGTATGAGAACAAGATTATTACTAGTGCTGGCACACTTTAAAGTTTGAAAGAAAATTCACAAAAGCTGATAGGTTCTGGCTCATGCCCAAAACATAAAGCCTCCTTTTGGATGGAAATACCCATTAAGGCAGGTTTGGTGGGTATTTCCAATCTCATCTTGTTTAGTTTCAGTTTTACGGTGTTTTCCAGGGCCTTAGGTTGGAGTCAATTTGAGGGCCGATCATTTATCCATAGTAATCATCTCTTTTACGTGCTCTTGAGTATGTCAACTTTGGATGTGTCTCGTAAAGCAAAAACATTGGCCCATAAGTGACCTAGTCCTATCGTCAGGACTTCATTATTGATGGAAATGTTGCCATCACACTTTACACCCCCAGTTCTCAGGAGACTCAAGCAGTCTTTATAAGTAATGGATGCTCAGAAATCAAGGTCAGGATTCTTCATGGTGAGTCCGCCCCACTACCGCTGCTAGCAGGGACGTGGAGAATTTGCCCCGCTGTTCACTGGAAGCAGGATTCTCTATTCCTGCCACTTATCAATGGGACTTCCCATTGAAAATACCCCACACCACTGGGAAACCCGCTGTCGTGATCTGTACATCTGTACATACATCTGCACATACACCAGGGACTACAGACAGATGTCACAGCCACAGCATCACTAGAGGGCAGCATCAGAGATGGGTATAAAGGGTCCAGCCCAAGGGAGGATCCGCCTCTTTCAGAAGCATAGGGCTAGTGAGCAGCAGTAGACAGAGACAGCTCAGCATAGGCAGTTTACCTTAGCTTCACTGGTCATACCTCTTGACTGTATTATATCTGGAAACAGAACGAACCCACTGAATAAAGTATTTGTGTTAACTGGAAGTCTACAATCTTTATTCAGACTTAGAGAATAACATACCCGCAGGCGGGGGTGCGCTACTGACGGGACCAGAAATCCTGCACCAGCAAACGGCCAGAATATCCCGTCCCAATGATTCTGCTCTTATTATACTTTTTACAGCGGTTTTGATATAACCGAGGAATTTGATTGGCCATTTCAGAAGGCAGTTAAGGACCTAGAGTCACATGTAAACTAAATCAGAGTTCATTCCCTAAAGTACACTCATGAACCAGGTTGCAGTGATATCATGGTTGTGATGTTATTTACCGACTGACCACTAGGAGTCTCAGTATATAAGTGAATGTTAGAGGCAGGTGACCTCAGACTGACGAGGGAGCTGGGAGAGAGACCGTGGTTTATGCATGTTCATACTGTTATTCATCTGTTGTTTTGTATATAGTTGATCCACAGTTAATGTTAACAAATCGTTTCGAGCTTTAGCTACAATTGTTATTGTAATATAAATCAGGCCATCCGACAACAACATTACACAGGTGGCCTTTTCAGACAATCTGTTAGTTTCATGATCACCATCACTGATACCAGCTTTCTATTTATTGGTTTGAAAACTGAATTCCAATCTGCAAACTGCTAAGGTGGGGTTTGGACTTAGTGCCCTAATTATTATTCCAAGTTCCGAGTTGTGAGTCCACTCACAGAAACCATTACGTTACCATCCCCCTACTATCCCCCAGTTACAGCAACTAGAGTAAGGTTCATCTAAACGCTGACCCCAGTCTACTTGTACCAAATGACTCTGCCTGAGGATGAAACTTAAACAAAAAGGTTTTTGTGCCCAGGCAAAAGAGCTTCTGGCCATTGACCTGCCAGTCAGGAAATTGATGGGAGTAGGTTAACGTGACATATGACCATTGAAATCAATCAGAAAACTATATTGGACAGGATTAAAACTTGGTGTTTGCCCAATCTTGTCTGATTCCTGACCACAAGATACAACAATTATTGTGCCTAATGTCATGAACCACGCTGATGTTATTGGCGAGGGTATGCCAGCTTGGAACATCGGCTTGTGTGGTGTATAGTTTTGGGTTATAACCTGCCTGATTACCACTGGCTGGGGACTAATGGCAATCCCACAATCTTTAGGGAGTATGAGCTTCCCCAATGAGGGGGGGCGGAGAAATCATTAGCAGAGTCCCTGCATAAATAGAGCTGGCCAATATGGAACCAGCTGGAGAGGAGTGAGCAGCAAGAGAGTACCGCTGCTGCTGTTGTATATGTAATTGTAAATAAATGTTATTTCTTTCTATTCTACAAACTCGTGCTGGATTCTTCGTGGCCATCACAAAATTTTGTTTTTGGAATGGTGTGAGCAGTCTAGTAAAACCCCAGCCCAGTCATCATGTAACAATTAAAGACTACTTATTAAATTAAAGAAAAGTCTGGTCCGGATTATACTACGCGAAGACAATTAAGTATAAGAATTAGTAAACATGCACACAGTTTATGTAGAAGATACCCCTTGTTCCAAAATATATCTATGATTCTTCAACTTCTTAAGACTTTGCTTTTCCCCAAATAACATCCAAATTCAGTAAATCTATAAATTAAATCAGCTTATAATTACCACACAATCGGTGGGCAGCACGGTAGCACAGTGGGTAGCACTGTTGCTTCACAGCTCCAGGATCCCAGATTTGATTTACTGCTTGGGTCACTGTCTGTGCAGAGTCTGTACATTCTCCCTGTGTCTGCGTGGGTTTCCACCGGGTGCTCCAGGTTCCTCCCACAAGTCCAGGAAGACGTGCTGTTAGGTATTTTGGACATTCTGAATTCTCCCTCTGTGTACCCGAACAGGCGCCGGAATGTGGCGACTGGGGACTTTTCACAGTAACTTCATTGCAGTGTTAATGTAAGCCTACTTGTGACAATAAAGATTATCATTAGAGGGTTGATGATCAAATCTTCCAGTTTCCATTATCTCTGCACATCCTACAGATAATATAGCAGTAAACACACCTGTGTTGCACTGACATGGGAACTGGGCTATCTAGGGATCAGCACTGACTTGAATCAGAGAATGGTACAGCACAGAAGGAGACCTTTCAGCCCATTATGTCTGTGTGAGCTCTTTGAAAGAACTTTCCAATTGACACTCCTCCCCTGCACCTGCACCTTCCCCAGAGCCCTGCAAAACGTTCCCCTTCAGGTATTTATCCAATCTCCTTCTGAAAATTAATATTGAATCTGCTTTCACTTTAGTCCTGCCGGTACTGTGCAATTATTCAGTAATTACTTGTGCTACAGGTCACCATGTCTGCGCAGTAGTTCAGACAGAGCATTCCCCAGCTGACAGCGACCATTATGGTTCATGTTTGCTTTCTTGGTATGCTCCCTGTCCCTCAGTAAAGGGCATTCCTTCAGCCCTGGACTTTGTTCCCAGTTGTGGTCTCAGCTGCTGCCGGTATGAAGTGTAAACACTGCATACCTTAGTTCAAATAGAGAATCTTCGCAACAGTGACATACCAAACAATTGGTGTTAGCCCAGCGCACAAAACTGGTTCAATCTTCGCTTGAAACATGTTGTACTGACTCTTCCACCTGGACTGCAGATAAATTCTATTAGTTCATCTTCCAATTGTAGAACTTTATGCAATGGGAGCAAATTGCCAGTGTAGTGCGTCATGGGTTTGGAAGGTGGTGTCTAAGGAATCTTGATGAGTTGCTGCAGTGCATCTTATAGAAGGTACCTGTGGCTGCCACTGTTTGTTGGTGGTGGAGGGTTTGAATGTTTGTGGAAGGGGGAGAAATCAGGCAGGCTGCTTTTTCCTGGATGGAGTCGAGCTTCTTGAGTGTTGTTGGAGCTGCACTCATCCAGGCAAGTGGAGAGTATTCCATTACATGCCTGACTTGTGCCTTGTAGATTGTGGACTGGATTTGCGGGGGTCAGGAGGTGAGTTACTCTCTGTAGGATTCCTAGGCTTTGACCAGCCCTGGTAGCCAAAGTATTAATGCGGCTAGTCCAGTTCAGTTTCTGATCAATGGTAACCGCTGTGGGGGATTCAGCGATGGTAATTCCATTGAATATCAAAGGGCAGTGGTTAGATCCCCTCTTGTCGGAGGTGGTCATTGCCTGGCACTTGTGGTGCAAATGTAACTTGCCTCTTGTCAGCCCAAGCCTGCATACTGTCCAGGTCTTGCTGCATTTGGACATGGACTGCTTCATTTCTTAGGAGTCGCGAATGGTGCCGAACATTGTGCAGACATCCGGAAACATCCTCAGTTCTGACCTTATGATGGAAGGGAGGTCATTGATAAAGCAGCTGAAGATGGTTGGGCCTCAGACACTACCCTGAAAAACTCCTGCAGTGATGTTCTGGAGCTGAGACGATTGACATCCATCCACCACAACCATCTTCCTTTGTGCCAGGTATGACTCCAACCAGCGGAGGGTTTTCCCCCTGATTCCTATTGACTCCAGTTTAGCTAAGGCTCCTTGATGCCATACTCGGTCAAATGTTGACTTGATGTCAAGGGCAGTCACCCCCACCTCACCTCTGGCATTCAGCTTCCATTTTTCTCACTATTAACTGTTCTTTTGTAGATCGGGAGAAGAATATGCATAAAGAATAGCAAGGGAGCAAACAGTGGCTTAGAGGTCAACTGTCAGCTTTGATTCCGTCAGTGGCACTGCTGTGTCGTGCTGCACTGTTGGGGGAGCCACTTTTCTGATGAGATACTAAAATAGGACTCTCCTTAACTTCCCATTCTTTTCTCAAGTTCTCTTGAATGTAATAAAAGGGTATCTGGCATCGAAAGGGTTAATGTGGGATTGGTGAAACAATGCCACTCAGTGTGATATAAAGAGACACTCAAACTGAGACTAGGACAAGCTATTCAGCCTGTTGTGCCTGCTCCGCCATGCAATACAATCATGGCTAATCAGACACTTTGGTACCTTTTATACCCACTATCCCCATAACCCTTTACACTTTTGTTAATCACAAATTCATCAATCTCTAACTTAAACATACTTAATGACTGAGCTTCCATAACCCTCTGGGGTAGAGAATTCCAAAGATCCACAACCCTCTGTGGAAAGGAATTTCTCCTCATCGCGGTCCTAAGTGGCATCCCCTTTATTTTGAAACTGAGTCCCTTGGTTTTAGATTCTAGCAACTACCCTGTCTATCCCTTTTTGTCGGTTTCAAGAAGATCACCTCTCATTCTTCCAAACTCTAGGGAATACAGCCCAAGTTTGTCCAATCTCTCTTCATAACACAGTCCCACCATCCCTGGAACAAGTTTTTAAAAAAATGTTTTATTGGATTTTTTAACAAACTATATTTACAGTTATGCGCACAGAATAAAATATATACATATATACAGAAAAGAGGGGAAAAAAAGAAAAAACAAAAAAACAAACAAAACAAAACTGGTATGATATTGTGCACATGCTCAACAAAAGCAACTCTGTACAGTTAGCAATATTATTTTTAACAAATATGTAAGCACCTGTTTGTGAGTGGGGGGTGGGGGGGACTGCGGAGGTACATATACATTTGGGTGCCGGAGAAACAATTACATTAGTTATGTCCAATACAGAGGGCAATACGAGAATGGATCTGGTGTTGGTGTTGTTTGTTGCTTCTCCCAGGCGGTTTTTGCTGCCGTTGTCGTCGCGCGTTCATCTCCGCTTCGGCCGTTCGTCCCGTCTTTCACCCATATTTTCCTTGTTCTCTGTTACTGTATTTGCCAAGTTTGTTGTTGTTTCCCATGCTCTCCTTCCAGCTATCATACCTTTGCCCACCTCCCTCCTCTCTGGTTCCCCTCTATTGTTCCCTGTCTCCTCCCTCTTTCCCCCCCCCCTCCCCCTTCTGCCCCCCTTCCCCCCTCCCCTTCTCCTGTGGTTCGCCTTTCTTTTCTCTTAGGTTTAGCTGCTATCCGCCCCCCCCCTCCCGGTCTATCCCTCCCTCTCATGTCTTGACTACTTTCCCCTGATTCTTGGCTACTTGGCTATTCTTCTGCTTGTCATTGGCCACAAACAGGTCCCGGAACAATTGGGTGAATGGCTCCCACGTTCTGTGGAAGCCGTCATCCGACTCTCTGATGGCGAATTTGATTTTCTCCATTTGGAGAGATTCTGGGAAGTCGGACAGCCAGTCTGCAGCTTTGGGTGGTGCTGCTGACCGCCAACCGAAGAGGATTCTGAGGCGGACGATCAGGGAGGCAAAGGCAAGGGCATCCGTCCTCCTCCCCAGGGATAGGTCCGGCTGGTCTGAAACCCCGAAGACCGCCACTTTCGGACATGGCTCCACCCTCCTCCCCACCACTTTGGACATTGCCTCGAAGAAGGCTGTCCAATACCCCGCAAGTCTGGGGCAAGACCAGAACATGTGGGCGTGGTTGGCCGGGCCTCCTGGCACCGTTCACATCTGTCCTCCACCTCCGGGAAGAACCTACTCATTCGAGTTCTTGTTAAGTGGGCTCTGTGTACCACTCCTAGTTGCGTCAGGCTGAACCTTGCGTACATGGAGGTGGAGTTGACCCTATGCAATGCTTCGCTCCAGAGTCCCCACGCTATTTCAATCCCCAGGTTTTCCTCCTATTTCTTTCTTGTTGCGTCCAGTACGGTGTTGGCCCTTTCTACTAGTTGTTCACACATGTCGCTACAGTTCCCTTTATCTAGGATGCTTGCGTCCAGTAACTCTTCCAGCAATGTCTGTCCTGGCTGTTGTGGTACATCCTTATCTCCTTTCGTCAGAGGTTTTTGTGTTGCAGGTATCTTAGCTCATTCCCCCTGGCTAGCTGGAGTTTCTCCGTCAGTTTGTCCAGTGTTGCGATCCTGCTGTCCATATATAGGTCCCTAACTGTCAGTGTCCTTCTGTCCTGTCCTTTTAAAGGTGGTGTCAGTCAGCACTGGTGCGAACCTATGGTTGTTGCAGATGGGAGCTTTGTCCGATATTTTGGCAAGGCCAAATTGCTGCCGTAGTTGGTTCCAGGACTGGAGGGTGGCTATCACCACCAGGCTGCTGGAGTGTTTTTTGGGTGGGGATGGGAGTGCCGCCATGGTGAGGGCCTGGAAGGAGGTCCCCTTGCAGGAGGCCTCCTCCGCACACACCCACTCTGTTTCTAGCTCCTTGATCCCTCCCCTATTCACTCGGCTGTCGCCGCCCAGTGGTAGAATTGTAGGTTTGGGAGGGCTGCCCCCCCCCCCCCCCCCCCACCCCCGGTCGTCGTCCCCATACGAATGCCATGATTAGTTTGTCTAGTGCTTTGAAAAAGGCCTTGGGGGCTGTAGATCGGGTTAGATCTAAACAGGAAGAGGTACCTGGACAGTACATTCATTTTAATCGTCTGGACTCTCCCCGGGAGGGAGAGTGGGAGTGTGTTCCATCTTTGCAGGACTTATTTTACTTCCTCTGTCAGACTGGTGAGGTTCCATTTATGGATCCCTTTCGAGTCATGGGCTATTTGGATCCCCAGGTAGCGGAATTTGAGTCGGGCTTGTTTAAACGGCAGTCCCATTAGTGCTGCCCCCCCCCCCCCCCCCCTCCCGACTTGTGGGTATACCGGGAAGATCTCGCTTTTGCTCATGTTGAGTTTGTAGCCCAAGATGGCGCCAAACTCTTTCAGGAGCGCGATGATTCCGTCCATGCTGCTTTGTGGGTCCGAAATGTAGAGGAGCAGGTCATCTGCATAGAGTGAGACTCTGCTCTCTGCCTCCCCTTCGGATCCCCCTCCAGCTTTTTGCTACTCTGAGAGCAGTTGCTAATGGCTCGATCGCTAGAGCGAACAGCATCGGGGACAGTGGGCATCCTTGTCTGGTGCCCCTGAGCAGATGGAAGTATCGGGAGTTGGTGTTGTTGGTCCGTACGCTCACCATGGGAGCGTTGTATAGGAGCTTTACCCAGGAGGTGAATCCTGTTCCAAACCCGAACCGCTCCAGTACCTCTATGCGGTACTTCCATTCGACCCTGTTGAAGGCCTTTTCTGCGTCCAGGGAGACGATCACCTCTGGTATTCTCTCCCCGGATGGGGTCATTATCACGTTCAGCAGGTTTCTGATGTTCGAGGTTAGTTGTCTACCTTTGACAAAGCCCGTCTGGTCCTTTGCGACCACCTCTGGTACGCAGTCTTCTAGCCTTTTGGCTAGGATTTCAGCCAGTATTTTGGCATCTGTGTTCAGCAGTGTATGAGCCACATTCCTTTATCTTTCTTAGGTATTAGCGATATTGAGACCTGTGCTAGCATAGGTGGCAGTGTGCCCCTTGCCAGCGAGTCTGTGAACATCTCCCGCAGGTGCGGGGCCAGTGCTGTCGCAAGTTTTTTGTAGAAGTCAGCCGGGAACCCGTCTGGCCCTGGAACAAGTTTGATAAACCTTCATTGCACTCTCTCCATGGCAATAATACCCTTTCTGAAATAAGGAGACCAAACCTGTACACAGTACTCCAGGTTGGGTCCAGCCAAGCTTCTCTACAACTGAAGCAAGATCTCATTACTCCTGCACTTGAATCCTCTTGCGATAAAAGCTAATATTCTATTAGCCTTCCTAATAGCTTGCTGCACCTGCATATTAACCTAAAATAACTTATGGACAAGGACACCTAGGTCCCTTTGGACATCTACACCATCTAATTTCTTATCATTTAGGAAATACTCTGCACACCTGTTCTGACTACCAAAGTGGATTACTTCACAATTTTTCACATTATATTCCATCTACCATGCTCTTGGCTACTGACTAAGTCTGTCCAAATCCTCTTGTAGCTAGGGTCAGTTATGGTCTGGACAGAGGCTTGTGTAGAAACAAACATGAAGATAGCTCATAGTTTAGACGATATCATGTTCAAACTGGTGTTGTATGAATCAACACTGAGGCCTGAATTTGTCACCCATTGGGCATGTACATTCAGCAGGCTCACAAGTGGGCACAATGTGCATTCCTCGACGTAGTCGGCCCCAGAGTGTGACTTCACATTGGCTGGTCCCGCCAGTAGCAGACTTCCGTCCGTGGGTTTCAATCGGAATTCCCATTGACAGTGGTGGATTCAGAGAATTCCACCACCAGTGAATGGCATGCCGCTTCCTGTCACCAGGAAACACGTGGCTGGGAGGCCGGAGAATCCTGCCCAAGGTAATTTGCAAAAGAAGCAAAATGTGATGGGAGAAATACATTTTCACACAACGAGTGGTTCGGGTCTGGAATGCACTGCCTGGAAATGTGGTGGAGGCAGGTTCAATTTAGAGGGCGTTAGATGATTACTTGAATAGAAATAATGTGTAGGGGTATGGGGAAAAGGTAGGGGAATTGCACTAAGTCACAATGCTCGTTTGGAGAGCCGGTGCAGACACAATGAGCCAAATGGCCTCCTTCTGCACTGTAACAATTCTGTGGTTCTATAATTCTGTGAGGTAGGTTTTAAGCAGCAAATTAAAGGAGGAAATGGAGGTAGATAGTTGGAGAGATGGAGGTAGATATTTGGAGAGTTGGAGGTAGATAGTTGGAGAGATGGAGGTAGATAGTTAGAGAGGTGGAGGGAGGGAATTCCAGAGTTTAGGGCCCAGGCACCAATGATGGAGCAAAAGAAATCAAGGATGTGTAAGAGGCCTGAATTGGATGAGCGCAGGGATCTTGGAGCGTTGTGTGGTAGGAAAAGAGAAAGGAAGAACGAGGTCATGGAGAGATTTGAAAGCAAGGTCAAAAATGTTGACGTTGAATTGTTCCATACCAAGAGCCAACAAAGGTTAGCTGGTATAGGACTGATGGGTGAACAGGACAAGTGTTCCTTCCCTATCAATACCCATAAGTAGTAGAGCACTTTCCACCTCAATGCTCATGATGCTCCACCTCTTCACTACTTCTATCACACAGCAAATGATGTTCATTCTGCGAGGTCAAAGCTATTGTCTCTCCATTTCTGACAATACATTTCCATCCAATATGTGTTAGCCTAGTCTGTGCACAGCCTCCTGTCCTGTCGTAACCAGAGCTATGTTTTAGACCCTCACACACATCACCAATGACAAACTAAGGCTATCTAAACAAGGTGGCTCATCTCCATTCCAACTCTAATCTTCTCATTTCCAAACCTTCTAGTGATACTTTCAGCACGTATTGCCACAGCACCTTTCATAGAGTTTTATTTGTCAAGTATTTAGCAAACCCCCCAACCCAACCAAAATGAATTCCTCTCGGTCATAACACCAGGCTCCTCAATGAGTTCCAATGAGTCACTATTTTTCAAAACTTTTCTTGCATTTACTCACTTCAAGAACCACCTCAGTGTATCTGTGCTGTACCCTCTATATTGCCTCACAATCCTTCTATGGACCCATAACTGCACAGAGTGCGCATTTATATTTGGCTTTTATATTCCATCGGGGCGAATTTCCTTTCTGGGGTAGGGAACCTTTAATTAAAGATGAAATTACTGAACAAGCAGAGAAAATAATTAGAAGCCAACATAAATTTTAGTATCCTTACTCATTGTGTTGGTCTGTCGACAGACATCTGCTTTTCTTTCACTCCCATTAATTTAAATCTCTTTATTATTTGAGCTCTTGTTATATTAACTTTTTCTGAGTCTCTTTCTTTGTGTACAGCATCCCAATATTCATTTATTCCTTCACCAACACTACAAATCTGCCCATTTTCTGAGCGGATGTGAAATTTTAAATGGAATATAGGACCGAGTGGGCCATTTCAGCCTATTGAACATGCTCTTCCGTGACTGATTATTCAATAGACAAGAGATTCTTCTCCGATCACCCCCCTCCACAGGAAGAATTATAAAGTATTTACAGCACATGCACAGGTCGTTCGGCCCATCCAGTCCCTGTTGGTGCTTATTCTCCACCCGAGCCTCCTCCTATTAACATAGTCTTCTGTGACTTTCTCCTTCATGTGTTTATCTAATGTCCCCTTAAATGCATCTATCCTATTCAATTGAACCAGTCCATATGATATGATTTCCACATTCTCACCACTCTGGGTAAAGTCATCTCTCCTGGCTTCCTTTGCTGATTGCCCCTTTAAGGGTAACACAGCAGAGTTAATATCATATGGCCTGCGTAACCAATTAGGGCTCTTTGGAATTATCCCATAATGTGAAAGGTTCCCGGGCAGAGACATTTTGGGATCTAGTTACAGACATGTGGCTGCTGGACAATTCTAATTAATAAATACCTTTTGTGTTCACGGATGAAGTCTGTGAAAGTACACCTTTACATCTGGTGATGAGGATAAATTATCCTGACAGTACCTCTGGCCCGACACCTGTGAGTATCCGGTTTTAATTGAAGTCTGAAAAAAAAAGTACACGCCAAAATGCCTTGCTTTGGGCGAATACATACAATTGGCTCCACCACAGAAGACTGGATAAAATTGAGTGCCTTGGGTATTATCTCCAAGAAAATGAGGAAATGGAACTCAGAATCTTATTCACAGTCTTACAACCCCAAGCATGCCAATTCAAAATAATTTAATGAGCGAGTAGATTTAGTGAAAGCTCAATTGTAACCTCAACTATCAGTCATACTCCAGAGATTCGAATTTAATTTGAGGGCGAGAGCCCCAGGTGAATCGATTGCGACTTACATTGCTAACCTGAAGGCGTTACGGGATAGGTTAGGCCGTGTTGTGGACAACGATGCTATTCAACGCAGATTGATTGCAGAGGTCGACATAAATTTTAAACGAGTAATGCAGATAGCACTGGCCATAGAAAGTGCTGAAAAAGCTGCAGATGAGCTGTAGAAAGGCACTGTTCACCAGTTAGGGCAGGAATCTGCAGCCAGCACTGGCGCCAAAACCACTGGAGCAGCTGTGAAGCGGGAAACAATTTCAGTCACCAACAAAACAAAAAGGGTACAGAATAAGCAATCTGTAATGCTTAAAGTGGAATATTACAAATCTGGAGGTAACCACACTCGTGAATCATGTCGGTTTAAGGAGATCGTGTTTTTATTGTCAGAGAAGAGGACATATGTTAAAGCAGTGCAGAGCTCAGTCAAGATTGCCGAGTAATCGACCAACCAAGAATACAAGTATACAATGTAGAAGAGCTTAGCACCAGTGATTCTGTTTATTTTAAAAAGAGGCAAAATAGACCCTATCACTGTAACGCTCCAGGTAAATGGGAAGCCTCAAGATGGAAGTGGATACAGGGCCATCAGCCACCGTTGGGCAAGCATACATTTCAGGATCTAAGAGAGAGAATCCAACCATTGGACTTGAGAGCACTTCTGTCAAGTTAAAGACTGATGAGAGAAGCAATAAAAATAAAAGGTACCACAATGGTACCTGTAAGTTATGGACAACAGTCTACCCAGTGCCCAGTGATAACTGTGACAGGTGAAGGATCAAGCCTTCTCGGCAGCAATTGGCTGAGGAAATCAAGTTGAATTTGGCTGAAAGTTTTCAAGTGGAGGAAGGGAGACTGCCCAAACTGATAAGAAAATACCAAAGCGGACTTCCGGTTTAGGCTATGCCTGGGTAGGTCGCACGTTCGTCAGCTCCGGCCATGAATGGACTTTTGGGCCCTCTTGAGGAGCCCCAGCAGCACTTGGACAACGATTCCCGGTGTGGGAAGGCAACAGTAAGGTTCCCCCAGCACTGCATGGAGTGGACCAGGAGTGGAGCGGTCAGAAAAGTGATCTTGGAGAAGAGAGGAGAACGGGCGTGAAAAAGTAAGATGGCGGCGGGCGGAGACCAGGCAGCGTGGGCGCGGGAGCAGCAGGAGTTCCTGAAAAGCTGCTTTGCGGAGCTGAAAGCAGAGATGCTGGCCCCAATGAAAGCGTCGATTGAGAGGCTGGTGGAGACCCAGAAGGTTCAAGGGACGGCGATTAGAGAGGTGCAGCAGAAAGCCTCTGAAAACGAGGACGAGATTCTGGGCCTGGCGGTGAAAGTGGAGGCGCATGAGGGGCTGCATAAAAAGTGGCAGGAAAAGTTTGAGGACCTGGAGAACAGGTCGACGAGGAAGAATCTCCGGATTCTGGGTCTCCCTGAAGGGGTGGAAGGGTCCGACATCGGGGCATATGTATCCACGATGCTGAATACGCTAATGGGCGCGGGAGCCTTCCCGAGGCCCCTGGAACTGGATGGGGCTCACAGAGTCCTGGCAAGGAGGCCTAAGGCATATGAGCCGCCTAGGGCCGTAGTGGTGAGGTTTCACCGCTTCACGGACAGAGAGTGCGTCCTGAGATGGGCGAAGAAAGAACGGAGTTAGCAGGTGGGAGAATGCAGAGATCCGCATCTACCAAGACTGGAGCGCAGAGCTGGCCAAGAAGAGGGCAGGATTCAACCGGGCCAAGGCGGTTCTTCACCGAAAGGGGGTGAAGTTCGGGCTGTTGCAGCCAGTGCGATTGTAGGTCACTTTTCAGGACCGCCACCATTATTTCGATACGCCGGAGGAGACATGGACCTTTATTCAGAACGAAAAATTGGACTCGAACTAATGGTTTGCTGTGGGTTTTGGGAAAGCTGGGGAGTGGGAAGGAGTGATTGGATGTGATGTGTTTTTTAATGGGCATGGGTATGGTTTTGGAGGGGCCGCTTCTCGCATTCGAAGGGTGGAGGGGGGCAGGAGGCCCTTGGTCGTTGGGAATTGGGGAGAGGCTGCAGGAGAAAGGAGCTGCGCCACAGGGGGCGGGGCCGGCCCAGGTAGAAAATCGCGGGCTTTTTTCCCGTACTAAAGAAGGGGGGGCGTGGCCCGACAGGAGGGGCGGTGCCGGAGGGGTGTCCGTATCGACTTGAAGGGGGAGGGGGGACTTTGACGGCGAATCTAAACGGGGGATCACTGGCAGAGGCGGGAGCGGCTGGGGTCAGCAGGAGTCAGCTGACTTACGGGAGTGCAATGGGGGGAGCAAGGGGGCTAGACAGTTTTCTAGCCGGGGGCGGGGCTGGGGGGACTGGGTTGCTGCTGCATTGACCTAAGGGAAGCTGGAGGTAAGAGGGAGAGTCGGGGCAGGGGTCCTCTGCCTGGGGGACTGGAGAGTGCGGGAGGCGTGGGCACGTGGCTGGCCTAAGAAAGGAGGTGGCTAGTTGGCAGGGGGCGGGGGGGGGGGGGGGTGGGGGGGGGGGGGGCGCAGCGGGCAGTCCCCCGATCTGGCTGATCACGTGGAACGTGAGGGGCCTGAACGGGCCGGTCAAGAGGGCCGGGATGTTCACGCACTTAAAGGGACTGAAGGCAGACGTTGCTATGTTGCAGGAGATGCACTTGAACGTGGTGGATCAGATCAGGCTGAGAAAAGGATGGGTGGGGCAGGTCTTTCATTTGTGTCTGGATGCGTAGAATAGAGGGGTTGCAGTCCTGGTGAGTAAGCGGGTGTCGTTCGAGGCACTGAACATTGTGGCTGATAATGGGGGTCGATATGTGATGGTGAGTGGTAGGCTGCAGGGGACCCGGGTGGTGCTGGTGAATGTGTATGCCCCAAATTGGGATGATGCAGGGTTCATGAAGCGCATGCTGAGTCGGATCGCGGATCTGGAAGCGGGGAGCCTGATAATGAGGGGGGACTTTAATACGGTACTGGACCCGGCACTGGACCGATCCAGGTCGAGGTCGGGCAAGAGGCCAGCTGCGGCTAAGGTTCTCAGGGGGTTTATGGATCAGATGGGGGGAGTGGATCCGTGGAGGTTTGCTAGGCCGGCGGCCTGAGAGTTCTCCTTTTTTCTCCCACGTGCAGAAGGCCTATTCACGGATAGACTTCTTTGTGGTGAGCAGGGCACTGATTCCAAAGTGGAGGGAACGGAATATTCGACCATAGCGATTTCGGACCACTCCCCGCACTGGGTGGAGTTGGAGTTGGGGGAGGAAAGGGACCAGCGCCCGCTGTGGCGCTTGGACGTGGGACTGTTGGCAGATGAGGAGGTTTGTGGGCGGATCCGGGGGTGCATTCAGAGATACATAGAGGCCAATGATAATGGGGAAGTACCGGTTGGTGTGGCTTGGGAGGCTCTGAAAGTGGTGGTTAGGGGAGAGTTAATCTCAATTAGGGCTCACAGGGAGAAGAGAGAGAGGACGGAGAGGGAGAGGTTGGTGGGGGAGATATTAAGGGTGGATAGGAGGTATGCGGATTCCCCTGAAGAGGGGCTGCTGAAGGAGCGACGGAGCCTCCAAACGGAATTTGATTTGTTGACCAAGGGGAAAGCTGAGACCCAGTGGAGGAAGGTGCAGGGGGCAGTATACGAATATGGGGAGAAGGTGAGCCGGATGCTGGCGCATCAGCTACGCAAGAAGGAGGCGGCGAGGTAATTGGAGGAATCAGGGACAGAGGGGGGAACACGGTGCGGAGTTCGACTAAAATAAATGAGGTATTCAGGGATTTCTATGGGAACCTGTATAAGTCAGAACCCCCGGAAGGGGGGCCGGAGGAGATGCGGCGATTCCTGGACCAATTGAGGTTCCCGAGAGTGGAGGAGGGGCAAGTGGAAGGCCTGGGGGCCCCGATTGGGATAGAGGAGCTGGTTACGGGGTTGGGGAGCATGCAGGCGGGCAAGGCCCCGGGGACTGATGGGTTCCCAGTCGAATTTTACAGGAAGTTTGTGGATCTGCTGAGTCCGCTGCTGGTGAGAACCTTCAACGAGGCGAGGGAGAAAGGGATTCTCCCCCCGACAATGTCTCAGGCGCTGATCCTTAAGCGGGACAAGGACCCGCTGCAGTGTGGCTCGTACAGGCCGATCTCACTCCTTAATGTAGATGCCAAGTTGCTGGCAAAGGTCCTAGCCACGAAGATTGAGGATTGTGTCCAGGGAGTGATACACGAGGACCATACGGGGTTCGTGAAGGGCAGGCAGTTAAATGCAAATGTGCGGAGGCTCCTGAATGTGATTATGATGCCCTCGGAGGGTAGGGAGGCAGAAGTGATGGCGGCAATGGACGCGGAGAAGGCCTTTGATCGGGTGGAGTGGGAGTACCTATGGGAAGTACTTGGCAGATTTGGGTTCGGGGAGGGGTTCATAGGGTGGGTCAATTTGTGATACCAAGCCCCAGTGGCGAGCGTATTTACGAACCGGCGGAGATCAGAATATTTTAGGTTGCACCGTGGGACGAGACAGGGGTGCCCCCTGTCGTTTGCTTTGGCAATTGAGCCGCTGGCCATGGCATTGAGGGAATCTAGAAACTGGAGGGGGTTGGCCTGGGGAGGGGAGGAACATCGGGTCTCGTTATATGCTGATGACCTGCTTTTGTACATCGCAGATCCAGTGGAGGGGATGGTCAAGGTCATGCGGATCCTTAGGGCGTTTGGGGACTTCTCAGGCTACAAGCTTAACGTGGGGAAGAGTGAGCTCTTTGTGGTGCATGAAAGGGGCCAGGAAAGGGGGCTGGAGGAGCTGCCGCTTAAGAGGGCGGCGAGGAGTTTCCGATATTTGGATATCCAGGTGGCCAGGAGTTGGGGGGCCCTGCATAAGCTTAATTTGGCACGGTTGGTAGACCAGATGGAGGAAGACTTTAGGAGATGGGACGCGTTGCCACTCTCCCTGGCGGGCAGGGTGACAGTCCTCCCTAGGTTCCTGTTTGTGTTCCAGTGCCTGCCCATCCTCATCCCCAAGGCCTATTTTAAGCGAGTAAGCAGGAGCATTATGGGGTTTGTATGGGCAAGTAAGACCCCGAGGGTCAAGAGGCTGTTTCTGGAGCGTAGCCGGGACAGGGTGGGCTGGCGCTACCGAACCTGTGTAGTTATTACTGGGCAGCCAATGTGGCAATGATTCGGAAATGGGTAATGGAGGGAGAGGGGGTGGCGTGGAAAAGTTTGGAGGCGACGTCATGCATGGGCACTAGCTTGGGAGCGCTGGTGACGGTACCTTTGCCGCTATCGCCGATGCAGTACACCACGAGCCCGGTGGTGGCGGCGACATTTAGGATCTAGGGCCAGTGGAGACGGCACAGGGGTGAGTTGGGTGCCTCAATTCGGTCCCCAATATGGAATAATCATAGGTTTGCACCGGGCAGGATAGATGGCGGATTCCTAAGCTGGCATCGGGCGAGAATTAAAAGGATGGGGGACCTATTTATCGACGGGGCTTTTGCTAGCCTGGGGGTGCTGGAGGAGAAATTTGGGTTTCCCCCGAAAACGCTTTTAGGTACATGCCGGTGAGGGCGTTTGTGAGAAAGCAGGTAGGAAAATTTCCGCTGCTTCCTGCATGTAGGATTCAGGACAGGGTGACCTCAGGTGTATGGGTAGGAGAGGGCAAGGTCTCGGCGATCTATCAGGAGTTGCAGGAGACGGAGGCAGCCTCGATGGAGGAGCTGAAGGGCAAGTGGGAGAAGGAGCTGGGCGGGGAACTGGATGAGGGCTTGTGGGCGGAGGCCCTGGGCAAGGTTAATTCCTCCTCATCTTGCGCCAGACATAGCCTGATCCAGTTCAAAGTGGTTCACAGGGCACATATGACAGGGGCGAGGATGTGCAAGTTTTTTGGGGTGGAGGACAGATGCGTGAGGTGCTCGGGGAGCCCAGCGAATCACACCCATATGTTCTGGGCGCGCCCAGCACTAGAGAGGTTCTGGAGGGGCTTCGCAAAGGCTATGTCCAGAGTCTTGGACACTCGGGTAAAACCGAGCTGGGGGACAGCAATATTCGGGGTATCAGATGAGCCGGGAGTACAGGAGCCGAAAGAGGCCGGAGTTCTGGCCTTTGCGTCCTTGGTAGCCTAGAGGAGGATCCTACTAATGTGGAGGGATGCGAAACCCCCAAGCGTGGAGGCTTGGATTAATGACATGGCAGGGTTTATCAAGTTGGAGAGGGTAAGGTTTGCCTTGCGAGGGTCTGTGCAGGGGTTCTCCAGGCGGTGGCAACCGTTCCTAGACTTTCTTGCAGAACGTTAGTTGGAGGTCAAGAGCAACAGCAACCCGGGGGGAGAAGTGGGGGGGGGGGTTTGGCTTGTTTTTATTATTGTAAGGGGTGGTTGCCCCATTTTTGTTCTTAGTTTGTTATATAGTTTAATGTTTAGTGGTTTACGTTGTTGGAGGAAATGGCGTAAGGCTCCCCCTTTTTATTTTTCTTATGTATATTTTCTTACCTTTTTGGAGTGTTTTGTAAAAATTTATTGAAAACCTTGAATAAACATATTTTTAAAAAAAAGAAAATACCAAAGCATCTTCTGTGATGAATTCGGCAAAAATCAAATGGCCACAAGCTAAGATTTATGTGATCCAGAGGTGACTCCCCGATTCTTTAGGGCAAGACCGGTACCATATGCTTTACGACAGAAAGTGGAAACAGAGTTAAATAGATTGGAAGAACTAGGCATTATCCAGCCAGTTCTGTTCTCAGAATTGGCAATGCCTACAGTCCCTATATTGAAACCGGACAAGACCATCCACATCCACCAAAATGGATAACTATCTATTCCCGAGAATTGAATACCTGTATAAAAAGCTGGCAGGAGGTCGATCTTCCACAAATCGGGACATGAATCATGCGCAGCAGCGAATCAAACCTTTTTTGCCAAGGACCCATTTTTACCAATCGGTCATCCGTCAGGACCCAGACCAGCCAACCTTCGCGACCGCGCCAGCCAACTTTGTGGCCCACTATTTTTGCTTACCTTTAATGCACAGGTGAGCCTGCTTATCCTCATGATCTCATTTGCTCTGTCATTCAATGTTACATTTCTTCTAAGGACTTCAGCTGATGAATGACTTCAGCTGGTGAATTAAGTTCTCACTGCAACCTTTGAAAGAAATCAAGAGGTTTGTCCTCAAACTCGCCTTGGAAGTTTTGAGGGTTTTAATCTTTCATTTGCCAGCCCTTCCCTTCATATAACACCCATGGGCTTTGCATCTTGATTTGCATTTGCACAATTAATAAGGCCATGCCTCAAGAAATTATCTTTATGCTGCTTTGATCCTGATTTCAGATTCTTATTACTGAAACAATATAATGGGCTGCAAGGTAAAGCAGAGGAGAATCTCTGGCAACAGCACCCCCCTCCCCAATGCATTCTATGCTCATTTCAAGCAGGAACACACAAACCGTTGTCAACTGCCCCAACAGCCTGGGACATACCATACCTGCGTCACAGCCTCAGAAGTCAGAACGGCTTTCTTGAAAGTGACCCCACGGAAAGCAACGGCTCCTGACGGAGTCCTGGTCATGCACTCAGACCCTGCATGGACCAACTGTTGGGTGTGTTCGTGGACATCTTTTTTTTTAATTTAAAAAAAAAAATAACCCCCCGCCCCCCCCCCCCCCCCACCCCTTGTAACAAAAAAAAAAACGAGAAATTGCGCAGAGCAAGATATATACATGGCAAAATGATATATTTACACAGCTTTGTACACTGGCCCTCACCCGTACGTGCCAGTTTCCCCAACCCTTCATGTTATCTCTTGCTCATCCACCCTCCCAGGCAGTCCCCCCTCCCCACCCCCCCCTCCCAGGACATCCCCGTTCGTGGACATCTTCAACCTCTCCCTACTCTGGTCAGAGTTCCCACCTGCTTCAAGAAGACCACCATCATACTGATGCCAAAGAAGAACCAGGGAACGTGCGTCAATGACTACTGTCCAGTAGCCTTGACATCTATCATTATGAAGTGCTTGGAGTGGTTGGTTATGAGATATATCAAATCCATACTTCCAGAATCTCTTGGATCCACTGCAATTTGCATACCATCGCAACCGGTCCACAGCAGATGCCATCTCCCTGATCCTACGCTCATCCCTGGAGGATCTCAATAACAAGGACTCCTACATCAGACTGCTATTCATTGACTACCGCTCTGCCTTCAACACCAGAATCCAGCCAAGCTCATATCAAAACCCCCAAACCGAGGACTTGGCTCCTCCCTCTGCAACTGGATCCTTGGCTTCCTGACCAATAGACGACAAACGATATTTCCACAATAGTCCTCAATACCGGGGACTCGCAAGGCAGTGTACTTAGCCCCCTACTATACTCCCTATACACATATGACTGTGTGGCAACATTTGGCTCCAACTCCATCAACAAGTTTGCTGATGAAATGACAGTAATGGGTCGGATCTCAAACAACAATGAGTAAGAGTACAGGAGGGAGATAGAGAACCTAGTTGCATGGTACAATGACAACAATCTCTCCCTCAATGTCAGCAAAACGAAGGAGCTGTTCATCGATTTCAGGAAGCAAAGGGTCGTACACACCCCTGTCTGCACCAATGGTGCTGAGATGGAGATGGTCAACAGCTTCAAATTCCTAGGTATGCACATCACCAACAATCTGTCCTGGTCCACCCATGTCAACAATACAACTGAAAGCACAACAGCATCTATATTTCCTCAGGAAACTAAGGAAATTTGGCTTATCCACATTGACTCTGACCAATTTTTACAGATGCACCATAGAAAGCATCCTATCTGGATGCATCGCAGCCTGGTATGGCAACTGCTCATCCCAAGACCATAAGTAACTATAGAGAGTCGTGAACACAGTCCATCCATCACGTGAACCCACCTCCCATCCATTGACTCTGTCTACAGATTCAAAAACAGCTTTTTCCCCGTTGTTATCAGACTCCAGAGTGACCCTCTTAGGGACTGAACTGATCACTCTACACATCTTCTCTACTGTTGTTAGTACTACATTCGATATGCTTCACCCAATGTCTATGTCCATGTAAATTATGTACTTATCAAATCCCCTATGTTTATTTCATGCATGGAAAAATCTGCCTGGATTGTATGCAGAACAATACAGTTCACTGTACCATGGTACACTTGACGATAAATCTAAATCTAATGGGTTGTTCATCAGAGGTCCTGGAACTCACACCAGCACTGCTTTGTCCTGCCATGACTGTCCTGGGAAGCACTCTCCAGCATATTCAGTTGAGAGATACTGATCTCTTTGTGTCTCTGGCCCACTCTTCCTCATTACAAACTGATCTACCTTCAGTTCTTCACACACGACTGTTGCTTGCTTGTGGCAATTACAACATGGAGGAATCTCTTCTCCATGATTTTGTGGCCAAAGCCCGGGTTGCGTGATGTCAATGTATGTGCTAGGCATTTGGCCTGCTCTCTGCCACCACTTGTGGCGGGAGGACTGTGCCGATTTTGTAAAGAAATTTGGTCCTGGGACAGTGCGTTGACATCAGGAAGAGACGGAACTGGGACAGCACGCTGACGTCCAAATCATTAATATATATTGTGAACAGCTGGGGTCCCAGCACTAGTCATGCACTCTGAAAAGGACCCGTTTATTCCCACTCTCTGCTTCCTGTCTGCCAACCAGTTCTCCATCCATGTCAATGCATTACCCCCCAATACCATGAGCTTTAATTCTGCTCACTAATCTCTTGTGTGGGACCTTGTCAAAAACCTTTTGAAAGTCCAGATGCACAATGTCCACTGGTTCACCCTTGTCCACTCTACTGGTCACATCCTCAAAAAATTCCAAAAGATTTGTCAAGCGTGATTTCCCTTTAGTGAATCCATGCTGACTGGGGCCGATCCTAGCCCCACTTTCCAAATGCTCAGAAATTTCATCCTTAATAATTGACTCCAGCATTTTCCCCACCACCGATATCAGGCTAACCGGTCTATAATTCTCTGTTTTCTCTCTCCCTCCATTTTTAAAAAGTGGGGTTACATTAGCTACGCTCCAATCCATTAAGTCTTCCAGAGTCTATAGACTGCTGGAAAATGGTCACCACTGTGTCCACTATTTCTAGGGCTACTTCCTTAAGTACTCTGGGATGCAGAGCATCAGGCCCTGGGGACTTATTGGGTTTTAATCCCATAAATTTCCCCAATACAATTTCCTGACTAATAAGGATGTCCTTCAGTTCCTCCTTCATGCTAGACCCTCTGTCCCCTAGTAGTTCTGCAAGGCTATTTGTGTCCTCTTCAGTGAAGACAGATCCAAAGTAATTGTTCAACTGGTCTGCCATCTCTTTGTTGCCCATTATGAATTCACCTGATTCTAACCGTAAGCGACCTACATTTGTCTTCACCAGTCTTTTGCTCTTCACGTGTCTATAGAAGCTTTTGCAGTCAGTTTTTATATTTCTATTTTCCCTTTCCGAATTAAATCCTTTGTCCTGCTCTGCTGAATTTTAAATTTCCCCCAGTCCTCAGGTTTGCTGCTATTTCTGGCCAATTTATATGCCTCCTCTTTGGCTTTAACACTATTCCTGATTTCCCTTGTTAGCCATGGTTGAGCCACCTTCCCAGTCTTACTCTTGCACCAGACAGGGATGTACAGTTTTTGACACAGCGCTCTTTCTGGCATATCTATGATGAAGATGCTTGCTAGGAGTTGTGCGGTAGCCTGGTATTGATGCTGATATTCGGAAGCTACTCAAGCACTGTCAACAGTGCCAAGTACAACAAAGATTGCCTCCTGCAGCTCCACAGCACCCTTGGGAATGGCCTGAACGGCCATGGGTATGAATCCATATTGATTATGTTGGCCCACTCCTGGGCACAATGTTTTTATTTGTGATCGATGCACATTCTAAATTGATGGACATTTTTGAGGTGAAGTCACCTACATCGCATGCTGCCATCGAAAGATTACGCCAATGTTGTTCAACTAGTGGATTAACTGAAGTCATGGTATCACACAATGGAACCATATTCACAAGCACTGAGTTTCAAAAATTCGCCGCTCTCAACGGTATTAACACATTAGAACTGCTCTTTACCACTCAGCATTAAACGGAGCAGCCGGGAGAGCCATCCAAACTTTCACGTCTGGCCTAAAGAAACTGTTAGGAGGAACCAAGGAGATCAAAATCAAACGATTCATCCTTAGTTATCGTACCACTTCACACACAACTGGAATTCCACCATCAGAATTGAGAGTGAGACTCAGCCTAGTGTTTGCAAATTTGTCAGGGAGGGTAGAAGCCAGCCACAGTACGCAGAAAACACACCATCATTCACATAGTACAGCAGGATCGTTTATGGTAAATGAAGCCGTATATGTGAGAAACTTCGGTAGTGGATCAAGTTGGATCCCTGGAATTATTGTTCCTAAGACTGGGCTCCTTTCATACCAAATGGACGTGGAGGGATGGACATTTCATAAACACGTGGACTACATGAGGAGTAGAGAGATGCTCCAGTCGTGAGCACCGAAGTACCTGATCAACCTGTTATCGACATACCCTAATGTCTCTGTAGCGCACAATGACTTACGAGAGAGACGAGTAGAGATGAAGTCGATGAGGCTTTATTAAGCGAGACTTGTCCCCAGCAGTTCAGCAACAGAATGAAGCGGCGGGGAGAAGCTCGGGTTCTTATACTCCGCCTTCAGGGCGGAGCCAGGAGTCAACCGCCAACCAGGACCCGGGATCTGTCAGCCAATAGCATCACGGCTTCACAGTCCCACATGACCCCTAATACATACTACCACATTCACCCCTTGTTAAAAATGAACCCGGCGGGGTGGTGGTTCGCATGGTGGTAAGGGTTTACAAGGCTGGTCCTGGGAGGAAAATTTCGGGCATGTCATTACAGTTTTAGTAAGAGAAAAAATTTTTTTTTGTTACAGTCCAACAACATTCTTGGTGTCACGCCAATGCCACGAGTCAAGCGGGCGGGCTGGTCTTCCTCGTCGATCGCCTCAGCCCCGGTGGTGGTGCAGGTGCTTGTTCCGGCATTGTCGTCTCCGGGAGCGTTTCGGTGTTTGTTCCTGTTTCACTCCTGGGCGGACACGGGAGGAGGACCGATCCTCCCGGGAAGGGGACGGGCGCGGGGTGCGCCGGTGGCAGGGAGGGGATGATCGGTGTTGGGGGGGTGTGTGTGTTGCCGGCGGGCGCCAGGTCTCGCAGGGAGACCGTGTCCTGTCGGCCGTCGGGGTACGCCACGTAGGCGTACTGCGGGTTCGCGTGGAGGAGGTGAACCCTCTCGACCAACGGGTCCGACTTGTGCGCCCGCACATGTTTCCGGAGCAAGATGGGTCCTGGGGCCGCCAGCCAGGTCGGCAGCGACGTTCCGGAGGAGGACTTCCTGGGGAAGACAAGGAGGCGCTCATGAGGCGTTTGGTTAGTGGTGGTACACAGAAGCGACCGGATGGAGTGGAGAGCGTCCGGGAGGACCTCCTGCCACTGGGAAACTGGGAGATCCCTGGACCGTAGGGCCAGTAGGACGGTCTTCCAGACCGTGCCGTTCTCCCTCTCTACTTGCCGGTTCCCCCGGGGGTTGTAGCTGGTCGTCCTGTTCGAGGCTATACCCTTGCTGAGCAGGAACTGGCGCAGCTTGTCACTCATGAAGGAGGACCCCCTGTCGCTATGGATATATGCGGGGCAACCGAACAGTGTGAATATGGTGCTAAGGGCTTTAATGACTGTGGCCGCTGTCATGTCGGGGCAGGGGATGGCGAAGGGGAAACGGGAGTACTCGTCCACCACGTTCAGGAAGTATGTGTTGAGGTCGGTGGAGGGGAGGGGCCCTTTGAAATCCAGACTAAGGCGTTCAAAGGGGCGGGAAGCCTTGATCAGGTGCGCTCTATCCGGCCTGAAAAAGTGCGGTTTGCACTCCGCGCAGATGTGGCAGTTCCTGGTGACTGTACGGACCTCCTCCACAGAGTAGGGGAGGTTGCGGGACTTTATAAAATGGTAGAACCGAGTGACCCCCGGGTGGCAGAGGTCCTCGTGGAGGGCTTGGAGACGGTCTATTTGTGCGTTGGCACATGTGCCGCGGGATAGGGCATCGGACGGCTCATTCAGCTTTCCGGGACGGTACAAGATCTCGAAGTTGAAGGTGGAGAATCGATCCTCCACCTTAAGATCTTGTCATTTTTAATTTTGCCCCGCTGTGCATTATCGAACATGAAGGCTACCGACCTTTGGTCCGTGAGGAGAGTGAATCTCCTGCCGGCCAGGTAATGCCTCCAATGTCGCACAGCTTCCACTATGGCTTGGGCTTCCTTTTCCACTGAGGAGTGGCGGATTTCTGAGGCGTGGAGTGTTCGGGAGAAAAAGGCCACTGGTCTGCCCGCTTGGTTAAGGGTGGCCACCAGAGCTACGTTGGAGGCGTCGCTCTCGACCTGGAAGGGGAGGGACTCGTCGATGGCGCGCATCGTGGCCTTTGCGATATCCGCTTTGATGCGGCTGAAGGCCTGGCGAGCCTCTGTCGACAGGGGGAAGGTAGTGGTCTGTATTAGCGGGCGGGCCTTGTCTGCATACTGGGGGACCCACTGGGCGTAATATGAAAAGAACCCCAGGCAACGTTTCAGGGCTTTGGAGCAGTGGGGGAGGGGAAATTCTATGAGGGGGCGCATGCGTTCGGGGTCGTGGCCTATTATCCCATTGCGCACTACGTATCCCAGGATGGCCAGCCGGTTTGTGCTAAAAACGCACTTTTCCTCGTTGTATGTGAGGTTCAAGGCGTTAGCGGTCTGGAGGAATTTTTGGAGGTTGGCGTCGTGGTCCTGCTGATCGTGGCCGCAGATGGTTACGTTGTCGAGATACGGGAACGTGGCCTGCAGCCCGTGCTGGTTAACCATTCGGTCCATCTCCAGTTGGAAGACCGAGACCCCGTTCGTGACACCAAATGGGACCCTTAGGAAGTGGTATAGACGCCCGTCTGCCTCAAAGGCTGTGTACTTGCGGTCACCTGGGCGGATGGGGAGCTGGTGGTAGGGGGACTTGAGGTCCACGGTGGAGAAAACCTTATACTGGGCAATCCGATTTACCATGTCGGATATGCGGGGGAGAGGGTACACATCTAGCTGTGTGTACCTGTTGATGGTCTGGCTATAGTCTATGACCATCCTTTGCTTTTCCCCGGTCTTTATTACTACCACCTGTGCTCTCCAGGGACTATTGCTGGCCTGGATTATGCCTTCCTTCAGCAACCGCTGGACTTCAGACCGAATAAATATCCGGTCCTGGGCGCTGTACCGTCTGCTCCTAGTGACGACGGGTTTGCAATCCGGGGTGAGGTTTGCAAACAAGGACGGCGGTTCAACCTTGAGAGTTGCGAGGCCGCAGATAGTGAGTGGGGGTATTGGGCCGCCGAATTGAAATGTTAGGCTCTGCAGGTTACACTGGAAATCTAATCCCAGTAATGTGGGCGCGCAGAGTTGGGGAAGGACGTAGAGCCTGTAGTTTTTAAACTCCCTCCCTTGCACCGTTAGGTTCGCGATGCAGAACCCTTTGATCTCTACGGAGTGGGATCCTGCAGCTAGGGAAATCTTTTGCGTACTTGGACGGATGGTCAGAAAACAGCGTCTTACCGTGTCGGGGTGGATGAAACTTTCGGTGCTCCCGGAGTCGATCAGGCATGGTGACTCGTGTCCGTTGATCAGCACCGTTGTTGTCGTCGTCTGGAGCGTCCGGGGCCGTGATTGATCCAGCGTCACCGAGGCCAGTCATGGTCGTAGTGTCTCGGCGTCTTCTTCGGACCCCGTGGAGCCGTCGATGCTGGGGTCCTTTGTTGTCATCCAAGATGGCGGCGTCCATGAATCGCACGTGGCCGGGGGTGGACAAAATGGCCGCCCCCATGGATCGCACGTGGTCGGGGGTGGACAAAATGGCTGCCCCCATGAATCGCACGTGGCTGGCGAGTCACAAGATGGCAGCGCCCATCCTCCCCTCGTGGTGGCCGGGACCCAAAATGGCGGCGCCCGCGGGTCGCACATGGGGCGCTGGGGGGGTTGGGAAGCGTTTGGGATGCGCTGGGCTCGCTCTTCTCCGGGGATTGCGGCGACCCCCCGGGATGATCTGGGGCGTAATGGCCCTTCTTGCCGCAGCTTTTGAAAATAGCTGCGCGGGCCGGGCAGCGCTGCCGGGGGTGTTTCGCTTGCCCGCAGAAATAGCAGCGGGCCCCCCCGGGATGATCTGGCGCTTTAACCGCACAAGCCTGTGAGGGAGGGGGGGGGTTGTCGCGACGGGGGTCCACGGAGCCCAAGGGGCTGCCGCGTGGTCGGGGCCGTAGGCGCGGGCGTTTTGCGAGGCCACATCTAGGGAAGCTGCGAGGGCCCGTGCCTCTGAGAGTCCTAACGACTCTTTTTCTAAAAGTCTTTGGCGGATTTGGGGAGAGTTCATACCTGCCACAAACGCATAGCGAATTAGCATGTCCGTGTGTTCAATCGCGTTCACCGGCAGGCAGCTGCAGCCCCGTCCCAAAATTAGCAGCGCGGCGTAGAATTCCTCTAACGATTCTCCGGGACTTTGCCGTCTCGTTGCGAGTTGGTAGCGTGCATAGACCTGGTTCACGGGGCGAACGTAGATGCTCTTCAGTGCTGCTAGCGCCGTCGGGAAATCCTCTGCGTCTTCTATGAGAGGGTAAATTTCTGGGCTTACCCTCTATTGCAGGACCTGCAGTTTCTGGTCTTCTGTGATCCGGCCGGGGGCCGTTCGGAGGTAGCCTTCAAAACAAGCTTGCCAGTGTTTAAAAACTGCTGCCGAGTTCGCTGCGTGGGGGCTGATCCGCAGGCATTCCGGGGCGATCCGGAGCTCCATAGTCCTTTAAGCTCGCTTAATAAATTGTAGCGCACAATGGCTTACGAGAGAGACGAGTAGAGATGAAGTCGATGAGGCTTTATTAAGCGAGACTTGTCCCCAGCAGTTCAGCAACAGAATGGAGCGGCGGGGAGAAGCTCGGGTTCTTATACTCCGCCTTCAGGGCGGAGCCAGGAGTCAACAGCCAACCAGGACCCGGGATCTGTCAGCCAATAGCATCACGGCTTCACAGTCCCACATGACCCCTAATACATACTACCACAGTCTCGTGAAAGCAAATAGTGATGATTCACCTGTGCCAGAAGGGGTACCCGTTATTGCCGTTCCTCTTAATGTTAATCCTTTGGAAGCAGCTCAGGCAACAGAATCACGCCGCTCTACAAGAAACAGAAACTTCCCTCAAAGACTCGATTTATAATTGTCCAACTCATGTACATAATGTTTAGTTATTATTTAGGACAGAGTGCATTAGTTATTGAAGATTGTATAAAGGAGTTAAAGGGGATGGGATGTGGTGATTGTCCCTTTAAGGTCAACGCAGCAGAGTAAGTTCACCTGGCCAGGGTGACCAATCAGGATTCAGAGTGTGGTATCACCCCATGGTGAGAAAGGCTCCTTGAGAGCTAGCTACAGCCATGAGACTGCTGTACAATTCTTATTAATAAATAGCTTTTGTGTTCACAAATGAAGTCTGTGAAAGTACGTTTTTATATTTCTCTATTGAATTTATTAGTGGCCATCTTATACTTATGGCCCCTAGTTCTGGTCTTGCGTGCAAGTGGTCTATATCTTCTCCATCTCGAAGCTGTCAAACCATTTAATAATTTTAGAGAACTCTGATCAGGTTACCTATCTCACCTTCTAATTCCTAGAACAAAGAACCCCAAGTCTGTTGAATCTTTCCTGAAGCAACAGTGGAAAGACACAGGCAAAAGCATAGTTGTTTTACTCTCCTCCAACAATCTATCCGTGACCTAATCTATCCGTGACCTGTTCACTATTGCAACTACCTTTGCAATCTGTGCTCCTCAGACAGGTGATAGGATACCGGACCAGACCCCAACTTTTGTTTGGCTACCAGATGAGAACCGCAAACAACTTTTCGATTTGTAAAACTGTGAGGAAAGGATACTTCACCCCAGGAGTGATGATGACTCTGACAAATAGGTATCTTTTATGTTAAAACAAATTTTAATTTAAACACAGAATTAACCACATTAACATCAAAGAAGTGGCTTTACAATTGACAGTTAGCTTTAGAATTATCAGTTAAACAGTTTTTTAACAAAAAGGAAAAACTTGAAATTATCTACACCTGCTACGAATTCCAATTAAGCAACCTAATACAATTCAAATACCACTCATAAATAAAGTTAATAAAACAGGTTACTTGTTATCTGTGTAGATACTTTTAGAGAGAGACTCGTTCAAGAGCAGATCCCAGTACACTTCTCTCTTGTCACTCTCAAATCCTATGGCAAACTGCTGTTCAACTTCAAATCTTATAACCGACTGCAAAACTAGACAGACCTGGCGCCACCCATTAATTCCAACATGGTTTCCATGACCTGCTTAGCTAGGACTAAATACAATCCCTCAAATTATCTACACTCATGGGAATCTCCATAAATCACTTCACAATTCCATTAGCCCTTTATCTGTAATCAAGTAAGTGGTTGGAATGAATGACGACCTTACCTTTTACCGCCCTTTAATTACGGCGTTAGTAGACATACTGCACCAGGGTTTTAATTAACATTACTGCAACAGAACATAATATATCTAACAATTTCTACATTCATCACACACATCATTCCCCAGCCAGCTCTGTGCCCTATCTCTCCTTTAATTCCCTTCTCTCCGTCCCTTCCAGCTGGTGAGCAACAGAAATGGCCATTGGCTTCGAAGGGACCGGAAGATCCTGCCAGGGGGCAATAGTGAGTTGCTTCCGCGCCCAGAAGACCCGCTGCAGGTGAGGTGGGGTATGCGTAAAATCCCAGATATTGTAAGAGACTTTAGCCATACATCTGATCCACCAAGGGAATTAAAATGTTATATTCCAAAGTGTTACATCGCACCAGAGTTGGATTCTAAAGAGAGCACCAGCATGAAAAATATATTGAAGGATCAACACTCCGCTGATTTGCTCCCCAAATACTATTATTAGTGTTAACTAAATTTGAACATAAGTTCCACACGATCAACTTTCTATATTTAGTTGTCAACTGTGACTCAATGATGACACTCTCTCAGGAGTTAAAAGGTTGTGGGTTCAAGTCCAACCCTGGAGATGTACAGAGTAACTAGGAGCAGGCCATCCAGTCATGCTCCGCCATTTAATAAAATCATGACTAATCTGCACATTCCCACCCGCCCACTATTACCTTTCACACCACGACACCCCTTGTTTATCAAAAATCTATATGAACGTATGAATTAGGATACAATTAAACTTGTGGTCAAGGGTACTGGGAGACCTGCTGCACCAATGGAACATTAAGCTGAGGCTCTTTGTGCTCATTCAGTCCAATGCAAACAACCCATGGCTCTATTATTAACAAGAGCGTCAGAACTCTCCATACTTATCCCTCATCTGATGGTATTGAGAAAACAGATGATCTGGTTTGTAGAGATTTAAGTGTGCAGTTTGACTGCCACAATTCTGGCAATACAGCAATGCAAGAATACTTCATTGGTAGTGAAAGGAGTTATGTAAATGCAAGACTTCTTTCTTTATTTTGTAAGCAGGGTAATCGTCTAAGAATTGAGTTGCGCTCAGTAATGGCTGTGTAATAAATAAGAATGACTTATTCTTTCTCTCTCAAAGAGAACATCTTAAAGTCACATCTGGCAAATAGAGAAAAGGCTTTGGTTAGTACATTCAAAAATAAACCTGAGAATGAGGTGTGGAACTGTTTCCCTGATATTGTTGATAAAGTAGGTCATATAAAGCAAGCGAATGGACCTGATCAGTAGCCAAGATTCTGTTGTTGAATGTCATGGGGAAGTTCCCAGAGTGCCATGCCTTCCAACTTCATTTGTGTGTGACATTCTGCCAGTAACCTGTGTGATTTCACTAATCGTTCACATGATTTCACCTTGTTAGTTATTTGTACAGCACTAATAAAAGATATACGTGTTTCTCTATTGCACCACAGGACAACTATCTCAACACAGATTTTTTTCAATGTGACAGCAAAGAAAGAGAGATTGGAAAAATATAAATTAATTTATAATAGAAAGAGACCTCCCCCATGAATTGTTCCTTTACTGCCAAATTGTCTCAGTTGGTAGCATTCTCTACGGTATGGATTCTAAGACTGATGAGCACCTAATCAAGGCTGACACTTCCTCACAAGGCTGATGGTGTGCTGAGCTTTCAAAATGCCCTTCAGGTGGAATGTCTGCTTTTACAGTCGTATGTGAAATATCCAATATTGGAAGAAGAGCGGGGAGCACTGTTGTCACAAATTCCTGTCAATCAAAGGAGGATGTGAGGGTCCTTGTGAGGGCGATTGACCAGAATGGTGGTGTTTAGCTGCGAGGTGAAATTGGTGAAGCGGAGGTTACTCTGCTTGGAGCAAAAGAAACTGAGGGAAGATTTGAAAGAGGTCAACAAGATTATGTATCTTATGCATCTGTCCATTTCAGGCACTGCATCCGGGTGGTATGGTATTCTTTGTGTTTCTTATTCCAAGGTGGTTGGCGTAGTGTTCACGAAGACCACAGAATAGCTTTTAACTTAAACAAAGCTATGATTTTATTTACACTACTAAAGTGGAATTCGACACTTAGTTCTTAAGAATACACAACTGATCAATAACAACTAACTACACTCATTTGTAGTTCTGAGAAAGTTGTGTTCTCAGTCATCTTCCAATTAATGACTCTGGTGGTGAGAATTCAATTTGTAATGGTGAGGTTCGCTAACTAAGAAGGGCTAAGCTGAGATCTTCATGCTTCTTCATCAAGTTTTGATGGTTCAATCAGCTCTCAGCTTTTTAACTCACTTGAGGATTCTGAGATGAACTAGTCATGTGAATTAACCCACATTCATTCAGAAAGTTATGGACGCCACAACGTCCATGATGCCATCTTTGGCATAGACTCTCTTCAGTGAATGAATGACTGCTGTCTGCTGACTTCAATCCAACTGGAGTAGTAATCAATGAAAATGAGAAATATCTTGCCTTTAAATTTTTTAAAAATCCACTCCAAGGTGCTGTCATTATTTTGGTGGAAAAGTGGAGAGTCTTGGGACCACACATGCTCTGCTTTATCCTCTTCGCCAAAATAATAACTTTGGCTCACCAGCTAGGTATAAAACAAGTAACGTTCATTTACAACATTCTCCCAAAAGATTTCTAAGTTCATTTGTGGCGGGTTTTTCAGGGAGTTTCCCGCTGATTCTGTTGGCGAGTTCCCCACCGCTATTCAATGACACTTAGTCATTTTTGGGGGCCTGGGGATTTTCTCACCGGTTTTGCCCACTGTGGTAAACCACTGTGTTCTTACATTCAGGGTTGTACGGTAGAACCCGCACTACAGGTTCACCTGGGCCCCTGCATGCTAGCTCCGCCCAGGAGCCGGGTTATAAATATGCATGGCCTCCAGCTCGCAGCCATTTCGTCAGCTGCTGTGGGAGGCCACACATCTGATACTAATAAAGCCTCAGTTTGGATTCAACTTCGTCTCCAGTCAAATTGATCGTGCCTCAATTTATTAGTATCAGGTTCAGAAGATGGACCTCCGGATTAAACCAGATCGCCTGCAGCTGGATCCACACGCAAGCGACGCCAGAAAGGACTTTCAGCACTGGCTAGCTTGTTTTGAAGCGTATATCAACACGGCGCCGACCCCTGTTCCAGAGGCTCAGAAGATTCAAATACTGTACTCCAGACTCAGCTCCAAAGTCTTCCCACTGATCCAGGATGTGCCCAATTACGCTGATGCCATGACTCGACTCAAAGAAAATTATGAGCAGAAGACAAACACGCTCTTCGCCAGACATGCGCTCGTAACGCGTACTCAACTACCTGGTGAGACAATCGAGGACTTCTGGAGGGCCCTGATCCCACTAGTTCGGGACTGTGACTGCCAGGACGTTACAGCTAAGGAGCACTCAGATCTCCTTATGCAGGATGCTTTTGTAACTGGGTTTGGGTCCGATGTTATCAGGCAGCGGCTCCTAGAAGGGGCCACGCGCGACCTCGCAGAGACTAAAACTCTAGCGCTTTCCATGGACGGTCGCCCTGCGCAATGTCCAGTCCTACGCCCCCAACCGCATGGCCCACTCCTCCTACGCTCATGGGCCCCTCAGGCAGCCGCCCCAACGCGGGCGCTACCCACCCAATACGCCTGTGCTACGCGCCAGCCTGTGATCTCCGGGGGGGCGCCGATGCTATTTTTGCGGCCAGCAAAGACACCCCCGCTAATGCTGCCCGGCCCGCGATGCCCTTTGTAAGGCCTGCGGGAAGAAGGGCCACTACGCAGTGATGTGCCAGGCCCACTCAGCGGCCGCGGTCGCCCCCACGCCCCCCGGGTCAAGGACAATGGGCGCCGCTACGTGACGTTCCCCGACGCCCGCCAGGATACCGTCTCCCTCAGGGACCTGGCACCAGCAGGTTCCGCCCCCACACCACCCCCGTCATCCCTGTCACCACCCTCCCCTCCCCCGCCGCCCCCATCAGACCCCCGTAGGACAGTCCGTCCTCCCCCTGCCCACCCCCGTTGATGAAGAGGATTTTGGCACGCTCCCGGAGTCAACTTCAACCATGACAGCACCAAGATCACCGGATCCACTTCGTCGATGTCAAAGGACCATCAAGGTGCCGGATCGGCTGAACCTCTGACCAGCCCGCCGGATGACCAGAGACATTTTTTTTACTGCTCTGTAAATATGAAAGATTGCTAATTGTATATAGTTCTCCACCCCCCCCCCCCCCCCCCCCCCCACCCCCCCCACACACACACACACACACACCGGACTAAATTTTAACAGGGGGTGAATGTGGTAAACCACTGTGTTCTTATATTAAGGGTTGTACGGTAGAACCTGCACTATAGGTTCACCTGGGCCCCTGCAAGCTAGCACGCCCAGGAGCCGGGTTATAAATATGCTTGGTCTCCAGCTCGCAGCCATTTCGTCAGCTGCTGTGGGAGGCCACACATCTGATACGAATAAAGCCTCAGTTTGGATTCAACTTCGTCTCCAGTCAAATTGATTGTGTCTCACCCACACTTTCTTTTTAGCACTGGGGAGCTGAACTCAGAGATCGGGCCACCATTTTGAAAAGGTGCCCAATCTCTCAGTGAGCTTGTGCGTCCCCCACACCCCCCAAGTGAGGACACCCCGCTATGGCGTCCCTGGGGGCCACCCTCTTCAGGCCACCCCCAAGCCCCTTTACAGCAACCCTTCCAGGACCCCCACCTGTCATCCCTCCAAACCTCCTGAAGGCCCCATTTACCTGCCCTGCACGCCCCAACCCTTCAAACCCACCTCCACCCTCCTTTCATGGGTATGACCCGCGCCTCGGCCCCTGACCCTTGGCAGTGCCACCCTGGCATCTGGCACCCTTGCACTGCCACCCTGGCATCTAGGCAGTGCTCCTGCTAGCTTAGCAGTGCCAAGGTGCCCACGTTCCAATGGGAGGGCCAGGGAGCCACCCTGCACAGACCCTGACCACCCAGGGGCCCCGATGGTCCACAAGACAACCCGGCTGCCATTCTGCCATGTTTATGTGGACCAGTGCTTAACGGGGAGTATCAAGGATGGCTGGTGGATGCCGGGTTAGTTCGGCGGAGCTGGTTTAAAACCGGCTTTGTCGCGCGCTGTTTGATCCCGCCCCTTGTGGCCGGGATTTGGACTCCAATGCCTCATGGGACTTGAGTAAATTCCGTGAGGCATGAAGACTGTCAGGATATGAAGCCCACGAGAGGGCTGTCCCAGCATTCAAAATACGCACCGTGTTCAAGGGAGAGTGCAACGTCGCCCAAGGATCAAGCCCAGTCACTTTTCTGGACCCTGTGGAGTTTCTCACCAGTTCAGCCCACACTTAAGGGTGCCCCCATCTCTAAGTGAGTTTGTGGGTACCCCACCCCCCACCCAAGAGCAATGTCACCCCCCACACACTATCCCACAACCCCCAAGAAAGGAAACCCGATGGCTTCACGGTAACACAGTGGTCAGCACTGTTGCTTCACAGAGCCAGGGTCCCGGGTTCTGTTGCCGCTTGAGTCACTGTCTGTGCGGAGTCTGGATGTTCTCCCCGTCTGTGTGGGTTTCCTCAAGTTTCTCTGGTTTCCTCCCACAAGCCCCAAAAGACGTGGTTGTTAGATAAATTGGACATTCTGCATTCTCCCTCTGTGTACCTGAACAGGCGCCGAGTGTGCCGACTAGGCAATTTGCACAGTAATTGTAGTGTTAATATAAGCCTACTTGTGACAATAATAAAGATGTGGCAGTGCCACGGTGCCCACGTTCCAGGAGAGGGCCACCCTGCACTGACTCTGGCCACCCATGGGTCTCCGATGGCCCAGGAGACCCCCTGGGGGCCGTTCCTCCTGGTCCACGTTTGTGTGGACCAGCACTGATTGGCGCTTGGCTGCAGCCACCCTGGGGAGGCCAGAGAATTGAGGGAGGCCGGTGGATATCGGTAGGTTGTAAATTGGATTACGACCCACCTCCGTGATCGTCATTTGGTCCCGCCCCTTTTGGGTGGAGCTCCGACCCCAACGTCTTGAGGGACTTGGGGAAATCCTGCGAGGCACGGAGGTTGCCGGAAGACTTGCTGGGAGGGGCTTTCCCCGATTCTCCAGCTGCGCTGTGCTCCCGGTTGAGCGTAACGCGGCAAGAGAATCACACCCACTATCTTGCAACTTCACGGCTGCCAGTCAGTGTCTGGAATCGATTGGAGGCAGAAGCTCATGTTTGCAAGGGTGAACCCTCCACCCTGGCGCCCCAGGTCATGTGACCCTATCTGCCAATTGCCCCTTAAAGGGGCCTAACACCACAGTACTGTAATGTAACCACTGCACCACATACCCTGGGCGTCATTCTCCGACCCCCCGCCGGGTCGGAGAATGGCCGTTGGCCGCCGTGAATCCCGCCCCCGCCCCGGCCGAAGTCTCCGAAGGGAGAAAAGTCGACGGGGCGTTAATGGCGCCGCTGCCGCGGAGAATGTCACGGGTCTGCGCAACGCAGCCGATTTTCGGCCTGCCGATATTCTCCCTTCCGGATGGGCCGAAGTCCCGTCGACGTGATGACCGTTCACGTCGACGTGATGACCGTTCACGTCGACGTGAAACAAACCTCCTTTTCATCGGCGTGACCCGGTGCTCCAGGCTCACGCCGACCAGCGAGGAGGTGAGTGACGGCCTGGGGGGTTGGCTCTGGGCAGGAAATGGCGTGGCCGCAGACTGATTGCGTGAGGAGAGGTGTGTCTCGGCTTGTGTGTGTGTGTGTGCGGCGGGGGGGGGGGGGGGGGGGGTGGTTAGAGTAGGCTGGGCTCCGGGGGAGTGCCGGGAGGGGGTCTGTGCCGGGGTGGAGGTTGGGGGTTGGGGTCCGTGCCGGGGTGGAGGTTGGGGGTTGGGGGGGGGGGGGGTCCGTGCCGGGGTGGAGGTTGGGGGGGGGGGGTCCGTGCCGGGGTGGAGGTTGGGGGTTGGGGGGGGGGTCCGTGCCGGGGTGGAGGTTGGGGGGGGGTCCGTGCCGGGGTGGAGGTTGGGGGTTAGGGGGGGGGTCCGTGCCGGGGTGGAGGTTGGGGAGGGGGTCCGTGCCGGGGTGGAGGTTGGGGGTTGGGGGGGGGTCCGTGCCGGGGTGGAGGTTGGGGGGGGGGGTCCGTGCCGGGGTGGAGGTTGGGGGTTGGGGGCGGGGTCCGTGCCGGGGTGGAGGTTGGGGGGGGGGGTCCGTGCCGGGGTGGAGGTTGGGGGTTGGGGGGGGGGGTCCGTGCCGGGGTGGGTGATGGGAGGGCAAATGAGTTGGTCCACCTGGCCAGGTGCCAGCCTCCAACAGTTGGACCCATGCGGTCCATGCCACCTGGCTGGGGGGAGGAGGGGATATGGGAAATGATGACATGTCGTCGTTCCCCTCCCCCCCACCAGGCCGTCATGTTTTCAGACCATCCAGCGATGTTGGCCGCCGTGGTGGCAGCCGCTCATGTCTATGTTGTCCTGGATGAGGAGGAGGAGGAGGAGCGTGCCAGAGAGGCGGCACATGCTGCCGCAGAGGGGCAGGCGGCAGCCGCCCCGGCTGGAGGGACACCTGACCGACAGGACGAGGAGGGGGAGGAGGACGTCGCGTCCCCACGGCAACGGAGGCACCCGAGGGCGCCCCGTGTGTACCGGCCCCAGCAGTCATACCAGGACCTCACGGACCGGGAATGCAGGAGGAGACTCCAGATGAGCCGGGAAACCGTGGCACACATCTGCCACCTGCTGGCACACCTGTCACCGCATGGCACTGGCGGGGGACACCCTCTCCCCGTGTCCGTCAAGGTTACGGTGGCCCTGAACTTTTATGCAACGGGGTCATTCCAGGCACCGAGTGGGGACCTGTCCGGCATATCGCAGACATCGGTGCATCGGTGCATCCGGGCAGTGACAGATGCCCTTTATGCCATGGCGCACCGCTACATCTGCTTCCCCGTGGACCGGGCCAGCCAAGATGCCCGGGCCGTGGGCTTCTCTGCCGTTGCCGGGTTCCCCATGGTCCAGGGCGCGATCGATGGGATGCACGTCGCCGTGCGGCCACCTGCAGAGAACAGGGCCGTGTTCACTAATAGGAAGGGGACCTATTCAATGAACGTACAGGTGGTCTGCGACCACCGCATGATGATCCTGCACGTCTGCGCCCGTCACCCAGGCAGTGTACACGACTCATTCGTGTTGTCGCGGTCATCCATCCCCGGCATGTACGAGGGACGCCATCCCCGGCTGAGGGGCTGGTTGCTGGGCGACAGGGGCTACCCATTGCGATCGTGGCTGATGACGCCTATACGGAGGCCACGCAATGAGGCGGAGAACCGCTACAATGATGCCCATGTAGCGACAAGGGGAGTGATCGAGAGGTGCTTTGGCGTGCTGAAGATGCGTTTCAGGTGCCTGGACCTCTCTGGGGGCGCCCTCCAGTATCGGTCAGATAGGGTCGGCCGCATCATTGTGGTGTGCTGCGTCCTGCACAACATAGCCCAGCAGAGGGGCGATGTGCCGCAGGCAGAGGAGGGCGGAGTGGAGGAGCAGCAGGAAGAGGCCCAGTCCTCCCCAGATGAGGGGGATGGAGGCAATGGTCAGGGCAGACGGGGTAGACACAGGCGGGTGGCTGTCCACCGTTACCGGCTGGCCCAGCGGGCACGGGACAGACTGATAGACGCCCGCTTCACTGACTAGATGGGCGTGGGAATCGGGTAGTATGGCCACAGACCGCACACCATGACAACAGCCGACCACCCACACCCCCCCACCCATCCACCCACCCAGCACCCTCACCCCCCTCCCCAACCCCACACACCCCACCCGCATGCACACCACCCCCCCACCCCCAATTGCCGATCCACCGGCGGCACAACGGGCCGGGCTCACCCAGTTGCGGGTGGACGCGTGTCTATCGCAGGCCATGGAGGATGATGACAACCCGCCTCCGATGAGCTCCTGGCTCTACATCGTTGGACTATGTCTGACCCATGGCCACAGTACCACCATCCACCCGGACCATCCCTGCATGCGGCTGTGACACTGCAGCGCACGGTCCCATCCTCTGCCCGGGGGATATTGATGGCGGCCCAGGGGGAAGGGGGCAGACTCACCTGGGGCTGAGGTAAGACCACCCCTCACACACACACTTGCGCTCAACGTACATGACACCCCCGCACACTTTGGACAGAGCACAAAGGCAGCTTCGGTAGGTGTAACATTGACTTTAATAACCAAAGGAGTTCATGCACGTGCCCTAGCCCCTAAAACTCATCTGTGCCCTGCACCCGTGCCAACTTACTCAGTGTCTAATTGTTTGGCCTTACGGGCCCTTTGACTACGTCTACGTGGTTCCCCAGATGGTACAGCAGAACTGGAGGTGGACTCCTGTGATTCCTGCCCTCTGACACTGGATCCCTTTGGCGGCCGTTTCCTGGGGCGTCCTGGCCTAGATGGGCCAGGCTGCGGCCCGGGCGACTGGGATGGCGAGCTGCCAGCCTGTCCTGCCCGTTGCCCACCCGATGCACCTGGGACGGAAGGGGGGGAGTCCGAGGTGTCGCGGTGTACCGGGACCTCCCCTACAGAGGGAGCCGGGACGGACCACACCACCTCCTCCTCCCTCGGGGTGCCCGATGGCCCCCAGGCCTCTACATGGGTGGGGGATGCGAACAGACTGGCCATCCGACGCGCCCCCGACATCTGGCGCTGCCAGTCCTGGAGGCCCGTGCTGGTATCGACAGGGGTCTGCAGGTTTGCAGCCATGGAGCCCAGGGGGTTGTCGAACCCTGTCTGCGACAGTGCGACGCTAGCTCGCACATGGCCACTGGCGCCGATGCCCTCAGCGATGGCCTGCTGAGACTGGGCCATGGCCTGCAGAGACTGGGCCATGGCCTGCAGAGACTGGGCTATGGCCTGCTGAGACTGGGCCATGGCCTGCAGAGACTGGGCTATGGCCTGCTGAGACTGGGCCATGGCCTGCTGAGACTGGGCCATGGCCTGCTGAGACTGGGCTATGGCGTTGAGCGCCTCTGCCATCTGGCGCTGGCACTGGCTCATGGCCTCCTGTGAGAGGGCAGCCATTTCCTGGGCCACAGACGCCGCCTGCACGGAAGGCCCCAGGCCTCGCAAACCGTTCCCCATGTCTGACACCGTCGCACCCATTGCCTCCACCGCGGACGCCACCCGTGCGGTGTCAGCCTGGGTGGCACGCATGACCGGGACCACTCCCAGCTCCTGGACGCGGGTGGACTCCTCCACCTGCGACCGCAGCCGCCGCAAGCCACCCGTCACCCTATTCGCTCGTCTCCGTGTCGGTGGTTGCATCGGATCTATGTGTGGGTGTGGTAACTGCAGGAACACGGGATCCATCTGGGCAGCAGATGTTCGCTTGGCCTGGGCTGCCCTCCGACCGCCCGGTCCCTCTGCTGCTCCTACCTCCACCTGCTGTACCGGGACGGCTGTGTTGTGCGCACCAGTGAGTGTACCAGACGCCTCATCACTAAAGTGCCCAACCGTGGTGAGTGTTTCTGCGATGGTGGAGGGTGTTGGTGACAGCAGTGGCGTTGTGTCGTGCTCTTCGTCCCACTCTGAGTCCATGGCACTTTGGGGTGGGGGTTCGTCTCCACCCATCCACTCTGAGTCACTGTCCGGTATTTCGTCTTCCCGGGTAGGGGTGTCCTGGGTAGTGCTGTCCCGGGTAGTGCTGTCCCGGGTAGTGCTGTCCCGGGTAGTGGTGTCCCGGGTAGGGGTGTCCCGGGTAGGGGTGTCCTGGGTAGTGGTGTCCTGGCTCGGATGTGACGGGGGCCTGTGGCTGCCCCCCTCATCGCTGGGTGGTCGCTCCCGCATGTGACGGGGGTGTCGTCTCCCTGTTGCTCCAGGTCTCTCCGTCTCCCGTGGTGTGCGAGGGGCATCCTGCGGGCGTCGCATGCTGGAGGGTCCGGGTCTCTCCGTCTCCCGTGGTCTCCGAGGGGCATCCTGCGGGCGTCGCATGCTGGAGGGTCCGGGTCTCTCCGTCTCCCGTGGTCTCCGAGGGGCATCCTGCGGGCGTCGCATGCTGGAGGGTCCGGGTCTCTCCGTCTCCCGTGGTCTCCGAGGGGCATCCTGCGGGCGTCGCATGCTGGAGGGTGCGGGTCTCTCCGTCTCCTGTGGTCTCCGAGGGGCATCCTGCGGGCGGTCTGTATCTGCGGGGATGGGTGCCTGGACGTTTGGTCCTGCGATACACAATGAAGCATGCATGGTTAGACATCAGGCAGTGATCAGGTGATACAGGGGAGGGGGATATAGGGGAGGGGGGATATGGGGACGGGCTGTTGGTGGCTCACTTGCTCGTGGGGCCCCGACCTCTGCATCAGCAACCTCCCGGTCCTCAGGTCCGCCAGCCAGTTCCAGGGCCCTTTCCTCGTGTACGGTCAGTGGCCTCTCATCAGTGGGCCCTCCTCCAGTCCTCACATGCTCCCTATTGTTGTGTGCGCGCTTCTCCTGGGGGGGGGGGGTTGGTGGCAGGGGTAAAAGGCAACAGTGTTAGGCAGGTATATGAATGCACGCCATCAGTTGCGCGTGCATTGCAGAGGTTAAGGTTAGGGCTGGATTCACTTGGGGATATGGGGGAGGGGGGGATATGGGGGAGGGGGATATGGGGGAGGGGGGGATATGGGGGATATGGGGGAGGGGGGGATATGGGGGAGGGGGGGATATGGGGGATATGGGGGAGGGGGGATATGGGGGAGGGGGGATATGGGGGATATGGGGGAGGGGGATATGGGGGAGGGGGATATGGGGGAGGGGGGAATATGGGGGATATGGGGGAGGGGGGGATATGGGGAGGGGGGAATATGGGGGATATGGGGGAGGGGGGATATGGGGGAGGGGGGATATGGGGGATATGGGGGAGGGGGGATATGGGGGAGGGGGGATATGGGGAGGGGGGGATATGGGGGATATGGGGGAGGGGGGCATGGGGGATATGGGGGAGGGGGGATATGGGGGAGGGGGGGATATGGGGGAGGGGGGATATGGGGGATATGGGGAGGGGGGATATGGGGAGGGGGATATGGGGGATATGGGGGAGGGGGGATATGGGGGATATGGGGAGGGGGGATATGGGGGAGGGGGGATATGGGGGATATGGGGGAGGGGGGATATGGGGAAGGGGGGATATGGGGAGGGGGGATATGGGGGATATGGGGGAGGGGGGGATATGGGGGATATGGGGGAGGGGGGATATGGGGGATATGGGGGAGGGGGGATATGGGGGAGGGGGGATATGGGGGATATGGGGGAGGGGGATATGGGGGAGGGGGGATATGGGGGATATGGGGGAGGGGGGATATGGGGGATATGGGGGAGGGGGGGATATGGGGGAGGGGGGGATATGGGGGAGGGAGGGATTTGGGGGAGGGGGATATGGGGGATATGGGGAGGCTCACCCTGCCTGCTCTGACGAGGTCGTTCACCTTCTTGTGGCACTGGGTGCCTGTCCGTGGTGTTAGGGCCACAGCGGTGACGGCCTCTGCCACCTCCCTCCACAGACGCCGGCTGTGGCGTGGGGCAACTCTGCGGCCGTGCCCGGGATACAGGGCGTCCCTCCTCTGCTCCACCGCGTCCAGGAGCGCCTCCACAACGCGTGACTCGAACCTCGGGGCTGAGCGACGGCCAGCCATCAAGTCGGGTGTTGCGGTCGGCTGTTCCGGTCGGGTGGGGGGGAGCTGCGCGGCCTTATGAGCCGTCACGCCGTGCAGCGCGTATGACGCTGCACGGCGTGAACCACTGCGCAAGCGCGGATCCCGTTACATCGCTGCTAGCCCATTTCGGGCCGCAGACTATCGGCCCATTTTTATGACGTGACGCAAGTGGGATTTGCGCCGTTTTTTGCGCCGATCGGCGGACTTTCCGCCGATAATGGAGAATTTCGCCCCCTGTCTCTGGAGTGGTGTTTGAAGCTGCAAACTTATTTACCTAACCTGGCATTCTGAAAACAAAAATACTTTAACATTAGAGAATACTGGGTTGTCCGGTCCATCAGTCGTGTTTTGCGGCGCGCGCACCCCCACTGGCAGCGGAATTCTCCGTTGCTGCAGCTGGCCAATGGGGTTTCCCATTGTGGCCGCCTCACACCATCACGAAACCCGTGGGCGTGGGTGCGCTGCTGGCAGGCCGGAGGATCCGGCTGATGGCGAATTCCGCTGGGAAAGTCCCATTATTCTGTAAATAATGAAAATTTGTATAGTGTGAGCTTGAATGAAGTACTGGAACTTAATGCTTGCGTTCGGTTTGTGTTCATTCCCACTACTTTAGCCTGTTGCTGTTTAATCTGACGCTAAGTGCATGAAGATCTCATCATGTCATTGATAGGCAAATGGTGAAAATGCAATTCCAGGCATCAACAAAGGACGTCCTGTGAGTCAGATTAGTACAATAGATGGCACATTGGTTGATCATTAACATCTTGGCTCAGTTTTGTGGCACTCACATATCATTCGGAAAGATAAGAATTTAGCAAAGAAAGAATTAATTTTTTTGATCATTTCAGTTCAATACACATTTGGTGGGATACCAATCTTCACTGGGCAGAATCTATTTCCTATTCTCCACATGAAACAATTGAGGCATTTAGCCTTTAAGGGAAAACTAGATAAACACACAACGTCAAAAGACATGCTGTGATGAAATAAGCTGGATGGAGGTTTACGCGGAGAAAACACCAGTAAGGATCAGTCAGGCTGAATGACCTAACTCAGGACTATTAATATGATGCAATTCGTTCGGTCTTTCAGAGACTTTTTTCTGTTAGTGGAGCCAATTCTCATTCCCTCAAGAATGTAATTGATAGAGCAACAGAAGTAACAATCATTAACTCTCTCAGGTGGTGTTTAACTTCCACTATCCACCTCTACCATCTTCTATTCTTCACTGGATAGCCTCACTGGAATAGCCCGAAAGACAAACATAGGCAGGGAGAGATATACAGAGAGAAAATGAGAAAAAGAGAGAGAAAGAGAGAGAGTTGCCATGTCCAGAGCTCTGCCATTTGGTTGGGGCCTTGAAAAGGACTGTTCAGGTACACTTTGGAAATAGCTAAAGCAAGATCCTGCATGACATACCTGCTGCAGTGTTGAAGTATCAATAGGTGGAGCATGCAATAATGCAGGTCCTCCTTAAGTGCTCAATTCTCCAAGACAATGGCCCAGGATTGAGTTCACTCCGACCAAAAGAAAAACTTACCTGATCAGGCTGGGTGTCACACCCCACCACCCCATATTGCTTCAACTATCCAAGCACCTACCTTGAAAACAGTACATCACTGAGGCCTGGCCATGAAAACTAGTTGGCCCTGAGACCACTCACCTCCTGCCTGAAGAAAGCAGCCACATGAAAATTGACTCAAAAGTTTCTCAAGTTGTTTTTCTCTCTCTTGCTGTCACTTACTCTCTTTCACACAATTGTTCTGAAAGGAAAAGAAGAAAAACAAGTCGCACCTTTCATGGCCACAGGATATCACAAAGGGCTTTACAAACAATGAAGTACTTTTGAAGTCGAGTCATTGTATTGGCTGTGATGGACAGTATTGGCTGTGCTGGACAGTATTTGCTGTGTATTAACGCCAAATCGGGCCATCACAGCCAAATCGGGCCATCACAGACAAATGGGTCCATCACAGCCAAATGGGTCCATGACAGCCAAATCGGTCCATCACAGCCAAATGGGTCCATCACAGCCAAATGGGGCCATCACAGCCAAATGGGTCCATGACAGCCAAATCGGTCCATCACAGCCAAATCGGTCCATCACAGCCAAATCGGTCCATCACAGCCAAATGGGTCCATCACAGCCAAATGGGGCCATCACAGCCAAATGGGTCCATGACAGCCAAATCGGTCCATCACAGCCAAATGGGTCCATCACAGCCAAATGGGTCCATCACAGCCAAATGGGGCCATCACAGCCAAATCGATCCATCACAGCCAAATCAGTCCATCACAGCCAAATGGGGCCATCACAGCCAAATCGGTCCATCACAGCCAAATGGGGCCATCACAGCCAAATCGATCCATCACAGCCAAATCAGTCCATCACAGCCAAATGGGTCCATCACAGCCAAATCGATCCATCACAGCCAAATCAGTCCATCACAGACAAATGGGTCCATCACAGCCAAATCAGTCCATCACAGCCAAATGGGTCCATCACAGCCAAATCAGTCCATCACAGCCAAATGGGTCCATCACAGCCAAATCGATCCATCACAGCCAAATCAGTCCATCACAGCCAAATGGGCCCATCACAGCCAATTGGGTCCATCACAGCCAAATGGGTCCATCACAGCCAAATCAGTCCATCACAGCCAAATGGGTCCATCACAGCCAAATCGATCCATCACAGCCAAATCAGTCCATCACAGCCAAATGGGTCCATCACAGCCAAATGGGTCCATCACAGCCAATTGGGTCCATCACAGCCAAATGGGTCCATCACAGCCAAATGGGTCCATCACAGCCAAATCGGTCCATCACAGCCAAATGGGTCCATCACAGCCAAATCGGTCCATCACAGCCAAATGGGGCCATCACAGCCAAATCGATCCATCACAGCCAAATCAGTCCATCGCAGCCAAATGGGTCCATCACAGCCAAATTGGTCCATCACAGATAAATGGGTACATCGCAGCCAAATGGGTCCATCATTGCCAAATGGGTCCATTGCAGCCAATACTGCCCATCACAGCCAATACTGCCCATCACAGCCAATACTGTCCATCACAGCCAAATCAGTCCATCACAGCCAAATCGATCCACCACAGCCAAATCGATCCATCACAGCCAAATCAGTCCATCACAGCCAAATGGGTCCATCACAGCCAAATCAGTCCATCACAGCCAAATGGGTCCATCACAGCCAAATCGATCCATCACAGCCAAATCAGTCCATCACAGCCAAATGGGTCCATCACAGCCAAATGGGGCCATCACAGCCAAATGGGTCCATCACAGCCAAATCGATCCATCACAGCCAAATGGGTCCATCACAGCCAAATGGGTCCATCACAGCCAAATGGGTCCATCACAGCCAAATGGGTCCATCACAGCCAAATCGATCCATCACAGCCAAATCAGTCCATCACAGCCAAATGGGTCCATCACAGCCAAATCAGTCCATCACAGCCAAATGGGTCCATCACAGCCAAATCAGTCCATCACAGCCAAATCAGTCCATCACAGCCAAATGGGTCCATCACAGCCAATTGGGTCCATCACAGCCAAATGGGTCCATCACAGCCAAATCGGTCCATCACAGCCAAATCGGTCCATCACAGCCAAATGGGTCCATCACAGCCAAATCAGTCCATCACAGCCAAATCGGTCCATCACAGCCAAATGGGTCCATCACAGCCAAATCGGTCCATCACAGCCAAATGGGGCCATCACAGCCAAATCGATCCATCACAGCCAAATCAGTCCATCACAGCCAAATCGATCCATCACAGCCAAATCAGTCCATCACAGCCAAATGGGTCCATCACAGCTAAATGGGTCCATCACAGCCAAATGGGTCCATTGCAGCCAAATGGATCCATCACAGCTAAATGGGTCCATTGCAGCCAAATGGGTCCATCACAGCTAAATGGGTCCATTGCAGCCAATACTGTCCATCGCAGCCAAATGGGATAATCGCAGGCAACACTGTCCATCGCAGCCAAATGGGTCCATCACAGCCAAATTGGTCCATCACAGATAAATGGGTACATCGCAGCCAAATGGGTCCATCATTGCCAAATGGGTCCATTGCAGCCAATACTGCCCATCACAGCCAATACTGCCCATCACAGCCAATACTGTCCATCACAGCCAAATCAGTCCATCACAGCCAAATGGGTCCATCACAGCCAAATCGATCCATCACAGCCAAATCAGTCCATCACAGCCAAATGGGTCCATCACAGCCAAATCAGCCCATCACAGCCAAATGGGTCCATCACAGCCAAATCGATCCATCACAGCCAAATCAGTCCATCACAGCCAAATGGGTCCATCACAGCCAATTGGGTCCATCACAGCCAAATGGGTCCATCACAGCCAAATCGGTCCATCACAGCCAAATCGGTCCATCACAGCCAAATGGGTCCATCACAGCCAAATCGGTCCATCACAGCCAAATGGGGCCATCACAGCCAAATCGATCCATCACAGCCAAATCAGTCCATCACAGCCAAATCGATCCATCACAGCCAAATCAGTCCATCACAGCCAAATGGGTCCATCACAGCCAAATGGGTCCATTGCAGCCAAATGGGTCCATCACAGCTAAATGGGTCCATTGCAGCCAAATGGGTCCATCACAGCTAAATGGGTCCATTGCAGCCAATACTGTCCATCGCAGCCAAATGGGATAATCGCAGGCAACACTGTCCATCGCAGCCAAATGGGTCCATCACAGCCAAATTGGTCCATCACAGATAAATGGGTACATCGCAGCCAAATGGGTCCATCATTGCCAAATGGGTCCATTGCAGCCAATACTGCCCATCACAGCCAATACTGCCCATCACAGCCAATACTGTCCATCACAGCCAATACAGTCCATCACAGCAAATACAGTCTATCACAGCAAATACTGTCCATTAAAGGCAATACTGTCCATCACAACTAATAATGTCCATCACAGCAAATACTGTCCATCACAGCAAATACAGTCCATCACAGCCAATACTGTCCATCACAGCCAATACAGTCAATCACAGCCAATACTGTCCATCACAGCCAATAGTGTCCATCACAGCCAATACTGCCCATCACAGCCAATACTGCCCATCACAGCAAATACAGTCAATCACAGCCAATACTGTCCATCACAGCCAATACAGTCCATCAGAGCCAATACTGTTCATTAAAGGCAATACTGTCCATCGCAACCAATACTGTCCATTAAAACCCATACTGTCCAACACAGCAAATACAGTCCATCACAGCCAATACTGTCCATTAGAGCCAATACTGCCCATCACAGCCAACACTGTCCATCACACCCAATACTGTCCATCGCAGCCAAGACTGTCCATCACATACAATACTGTCCATCCCGGCAAATACTGCCCATCATGGCCAATACAATCCATCATGGCCAATACTGCCCATCATGGCCAATACAGATGATCACAGCCAATACTGTCCGTCACAGACAATACTGTCCATCACAGCCAATACTGTCCATCGCAGCAAATACTGTCCATCACAGCCAATACTGTCCATCACAGCCAATACTGTCCATCACAGCCAATACTGTCCATCACAGCCAATACAATCCATCATGGCCAATACTGCCCATCATGGCCAGTACTGCCCATCATGGCCAATACAGACGATCTCAGCCAATACTGTCCGTCGCAGACAATACTGTCCATCACAGCCAATACTGTCCATCGCAGCAAAGACTGTCCATCACGGGAAATACTTTCCATCACAGCAAATACAGCCCATCATGGCCAATACTGTCTATTAAAGGCAATACTGTCCATCACAACGAATACTGTCCATCACAGCCAATACTGTTCATCACAGCAAATACAGTCAATCACAGCCAATACTGTCCATCACAGCCAATACTGTCCATCACAGCCAATACTGCCCATCACAGCCAATACAGTCCATCACAGCCAATACTGTCCATTAGGGCCAAACTGCCCATCACACCCAATACTGTCCATCGCAGCCAATACTGTCCATCACATACAATATTGTCCATCCAGGCAAATACTGCCCATCACACCCAATACTGTCCATCGCAGCAAATACTGTCCATCACAGCCAATACTGTCCATCGCAGCAAATACTGTCCATCACAGCCAATACTGTCCATCACAGCCAATACTGTCATTCACAGCCAATACTGTCCATCAAGGCAAATACAGTCCATCACAGTCAATACTGTCCATCGCAGCCAATACTGTCCATTAGAGCCAATACTGCCCATCACAGCCAATACTTTCCATTGCAGCAAATACTGTCCATCACAGCCAATACTGTCCATCGCAGCAAATACTGTCCATCACAGCCAACACTGTCCATCACACCCAATACTGTCCATCGCAGCCAATACTGTCCATCACAGCCAATACTGTCCATCGCAGCAAATACTGCCCATCACAGCCAATAATGTCCATCGCAGCAAATACTGTCCATCGCAGCAAATACTGCCCATCACAGCCAATAATGTCCATCGCAGCAAATACTGTCCATCGCAGCCAATACTGTCCATCGCAGCCAATACTGTCATTCACAGCCAATACTGTCATTCACAGCCAATACTGTCCATCACAGCCAATACTGTCCATCGCAGCAAATACTGCCCATCGCAGCCAATACTGTCCATCGCAGCCAATACTGTCCATCGCAGCCAATACTGTCCATCGCAGCCAATACTGTCCATCACAGCAAATACTGTCCATCACAGCAAATACTGTCCAACACAGCCAATACTGTCCATCACAGCCAATACTGTCCATCACAGCAAATACTGTCCATCACAGCAAATACTGTCCATCACAGCAAATACTGTCCAACACAGCCAATACTGTCCATCGCAGCCAATACTGTCCATCGCAGCCAATACTGTCCATCGCAGCAAATACTGTCCATCACAGCAAATACTGTCCAACGCAGCCAATACTGTCCATCACAGCCAATACTGTCCATCACAGCCAATACTGTCCATCACAGCCAATACTGTCATTCACAGCCAATACTGTCCATCCCAGCAAATACTGTCCATCACAGCAAATACTGTCCAACACAGCCAATACTGTCCATCGCAGCCAATACTGTCCATCGCAGCCAATACTGTCCACCGCAACCAATACTGTCCATCACAGCCAATACTGTCCATCACAGCCAATACTGTCGATCACACCCAACACAGTCCATCACAGCAAATACTGTCGATCACACCCAACACAGTCCATCACAGCCAATACTGTCCATTAAAGCAATACTGTCCATCACAACGAATACTGTCCATCACAGCCAATACTGTCCATCTCAGCCAATACTGTCCATCACAGCCAATACAGTCAATCACAGCCAATACTGTCCATCACAGCCAATACTGTCCATCACAGCCAATACTGTCCATCACAGCAAATACAGTCCATCACTGCCAATACTCTCCATTAGAGCCAATACTGCCCATCACAGCCAACACTGTCCATCACACCCAATACTGTCCATCGCAGACAATACTGTTCATCACACACAATACTGTCCATCCCGGCAAATACTGCCCATCATGGTCAATACAGTCGATCTCAGCCAATACTGTCCGTCACAGAAAATACTGTCCATCACAGCCAATACTGTCAATCGCAGCAAATACTGTCCATCACAGCCAATACTGTTCATCACAGGCAATACTGTCCATCACAGTCAATATTGACCATCACAGGAAATACTGTCCATCACAGTCAATACTGTCCATCACAGCCAATACTGTCCATCACAGCAAATACTGTCCAACACAGCCAATACTGTCCATCACAGCCAATACTGTCCATCACAGCCAATACTGTCCATCACACCCAACACAGTCCATCACAGCAAATACTGTCGATCACACCCAACACAGTCCATCACAGCCAATACTGTCCATTAAAGGCAATACTGTCCATCACAACGAATACTGTCCATCGCAGCCAATACTGTCATTCACAGCCAATACTGTCCATCACAGCAAATACTGTGCATCACAGCAAATACTGTCCAACACAGCCAATACTGTCCATCGCAGCCAATACTGTCCATCGCAGCCAATACTGTCCATCGCAGCAAATACTGTCCATCACAGCAAATACTGTCCAACACAGCCAATACTGTCCATCACAGCCAATACTGTCCATCACAGCCAATACTGTCATTCACAGCCAATACTGTCCATCACAGCCAATACTGTTCATCACAGCAAATACTGTCCAACACAGCCAATACTGTCCATCACAGCCAATACTGTCCATCGCAGACAATACTGTCCACCGCAACCAATACTGTCCATCACAGCCAATACTGTCCATCACAGCCAATACTGTCGATCACACCCAACACAGTCCATCACAGCAAATACTGTCGATCACACCCAACACAGTCCATCACAGCCAATACTGTCCATCTCAGCCAATACTGCCATCACAGCAAATACAGTCCATCACAGACAATACTGTCCATCACAGCCAATACAGTCAATCACAGCCAATACTGTCCATCACAGCCAATACTGTCCATCACAGCCAGTACTGTCCATCACAGCAAATACAGTCAATCACAGCCAATACTGTCCATCACAGCCAATACAGTCCATCAGAGCCAATACTGTTCATTAAAGGCAATACTGTCCATCGCAACCAATACTGTCCATTAAAACCCATACTGTCCAACACAGCAAATACAGTCCATCACAGCCAATACTGTCCATTAGAGCCAATACTGCCCATCACAGCCAACACTGTCCATCACACCCAATACTGTCCATCGCAGCCAAGACTGTCCATCACATACAATACTGTCCATCCCGGCAAATACTGCCCATCATGGCCAATACAATCCATCATGGCCAATACTGCCCATCATGGCCAATACAGATGATCACAGACAATACTGTCCGTCACAGACAATACTGTCCATCACAGCCAATACTGTCCATCGCAGCAAATACTGTCCATCACAGCCAATACTGTCCATCACAGCCAATACTGTCCATCACAGCCAATACTGTCCATCACAGCCAATACAATCCATCATGGCCAATACTGCCCATCATGGCCAGTACTGCCCATCATGGCCAATACAGACGATCTCAGCCAATACTGTCCGTCGCAGACAATACTGTCCATCACAGCCAATACTGTCCATCGCAGCAAAGACTGTCCATCACGGGAAATACTTTCCATCACAGCAAATACAGCCCATCATGGCCAATACTGTCTATTAAAGGCAATACTGTCCATCACAACGAATACTGTCCATCACAGCCAATACTGTTCATCACAGCAAATACAGTCAATCACAGCCAATACTGTCCATCACAGCCAATACTGTCCATCACAGCCAATACTGCCCATCACAGCCAATACAGTCCATCACAGCCAATACTGTCCATTAGGGCCAAACTGCCCATTACACCCAATACTGTCCATCGCAGCCAATACTGTCCATCACATACAATATTGTCCATCCAGGCAAATACTGCCCATCACACCCAATACTGTCCATCGCAGCAAATACTGTCCATCACAGCCAATACTGTCCATCGCAGCAAATACTGTCCATCACAGCCAATACTGTCCATCACAGCCAATACTGTCATTCACAGCCAATACTGTCCATCAAGGCAAATACAGTCCATCACGGTCAATACTGTCCATCGCAGCCAATACTGTCCATTAGAGCCAATACTGCCCATCACAGCCAATACTTTCCATTGCAGCAAATACTGTCCATCACAGCCAATACTGTCCATCGCAGCAAATACTGTCCATCACAGCCAACACTGTCCATCACACCCAATACTGTCCATCGCAGCCAATACTGTCCATCACAGCCAATACTGTCCATCGCAGCAAATACTGCCCATCACAGCCAATAATGTCCATCGCAGCAAATACTGTCCATCGCAGCAAATACTGCCCATCACAGCCAATAATGTCCATCGCAGCAAATACTGTCCATCGCAGCCAATACTGTCCATCGCAGCCAATACTGTCATTCACAGCCAATACTGTCATTCACAGCCAATACTGTCCATCACAGCCAATACTGTCCATCGCAGCAAATACTGCCCATCACAGCCAATACTGTCCATCGCAGCCAATACTGTCCATCGCAGCCAATACTGTCCATCGCAGCCAATACTGTCCATCACAGCAAATACTGTCCATCACAGCAAATACTGTCCAACACAGCCAATACTGTCCATCACAGCCAATACTGTCCATCACAGCAAATACTGTCCATCACAGCAAATACTGTCCATCACAGCAAATACTGTCCAACACAGCCAATACTGTCCATCGCAGCCAATACTGTCCATCGCAGCCAATACTGTCCATCGCAGCAAATACTGTCCATCACAGCAAATACTGTCCAACGCAGCCAATACTGTCCATCACAGCCAATACTGTCCATCACAGCCAATACTGTCCATCACAGCCAATACTGTCATTCACAGCCAATACTGTCCATCCCAGCAAATACTGTCCATCACAGCAAATACTGTCCAACACAGCCAATACTGTCCATCGCAGCCAATACTGTCCATCGCAGCCAATACTGTCCACCGCAACCAATACTGTCCATCACAGCCAATACTGTCCATCACAGCCAATACTGTCGATCACACCCAACACAGTCCATCACAGCAAATACTGTCGATCACACCCAACACAGTCCATCACAGCCAATACTGTCCATTAAAGCAATACTGTCCATTAAAGCAATACTGTCCATCACAACGAATACTGTCCATCACAGCCAATACTGTCCATCTCAGCCAATACTGTCCATCACAGCCAATACAGTCAATCACAGCCAATACTGTCCATCACAGCCAATACTGTCCATCACAGCCAATACTGTCCATCACAGCAAATACAGTCCATCACTGCCAATACTCTCCATTAGAGCCAATACTGCCCATCACAGCCAACACTGTCCATCACACCCAATACTGTCCATCGCAGACAATACTGTTCATCACACACAATACTGTCCATCCCGGCAAATACTGCCCATCATGGTCAATACAGTCGATCTCAGCCAATACTGTCCGTCACAGAAAATACTGTCCATCACAGCCAATACTGTCAATCGCAGCAAATACTGTCCATCACAGCCAATACTGTTCATCACAGGCAATACTGTCCATCACAGGAAATACTGTCCATCACAGTCAATATTGACCATCACAGGAAATACTGTCCATCACAGTCAATACTGTCCATCACAGCCAATACTGTCCATCACAGCAAATACTGTCCAACACAGCCAATACTGTCCATCACAGCCAATACTGTCCATCACAGCCAATACTGTCCATCACACCCAACACAGTCCATCACAGCAAATACTGTCGATCACACCCAACACAGTCCATCACAGCCAATACTGTCCATTAAAGGCAATACTGTCCATCACAACGAATACTGTCCATCGCAGCCAATACTGTCATTCACAGCCCATACTGTCCATCACAGCAAATACTGTGCATCACAGCAAATACTGTCCAACACAGCCAATACTGTCCATCGCAGCCAATACTGTCCATCGCAGCCAATACTGTCCATCGCAGCAAATACTGTCCATCACAGCAAATACTGTCCAACACAGCCAATACTGTCCATCACAGCCAATACTGTCCATCACAGCCAATACTGTCATTCACAGCCAATACTGTCCATCACAGCAAATACTGTCCATCACAGCAAATACTGTCCAACACAGCCAATACTGTCCATCGCAGCCAATACTGTCCATCGCAGACAATACTGTCCACCGCAACCAATACTGTCCATCACAGCCAATACTGTCCATCACAGCCAATACTGTCGATCACACCCAACACAGTCCATCACAGCAAATACTGTCGATCACACCCAACACAGTCCATCACAGCCAATACTGTCCATCTCAGCCAATACTGCCATCACAGCAAATACAGTCCATCACAGACAATACTGTCCATCACAGCCAATACAGTCAATCACAGCCATTACTGTCCATCACAGCCAATACTGTCCATCACAGCCAGTACTGTCCATCACAGCAAATACAGTCCATCACTGCCAATACTCTCCATTAGAGCCAATACTGCCCATCACAGCCAACACTGTCCATCACACCCAATACTGTCCATCGCAGACAATACTGTTCATCACATACAATATTGTCCATCCCGGCAAATACTGCCCATCATGGTCAATACAGTCGATCTCAGCCAATACTGTCCGTCACAGACAATACTGTCCATCACAGCCAATACTGTCAATCGCAGCAAATACTGTCCATCACAGCCAATACTGTTCATCACAGGCAATACTGTCCATCACAGGAAATACTGTCCATCACAGTCAATATTGACCATCACAGGAAATACTGTCCATCACAGTCAATACTGTCCATTACAGCCAATACTGTCCATCACAGCAAATACTGTCCAACACAGCCAATACTGTCCATCACAGCCAATACTGTCCATCACAGCCAATACTGTCGATCACACCCAACACAGTCCATCACAGCCAATACTGTCCATTAAAGGCAATACTGTCCATCACAACGAATACTGTCCATCACAGCCAATACTGTCCATCTCAGCCAATACTGCCATCACAGCAAATACAGTCCATCACAGCCAATACTGTCCATCACAGCCAATACAGTCAATCACAGCCAATACTGTCAATCACAGCCAATACTGTCCATCACAGCCAATACAGTCAATCACAGCCAATACTGTCCATCACAGCCAATACTGTCCATCACAGCCAATACTGTCCATCACAGCAAATACAGTCCATCACTGCCAATACTCTCCATTAGAGCCAATACTGCCCATCGCAGCCAACACTGTCCATCGCCCCCAATACTGTCCATCGCAGACAATACTGTTCATCACACACAATACTGTCCATCCCGGCAAATACTGCCCATCATGGTCAATACAGTCGATCTCAGCCAATACTGTCCGTCACAGACAATACTGTCCATCACAGCCAATACTGTCAATCGCAGCAAATACTGTCCATCACAGCCAATACTGTTCATCACAGGCAATACTGTCCATCACAGGAAATACTGTCCATCACAGTCAATATTGACCATCACAGGAAATACTGTCCATCACAGTCAATACTGTCCATCACAGCCAATACTGTCCATCACAGCAAATACTGTCCAACACAGCCAATACTGTCCATCACAGCCAATATTGACCATCACAGCCAAAACTGTCCATCACAACGAATACTGTCAGTCACAGCCAATACTGTCCATCACAGCAAATACAGTCCATCACAGCCAATACTGTCCATCACAGCCAATACAGTCAATCACAGCCAATACTATCCATCACAGGAAATACTGTCCATCGCAGCCAATACTGTCCATCACAGCCAATACTGTCCATCACACCCAATACTGTCCATCCCAACCAATACTGTCCATCACAGCCAATACTGTCCATCACCTCAAATACTGTCCATCCTGGCAAATACTGCCCATCACAGCCAATACTGTCCATCGCAGCCAATACTGTCCATCGCAGCCAATAGTGTCCATCACAGCAAATACTGTCCATCACAGCAAATACTGTCCATCACAGCCAATACTGTCCATCACAGCCAATACTGTCCATCACAGCCAATACTGTCCAGCACAGCAAATACTGTCCAACACAGCCAATACTGTCCAATACAGCCAATATTGACCATCGCAGCCAATACTGTCCATCGCAGCCAATACTGTCCATCGCAGACAATAACGTCCATCACAGCCAACACAGTCCATCACAGCTAATACTGTCCATTAAAGGCAATACTGTCCATCACAACGAACACTGTCCATCACAGCCAATACTGTCCATCACAGCAAATACAGTCCATTACAACCAATACAGTCGATCACAGCCAATACAGTCAATCACAGCCAATACTGTCCATCACAGCCAATACTGTCCATGACAGCCAATACTGCCCATCACAGCCAATACAATCAATCACAGCCAATACTGTCCATCACAGCAAATACTGTCCATCACAGCCAATACTGTCCATCACAGCCAATAGTGTCCATCACAGCCAATAGTGTCCATCACAGGAAATACTGTCCATCACAGGAAATACTGTCCATCACAGCCAATACTATCCATCACAGGAAATACTGTCCATCGCAGCCAATACTATCCATCACAGGTAATACTGTCCATCACAGTCAATACTGTCCATCACAGCCAATACTGTCCATTAGAGCCAATACTGCCCATCACAGCCAATACTGTCCATCGCAGCCAATACTGTCCATCATGGCCAATACTATCCATCACAGCAAATACTGTCCATCACAGCAACCACTGTCGATCACAGCCAATACTGCCCATCACAGCCAATATTGTCCATCACAGCCAATATTGTCCATCGCAGCCAATACTGTCCATCGCAGCCAATACTGTCCATCGCAGCCAATACAGTCCATCGCAACCAATACTGTCCATCGCAGACAATACTGTCCATCACAGCCAACACAGTCCATCACAGCCAATACTGTCCATCACACCCAATACTGTCCATCACACCCAATACTGTCCATCACAACCAATACTGTCCATCACAGCCAATACTGTCCATCACAGTCAAGACTGTCCATCACCTCAAATACTGTCCATCCTGGCCAATACTGTCCATCACAGCCAATACAGTCAATCACTGCCAATACTGTCCATCACAGCCAATACTGTCCATCACAGTCAATACTGTCCATCACAGCCAATACTGTCCATCACAGCAAATACAGTCCATCACAGCCAATACTGTCCATTAGAGCCAATACTGCCCATCACAGCAAATACTGTCCATCACACCCAATACTGTCCATCACAGCAAATACAGTCCATCACAGCCAACACTGTCCATCACAGCCAATACTGTCCATCACAGCAAATACAGTCCATCACAGCCGATACTGTCCATTAGAGCCAATACTGCCCATCACAGCCAATACTGTCCATCACACCCAATACTGTCCATCACACCCAATACTGTCCATCACACACAATACTGTCCATCCCGGCAAATACTGCCCATCATGGCCAATACAGTCGATCTCAGCCAATACTGTCCATCACAGACAATACTGTCCATCGCAGCAAATACTGTCCATCACAGCAAATACTGTCCATCACAACAAATACTGTCGATCACAGCCAATACTGTCCATCATAGCCAATGCTGTCCGTCACAGCCAACACTGAACATCACAGCCAATACTGTCCATCGCAGCCAATACTGTCCATCGCAGCAAAGACTGTCCATCACGGGAAATACTTTCCATCACAGCCAATCCTGTCCATCTCAGCCAATACAGTCATTCACAGCAAATACAGTCCATCACAGCCAATACTGTCCATCACAGCCAATACTGTCCATCAAAGCCAATACTGTCCATCACAGCAAATACAGTCCATCACAGCCCATACAGTCCATCTCAGCCAATACTGCCCATCACAGCAAATCCTGTCCATCACAGCAAATACTGTCCATCAAGCAAATACTGTCCATCACAGCCAACACTGTCCATCTCAGCCAATACAGTCCATCAGAGCCAATACAGTCCAACACAGCCAATACTCTCCATCACAGCCAATACTGTCCATCACAGCAAATACTGTCCATCACAGACAATACTGTCCATCACAGCCAATACTGTCCATCTCAGCCAATACAGTCCATCACAGCCAATACTGTCCACCACAGCCAATCCTGTCCATCTCAGCCAATACAGTCCATCACCGCAAATACTGTCCATCACAGCAAATACTGTCCATCACAGCCAATACTGTCCATCACCGCAAATACTGTCCATCACAGCAAATACTGTCCATCACAGCAAATACTGTCCACCACAGCCAATACTGTCCACCACAGCCAATACTGTCCACCACAGCCAATCCTGTCCATCTCAGCCAATACAGTCCATCAGAGCCAATACAGTCCATCACAGCCAATACTGTCCATCACAGACAATACTGTCCATCTCAGCCAATACAGTCCATCACAGCCAATACTGTCCACCACAGCTAATACTGTCCATCACAGCAAATACGGTCCATCACAGCCAATACTGCCCATCACAGCAAATACTGTCCATCACAGGAAATACTGTCCGTCAAGCAAATACTGTCCATCACAGCCAATACTGTCCATCTCAGCCAATACAGTCCATCAGAGCCAATACAGTCCATCACAGCCAATACTGTCCATCACAGCCAATACTGTCCATCTCAGCCAATACAGTCCATCAGAGCCAATACAGTCCATCACAGCCAATACTGTCCATCACAGCCAATAGTGTCCATCACAGCAAATACTGTCCATCACAGCCAATACTGCCCATCACAGCCAATACTGTCCACCACAGCCAATACAGTCCATCACAGCCAATACTGTCCATCACAGCCAATACAGTCCATCACAGCAAATACTGTCCATCACAGCCAATACTGTCCATCACAGCCAATACTGTCCATCACAGCCAATACTGCCCATCACAGCCAATACTGTACATCACAGCCAATATTGTCCATCACACCCAATACTGTCCATCACGGTCAATACTGTCCATCACAGCCAATACAGTCTATCACGGCCAGTACAGTCCATTACCACCAATACTGTCCATCCTAGCCAATTCAGTCCATCACAGCCAATACAGTCCATCACAGCCAATACTGCCCATCATGGCCAATACTGTCCATCACAGCCAATATTGTCCATCACACCCAATACTGTCCATCACGGTCAATACTGTCCATCACAGCCAATACAGTCTATCACGGCCAGTACAGTCCATTACCACCAATACTGTCCATCCTAGCCAATTCAGTCCGTCATCGTCAAATCAGTACATCATCGCCAAATCAGTCCCCTTACCAAAAGAACGCCATTAATGACTCCAAGATGATGAGCAGCAGTTGGAAAGCATACAATAAAACATTAGTTTTCATGGCCACTGGCCTTAAAAAAATGCTGTACCTTTATTATGATATTGTAGCTGTTTGTCTAAAGCCAACACACAAAAGCTGGTTGTGGAATAGCAACATAAAAGCAGCTTATTTATGTTTCTGCGTTCAGTGTGATAAATGGCGACCAGCTTCATATTCTCCCAACTTTCCTAACGTACCATTCTTAACCTTTGACTGGTTTCAATAACCTTGCTCCAACTTGCAGGGACCTGAGTTAATCCAAGATTCTTCTCTGTCTCCATATATATTAGTCCTAAATGTTAATTGCATATTAATTATATTTAATTGTTGGCAGGTGGTGAACATTAACTGGAGATTCAATTAAAGCCTCTGTAAAAAAACATTGACTGATCCTGTGGTCACTGGGTTTGAAGCCGTTTGCTTGTAAACTGTAACTGTAAATAAATGGAAGTCCGTAAAGATTGGATCCTGTTTTATCCTTCATCAGCTGCTTTTCTGGACTATAAATTTCAAATTCATTAATTATTTTACATTTTCTATGAACACCTATTTCCCTGAAGTACATTTGTCAATCTCTTGAAGGGCTGTAAAGTATCAGTCTTCCCTAAACCATTTTGTCAATTAGTCCGGTGACACATCCACATTTCCAACTTCATTCTCTGCTCCCTTGGGCTATATGGGTGGCCTGCCGTTCAACACTTCAAATCTACTTTTAATCCTCTTTCACAGAAGATCATTCTACCTTCATTGCATGGGCAACAGCTTGAGGGCGGACTCTTCTGTGTGTCAGTGTAGCTCTTTTGCCTGCAACTCAGAAGGTTGTAGGTTCAAGTCCCACTTCAGGACCTGAGAAGAACAATTTCGGCTGAAACTCGAGAGCAGTACTGTGGGAGTTCTGCTCTGTCACAAATGCTGTCTTTCAATGTGTCATTAAAATGAGGTCTGATCTGCCCTCTCAAGCTGACATTGGAGATCCCATGGCACAATTTTGAAGAAGAGCAGGGAAGTTGTCTCCAGTGCCCTGACCAATATTTATCCCTCAATCAACATCACAAAAAAGCAAATAATTATCACACTGCTTTCATGACAGCTTGCTGCACACAAATGGGCTGCTACATTTCCTACATTCTAATAGTCACTATACTTCAAAAGTATTTAATTGGGACTTCTTCAGGTGGTGGCTATGAGCTGAGCAGTCACACAAAAGATGGCTTTCTCTTGGGAATTTCAACTAAGGCCCTTTTAACCCATCAATCGGACACAAAAAGTAACAAAATCCCCCCCCCCCCCACCGGCCCCCATCCTCACGCCAAACTAACATCCAACCAAAGAAATGCCACTCAATCAGCCGGAAAAATAGTAAAAGTCACGAGAGGAGGACCCCAAACTTGGAGCGGGATGACACGCCAACCGAGGCGGAGAGGAACATGGCGTCCGAGCAGGATCACCAACGCATACACTGACCCACCCATTGATGGAACAGTTGATGGAACTTCTTTCATTAGAGTCCAGAAACTCAGGGACTCTACAATGGACTCCGGTCGGCCATGAAGTCAGCCATAGAAACCGTTCTGGCTCCCATTAAATAGGCATTGGTGAAAATGCAGAGGAGACTGGAGACCCAGGAAGCTATGGGGGAGAAAAGAGGCAGGGGCTGGAAGCACCACTAGGACTGGGGGAGTCCTGGAGAGCATCAATTCCATGCGATCAGGCAAGTCATCGGGTCCGGACGGATTCCGGTGGACTTCTACAAACAATTTGCGGCAGCACTGCCCCACGGGAGATATTCAATGACTCACTGTCGAGAAGCACCCTGCTGCCCACACTGGCACAGACTTCGATATTGTTGATCCGTAACAAAGGCAAAGACCCTACGGAGTGTAGGTCATACAGACCCATCTCACTCCTGAACACTGACGCCAAAGTCCTGCAAAGGCCTAGCGAGGCGGCTGGAGAGCTGTGTACCAGAGGAAGATCAGATAGGCTTTGCCAATAGCAGATAGCTCACGGCGAACATCACACTCCTGCTGACCGTGATTATGACCCCACCCAGGGAAGAGACACCGGTAGTGATCATTTCCCTAGACGCAGAGAAGTTGAATGGAGGCACTGGAACTGTTTGGGTTTGGACCAGGATTCACCTTGCGGGTGAAACTACTGTACAGCGCTCCCATGACGAGCGTATGGACAAACACCACCAACTCTGAATACTTCCAGCTAGACAGAGGCACGAAGTAGGGATCCCCTTCATCCCCATTGCTATTTGCCCTAGCAATCAAGCCAGGCTATCACCCTCAGCGAAAGAGTGGAGAGGCATCTAGAGGGGAGAGAGGGAGCATAGAGTCTCACTCTATATGGATGATCTACTCCTCTACATCTCTAACCCCCTAGCCAGCATAGGAGGAATAATGGAATTCCGAAGGAAGTTTGGAGCCTTCTCAGGTTACAAACTCAATCTGAGCAAGAACGAAATCTTCCCCGTGAACCCGCAGGGATCGGAATCAGAGCTGGAGAAATTGCTGGTCAAGTTAGCCCAAACCAAATTCCGATATCTGGGAACAGATAGCCCACGACTGGACAGTGGAAGCTATTGAGTCTTGTGGAAGAGGCGAAGATGACCTGTGGAGGTGGGACTCTTGTAGTAAGAGTGGGGACAATCAAAATGATAGTACTGCTAAGATTCCTCTCGCAATTCAGATCTCTCCGATCTTCATCCCCAAGGCCCTCTTCACTAAAGTAGACAAATTCATCATGATGTTTGTGTGGTGGGGGTGCTGGGATAAGAACCCCAGGATCCAAAAAAACATCCCACAAAGAAGGAGGAATATGGGGGGCCTGGTCCTTCTGAACCTCCTATTCAATCACTGGCCAGCTAAGCAGAAAGTATACGGGGGTGGATCAAAGAGCCAAAGACACTGGTGGCTTCCGGTTGCAGCATGTAGGTGGAGGTCGCATGTTTGGTGTCTCCTGTCAGAGCTGTCTTTTATGGCCTTTTTTACCCATTTTTGGTGAAGATTTGTTCGTGAGGAGCTGTGGGAAAGTCTAGGACATTTATAGAATGTTAAAAACTGGGAAGAAGAATCCAGGGAGGTAATCAGCGAGCGAAGGTTCACCACCGACCTTGGTGAGGGGAGCAGTGGGAGGACAGATAGTGGGAGAGAGCCTATCGACTGGGGTCGCACCCATCACGGTGGAGAAGATGCTGAAGGTGATGGCTGGGTTGGTCTGCGGGCCTGCCCCGAACTCCAGTGATGTTGTGTTTGTGAGGAGGATGTTAGCAACCATACCGGACCTGGATACTCACCAGCTGGTAATGGGGGTGGGATGGGAATATGGTGCTGGACCCGAGGATGGATATGTCTCGGCTGCACTCGCTGGCCCCCTGGGGAGGTGGGGGGGTGGGGAAACAAAGGTGTTAGGGGAGTTAGGAAGGGTGGGACAAGGAGTATTCAATCTTCTCCCCAGTATAGAAGGTGTACTCGAGGATTGACATTTTGTGGTAGGGAAGGCATTGCTGGCAGGGGTAAAGATTGTAGAGCACTCGGCGATCGTGACAGCTGATCATACGCCGCACTGGATGGATGTGGCTTTGGAGAAGGGGCCGGCCCAGAGGTCGGTGTCGAGGCTGGATGTGGGCTTGTTGGCGGATCCAAATGTTTACAACAAGGTGAGGCGTGTAATTGAGGGGTATGTAGAATTTAACCAAAATGGGGAGGTCTTGTCGTCGACGTTTGGGAGGCGTTGAAGGCGGTAGTGATGGGGGAGGTCATCTCATTCAAGGTGAAGGTAGTTAGGGGTGGGAGTGGCAGCGGCTGTTAGAGGAGAATTTGGAGATGGGTGGAAGATCTGGAGGCGGGGCTATTGGTGAGGAGGAAGGAGTTGCAGGCGAGTTTTGACTGCCCGTCTATGGGGAGGGCGGTTCAGCAGTTGTGGCGAACGAGGGGGGTTGTGTATGAGTATGGTCAGAGGCCAGTCCTTTGCTGATGGGCCAACTCCATCGACAGGTAGCAGCGAGAGATTGTGCGGATTAGGGATGGGACAGGAGGGGTGGTGGTGGCTCCAGAGCAGGAGAACAGGGTGTTTAAGGACTTTTATAGGGGGTTATATAAGTCAGAACCGCCAGAGGATGAGTCGGAGATGAGGGAGTTTCTGGAGCGACTCGAGTGATTGGAGGTGGGAGAGGTGGAAAGGGCAGGCTTAGAGGAGCCATTAGGGTCAGAGGAAGCGAAGGTAGCGATTGGGAAGATGCAGTCAGATAAGGCACCGGGGCCGGATGGATTTCCGGTGGAGTTTTATAAAAGGTTTAAGGACAAATTGGCACCTCTGATGGTGGAAATGTTTGAGGATGAGATGGCAAAGCGGGGGTCTCAAACCTGAGACCACGAGGCAAACAACTATTATATTGGTATTGAAAAAGGACCCGGTGAAGTGTAGGTCGCCTAGGCCCATTTCTCTACTGAATGTGGTACAAGATATTGGTAAAGGTGCTGGCGGTGAGGCTGGCGGGGTGTCTTCCGAAGGCGGTGGGGGAGGATCACGCGGGGTTCGTCAAGGGCAGGAGGCTATCGTCATATGTGGTACTTTCTCCGGCAAAGGGGAGGGAGTTAGAGGTCGTGGTGGCATTGGATGCGGAAAAGGCATTTGACAGAGTGGAGTGGAGACCATAAAACCATAAGACATAAGAGCAGAATTAGGCCATTTGGCCCATTGAGTCTGCTCCGCCATTCAATCATGGCTGATATTTTTCTCATCCCCATTCTCCTACTTTCTCCACATAACCACTGATCTCATTATTAATCAAGAACCTATCTATCTCTGTCTTAAAGACACTCAGTGATTTGGCCTCCACAGCCCTCTGCGGCAAAGAGTTCCACAGGTTCACCGCACTTAGGCTGAAGAAATCCCTCCTTGTTTCTGTTTTAAAGGATTGTCCCTTCAGCTGAGGCTGTGCCCTCTGGTTCTAGTTTTTCCTACAAGTGGAAACACTTCGGAAAAACAGTTTGCGGTACTGGAGAAGTTTGGGACTGGGTCTAAGTTTATGGCTTGGGTTTGCTATAGAAGGAACTGACAGCATATGTGTGGATGAATGAGATGCAATTGGAGTACTTCCTACTATTCCGGAGAATGAGGCAGGGGTGCCCCATGTCCCCCCCATTTGTTCGCATTGACGATTCAGCCCTTGGCGATTGTGCTGAGGGTACTGGACCGCCTTTTTCGAGGCCATGTCCAAGGTTGTGAGGGTGAGGGTGGAACCATGCCCACTAGGAGCAGTCTTCAGGGTATGGGAACAGCCAAAGCTCTTCACGGGGAGAGGGGCAAATGCCCCAGTCTTTCCTCCCTGACGGCCCGCCGGAGACCCCTGCTCGACTGGAGATCAGCAGCGCCACCCAAGGTTGCAGACTGGCTGTACAACCTAACAGAACTCCTCAAATTGGAAACCGTAAAAATTTTTATCAGAGGATCGGATAAAGGCCTCTGCAACACATGGAATCAATTTACCAACCTGTTTGAGGACCTGTTCGTGACCAGCAACCAATAAGGGAGGGGGAAGCGGAATCTGGGAGGGGGGACCAAAATCGACAAAAGCAGAGGAAAAGAGAGGGGGTGTGGGGATAGGAAAAGGGTGGAGGGAGACACCACCCAGAGTGCAAGGGAAGTAGGGCAGAGAAACCTAAGGCTTTCGAGGGAAAGAAAAACTCAGGGATACGGCCACGGCAAACAACAGGGTACAACAGGGTGGCTTCAAGCACGCCCCTGGTTTGGTTTAATACCATGGGGCAACATGTAGTTAGTTAAGCAGTGCGATTGTGGTAACTGACTACTGGGAGCCCAATGTTCATATACCTCGTATCTATATGCATTCTATCTGTATCCTATGTATTCATACCTGTTTATTTCTTCCCTTTTCTTTCTTTTTTCTTCTGGCAATGTTGTTACAAATAAATGCAAAACCAATTTGTAAAAAGTACTCATTGACTGCAAAGGAAACTGGATCATCATCCAATGATCTTGAAAGGTGCTGTGCAAATGCAAGTTTTCCTTTCAGCCCATTGTAGAACCTGTACAATTTTCATCCTGTTGGTTCCATGATGATCTACCAGTTCATCGGCCAAACTATGAACTATGAAGGAGAAAGTTATTTTAATTCATTTGCCTTTAATATTCCCTGGACCACATTCGCTCCAAGTCCTCTTCGCCCCATCAAGTACAAATCCAAGGATGAAGTCTATTTTCACAACGCACAGCTCTTCAGTCAAGGTCATCCTTCTCCAAAGTTGCACTATGTTTTGTGAGGTTAAGGGACTGAAACCAGACACAGTTGGGCATCAAACATATTGAGCCTGTTTTCAGGTTTAAACACGAAAGGGTCTGGATTTTTCAAATGCAGGTCCGAAGACTTTTTCTTCTGGGCAGGGATCATCAACTTAAAATGCTCTTGGTGCTAATAAAGAGAAACGTTGGGAAAATTTATTGGGCGAGTTATGTTGGACCGTGGAATGTGTTGCCACATTGAATGGCATAACATTGCAAGGAGATATTGACAGACTAGTGAATGGGCAAAAGTATAGCAGATGAAATTTAATGTAAGCAAGTGTAAGCTTATCCACTTAGGACCAAAAAAAGATAGAGCAGAGAGTACTTTTTAAATGGAAAGAGTTTAGGTACAGTGGATGTCCAAAGAGACTTGGGGGTTCAGGTGCAGAGGTCCTTAAAATGCCAAGAACAAGTGCAAAGAATAGTCAAAAAGTCTAATGGAATGCTAGTCTTTACATCTAGAGAATTGGAATATAAAAACGCAGAGGTTATGCTGCAACTATACAAAACCCTGGTTAGACCCCACTTGGCATCCTGCGAGCAGCTCTGGGCACTACACCTTAGGAAGGATATCTTGGCCTTGGAGGGACTGCAACGTGGATTTACAAAACTGACACCTGGATTACAGGGGTTGAATTACAAGGAGAGATTACTCAAATTAAACCTGTTTTATCTAGAATTTGAAAGGTTAAGGGATAATCTGATCGGAGTATTCAAGATATTAACAGGGAAAGATAGGGTAGATAGAGATAAACTATTTCCACTGCTTGGAGATTCTAAAACTAGGGGGCATAGTGTAAAAATTAGGGGGAGACCGTTCAGGAGAGATGTTAGGAAGAACCTCTTCACTCAAAGGTTGGTAGAGGTTTGGAACTCTCTCCCACAAACAGCTGTTGAAGCTCGATCAGTTGTTAATTTTAAATCTTAGAGAAACTGATTTTTGTTAAGCAAAAGTATTAAGGGAAGTAGGCCAAAGGCAGATATATGGAGTTAGGTCACAGGTCAAACATGATCTCATTGAATGGCGGTACAGGCTCGAAGGGCTGAATGACCTACTCCTGTTCGTATGTTCCAATGAATGGTTGAAGCAGGGGCCATTGCATCTTTCCAAGGAATATTGGCTAAATATTTGAAGGAGATGACATTTCAAGGCTCTGAGGGGAGAGGGGGAAGTAGGATTAAAGGAAAAGATGAGTTTACATTTCTATAACGTCTTTCACAATCTCAGGATGTCCCAAAACACTTAACCAATTAAATACTTTTGAAATGTTGTAGTTTAGGAAATGCGAAACAAGTTTCCACAAACGGAAATGCAATAAATAATCAGATGATCTATTTGGGGTAGTTTTGAGATGACTTCAGCAAAGAGGCACACAGACGTGATGTCAGCAAAGAGGCGGCAAAGAGGCACACAGACGTGATGTCAGCAAAGAGGCACACAGACGTGATGTCAGCAAAGAGGCACACAGACGTGATGTCAGCAAAGAGGCACACAGACGTGATGTCAGCAAAGAGGCACACAGACGTGATGTCAGCAAAGTGGCACACAGACGTGATGTCAGCAAAGAGGCACACAGACGTGATGTCAGCAAAGAGGCACACAGACGTGATGTCAGCAAAGTGGCACACAGACGTGATGTCAGCAAAGAGGCACACAGACGTGATGTCAGCAAAGAGGCACACAGACGTGATGTCAGCAAAGTGGCACACAGACGTGATGTCAGCAAAGAGGCACACAGACGTGATGTCAGCAAAGAGGCACACAGACGTGATGTCAGCAAAGAGGCACACAGACGTGATGTCAGCAAAGAGGCACAAAGACGTGATGTCAGCAAAGTGGCACACAGACGTGATGTCAGCAAAGAGGCACACAGACGTGATGTCAGCAAAGTGGCACACAGACGTGATGTCAGCAAAGAGGCACACTGATGTGATGTCAGCAAAGAGGCACACAGACGTGATGTCAGCAAAGAGGCACACAGACGTGATGTCAGCAAAGAGGCACACAGATGTGATGTCAGCAAAAAGGCACACAGACGTGATGTCAGCAAAGAGGTACACAGACGTGATGTCAGCAAAGAGGCACACCGACGTGGTGTCAGCAAAGAGGCACACAGACGTGGGGCAAAATTCTCCTACCCGCCCCGCCACATTTCTGCCCCGACCGGCCGGCGGGAGTCTCCGTAACACCGGCCGGTCAATGGGGTTTCCCATTGTGGGGCAGCCCCACGCTGTCGGGAAACCCCCGGGCGCCGGCAAAATGGAGACTCCCGCCGGCGGAGAATGACGCCCGTGATGTCAGCAAAGAGGCACACAGACGTGATGTCAGCAAAGAGGCAAACAGACGTGATGTCAGCAAAGAGGCACACAGACGTGACGGGCTTCTTCTCTGCTGTAAACTGCACTTCAAAGAAAATCAGTAATGTTTGTCAGAAACTTTTTAAAAATCATTGAAAATGTTGAGATTTCCTTCAATCTGTGAGGGTGATACATGCTGTGTGAGTTATATCTAAACCCAGCATATGCTCTGACTGTGTAGGCACTACTCGGGCTACCTCACTTCAAAAATTCCCTTTTATTTGAGCTTTTTAAAGTAAACCACGCTTTCTAATGAGGACACAACTCCATTAGAGTCTGTGGCAAGAGAGGAAAAGGAATTGATTAGATTTGTTCATTAGTTCAGGCCTTGTTTTACCAGTCATGCTTAATTGACTGGTATCTCAGCATTGAATATTTTGTTGTGGTAATAAGTGCTGTATTTAAATGGTAATGAATGTTCAGGTATGACCACTGAAATGTGGAAGAGTGGAGGGCTTTGCAAATCGTGATTCCAATTACTGATCATCCAAATTCAAAACAGCTTAATGGTTGTGAAAGCTGTGCGACAAGGCATTAAGGAAATGGTATTGTTTTTGAATGGCCAAGGTGATTGATCAGGAGAATCTAAATTTACAGCTGCAGGTTTACTCAACTCAAGTCATTCAAACCCAGGGAGGGAGAGCAGAGGAAACAATGCTTCACGCACCATGATACATAGATGAATCACCTAAGAAATTGAATTCAAATCCAAATAAGAAGGTTGTCAGATTGGGTGGCACGGTGGCCCAGTGGTTAGCACTGCTGCCTCACAGCGCTGAGGATTCGGCTTCGATCCCAGCCCCCCAAGTCACTGTCCGTGTGGAGATTGCACAATCTCCCCATGATTGTGTGGGTCTCACCCCCACAACCCAAAAATGTGCATTCAAGGTGGATTTTCCTCGCTAAATTGCCCCTTAATTTAAAAAAAAAGAATTAGCTACTCTAAATTTATTTTTTAAAGAGGTTGCCAACTTAATTCAGTAAATTTGGTCATTTGTGGGCTGGCACCAGAAATGAGAACGTGAAAAGTTTGTTATGAAGCACCTTGTTCCACAATGCCTTTTAAATACATCCATGGGGCGTGGGTGTCACAGGCAAGGACAACATTAGTTGCCCATTCCTCATTGCAGTTGAGAAGGTGGTGGTAAGCTACTTCCTGGACCCCCTGCCGTCCATGTAGTACAGGTATACGCACAGTACTGTTATGAAGTGTGTTCCAGGATTTTGAACCAGTGATTGTGAAGGAACAATGATACAGTTCCACGTCAGGATGGTGTGTGACTTGACGGACATTCGCGGGTGGTGATGTTCTCACGCCTCCACTGACTTTGTCCTTCTAGTTGGTGGATGTGGAAGGTTTGGGTGGTGGTGTCAAAGGATGCTTAATGATTTGCCTCCATCTTGTTGATGATACACACTGCTGCCACTGTGTGCTGGTGATGGACAAAGATGGACAACGTTTAAGGTGATGGGGGTTGCCAATCAAGTGGGGCTGTGTTATCCTTGATGATATCAAGCATTTTAAGTGTTATTGGAATTGCATTAATTCAGGGAGATAAAGGGCGGGATTCTCCGTTGCCTGACGCCAATATCGTAATCGGCGATCGTCGGAGAATCCCTTCCACGCCCAAATCTGGGGCACCACTGGTTTGACATTGGTTTTTGGTTCTCCGCTCCCTCCGAAATGGCGTCATCGCATTGCGCGCCACACGCCATTGAAACGGCGTTGGCGCTTCATCGGAAGGCCCTCGACCGATGCTCCGCCCCTGATGGGCCGAGTTCCCGACCGCGCAGTTGACGTGTGGTCGGGAACCCGGCGTGGCGGCTGCGGACTGTGTCCAGCGCCGCCACACTCAGCCGGGATCCATGCCGCTGTGCGGGGGAGCTTCCGCAAGGGCTGGGGGGTCAGGTGGGGGGTGGCCAGGTGGTGGCTTGTGGGGTCGCATTTGGCGGGCCAGGTCCGCACGCAGCCGCCGCCATGTTGTACAGCGCGACCGCTGCAGGTTGTCGCCGTGCGCATGTGTGGCTAGGGACCCGGCCATTCTCCGGCCGTTTTTGGCGCAGGAGCCAGGAGATTCACCACAGCACCGCTGCTAACCCCTCACCGGTCCTGGAATCGGTGAGGGTTTTGCGCCGATTTTGGTGTCGTAAAACGCCTGTGAATTCTCCACCTCAGTCGGCACTTAGCCGCTGAAACGGAGAATCCAGCCCAAGGAGTTTTCCATCTTGCTCCTTGTTGTGAAAATAAGTCTTCCATTTTTACCCAGGCTGCCTTTCCAGTGTCATCAGATCCCAACTACAAATTGACAGAGACACCTGAAGACCTCCCATACCCTTCTTGAAATAGGACTCAGATAAATTTTGGCACCCGCTTGAGAGTGATGTCAGTTCATCGAGAGGCAATGGTCTTAATGTGAGAAGAATAATGCTCATTTTCAGCTGCTACACCAGCGCCTAAGGTCACAAAATGGCAGGCAGGAAGAAAGTGTACCATTAGCCTCATAGGGGAAAGCCCAGACAAGTGGTGCCTTCAACCCACGCCGTGTGCAATAGTTCATCGCTTTGCATATGCAAATAAGGGCTTGCCACCTGTTTCAAATTCTTGCTGGAACATTGATCTGTCAGCACTGCAGATTAAAAAAACCTTAGAAAAATAATAAATACACATCACAGTCACTGCCACATTTACCATGCCCAGGCTCAGGCCCTGACCCCCCACAACCCCTAATTTCTGTCCCAGTCTCAAATAGCTTAAGCATCTAATACCCTCTTCAAGCAATCCCAGAACCCCATTAATTACTGCTAACAACTGGAGGATTGACGGAGAGCACTATCTTCATGGCCCGAATTCTTCACCTGTAGGGTGTGCGCACTTGACAGGCCTGGAAGTGGGCACTAGCCGTGATTGGCCCTGGCCAATTAATAGGCATCCAGCATGAAACGTGCGCTGGGCAAGATTCAGGGGAGGGCGGGCGTTGTGAAAAGAGAGGATGAAGGCTGGTTCTTCTAGTGTGTTTCCTCAAGGGGACAGCTGCTGTGGAGCTATCTCAGCAGGCTGCAGGCCTGCAAAAAAGTACACTGTGATTGGAAGAAAACTGCTAAGAGTGTCGAGGCAGCACATTCAAACACAAACCTCAGTCCCCAGACACGTTTTAAAATTTTATTTCAGCCCTGACATTTCATCCTGCCCTGGATTGAGATTGCAGGTAAAACGTAAAGGTTGCCAGGCCAATTGGCCCGCCTGCCCACCAACTGTAAAAGCAGGCGAACCATGTAAAATTGTGCTCAGTTGGGCCCATAAGGACTATGTTGCCTGCTTGATTATTGGGGGTACACTTCTGACTTTTGCACGAGTGAATGATGACATTGGAACATGCGGCCAACACCTTGCGCAATTTCACGCACTTGGGGTCGAGTGCATGCCTCCCTGAGCAATGGAAAATTCTGGCCTATGATGCCCACAACCATGTTCCATGGCTCCTGGGCCCTCTTTATTAGTTTCTGAATCAGAAGATTGTGGGTTCAAGTTCAACTGTAGGACTTCAGCACAACGACCAAGATTGATGCATCCAATGCTATACTGAGGGATACTCCACTGTTGGAGGTGCCATCTTTTGGATGAGACATTAAACTAAGGCCCTCTCAGGTGGATGTTAAAATCCTATGGCACCAATTTGAAGAAAAGCATGGGTGTGTCCTGGACAAAGTTTAATAACCCTTAATCAGCATCAATAAAAATCAGATGACTTGGTCATTCTAACACTGCTGCCTGTGGGAGATGGCTGTGTGCAAACCAACTGCCGTGTTTCCTGCAATACAACACTGACTACACTTCAAAAGTTCCAAAGTTGTGAGAGGGGCAACATGAATACACATATTTTATTTCATTATTTGTGCACAGTGAGCAGCCTAACGTGGACACAATGGAAGTTAACATGCCTGACAAATCAGGTCATATGGAGTTTGAGTTTCCAGTGTGTCTTGAAAACACAACCTTTTGACTGAGATGTGTGTGTGCTGCCTGCTGAGCCTTGACACTGTGAAACATTTCAAAGTCCTGAGCTGAACAGTCAACAGAAAGCGTGGACACCGTTATGGAGAAGAAACGGGCTCAGAGAGGACAGTCGTATGTCTGGTCAGGGTCTTTCTGAAGCTTCTGAAAGCAGGGTGTAAGCTGGCATGGCAGAGGAACTGAAGGAGTAAGTTTTCAGAGACCCGGAACGAAATGAGAGGAGTAAGAGATGATCGTGAACAAGAGAGCATATATAAATTGCTGGAATGAGGAAAACTCGAAAGAATGGATAATGTCACATGTAAATGCTAATTGATGCAAGGGAATAAAACTTGCATCGCCACCTTATTTATCAACAGCTAAACCAAGCATGGTTTGAATCATCGAACATGGACGACAACTGTTTGAAAGAGTTACCCAATTAGGGTTAGGATTAGGGTTAGGCTACCTGCACCATCTCTTTCCTCAGAGCCCTGCAACTTTTTATTAACCAGTTCCAGTCTGTATCTAATTTCCATTTGAGGGGTACTTTTGAATTTGCTTCCACTGCCCTAGGAGACAGAGCAATCCAGATAATAACAGCGCGCTGCATAAAAGTAATCCTCACCTCACCACAAAAATAAAACTCACCTCAAACACTTCAAAGGAAAGAAAGACACTGTCCTTTTAACATAAAGACCCTTTCAACATGCTTTCAAAGGATGGAATAAATCCTGAACAACCAGTTCTTCGCAGAAGAGGAACAGGTGTCAAACAGGAGGAGCTATTATAGAATGACTCATGACAATGGGACAAAAAATTCTGTCACTGTGAAATGAGCTGAAAAAGAGAAGAAGGGGAAAAGAACCTTTGAGAGGAACTTCTGCTGTGCAATTAGATTTTCGATAGGACTTTCAGCTTCTACTTGGCTATGAGAAAACAACAACAACTTGCATTTATGTATCACCTTTAACAAAGTAAAGCATCCGAAGACACTTCACAGGAGCATTACCAAACAAAATTTCACATGGAACCACAAAAGGGGTTAGATAGGTGCAAAGTAGATTCCAGGGACTGACTTAAAGAAGGAAAGACATGTAGCGAGGTGAATAGGTTTAGTGAGCAAAGTCCATGGCCTATGGCCCGTGGCTGCTGAGGTTGCAGCCATTAATGCTGGAACGATTAAAATCGGGGATGTGCAGGAGACCAGAATTGGACATATATCTCGGAGGGTTGTAGCTGATGGAGGTTAGAGAATAGGGACAGCTGCGACCCTGCAGGAATTTTAAAACAAGACTGAGAAATTTACAATTGAGTCATGGAAGAATCGACAAGGGAGTTCCCTTTGTCCACTGGAGAAACTAGAGTTGTTCTCCTTTGAGCAGAAAAATCCAAGGGGGAATTTAATCGAGGTGTTCAAAACCATAAAAGGTTTTGTAAGAGTAAATTGGAGAACCATTTCCAGTGGCATAAGGCAGGGAAACCAACGGACACAGATTTAAACTAATTAAAAAAGGAACCACAGAGGAAATGAGAAAGGCTTTGATGATGCAGTGAGTTTTTATGAGATCTGGATTGTGCTGCTTGAAATGGTGGTGGAAAAAAGGTACACTTAGTTATGGGAGAAGAGTTGGATGATCAGCCATGATCGTGATGAATGGCAGAGCAGGCTCGAAGGGCCAAAAGGCCTCCTCCTGCTCCTATTTTCTATGTCTCTATGTAAGACTAATTGGATAACTCTTTCAGGGAGCAGGCGCTGCAGGCACAATAGGCTGAATGGCCTCTCTCCGAGCTGTACCATTCAATGATTCCATGGAATGTAGGACGCCAGACTGTGAACCAGATCCTTCTCATTTCATTGAAAAGTAAGAGCCTTTTGGAGCATAAAAAACATGAAATTCTGACAGTGCCTTGCTTGTGTGATCAGAAGCAGATGTTAGGGACCTCATAAGCCTGTGCGAGAGTCCAAATGCCTGAAGCGGGCAACCCTATGGGATGCTTGAAAACTGTCCAAGGACAATACATTGGGTGTATTTTTGGCGCATTTGAGGATCAGGGCATAGCCATGAGGAATTTCTCATTTCCATCCCATTAAATAGGACCAAGTTCTACCCCAGAATTCCTTCATGTCTTCTTCAGAAGAACTCTCTTCATCATTATCAGGAGGGTGTTACAGTTTCTAGACCATGGGGGATGGGTCTGCTGCCATTATCCTTTTCCTTCAGTGTTGCTTTATTCTACATGCTTTTTTCATTTCCTCTTCCACAGTGTAATCATTATTGTAATTATAGGCTTGTTCTGCCTCCATCAAAAAAGATCTTGAATTTATAAAGCACCGTTCATGACCTCAAGACATCACCAGGATCTTTACAGCCAATAAAGTAATTTGAAGTCATTTACGAAGCAGAGTCAGTGTTATAATATATGAAACTCATATGTTTATATGCGCACAGCAAGTTCTCACAAACTGTAATGAGATCATGGTGACAATGGTGATACCTTGGGCAGAATTCTCCAGTCCCCAGCCGCATGTTCCTCGGCGGCACGCTGTTCGCTGGCGACAGGATTCGCTCTTGTCAATGGGATTTTACGTTGAAGCCACCCCACACCACCAGGAAACCCACAGGTGGGGGTGCACTGCCAGCGGGAAAAGAGAATCCCAATGGCCGGAGAATTCGGCCCTGGCGGTTTATTGATGTTAGTTGAGGGATAACTGCTGGCACACACTGAGGTGAACTCCCCTGTTCTTCTTGGTGAAAATGGAATTGAACAGGATCATAAGTATTGGGGGTCGATTAGCATTTTCTGTGCAGAGGATATTAGACTTTTCACTGTTCACCAGTTCTATACAGAAGTTATCCAACACGCTACACTCATGTTTACTCAATCACCAAAAATCATGAATATTGACCACAATTTCATCTCTCTTTTTGCAAATTATTATTGCTAATATATCAGGAATATGTATGTGACTTTCCTGTTCGAGCTCAGGGAATCAGCATCAGAATACCTCCACCTCCCACTTCTGGGGAAGTAAAAGTGGGTGTCATGGCAACAGCATCATTCTTGGTGTCCACCTGCCCACCCCTGCTCCCTCTGGAATTTTACCAAGGGCAGAAGAGGTATATGGCAGCCCACACATGGGCCAATTGAAGCCCTTCAGTGCCAATTAATAGCCACTTAAGGGCCTCTTCCACCCTCCACAGGTGTTTTACCGCTTGTGGGATAAGTCAAAGCTTGGTCGACAGGCTACCAGATAAAACCTGATGGGAAACCCATGCCCATTAGAGATCCTCCAAGCTCCAGATTACGCCACGTCTCCAACTTGCCCTTTCCAATAAGCCCCTCCCCCATCTCACCCCGAGGCTCCAGCAAGAACTCCGACTCAACTTGCAGCTCGATATGAATGCTCAACGCCTTCCATTCAGCCTCACTGAGTTCCCAGCAGTGGTCACCATTCCCAATGGAACTGCTGGGCCATGAGAATTGCTGGTCCTCCAATTGGCTGGCAACACTCTGAGGTGAGACTTCCCCTTGGATGTCTTATTCAGCCCATAAGACTGATCGCAAATGCCAAGCTGTTCAAATCCTAGAAGGGAAATTTTAAACAAGTGCCCTCACAGTTGTTTGAAATGTGTATAGTAGGAGGAGAGGTTTTGAAATTCAGAAATTATGTCCCCGACGATTTGTGATGATTTTACACCAAAGTAAATGTTTATTAAGAATTGGGGAAACAACATAATATAGAATTGCACTTAAATAAGACAAAGGCTTCACACAGTGCCAATACTTTAAACTGTTTCAAACAATCTTAATTTAACTTCCTTCAGAGATGACCATCCTCAGGTCTGTTCAGCAACACTTTATAAATTTTAACGATTATAAAAGTCCAGTAACTTTTACCACACAATGCCTTGAATTCTCTCTTGGGGCGCCCTCTGAGGTGTCCCAGCTGTTGGCTTTTCAAATCTGGCTTTATTCACACTACTTGCTGAGAGTTAATCAGATTTCCTGCTCTTGGCTGAGAACTAAAATAGTTCCCTTCATAGATTTTGTATCTCCTGAAATATGCTCTTTCCCTTTTATCTTTCCATTGTCTCACCCAATTTCTTTAGAACTGCTCTCTCCCAGAATTGATTAACCTCATCTTGTTAGTTTAGCTTTTAGAATTTCAAAGAGAAGTGAACTCCTTTCGTCCATAATTTACCTACGCTGACTTTTTTCACACCTTACATATCTTATCCTTTGACTCACAGCAACCCATTTTATTATATTCCTGTTCTATAACCACCCTTACTAAATTACCTGAGATAAATATTTGTTTGACATATTACTATGCTCATCAACATAAAAAGGTCACAGTTCACATTCACACAGTCACTCTGTCCCTTGCTTCAGTTACCACTCACATATCCCAACAGTTTGAAAATATGGCCAGAATATTCTCAGCAGAAAAGTATTACAATTTCTTGCATTTTCCTGATAGGTTTTCTTGACAAATCTCACAGCACAGAAGGTAGCCATTTGGCCCATCGTGACAGTGCTGACTGTTTGAAAGAGCTATCTAACTAGCCCTGCAAACCTTTCCTTTCTAAGTACTTTCACTTTTGAAAACTCACTGTTGCATCTGCTTTCGACACTCGTTTAGGTTTTGCATTCATACATGCAAAGGTATGAATTAGGAGCCGGAGTAGACCATTCAGCAACTTGAGCCTTAAAAATATTCAATGACCTTGCTTCCACTGCTCTCTGGGGTAAATAACTCCACAGATTATCAAACCTCTGACAGAATAAAATTTCCCCTCGTCTCCATCTTTAATGTGACAGCCTCTGTTTTTGAACAATGCTCCCTCGTTCTAGTCTCTGCCGCAAGGGGAAACATCCTCCCAGCATCCATCCTGTCAAGTCCAATCAGGAGTTTGTTTTGATAAAATCATCGCTCATTCTTCGGAACTCCAATGGATACAGGCGCAATCAGTTCATAAGATAACCCGCTCATCACAGGAATGAGTCCAAGTGAACCTTATCTGAACTGCTTCAAGACCAAGATTGTTTGTGATATATATATAAACTAAACAGATCAGAATGTGGAGGGAATGGTAAGAATGGTTTGCTGATGACACGAATATTGGCATGATGGTTAATAATGAGGAAGAATGTCTTAGGTTGCAGGAAGATTATAGGCTGGTTGGTCAGATAGACAGATCAATGGCTGATGAAATTAAACCCTAAGAAGTTTGAGGTGATGCAGTTTGGAAGGTTGAAGGAGTAACAAGACAAGGGAGTACTCAATGAATGGCAGGACACTAGGAAGCTCAGAGGAACAAAGGGAACTTAGGTCCACAGATCTCTGAAGGTGAAGGACAGATTAATAGGGTAGTTCAGAAGGCAATCGGATCACCTGCCTTTATTAGTCATGGGGCATAGATTATAAGAGCAAGGAGATTATGTCGGAGCTGTACAAAACTTTGGTTAGGCCCCAGCTAGAGTAACGTGTGCAATTCTGGTCACTTCACCTTAGGAAGGATGTGACTACAGGTCCACAGGTCCACAGGTCACTGAAAGGGGCAACACAGGTGGAGAAGGTAGTCAAGAAGGCATACGGCATGCTTGCCTTCATTGGCCAGGGCATTGAGTATAAGAATTGGCAAGTCATGTTGCAGCTGTATAGAACCTTAGTTAGGCCACACTTGGAGTATAGTGTTCAATTCTGGTCGCCACACTACCAGAAGGATGTGGAGGCTTTAGAGAGGGTGCAGAAGAGATTTACCAGAATGTTGCCTGGTATGGAGGGCATTAGCTATGAGGAGCGGTTGAATAAACTTGGTTTGTTCTCACTGGAACGGAGGAGGTTGAGGGGAGACCTGATAGAGGTATAAAAAATTATGAGTGGATAGTCAGAGGCTTTTCCCCAGGGTAGAGGGGTCAATTACTAGGGGGCATAGGTTTAAGGTGAGAGGGACAAGGTTTAGAGTAGATGTACGAGGCAAGTTTTTTACGCAGAGGGTAGTGGGTGCCTGGAACTCGCTACCGGAGAGGTGGTGGAAGCAGGGACGATAGTGACATTTAAGGGGCACCTTGACAAATACATGAATAGGATGGGAATAGAGGGATACGGTCCCAGGAAGTGTAGAAGATTGTAGTTTAGTCGGGCAGCATGGTCGGCACGGGCTTGGAGGGCCGAAGGGCCTGTTCCTGTGCTGTACATTTCTTTGTTCTTTGTTCTTTGTACATTGGAGGGGATGAGGAGGAGATTCACCAGGATGTTGCTTGGAATAGAGAATTTGAGCTATGAAGAGAGGCTGGATAGGCTCAGGTTGTTTTCTTTAGAGCAGAGAAGGCTGAGAGGGGGTCTGATTGAGATGTATAATAGATTATGAGGAGTATGGAAAGGATGGATAGGAAGCAGCAGTTCTTCTCAGTTGAAGGGTCAATAAAGGGGGATATAATGTTAAGTTGAGGGGCAGGAAGTTTAGAGGGTAATTGAGATAAAGGTTTTTCACCCAGAAGGCGGTGTGAGTCTGGAATGCGCTGCGTGGGAGGGGAGTAGAGGCAGGAAACACCACAACTTTTAAAAAGTACGTGGATGAGCACTTGAAATGCCATAACATTCAAGGCCATAGGGCAAGTGCTGGAAAGAGGGATTAGTATAGCTTTGGTGTAGTCTTGTTGGTGCAGACTCAAAGGGCTGAAGGCCCTTTTCTGTATTTATGACTTTATGACTCTGACTCTATGACCATAAAAACTCACTTTGTAAAAAGAAAAATTCTCAACTGCACCTTGATTTCTTTTCCTACCAATGATATTAAATCTGTGCTTTCAGATTACTGAAACTTCTATCAATAGAAACAATGAGCCGGATTTTCCAGCCCCTCCCGGTGGCAGGATTTTCTGGTCCCACCAAAATCATTGGCATCCCCGCACCGAGGCTGGAAAATCCCAGCCAATTGCTCTTTATTTGCTGTCTCAAAACCCTTCATCATTTTGAACATCGATATTATGTCTCTCTTTACACTTCTCTGCGCTGAGGAGAACAATCCCAGCTTCTCCAGTCTCTACACACATTTGAATTCCCTTGTTCCTGATAGAACACAAGTCAACAAATGTCCTCTATACCCTCTCTATGGCCTCGGCATCCATCCTGAATTGTGGTATCCAGAACTGGACACAATACTCTAGCTGAGGCCTAACCAGTGATATCTCAAGACTTGGCATCATTTCCTCTTGAACTACATTCATAGCATAAGTCCTAAGTCAGAGTAATGTGTACTGTTGATACTTCTTGTGTAACCAGATGATAGGTCACTGCCCTGAAATCATAACTCTGTTCCTTTGTCCACAGAAGGTGTGAGGCTTGCTGGATATTTCCAGCATGTTGAGTTTTTATTTCAGAGTTCCAGCCTATGTTCTGCGCTGAGGACCCGGGTTCAAATCCCGTCCCCGGGTCACTGTCCGTGTGGAGTTTGCACGTTTGAACTCTTTCAATTCCAATGGTAGGGCCTCTCAGGCTGTCAGGAAAATCACCTTTTGACGTTCTTCCCCTAAGATACCATTCGCCTGACGAAGTACCTCACTTTCTGCATATTGGCCTCAAATAGGGGCAGCATGGTGGCACAGTGGTTAGCATTGCTGCCTAAGACGCTGAGAACCCGGGTTCAAATCCTGGCCCTGTTTCACTGTCTGTGTGGAGTTTGCACATTCTCCCCGTGTTTGCGTGGGTTTCATCCCCACAACCCAAAAGATGTGCAGTATAGGTGGATTGGCCACGCTAAATTGCCCCTTAATTGGAAAAAATAATTGGGTACTTTAGATTTTATAAAATAAAATAAATAGAACCGGCCAGTTAGGTACCAGTTGGAGCGAAGATGATGCTGTGTAAATATTAGTGTAAATAAAGTTAAGTATCATGTGACTCACAAACTCATGTTGGACTCTCCATGACCCTCACAAAAGTAAGTTAGAGACTTTTGATGCGGAACTGGAAGATTGAGGCCCATATTTCTTTTTAAAAAATTTTAGACTACCAATTATTTTTTTCCAATTCAGGGGCAATTTAGTGTGGCCAATCCACCTAACCTACACATCTTTGGGTTGTGGGGTGAAACCCACGCAGACACAGTGAGAATGTGCAAACTCTACACAGGCAGTGACCCGGGGCCAGGATTTGAACCCGGGTTGTCAGCGTCTTAGGCAGCAATGCTAACCACTGTGCCACCGTGCTGCCCCTATTTGAGGCCAATATGCAGAAAGTGAGGTATTTCGTCAGGCGAATGGTATCTTAGGGGAAGAACGTCAAAAGGTGATTTTCCTGACAGCCTGAGAGGCCCCATTGGAATTTAAAGAGTTCTATCTCCCCCAGCTGCACCGGACTGCAAATCGTTCAATGAGTTGGTTACACTAGTGGCTGATCATGATCCAAAACCTTCCATTATAATGCAACGTTATAGGTTCAACACGGCTGTGAGGTCTCCGGGTGAGTTGGTGACTGAATTTTTGACCACCTTAGGCGGCTGGCGGAGCACTGTGAGTCCTGGCCATCCCTCTCAGAAATGTTAAGGGATCGGATTGTTTGTGGAATAAATAATACTGTCATACAAAGGAAGCTGATGGCAGAGCTTCAGGGGCCCATGGACTATGGGGTCCATAGTTTGACCCTCCGTCCGTATCAAACTCCCGCAATATCACAGTCCAGTACCAGAATGGCCAGATCACCTACCAAGTGGCAATGCAAGGCGCAATTCCGCAGTTGGGCCCAGTACTCAGGAGCCGCTGTGGACTTGCACGGATGATTGCCAGATGTGTGGACAGCGACGACATGATGCTCAACACCATCAGAACTAGCGGAGAGAATGCTGCCCATGGCAGCCGATAAGTCCACCATGAGCCAGGGCTTGCAGGTGGCCCCACCAGAAGAAAAATAAGATGTAACTGAAGTGTGTCACAGCCCCAAAGGTGGCACCAGTCCAGTTCACATTGCAAGTGAACGGGCATCCTCTGGTGATGGAGATGGACATGGGAGCCGCTGTCTCCATTGTGGACCAACAGACCTTTCGCCAGATTCGTTCAGAGATCTTACCACTGGCACTGTGAGACACCAAGGTCAGGTTGACAACCTATACAGGCAAACCACTGAGCATTATGGGGACCACTGTGACTCCGGTGACATATAGACAGCAATCGGTCAGGCTATCTTTAGTCATGGCACAGGGACCCAGATTCAATCTGCTGAGGCGAGACTGGTTACGAGTCCTCCACTTTGATTGGCACCTGATTCTCCGGATGGGCACCGGAAAGTTGTATGAACTGGGCAATTACTTGAAGTATTCCAGGAGGGCAGCACGGTAGCATTGTGGATAGCACAATTGCTTCACAGCTCCAGCGTCCCAGGTTCGATTCTGGCTTGGGTCACTGTCTGTGCGGAGTCTGCACATCCTCCCCGTGTGTGCGTGGGTTTCCTCCGGGTGCTCCGGTTTCCTCCCACAGTCCAAAGATGTGCAGATTAGGTGGATTGGCCATGATAAATTGCCCTTAGTGTTCAAAATTGCCCTTAGTGTTAGGTGGGGTTACTGGGTTATGGGGATAGGGTGGAGGTGTTGACCTTGGGTAGGGTGCTCTTTCCAAGAGCCGGTGTAGACTCGATGGGCCGAATGGCCTCCTTCTGCACTGTAAATTCTATGATAATAAAGGGGGCAAAGGCTCGTATATACGTGGACCCAGAGGCTCAGTCTCTGGCAAAATGGTGCAGAAAGCCCCCATAAATGACGGCAGAAGAGGAACTTTCGAATTTTGGGGGAGGAAGAATGTCATGGCTCCCAGAGGCCCACGTGGAAACCATTATTGATCTCCCCATGGGGTTCGTGGAGTACAAGCTTCCCAGGTAGGAGGCGGAGGGCCATGCAACTGAGGTTCATCAGAACCAAGCATAGAAGTCGGCCCGAGCAGGGACCGGCATGTTGGTTGTCCCAACAGGGACTGTGATTGTAGATAGTTACTGCCATGGGCAATTTATTATTCAAAGTAAAATAAAATTTTTTCCTCCTGCCACTGGCTTCCTTGGTCATTAAACGTCATAGTCAACAATACAAACAGTTTACTGGATACAGTAATGATGATACACATTAGGGTGGAATAGTTCATTGTTATTCTTAGATCTCCAATGGTTCTGCTTATAGGTACTCTGGGTCCTTAGAATCTCAGAATGGCCACAGCACAGAAAACGGCCATTCAGTTTGCTGTGCCATGCTGTCCTCTCTGAAGGAGCAATTCATGTACTGCCACCCCCCCTGCCTTCTTCCCATAGTCTCGCACATTATTTTTTCAGATAATAATATCTGGCGCCTGGTTACTGATGGTTACCCACTGTTTCCTTCCTGTTGAACTTCACTGAGCAAACCCCAAAGATTGAAGTTTTGGATATTTTAAATAGAGTTCACAGAGCCAGCAGAGTGAAAGAGAATAGAAATCTTCGAGAGGAAGAGAAACCAATTTTCAGAGAAAGGGTTAGAGATAGGAGTCAGGATTTTCCATTGGGCTTCACTAACCTACCGTCAATCTCAAACAGGCATCAGAGCTCACATTAGGCTGAATTCAGTGTTTCTGACATAGGGCCCCTCCCACCTGCATCGCTTTTGTGGGCACTTAACTGGACACTGTCAGACTTTCCCTGGATTTAGGAGCCCAGGGGTGAAAATCCTGCCTACAAAGGCTAAAAGCCCTCCATGGCTGACAGTGTCATGAGTGGTGGCTGCTGCTGGCAAAAAGGTAGGGACTTCATCAGGGAACGTTGCTTGATCCCTCGACTCAGGTCAATGAGAGAGGAATGGGGATGTGGGGAAGGAGCCTTGGGTGAGGTCAGACTAAAGGCAAAGGCAGGGGGAAGACTCTCAGCAGCTTTCCCCTTCCCAACGCTGGGTACCGAGATCAGGCACTGAGAGTCTGATAATGAGGGATCTCCACACCTCCCCCCTCTCTACCCAACAGCTCCGGGAGGCCGCTAGCAAACCAGGCAGAATTTCCTTTCGTGCGAACAGGAGAGTCGTGCGACTCCCATTTAATTCCTGAGCCCCAACGAAATTCCAGCGGCCTCAGGGATAATTGATTCAATTGGCTCAGTGATGAGTGAAATTGACATCCCACCACCCCAGAGGGCAACGTGTTGTCATGTCGTCTGCCATGATGTTACATTGTTTTACGTCCAGGCTATTCAAGACTTCTTTAAATAATCCTGACATAAAATCTGACCGTTGATCTGATTGTATCTCTTTCGGTAAGTCATATCTAGTAAAGAACTTGGCTAATTCCTCTACCACTCTCTTGGCTGTAATGTTTCTTAATGATGTGGCTTCAGGAAATCTCGTGGATATATCCATAACAGTTAACAAGTATTGATTTCCACTTCATGTTTTCAAAAGCTGTCCAACACTTCCATTAGAACCCTTGTAAAAGGTTCTTTGAAAACTGGAATAGGGATCAAAGGTGCTTGCTTTATTGTAGTCTGTGGTTTCCGTATTACTTGACATGTGTGACAGGTTTGACAACATTTAACAACATCTTTATGTCGTCCTGGCCAGTAAAATTCTTTCTGTATCATTGCTTGTGTTTCTTTATTCCTAGATGTCCTCCAAATGGAATTTCATGAGCTATCTTTAGAATTTCTTTCCTATCCTCAGGAGGTAATAATAATAATAATCATGATTGTCACAAGTAGGCTTACATTAACACTGCAATGAAGTGGCTGTGAAATGCCCCTAGTTGCCATGTTCCAGCACCTGTTTGGGTACACAGAGGGAGAATTCAGAATGTCCAATTCACCAAACAGTACGTCATTCGGGACTAGTGGGAGGAAACCGGAGCAACCGGAGGAAATACACACAGACACAGGGGGAACATGCAGACTCCACACAGACAGTGACCCAAGCAGGAATCAAACCTGGGGCCCTGGTGCTGTGAAGCAACAGTGCTAACCACTATACTGCCGTGCCGCCGAATACAACTGGACGTATTTTTGCTCACTTTTCATCTGCATTAAAATGTGTAGGGTGCCATTTTCTCATTAATACATGATCCTTTACATAATAACATTCAGGAATACACTGAGTCTCCAATTCTGAGTAAGCCATTTGATAAATTTGCTTTAATTTGGAATTGCCCTGCTGTAATTCGATCAATTGCTGTGCGCTAAACACATGTGTATTTTTCCCATCGCCTTTTTCATCTTCATTCAGCTTACTAAAGATATAATTAGATAAACTTATCTCACTTTTTTCATCCTGTGCTCTGAACTCCTTCTTCTGTTCTCTCATCTTATGTGCCTGTGACATCATCACCACACAGTCAGGAAATGCCCCAGGATAGTCCATTTGCAATCCTTCTGTAGTTTGATTTTCTACTGGCTGTTCAACCATAGTAGTTATCATTATTATCAGTGATCCATCTATATCATTCCCTAGAATGAATTGAATCCATGCGCAATGTTTCTATCACACTTACAACCACTTCTATCTTCAAGCTACTCCTTAAGCTTACTTTCACCAGAGGACGTTTTTTAGTCTCTGCATGAATACTGCTAACCAGTGCCTCTTCCTACAATATCCCTTCTGAACAACAAATGTCATTGTCCCACAACATTAGGGACACGATCTTCCGGCCTCTTGGCACTCGCGCTCAAGAGTAATGAGGTCCCAGGTTTGATCCCGGCTCTGGGTCACTGTCTTAATTGGAAAAAAATGAATTGGGTACTCTAAATAATTTTTTTTTAAATGAGCACTTCACACAGCCCAAGTGTATCCCCGTAGATGGGCGGGCCATGTAGCATGCGGGTGTCATTGTCTGGCATCCAAAAAGACTGTGATGCCTGGACAGTATACAATAATAATAATAATCTTTATTGTCACATGTAGGCGTATATGCACATTGCAATGAAGTTACTGTCAAAAGCCCCTCGTCGCCAGATTCTGGTGCCTGTTCGGGTACACAGAGGGAGAATTCAGAATGTCCAATTCACCTAACAAGCACGTCTTTCAGGACTTGTGGGAGGAAACCGGAGCACCCGGAGGAAACCCACCCAGAAACGGGGAGAACGTGCAGACGCCACACAGACAGTGACCCAAGCCGAAAATCAAACCTGGGACCCTGGAGCTGTGAAGCAACAGTGCTACCCACTGTGCTACCATGAACACTGCGGGGGGTAACACCACCCATGCAGCAGCCAACATCCGAACACCCAGGGGATGGGGCACAGCTCCAACGACATGTCCACCACCAGAGGGTGGGTGAGTGCCACGGGGAGGGGGCCAGCACCCGGTCTGGGTGGTGTTGTAAGCGGGTGTCTGGGGTACAGGGTCTGGGGCCTGGTGAGGGGGGCCCTTTGCGGCATGGAGTACGTGGGCAGGGTGTTCCGGGTAGGGGTGTGGGAGGGGAATGGAGGGACCCGGGGTGGGAGCCACTGCTGTTTGTCAGTCTAACACCCTCTCCTAATGCCTTACAGATATTGAATGTTGGACATAGAAGTTGCACTAGCGATGCTGATGCTACGCAATGCAGTCAGACGCCGGAGTAGGCGGCAGCAGCAACAGCATCTGCAGATGCTCTAGGCAGCGGCATATGCGCCGGACCCTGAGGACTCAGCCACCATCAGGCTAGGGACGGACCCAGTGAGGAAGTCCCGCGATGACCCAGGGTGTACAGACACCGCTGGTCATTCGAACAGCTGGCAGACAGCGCGTGCTGGTTGAGGCTCCCGCCTCAACAAGGGGACGGTGCGACACCTGTGCTTTATCTTCGCAGACTTATCACCACGTGGAGGAGGAGGGCACAAGCTCCCAGTGGCCGTCAAGATCACTGCAGCCCTGAACTTCTGTTCCATGGGATCATTCCAGGGCTCGAATGGGGCCACAGCCCACAGGTGCATCCAGCAGGTCATGAATGCCCTGTATGCCTGGGCGGAAGACTACATAATTTTTGGCATGGACCAGGCACAACAGGATGCCCAGGCAGTAGGTTTCTCTGCCATCGCCGGATGCCCCAGATCCAGGGAGTCATAGATGCCATGCACATTGCCCTGCGCTCACTGGAGGTGCCCTTTGGTAACAGAAAGGAGTTTCACTCCCTCAACATGCAGCTTGTGTGTGACTACCACATGAATATCATGCATGGGTGTGCACGCTTTCCAGAGCGTTTTCACGACAGCTACATCCTGAATCAGTCGGCCATCCCTGCCCACTTCGAGGAGCACGCTCGGATGGACGGCTGGCTCTTGGGAGATAAGGGGTATCCGCTGAGAACCTGGCTATTGATGCCAGTATGGAGGCCGGAGACCGGGTACAACAAGGCTCTTGCAGCCACCCGGGTTGTGATCGAGCGGTGCATCGGACGCTTCAAGATGTGGTTTTGATGCCTCGACTGCTCCGGAGGTGCACTCCAGTACACCGCCCAGAAGGCCGCCCGCTTTATTGTGGTCTGCTGTGTCCTCCACAACCTCACAGCAGAGGGGCGATGAGCTGGAGGTTTGTGACAAGGAACATGTGCCCACTTCGGAGGAGATGGGGTACGGGGACGATGAGGAGGTGCCAGACCAGCAGGGGCTGGAGGACGAGGCCAGGGAGGAACCCAAGGTCCAGCTGGAGGCTGCAGGACAGGCGGCAGCGGTGAGGGCCTGTCCAGCACGGAGGACCAGGGAGGCCTCCATACTGGCCCAATTCACCTAGGACATGTTATGGTCCATCGTCACATTCGTATCCACCCACCCTCCCCATTTCCCAGCCTCCCAGGCATGTGTCACATCACTCCAGGGTGCTGAGACTGTGTCAGCTCTGTCAGCGGGTCACTGTTGAGGGCAGGGGGGTGATAATAGCACGCAGAGGACTGGGCACTGGGGCTCCTCAATCTATGCCATAGTCTGACCACCCCGGCCTGTCTGCTGAGTGCTCGCTTACACCCATCACATGCATGCAGCAATGCATTGCAGAAGAATGTGACAGAGGCTTCCTACAGGTTGTGCACAAGGGTGTTTATTGTTCAATATATGCCCCCACTCTCCCGATGGTGCATCCCACCAACCCCTCACCCCCTACCTAACCCTCCCGGCAATTCCCGCTCACTACGGTACGTGGAAATGCTTCCAGAGAATCGCGCCCTAGGGACTGATTTTCTCTTGTATATCTTAAAATGTTAACATCTTTTCCCATTCCATTTTATATATGTGAACAAAGGTTCCCTTTGTCATGATATTCAGATAAACATCATGGTGCAAACATACATACACACTGATGGACAGATCAACGGACCAATCAATACACACACAACATCACAGCCAATCACAGGCAAGAACATACACACTATAAAACGGGGAACACGACACTTCCCACTCATTCCATCAGGAGACAGCTCAGGGCACAGAGCTCACAGCTAGCCACTCAGATATTCACCATGTGCTTCTCCAAGATAGTGTTAGGGCTAGGTCCACAGGTTAGAGGGTAATAAACGAACCACAGTAACCAGTTTACAGATGTTCATATTGTTAGTAATAAAACTGAGTTGTACCATCCGCAACCGTGTTGGTTTGTCTATGTAGCAGAGCACCCAACACGACATAGTACCAGGATTGGAACCCAGGAACTGTGAGACCTACCTATGCATCTTACGGAATCCGCCAGCCTGCACCATGGACACCATCAGCCCGCCGCAGCCGCTCCAAATCGTTGGTAACCTCGGCGTCAACTGGAAGCTGTTTAAACAGCACTTCCAGTTCTTTCTAGAAGCCACAGAAAGGAAGAATGCTTCAGACACCAGGAAAATCGCCCTCCTCCTCTCCACGGCAGGGCAACACGCCATCCACATCTACAACTCCCTGGTGTTCGCGGAAGATGAGGACAAGACAAAGTACAAGACGGTCCTTCTTCAACTCGAGCAGTAGTTCAGCGTCGAGTTAAATGAGTGCTTCGAGAGGTACCTCTTCCAGCAGTGCCTGTAAGGTAAGGATGAGCCTTTTCAATCTTTCCTAACACACTTCCGTATCCTCGCGCAGTCCTGCGGTTACGAGGCCACCTCCGATTCCATGATTCGGGAACAGATTGTTTTTGGGGTCACCTCGGGCACCCAACGCCAGCAGCTCCTCAAAATTAAAAGCCCCACCCTAGCCACCGCCATCGAAGCCTGCGTCCTCCATGAAAACGCGACCAGCCGCTACTCCAAATTCCAGGCGGCCGAATCAGCACGGCAGGGGTCCTACGAGACCGAGCGGGTCCAGGCGATCGAGTTCTTCCCGGCCCGCGGCCCGGACGAGGGCGGCCATTTCACGCGCTTTCCGCGGCCTCTCACGCTTGTACGCGCCAAAAGAGACGTCGCCGCAGAGGGACGTGACGCGCTCGACGCAGGACCAAACTGCGCATGCGCGATGGCGCAACGAAAGCCATGATGTCACGACGTGCGGCAACTGCGGATCCGCACATTTAAAGCGGCAATGTCCGGCAAAGAACCAACAATGCCTCCGCTGTGGCAAGATGGGCCACTACGCTGCCTGCTGTCGAGCAGCTCAACCTGCCAGCGCTCCCCAATTCCGACAGCCTCGCAGGGACGTGCGGACAATTCAGCCTCCGTATTCCGAGTCATACCCGGACGATATACAGACCGGTGATACAGACGACCGGGAAGCCTTCCGCGTTGCGGTCATTGACAAGAACCGGATGTCTCCAAGCAGGACCCACCAGCCGATGCCAGTGAACAGTGTAAATCCGGGTGATGAATGGTGTGCCACCCTAACGGTCAACCGATCACCAATCACATTCCGTTTGGACACTGGTGCCTCCGCCAACCTAATAGCATGGTCAGCCTTCTACGCTTTGAAGGTCAGACCACCGATTCAGCCATCCCGTTGTAAGATGGTCGACTACAACGGAAACGTTATCCCGGCCATGGGATCCTGCCAGCTCCAGGTGACACACAATACATACACGGCCACACTGTCCTTCGAGATAGTTGGATCATCGAAGGACTCCCTGCTAGGTGCACAGGCATGCAAGGTTCTCCACCTCTTTCAGCGGGTACACGCTCTGTCTCCAGAAGGCACATCAGACTTCCCGGATGCAGAATTTAGGGCGCAGCTCCACTCGCTCCTCGCCCACAACCAGGAGGCATTCGAGGGCATGAGCACACTGCCCTATACCTACAGAATACCGCTCAAACCGGATGCCACCCCGGTCATTCACACACCTCGCAGAGTCTCAGCACCACTCAAAGACCGTCTCAAGCAGCAGCTGCAGGATCTCCAGGACCAAGGGGTGCTATCCCGGGTCACGGAGCCCACGCCATGGGTCAGCTCCATGGTGTGCGTTAAGAAGCCCTCTGGCGAACTCCAGATCTGCATCGACCCGAAAGACCTGAACAACAACATCGTGAGGGAACACTACCCCATACCTAAACGGGAAGAGATCATGAGCGAAATGGCCCGGGCTAAAATTTTCACAAAGCTTGATGCCTCGAAGGGTTTTTGGCAGATCCAACTGGATCAGTCCAACAGGAAGATGTGCACCTTCAACACTCCTTTCGGCAGGTTCTGCTATAACAGAATGCCGTTTGGCATCATCTCGGCATCCGAGGTATTCCACAGAATCATGGAACAGATGATGGAGGGCATCGAAGGGGTGCGCGTCTATGTTGACGACGTCATCATCTGGTCCAGCACACCACAGGAGCACATCAGTCGTCTCCAGCGTGTCCTTACCCGGAGACGGGAACACGGCCTGCGCCTCAACCGAGCCAAGTGTTCTTTCGGCCAAACTGAGCTTAAGTTTCTGGGGGACCACATATCCCGGTCAGGGGTGCATCCGGATGCAGACAAAGTGAGCACCATTACAGCCATGCCGCAGCCGGCAGACAAGAAAGCAGTGCTACGCTTTCTAGGCATGGTCAACTTCCAGGGGAAGTTCATTCACAACCTTGCCTCCCACACAACGGCTCTTCGCCACCTAGTAAAGAAGTCCACGGAATTCCAGTGGTTGCCCGCACACCAGAAGGAATGGGAGGAGCTCAAAATTAAGCTCACCACAGCCCCGGTATTGGCGTTCTTCGACACCTCTCATGATACGAAGATCTCGACTGATGCCAGCCAGTCGGGCATTGGGGCGGTACTCCTGCAACGGGATGACACTGCATCATGGACCCCGGTCGCCTATGCCTCGCGGGCCATGACCCCCACAGAACAGCGCTATGCGCAGATCGAGAAGGAGTGCCTGGGTTTGTTAACCGGCATAGACAGGTTCCACGACTACGTGTATGGTCTCCCCCAATTCACCGTGGAAACCAACCATCGCTCCCTGGTCAGCATTATACATAAGGACCTGAACGAGATGACGCCTCCAACGCATCCTGCTCAAGCTCCGGAGGTACGACTTCCAACTGGTCTACACCCCAGGAAAGGACCTCATCATTGCGGATGCCCTATCCAGAGCAGTGAGCACACCGCCCGATTCGGAGGGGATTGTCTGTCAGGTCGAAGCGCAGGTGGCCTTCACATCGACAAATCTGCCGGCTGATGATTCAAGTCTGGCCTGTATTCACCGGGAGACTGCGGCTGACCCCCTTCTGCAACGTGTGATGCGCCACATAACGGAAGGGTGGCTCAAGGGGCAATGCCCACAATTCTACAATGTCCGGGATGACTTGGCCGTCATTGATGGTGTCCTCCTAAAGTTGGACCGGATTGTGATTCCACACAGCATGCACAGGCTGGTCCTCAACCAACTACACAAAGGCCATCTGGGGGTCGAGAAGTGCAGACGGAGGGACCGAGAAGCTGTGTACTGGCCGGGCATCAGCGATGACATTGCCAACATGGTGCTCAACTGCCCCACCTGCCAAAGGTTTCAGCCGGCGCAACCCCCTGAGACACTTCAGCCCCATGAGTTGGTGACGTCTCCCTGGGAGAAGGTGGGTGTGGACCTTTTTCATGCGCTTGGCAGGGACTACGTCATCATCATAGATTACTTTTCGAATTATCCAGAGGTGGTACACCTGCACGATCTGACATCGTCCGCTGTCATCAGGGCCTGCAAAGACACCTTCGCTCACCATGACATTCCGCTTACTGTCATGTTGGACAATGGGCCCTGTTTTGCAAGCCAAGAATGGTCTTCTTTTGCTGCTTCGTATGGCTTCACACACGTGACGTCCAGCCCTCTGCATCCCCAGTCAAATGGCAAGACGGAAAAGGGCGTTCACATCGTCAAGCAGCTCCTCTGCAAGGCTGCTGATGCCGGTTCGGATTTCTGCTTAGTCCTGCTGGCCTATCGCTCGGCCCCACTAGCCACTGGCCTCTCACCAGCCCAGCTGTTGATGGGTCGCGCCCTCAGGACCACTGTGCCATCCATTCTGGTCCCTACACCCAACTATGCTCCAGTACTGCAACGGATGCAACAGCAGCGTGCTCAGCAGAAGGTGGCACATGACACTCGGGCAACTGATCTTCCTGCCCTGGCGCCTGGAGACAACGTCCGCATACACCTACCAGAGGGTGGCTGGTCGGCAACTGCCAAAGTTCTCCAATGCGTGGCTCCCCCCTCGTTCCTGGTTCGCATGCCTGATGGCTCCATTCGCAGGCGCAATCGCCGGGCTCTTCGGCTGCTTCCGCGCTCGCTACGTGATCATACACCGGTGCCACGCCCTCCTGTTGTTCCTGATGTCGACTTTGTGGAGCTTCCTGCCACCATGCCCATTCCTCTGTCGCCTGTGGCCAGGTCCATTCCTCAGCTGGTGGATCGTGACCCACCCTTGAGGCGGTCAACCCAAATTCGTCGCCCACCTACTAGGCTGGAGTTATGAGCCTGTTTGAACATTGGACTCACTAACGTATTATGCCACAATGTTAATATGTTTCTCTTTTTGTCGTTACAGGAGTTTGTTTTGATGCTTGATGTTTACACTTGTTTTTTTTATGGTACAACCTTGTGGCTATGTTGCACCTGACACCTTCCTATGTATATAGTTTAGCCTCATGTACATGTTGTAGATATTGCACACACACACATTCAGCTGCACTCAGTACACATCTATATTTATTACCACATAGGCACATATTCTTGTAAAAAAGGGGGGTTGTCATGATATTCAGATAAACATCATGGTGCAAACATACATACATACTGATGGACAGATCAACGGACCAATCAATACACACACAACATCACAGCCAATCACAGGCAAGAACATACACACTATAAAACGGGGAACACGACCCTTCCCGCTCATTCCAGCAGGAGACAGCTCAGGGCACAGAGCTCACAACAAGCCACTCAGACTTTCACCACGTGCTGAGTGCTTCTCCAAGATAGTGTTAGGGCTAGGTCCACAGGTTAGAGGGTAATGAACAAACCACAGTAACCAGTTTACAGATGTTAATATTGTTAGTAATAAAACTGAGTTGTACCATCCTCAACCGTGTTGGTTCGTCTATGTAGCAGAGCCCCCAACACGACACCCTTCATGTACAAAATCCCCAATTCATAGTCATCAGCAAGCTCTGTGGTTTGCCTCACAGTTTTAAAGCTTTATTCCTCCCGCATGAGTTCTTATCACTGCAGGTGATGAATCTTTGGATTCTTCAAACAAAACTTACTCTCCAAGAGCCTCATAGGTTCCTTCTATTTTTCATGCTCTCACCCACCTGTCAAAAGTATTTTGTTTAACCCTTTCAAATTCAATATAAATCTGTCCAGGCTGTTTTCTTACATTTTGAAACTTTTGTCTGTAAGGCTCCAGTACTAACTCACAATCACTCAATATAGCTTTCTTCACTGTATCATACTCCCCAGACCTTTGCTCTGACTAAGATGTATAGACTTCACCAGCCTCACCGACATGTTTACTTTGTAAAAGCAGCATCCAAATATCTTGCAACCATTTCATTTGTCTTGCTATTTTCTCAAAGTAATTAAAAATGCCTCCATATCCTTTTCACCAAATTTTGGAAGCGCTTGAACAAAACTAAACATCTGCCCACCAGGTTAATGTCGAGAGCAACACCTTCCTCAACCTGCCGTAGTGTTTCTGCTTTCACTTCCAGCATTTTAAGCCAAAATGCTTTCTCTTTCTCCCTGTCTGCTATTGATAACCTCTGCATTTCCAATCTACTTTGAAAAGCTCTCTTTTTCGTGCATTTCAAATGTCTTCACTTCTATTTATTTCACTTTTTCTTTCACCCCCAATTCAGCTTTCTCTGTTTCTATTTTTTTTCCTTTATCTTTTTTCCTTCATTTCTGATTGTTTCATTTGTAATTGAATTTTAGTTAATTCAATTTCTCACTTCTCGAAGAACTTGGTCCACCTGACAACTCTTGTACATTTAAATGCTTCACTACTCTTGCCATGGCCTCAGTTTTCTTACCCCCTGGAGGTAATCCTGGTTGTGACATATTCACCAATTCCGTCAGTTTAGCTTTCAGCACACTTTTCAAAGCCACGTTGAAGTCACCTTATTTTAAATCACACACTTCCTGTCTTGGATGTCAGTCAGGATGGCTGAGCGGTCGAAGGCGCTGCGTTCAGGTCGCAGTCTTTGGTGATGTGGGTTCGTATCCCACTCCTGACGTTGACTTAGGGGCTGGTTTAGCTCAGTGGGCTAGACAGCTGGTTTGTGATGCAGAACAAGGCCAGCAGCGCGGGTTCAATTCCCGTACAAGCTGAGAATTCTGAATTCTCCCTCTGTGTACCCAAACAGGCGCCGGAATGTGGTTCCGAGGGGCTTTTCACAGTAACTTCATTGCAGTATTAATGTAAGCCTACTTGTGACAATAATGATTATTTATTTACCTGGTTCCACACTTTTCTCACTCTGGTTACATTTAAAAATCACAAATTCACTTACACCCAAGGAATTATGCTTTTCAAAATCCTAACGAAGAGCCCCCAATTTTGTTAAGAACCTCACTGATGTTAAATGCAATGGTATCCCAAAACCCAGAAGGGTAACACAGAACATTGGTTCTTATTGACATATATTTTGAATTTGGTATACCTAGAGAATAGATATGCAAACCAGGGAGAAAGAATTCAGTCTTTGTGTGATCAATTAATAAAGAATATTTATTAACTTAAAAGAAAAACACATGATAAGAAGGATTATAATACACTACAACAGTATATTTAATTACACTGATGGCTATACACGCACAGTAATACATGAATTGACCCCTTTCTTCCCAACTATCTATGTTCCCTGAACTCTGAGACACACTTGTTTGATTTGAATTGACTTGATTTATTAATTGTCACATGTACCAAAGTACAGTGAAAAGTATTTTTCTACAGCCAAGGAAACGTACAGAGGAGACAAAAACAGAATAGTAGATAGTTACAGTGAATGCGAAAAGGTACACAGTACATCGACAAATAAGTAATTAGTTACAGTATGGAACAAGGGCAAAATAACAAAGCAAATACGACATAACCAAGAGCAGCATAAAGCTTTGTGAATAGTATCTAATAGAGAACAGATCATTACGAGGGAGAGTCGTTGAGGAGTCTTGTAACTGGGGAAGAAGCTGTTCCTAAGTCTGGATGTACGGGTCTTCAGATTTCTGTGTCTTCTGCCTGATGGAAGGGTCAGGAAGAGGGCAAAGCCTGGGTGTGAGGGGTCTCTGACAATGCTGTCTGCCTTCCTGAGGCAGTGGGAGGTGTAGACAGAATCAATGGGAGGGTGGCAAACATCCCATATTGATGTGTTGGGTGTTCTGGATCACATACAGGTCACCAACACTTGAAGTAGTGCAACACTATTTTATTAAAAGGTTAACTATTTAAGAATACTTGAACTGTGGGTAAATACAATACTAGCTTTAACTAAAGACCTTTGCCTTGTCCTAACCAGTTGATGCACTCAGCACATGGTGAATGTCTGTGTTGCAGGCTGTGAGCTCTGTGCTCCTAGCTAGCTGCTACTCGAATGAGCGGGAACTCTGATGCCCCCTGTCTTTATAGTGCGTGTGCTCTCACTGGTGATTGGCTGCGGTGTTGTGTATGTTGATTGGTCCGACTATCTGTCCATCAGTGTGTGTCTGCACCATGATATACTGGTATATATTATGACATCCCCCCTTTTATATGAAAAAAATGTGCCTGCGTGACAATACATAGTGTGTGGTGAATGTTCCTGACTACGTGTGTGCGAAATATTTACAGGACTATGTACATAAAACTAAGCTATTTACATGGGAAGGTGCCTGGTGCAGAAAAAACAGTTTGTCACACAAATAACGAGATGAACACTGACTTCTGGTTGTGGCTATGCGGAGCTAAGTCGCACATTCGGCGGCTCCCGCAAAAACGGACTTTTGGGCTCTTTGCTGGGCCCCCAACGGCACTTTTATGACATTTCCCGGTGTGGGAAGGAGTCTATAACAGCTCCCCGTCAGTATATGGCTTCAACTAGGAGCGGGGCGACAAAAAAGGTTGTGGTGGACCCGAAGAAGGTGCAATGGAAGAAGGACAAAATGGCGGCGGGCAGAGACCAGGCAGCGTGGATGCAGTGGGCGGAAAAGCAGCAGGAGGGTATCCAGCGCTGCTTCAGAGAGATTAAAACGGACCTGCTAGAGCCGATGAAGGCTTCTATTGATGAGCTTAGAGACACAGACGGCCCAGGAGGTGGCGATCCGCGAGGCTCGACAAAAGATCTCTGACAATGAGGACGAGATCTTAGGCCCTGGCGGTAAAGGTGGAGGCGCACGAGGCGCTCCACAAGAAATGGCAGGAGCGGTTCGAAGAGATGGAGAATCGGTCGAGGCGGAAGAATCTGCGGATTCTGGGCCTCCCGGAGGGGCTGGAGAGGCCGGACGTGGGGGCCTATGTGGTCACCATGTTGAACTCGCTGATGGGAGCGGGGTCCTTCCAGGGGGCCCTGGAGCTGGAAGGGGCCAATGGAGTGCTGGCGAGGAGGCCCAAGGCTAACGAGCCTCCGCGGGCGGTGCTGGTGAGGTTCCATCGGTTCGTCGATCGGGAGTGTGTGCTCAGGTGGGCCAAGAAGGAGAGGAGCAGCAGCTGGGAGAACGCGGAGGTTCGGATATATCAGGACTGGAGTGCAGAGGTGGCGAAGAGGAGGGCCGGGTACAATCGAGCGAAGGCGGTGCTGCACAGGAAGCGGCTGAAGTTTGGCATGCTGCAGCCGGCGCGACGGTGGGTTACCGACAAGGACCGGCACCATTATTTTGAGTCTCCGGAGGAGGCGTGGGCCTTTGTTCAGGCCGAGAAGTTGGACACAGATTGAGGGTTGGGATGGGCGATTGGGGACTGCGGTTGATATGTTATGTTTATTTTTGTTTCGAGGGGGGGGCCTTTGTATTGCTCCGGGTTTCTTTTTCTCTGTGTTTTTCTCTTTCGGGTTGGTGAGGGTGGCTGGGGCGGGTTGGGCACTGTTTTGGTTGGGTTGGTCGGGGGGGCGGGGGGCTCTTGGAGGGGGGTAGGTAAACGGAACAGGGAGGGTGGATGGCGGTGAGATGGGGCCCCGCGGGGGAGGGGGAGGCCCGAGTCAGGGGTGAGGGGACCAGGCTTGTAAAAGGAGCTGCGTCAGAGGTGGCGAGGCCTTGTAGGTGGAAAGCGCGGGCTTTTTCCCGCGCTGAAGACTGGAGGGGGCGGGGCCGGGGCAGGGAAGCGAGGGTTGGTCCCGCGCTTAGAACGGAAGGGGGAGGGGGAGAGCCTATGGATGGGGATGGGAGAGGAGGGTGTGCCACACAATGGGAGGAGTCGAAGGAGAGGCGCGAGCGGCTGGGGTCAGCAGTAGTCAGCTGACTTGCGGAAGTGCAATGGGGGGAGTAAATCAGCTAGGATGGGGGGTGGGGGGGGGCGGGAATTGCGTTGCTGCTGCTATGGTCAAGGAGGAGCTGGAGCATGTGGGGGTCGTCGAGACGGGGGTATGCCGCTGTGGGAAACGGGCCGGGTGTGGGGTGCGGGCGCGTGGCTGGCCGAGGAGGGCTCATGGCTAGTCGGTGGCGGAGGGGGTGGGTAGCCCCCTGATCCGGCTGATAACCTGGAATGTAAGGGGACTGAATGTGCCGGTTAAGCGGGCCCGCGTGTTCGCGCACCTAAAGGGGCTCAAGGCGGATGTGGTTATGCTTCAGGAGACACACCTGAATGTGGCAGACCAGGTAAGGTTGAGGAAAGGGTGGGTAGGTCAGGTGTTTCACTCGGGGCTGGATGCCAAAAATCGAGGGGTGGCGATCTTGGTGGGAAAGAAGGTGTCGTTCGAGGCGTCGAGCATTGTGGCAGATAATGGCGGTAGGTACATAATGGTAAGTGGTAAGTTGCAGGGAGAGAGGGTGGTACTGGTCAATGTGTATGCCCCGAACTGGGACGATGCGGGTTTTATGCGGCGTATGTTGGGTCGGATCCCAGACATGGAAGTGGGCGGCCTGATAATGGGGGGAAACTTTAACACGGTGCTGTATCCGGCACTGGATCGCTCCAGGTCCAGGACGGGTAGGAAGCCGGCGGGGGCTAGAGTGCTGAGGGGGTTTATGGACCAGATGGGAGGAGTGGACCCTTGGAGATTTGCAAGGCTGGGGGCTAGGGAATTTTCATTCTTCTCACACGTCCATAAGGCTTATTCCCGAATCGACTTTTTCATTTTGAGTAGGGCGCTGATAGCGAGAGTAGAGGATACTGAGTATTCGGCAATAGCCATTTCGGACCACGCCCCGCATTGGGTGGACTTGGAGATGGGGGAGGAGAGGGACCAGCGCCCGCTGTGGCGCTTGGAGGTGGGGCTGTTGGCGGACGAGGAGGTGAGCGAGCGGGTCCGAGGAAGTATAGAGAGGTACTTGGAGACCAACGACAACGGGGAGGTCCGAGTGGGGATGGTATGGGAGGTACTGAAGGCGGTGGTGAGGGGAGAGCTGATCTCCATTAGGGCCCACAAGGAGGGGAGGGAGCGGGGGGGGAGAGGGTGAGGCTGGTGGGGGAGATGGTGAGGGTAGACAGAACGTCTGCGGAGGAGCCCGAGGAAGGATTGTTGAGGAAGAGGCGTAGCCTTCAGGCCAAATTCGACCTGGTGACCACCAGGAAGGTGGAGGTGCAGTGGAGGAAGGCCCAGGGGGCGATTTACGAGTATGGGGAAAAGGCAAGCCGGATGCTGGCACATCAGCTTCGGAAGTGGGACGCAGCTAGGGAGATCGGGGGAGTTAAGGACAGGGGAGGGAGCGTGGTGCGGAGTGGGGTTGGCATCAATGGAGTCTTCAGGGACTATTACGAGGAATTTTACCGATCCGAACCCCCACGGGAGGAGCGAGGGATGGGCCGCTTCCTGGACCAGTTGAGGTTTCCAAAGGTGGAAGAGGGACTGCGGGAGGGATTGGGGGCCCCGATTGGGCTGGAGGAGCTGATCAAAGGGATAGGAAGCATGCAGGCGGGGAAGGCACCGGGACCGGACGGTTTCCCGGTCGAGTTCTATAAAAAATATATGGACCTGTTGGGCCCGCTGTTAGACAGGACCTTCAATGAGGCAAGGGAGGGGGGGGCTTTGCACCCGACAATGTCCCGGGCACTGATCTCCTTGATCCTGAAGTGGGACAAGGATCCCCTACAATGTGGGTCTTACAGACCGATTTCCTTGCTAAATGTAGATGCCAAGGTGCTGGCGAAGGTCTTAGCCACGAGGATTGAGGATTGTGTGCCGCAGATCATCCATGAAGACCAGACGGGGTTTGTGAAGGGGAGACAGTTGAACGCGAATGTGCGGAGGCTTTTGAACGTTATCATGATGCCGGCGAGGGAGGGGGAGGCGGAGATAGTGGTGGCGATGGACTCTGAGAAAGCCTTCGATAGGGTAGAATGGGGATACCTGTGGGAGGTGCTGAAGAGGTTCGGGTTTGGGGAGGGGTTTGTCAGGTGGGTTAGGCTGTTGTATGAGGTCCCGATTGCGAGTGTGGCCACAAACAGGAGGAGGTCCGAGTACTTTCGGTTGCACCGAGGGAGGAGACAGGGGTGTCCCCTATCCCCCCTGCTCTTCGCACTGGCGATTGAACACCTGGCTATGGCACTGAGAGAGTCGAGGAACTGGAGGGGGTTGGTGCGGGGTGGGGAGGAGCATAGGGTGTCGCTTTATGCGGCCGACCTGCTGCTGTATGTGGCGGACCCAGTGGGAGGAATGCCGGAGGTAATGAGGATTTTTAGGGAATTCGGGGCCTTTTCGGGGTACAAGCTCAACATGGGGAAGAGCGAGCTGTTCGTAGTTCACCCAGGGGACCAGGAGAGGGGGATTGGCGAGCTCCCACTAAAAAAGGCAGAGAGGAGCTTCAAGTATTTGGGAGTCCAGGTGGCCAGGAGCTGGGGGGCCCTGCATAGGCTTAACTTTACAAGGCTGGTGGAGCAAATAGAGGAGGAGTTCAAGAGGTGGGACGCGTTGCCGCTGTCCTTGGTGGGTCGGGTGCAGTCAATCAAAATGACGGTGCTCCCGAGGTTTTGTTCCTGTTCCAGTGCCTCCCCGTGTTTATCCTGAAGGCTTTTTTCAGGCGGGTTAACAGGAGTATAATGGGGTTTGTGTGGGCGCGAGGGACTCCGAGGGTGAGAAGGGTGTTCCTGGAGCGGAGTAGAGATAGGGGGGGACTGGCGTTGCCCAACCTCTGTGGGTACTACTGGGCTGCCAATGCGACGATGGTGCGCAAGTTGGTGATGGAGGGGGAGGGGGCTGCATGGAAGAGGCTGGAGACGACGTCTTGTGTGGGTATGAGTCTGCGGGCGCTGGCAACGGCGCCGCTGCCACTCCCTCCAAGGAGGTATACCACGAGCCCGGTGGTGGTGGCTGCCCTCAAAATTTGGGGCAGTGGAGGCGGCACAGGGGGGAAGTTGGGGCCTCGGCATGGACCCCATTATGGGGGAACAACCGGTTCGCCCCAGGAAGAACAGGTGGAAGGTTTGCGGGGTGGCACAGGGCAGGGATACGAAAGTTGGGGGACCTGTTTGTGGACGGGAAGTTCGCGAGCCTGGGTGAGCTGGAGGAGAAGTACGGGCTACCACCGGGGAACACCTTCAGGTACTTACAGGTAAGGGCGTTTGCCATATGGCAGGTGGTGGAATTCCGGTGGCTACGGCCACACACAGTACAGGACAGGGTGCTCTCGGGGGGGGTGGGTGGGAGTGGGGAAGATCTCGGAAACTTACCAGGTGATGCAGGAGGAGGAGGATGCCTCGGTGGTGGAGGTAAAAGGTAAGTGGGAGGAGGAGTTGGGAGAAGAAATTGAGGAAGGGATGTGGGCAGATGCCCTAGAGAGGGTGAACTCTTCCTCATCATGCGCGAGGCTCAGCCTCATACAGTTTAAAGTGCTGCACAGGGCACACATGACCGGGACAAGGATGAGCCGTTTTTTTGGGGGTGAGGACAGGTGTGTTAGATGCTCAGGGAGCCCAGCAAATCACACCCATATGTTCTGGGCATGCCCAGCGCTGGAAGAATTTTGGAAGGGCTGTAGCCACCTAAATTGGCCAACTCCCGATTTAAAATGGCGAACGGCAAAGGCTGATGGGAAAGTCAGCCAACATAGACAGAAACCAGCAGCTGCAGGTTTGCTGTGTATTTACCTCTGCAAAGGCCAGACAACATCGATACCAGCGACCACCAGCATAACAATGTAGCAGCCATCTGCATACTGATGAGCAATCCCCAGGAACAATAAGTAACATTTTGGACACACAAAGCAAAGCCAGACTCCTCGGCGCCAGCAGGAGCCAAACAAAGGAGGTGAACGAGCACCTCAAGACCGCCCATCGATCAGGGAACCGCTCCAGTATTGGAGAAATCGAACCAAGCGATTGGGACAAAGTCCAATCACTTGGGACCAGGTACAGGGTCCGCCCCGAAAGGCGGGAAGCCTCTGGGGACTATAAGAGCTAAGCCCCAAGTTCAAATCGCTCTCTTCACCTCTTCGTCCTGCCCGGGTCACCCAGCAACACGAACCAACATTGACCGTGACCGGTGCAGTGACCACCGAACAAAGTAAGTCTTAACTCAAGGCTCACTACGAGATAGGCGCTCCTAGCTACCAATCCGTACCAACTTCGAATCCCGCAGACTCAGAACCCGAACGAAAGGCCATTTGTTCCCTTGACCTGGTGGGCCAGTCCAAAGTTAAGTATAGGCCTGTTAGTTGTAGAAGTAGCTTAGACGTAGAATTTGTGCATGAGTAGCGATTACTGTGTATAATAAATGTGCTTTGATTTGAATCTTACTAATCGGTGTATTGGGTTATTGATCATTACTCGGACGTGAACCTCGTGGCGGTATCATAAAGATACCTGGCGACTCGAGAGCAAAGGTAATAAAACAGAGCAATTGAACCAAGGAGAAAGTTAGCAACAGGGCGTAGCGGGGATGATGTTGAGGGTGGTAGGATCCAGGGTCAAACCGGGCTGGGGGCTCACAATATTTAGGGTGGCAGAGGAGCCAGGAGTGCAGGAGGCGAAAGAGGCCGGAATGCTGGCCTTTGCGTCCCTGGTAGCCCGGCGAAGGATTCTTCTTCAGTGGAAGGATGCGAGGCCCCCAAGCGTGGAATCCTGGATCAATGATATGGCGGGGTTTATTAAGTTGGAGAGGGTGAAATTCGCCTTGAGAGGGTCGGTACAAGGGTTATTTAGGCGGTGGTAACCGTTCTTAGACTTCCTGGCAGAACGGTAGACATTGGTCAATGGAAGCAGCAACACGTCGTGGGGGGGGGGGGGGGGGGGGGGGGGGGCAGGGGGGGGGGGGGGGTTACTTTATTTTTTGTTTTTGTTGTTTACACTGGAGGGTCTGAGGGGGTGTATATACGTGTTGTATTAAGTCGGGGTGTTAATGTTAATTTATTATTTATGTACAGGGGGAGGGGGCTATGGAGGGTTGCTTTTTTGGACTGTGTTTTGTACTTAACCCTGTTGCGTTCCTTTTTCATTTTGTTATTGATATTTTATGAAAACCTTTAATAAAAATTTTTTTTTTAAACGAGATGAACACGACATACAAACCACTTGAGCGATTAAACAGAAGAACAGAACAGACCAGAGAGTCCATTAGTGCACAAAGTTCACAAATTAAGTCTCTGAGGTGGGCGACGTATTCTGGTTGACGCCTCAAGGGTGGGTCAGGAGCCACCGGCTGAGGAGCGGGCTGGACTACGTCAGAGTGAGGAAGATGCAGAGTAACCGGAATCTCTGCATAGTCCAGGTCAGGGACAACAGGAGAGCGTGGCACTGGCAGAGGATCATGTAGCGAACGCGGAACGAGCGGAAGGACACGTCGATTACGGCGCTGAATGGAACCATCCGGTTGACGAACCAGGAAGGAGCGGGGAGCCACCTGCCGAAGAACCACAGCAGTTGCAGACCAGCCACCATCCAGAAGATGGATGCGGACATTGTCATCTGGAGCCAGAGCAGCAGGGAGATCAGCTACACGGGAGTCATGAGCCGCCTTGTGCTGTGCACGAGACAGTTGCATTCGTTGAAGGACCGGAACGTGGTCGAGGCCTGGGATGTGAATGGACGGCACCGCTGTCCTCTGGGTGCGACCCATGAGCAGCTGGGCTGGCGACAGGCCAGTGGACAGTGGGGCCGAGCGATAGGCCAGCAGGGCGAGGTAGAAGTCGGATCCCGCATCGGCAGCCTTGCAGAGGAGCCATTTGACTATGTGGACGCCCTTCTCCGCTTTGCCATTGGATTGGGGGTACAGGGGACTGGATGTCACATGCACAAAGTTGTACCTCCTGGCAAAGTTGGACCATTCCTGGCTTGCGAAGCAGGGGCCATTGTCCGACATCACAGTGAGTGGGATGCCGTGACGAGCAAAGGTGTCCTTACAGGTACGGATGACTGCAGACGATGTGATGTCGTGCAAACGTACCACCTCCGGGTAGTTTGAAAAATAGTCAACAATCAGAATATAGTCCCTGCCCAGCACGTGGAACAGGTCGATGCCGACCTTGGACCAAGGTGACGTGACCAACTCATGGGGCTGTCGGGTCTCACGTGGTTGGGCCGGCTGGAACCTCTGACAGGTGGGGCAGTTGAGCACTGTGTTGTCGATGTCGTCATTGATGCCGGGCCAGTACACTGCCTCTCGGGCCCGTCGGCGGCACTTCTCCATGCCAAGATGGCCCTCGTGTAGCTGTTCCAAGACAAGCTGGCACATGCTGTGCGGGATAACAATGCGGTCCAGCTTCAGGAGGACACCATCGACTACCACCAGATCGTCTCTGATGTTGTAGAACTACAGGCATTGGCCCTTGAGCCATCGTCTGTTAGGTGGCGCATGACACGCTGTAGCAGGGGGTCAGCCGCAGTCTTGCGGCGAATTTGGACGTCCGTGGCCGCTAGATTGGAGGCCACGAAGGCCACATGGGCGTCAACCTGGCAGACGAATCCCGCTGGGTCACATGGGGTGTTGACTGCCCTGGACAGAGCGTCGGCTATGATCAGGTCTTTGCCCGGGGTGTATACGAGCTGAAAGTCGTATCGCCGGAGTTTGAGCAGAATGCGCAGGAGGCGAGGCGTCATGTCGTTCAAGTCTTTTTGTATTATATTGACCAGCGGGATTTGTCAGGCTGGATTTGCCAGAATCCTTTCAAGGCGTCAAGTTTGGTGAAGAGCTTGGCGCGAGCCATCTCGCATGTGATCTCTTCGCGCTTGGGAATTGGATAATGCTCCCTCGTGATATTGCGATTCAGATTCTTGGGATCAATGCAAATTCTCAGCTCGCCGGAAGGCTTTTTTACGCACACCATGGAACTGACCCAGTCGGTTCGTTCCATAACTCTTGAGATCACTCCTTGGTCTTGGAGGTCCTGCAGCTGCTGCTTGAGGCGGTCCTTGAGGGGTGCTGGGACTCTGCGAGGTGCATGCACCACAGGCGTGGCGTTCTGTTTGAGTAGGATCTTGTAAGTATATGGGAGCGCACCCATGCCTTCGAAGACGTCGCGGTGCTGGTCGATGATGGCGTCGAGTTGTGCCCTGAAGTCAACGTCCTGAAGGCAGGCGTGTCATCAGGAGAGAGAGAGTGAACTCTTTGAACGAGGTTCAACAGCTTGCACGCCTGTGCACCAAGCAGGGAGTCCTTCGAGGAACCCACAATCTCGAAAGGAAGGATGGCTTCACTTCAAGTTGGCACGAGCCGGTAGCAGGAATGATGTTGCCATTATAGACCAATAGCTGGCAGGCCGATGGAAGGATGGCTGGTTTGACACAAAGGCTTTGGAAAGCAGACCACGCCATGAGATTGGCGGAGGCACCAGTGTCCAGGCGGAATCGTATTTGGGACCGGTTGACCGTCAGGGTGGCACACCACTCATCGTCTGGATCGATGCTGTATACCGACAGCGCCTGGTGTCTTTGCTTCGGGGACAGCCTGTTTTTCGTTCCGACACCGACTCGAAAAGGCGCCTTCGGGTCCTCGGTGTCACTGCTGTGTGGGAGGTCGGAATCGGACTTGGTGACCGTGGGTTGAATTGCCCGAACATTCCTGCGGGGCTGGCTGAAGCGATATGAATTGGAAGGCTGAGCTGCTCGACAGCAGGCAGCACAGTGGCCAAGTCTTCCACATCGTAGGCATTGTCGAGATTTTGCGGGGCATTGCCGCTTTAAATCGGCGGAGCCACAGTTGCCGCACGTCGTGACGTCAGCACGTTCGCTGCGGTGCGGTCATGCATGGTGTGCGCCTGTGCATTACGTTCCTCCACGTCGCCGTCCCCTCGTTTGGTGAGTACAAATGCGTGAGTCCGCGAAAAGCGCGCGAAATGGCAGCCTTCATCCAGGCTGAGGCCCTGGAGGTGCTCAATCACTTGGACCCGTTCTGTCTCGTGGGGACCGTTTCAGCCCTTGTATATGGGAGTACCGACTGGTGGCATTTTCATGTAAGACACAGGTCTCGATGGCGGTCGCTAGGGTGAGTTGCTTTACTTTGAGGAGCTGCTGACGTAGGGGGACCGACTAAACACCGAAAACGATCTGGTCGCGTATCATAGAGCCGGAGGTGGGCCCGTAGCTGCAAGATTGCGCAAGGATGCGGAGGTGCGTTAGAAAGGATTGATTCGTCCTTACCCTGCAAACGCTGCTGGAACACGTAGCGTTCAAAACTTTCATTCACCTCTACGCTGCAGTGAGTGTCAAATTTGAGGAGAACCGTCTTGAACTTCGTCTTGTCTTCGCATCTGCAAAGGTGAGAGAGTTGAAAATATGGATGGCATGGTCCCCGGCCGTGGAGAGGAGAGGAGCAATCTTTCTGGTGTCCGAGGCGCCCTCCCTGTCCGTGGCTTCGAGGTAGAGCTGGAAGCGCTGTTTGAAAATCTTCCAGTTGGTCCCGAGGTTGCCGGCGATGCAGAGCGGCGGCGGCGGGCTGATGTTGTCCATGTTGCAGGATGACGGAATGCTGGCGGAAGAGACAGATCACTTGCAGGTCGGTCTAAGAAGTGTTAGTATGCAACTACACCTGATATCATGATGTGTTGGGTGTCCTGAATCACATACAGGTCACCAACACTTGAAGTAGTGCAACACTATATTATTAAAAGGTTAACTATTTAAACATACTTGAACTGTGGGTAAATACGATACTAGCTTTAACTAAAGACCTTTGCCTTGTCCTAACCAGTTGATGCACTCAGCACATGGTGAATGTCTGTGTTGCAGGCTGTGAGCTCTGTGATCCTAGCTAGCTGCTACTCGAATGAGCGGGAACTCTGATGCCCCCTGTCTTTATAGTGCGTGTGCTCTCACTGGTGATTGACTGCGGTGTTGTGTATGTTGATTGGTCCCACTGTGTGTCCATCAGTGTGTGGCTGCACCATGATATACTGGTGTATATTATGACACATATTATACAGCTCTATGTGTTAAATACAACAGACAGTTACCACGGACAGGTTATTTGTCCATGTTTGGCAAAACGGCCTTTAGTTTCAGCGAAAGCATAATCTTCTTGGTTCGAGTTTTGGATTTTGACTGGCTGCCCTTTTAGCAATAACTTCTTTTCAGGAGAGACTGTTCTCTGCAGTTGTGAGTGGCTGTAATGATTACTGCCTGTACTGTGTCACTTTCTCCAGCTATTATGCTGTGGTTATATCATTCTTTCCCTCAGATGTTACCCACCCTGTCGCTTTTTAGCATATGAGTGCCTATTCTCTTATTCTCCACTTTGAAGTTAACTCTTCTATCCCCCACTGTTAACCCCTAGTCACATAGGTAAAACTTGCTTTTCTCACTGGGATGTTAATTTGCACATCAAAACCCCCTTCAGACAGCTGCACTTATCAATTTCTCGTTTTATTTTATCACAAATTCATTTTTAAGCTTAATTTTCCCCAATTGTTAAGACATTTCTTCCATAACAGTGACCACATCTCAAAAGTATTTAATTGGTTGTAACGTTGAGCTGTCCGTTGGTTTTGAAAAGCACCCCTCCCTCCCCTTTCTTCCTTCCCATCCTATCTTCACATCTCCCCATTGCCAACAGGTTTTGTATATTAGAGATCTATAAAATGTTTGTAGTTGCAATCCAGTAATCTTTCTGTGTAATTTCTTCTTCTGTTACAGGTACATACCTGGCGTCAGAAATGGTAAGAGGAATGGACATACTGAGGACAGAGGGCACATCCTGTCTGAATTCAGATCAATGCCAGCAGAGATCGCACAAAGGAGGGAGCAGTGACACTGAAACTCTCCTCACATCATCTCTGTGTGTCTCATCCATTTGTCAGTGGCAATCTGTTCTTCATTTACCAGGCAATAACAGATCTATCTAAACACCCAGCCATGACTGGTGATGGTGTTGCATAAGATGTACAGCACAGAAAACCGAACATTTTCGCAATCAATCCATGCTCACTTTAGTCTCCTCCCATCTTTCTTCATCTAACTCTATCAGCCTAACTCCCCATTCTCTCCTCCTGCCAGTGTTTATCTAGCTCTCCCTTAAATGCCATCACCCACTCCCTGCGATAGCCACCTCCACGTTCTCACCACTCTCTGGATAAAGAGGTTTATCTTGAATTCCTGACTGGATTTCTTGGTGACTATTTTAAATTGGTAGCCTCTGGTTTCCCTCTTCCCTACAAGTGGAAACATATGCTGTGTGTCTACTCTATCATCACATTTCATAACTTTAAAGACCACCATTAGTTCAATTCAAGTCTTCTCTTTGCAAGAGAAAGAGGCCAACCATTCAATCTTTCCTGATAAGTATAATCTTGCAGTTCTGGTGTCATCTGTGTCAATCTTTTTTGCAAGTGCAAAACGAAAAAGGATACCAAAACTGCACGCAGGACTTTATGTCTAGTCTGATCAAGGTATGATACTAGTTTGGCATAATTTTTTTACCTTTCTAACCATTAACCATTAACCAATTCTAACCATAGAATCTCTACAGTGCAGGAGGAGGTCATTCGGCCCATCGGGTCTGCACCGACCCTCCGAAAGAGCACTCTACCTATGTCCACTCTGCCACCCAACCTTTCCTATCCCTGTAACCCTGTAACCTAACCTGGACAACAAAGGGCAATTCAGCATGGCCAATCCAACTAACCTGAACATTTTTGAACTGTGGGAAGAAACCAGAGCACCTGGAATAAATCCATGCAGACACAGGAAGAACATGCAAACCCCACATGGACAAGGCCGGAATTTAACCTGGATCCCGGGCACTGTGAAGCAGCAGTGGTAACCATTGTGCCACAATGCCGCCCTCGGAAAATAAATCCTAGTGTTTGATTTCTTTTTGTTGTGACTTATTGAGCTGTTTCACTTAGGAAAGAGTAAATATTCCCTCGTACCTAAGTTAGAATCAGGCAGCACGGTGGCGCAGTGGTTAGCACTGCTGTCTCACAGCGCCGAGGTCCCAGGTTCGATCCCAGCTCTGGGTCCCTGTCCGTGTGGAGTTTGCACATTCTCCCCGCGTTTGCGTGGGTTTCGTCCCCACAACCCAAAGATGTGCAGGGTAGGCCATGCTAAATTGCCCCTTAATTGGAAAAAATGAATTGGGTACTCTAAATTTTTTTTAAAGTTGGAATCGGGGTTTTAATTGTTGAATAAACTACATTTATTGTTTATGAGACTGTACCAAATATAAAGGGACACAGGTGGCACTGTGATGTTGTTGGAGAAGCGATTGTGGACCTTAATAAACTTGGAGTTGAAGGAGTCAAGACCTGCTTCGTAGTTCTTATTATAGAGTTACCATTGGAGCTTAACATTGGTAGCAGAGGATGATTAGCACTTGTGAGTAAGAAGGATTGCAAACTAAGCTTTCAGGAAATACAGTGCAGAAGAGGCCCTTCTGCCCATCGAGTCTGCACTGACACATGAAAATCCTCTGACCTACCTACCTAATCCCATTTGCCAGCACTTGGCCCATAGCCTTGTATGTTATGACCTGCCAAGTGCATATCCAGGTACTTCTTAAAAATTTTAGAGTACCCAATTCATTTTTTTTCCAATTAAGGAGCAATTTGGCGTGGCCACTCCACCTACCCTGCACATCTTTGGGTTGTGGGGGTGAAACCCACGCAAACACGGGGAGAATATGCAAACTTCACATGGACAGTGGCCCAGAGCCGGGATTGAACCTGGGACCTGGGCGCCGTGAGGCAGCAATGCTAACCACTGCGCCACCGTACAGCCCTTCCAGATATGTTTTAAAGGATGAAGGCAACCAGCCACTACCACCCCCTCGGGCAGTGCATTCCAGACCGTCCTCACCCGCTGGGCAAAAAAAATTTCCTCACATTTCCCCTAAACCTCCTGTCCCTCACCTTGTCTCCTCTCATGACTGACCCTTCAATTGGGCACAGCTGCTCCCTACCCACCCTGTCCATGCCCCTCATAATCCTGTACACCTCAATCAGGTCACCCCTCAGTCTTCTCTGCTTCAATGAAAACAACCCAAGCCTATCCAACCTCTCTTCATAACTTAAATGTTCCATCCCAGGCAACATCCAGTTGAATCTTCTTCACACCCCCTCCAGTGCAATCACCTCCTACCAATAATGTGGCAACCAGAATTTCACAGTATTCCAGCTGTGGCCTCACCAAAGTTTTATAAAACTCCAACATGACCTCTCTGCTTTTATAATCTATGCCTCGATTGATAAAGGCAAGTGTCCAATAGGTCTTTTTCACCACCCTATGAACCTGTCTTCCTGCCTTCAGGAATCTATGGGCAAACACACCAAGGTCCCTTTGTTCCTCGGAACTTCCCAGTATCATGCAGTTCATTCAATACTTCCTTGTCAAATTTCTCCTTCCAAAGTGTGTCACCTCAATTTTCAAGGTTAAATTCCTTATCATAGAATTTACAGTGCAGAAGGGGGCCATTCGGCCCATCGAGTCTGCACCGGCTCTTGGAAAGAGCACCCTACCCAAGGTCCACACAACAAAGAACAAAGAACAAAGAACAAAGAAATGTACAGCACAGGAACAGGCCCTTCGGCCCTCCAAGCCCGTGCCGACCATACTGCCCGACTAAACTACAATCTTCTACACTTCCTGGGTCCGTATCCTTCTATTCCCATCCTATTCATATATTTGTCAAGATGCCCCTTAAATGTTCCTATTGTCCCTGCTTCCACTACCTCCTCCGGTAGTGAGTTCCAGGCACCCACTGCCCTCTGCGTAAAAAACTTGCCTCGTACATCTACTCTAAACCTTGCCCCTCTCACCTTAAACCTATGCCCCCTAGTAATTGACCCCTCTACCCTGGGAAAAGCCTCTGACTATCCACTCTGTCTATGCCCCTCATAATTTTGTATACCTCTATCAGGTCGCCCCTCAACCTCCTTCGTTCCAGTGAGAACAAACCGAGTTTATTCAATCGCTCCTCATAGCTTATGCCCTCCATACCAGGCAACATTCTGGTAAATCTCTTCTGCACCCTCTCTAAAGCCTCCACATCCTTCTGGTAGTGTGGCGACCAGAATTGAACACTATACTCCAAGTGTGGCCTAACTAAGGTTCTATACAGCTGCAACATGACTTGCCAATTCTTATACTCAATGCCCCGGCCAATGAAGGCAAGCATGCCATATGCCTTCTTGACTACCTTCTCCACCTGTGTTGCCCCTTTCAATGACCTGTGGACCTGTACTCCTAGATCTCTTTGACTTTCAATACTCTTGAGGGTTCTACCATTCACTGTATATTCCCTACCTGCATTAGCCCTTCCAAAATGCATTACCTCACATTTGTCCGGATTAAACTCCATCTGCCATCTCTCCGCCCAAGTCTCCAGACAATCTAAATCCTGCTGTATCCTCAGACAGTCCTCATCGCTATCCGCAATTCCACCAACCTTTGTGTCGTCTGCAAACTTACTAATCAGACCAGTTACATTTTCCTCCAAATCATTTATATATACTACAAAGAGCAAAGGTCCCAGCACTGATCCCTGTGGAACACCACTGGTCACAGCCCTCCAATTAGAAAAGCATCCCTCCATTGCTACCCTCTGCCTTCTATGGCCTAGCCAGTTCTGTATCCACCTTGCCAGTTCACCCCTGATCCCGTGTGACTTCACCTTTTGTACTAGTCTACCATGAGGGACCTTGTCAAAGGCCTTACTGAAGTCCATATAGACAACACCTACTGCCCTACCTGCATCAATCATCTTAGTGACCTCCCCGAAAACTCTATCAAGTTAGTGAGACACGACCTCCCCTTCACAAAACCGTGCTGCCTCTCACTAATACGTCCATTTGCTTCCAAATGGGAGTAGATCCTGTCTCGAAGAATTCTCTCCAGTAATTTCCCTACCACTGAAGTAAGGCTCACCGGCCTGTAGTTCCCGGGATTATCCTTGCTACCCTTCTTAAACAGAGGAACAACATTGGCTATTCCCCAGTCCTCTGGGACATCCCCTGAAGACAGCGAGGATCCAAAGATTTCTGTCAAGGCCTCAGCAATTTCCTCTCCAGCCTCCTTCAGTATTCTGGGGTAGATCCCATCAGGCCCTGGGGACTTATCTACCTTAATATTTTTTAAGACACCCAACACCTCGTCTTTTTGGATCACAATGTGACCCAGGCTATCTACACCCCCTTCTCCAGACTCAGCATCTACCAATTCCTTCTCTTTGGTGAATACTGATGCAAAGTATTCATTTAGTACCTCGCCCATTTCCTCTGGCTCCACACATAGATTCCCTTGCCTATCCTTCAGTGGGCCAACCCTTTCCCTGGCTACCCTCTTGCTTTTTATGTACGTGTAAAAAGCCTTGGGATTTTCCTTAACCCTATTTGCCAATGACTTTTCATGACCCCTTCTAGCCCTCCTGACTCCTTGCTTAAGTTCCTTCCTACTTTCCTTATATGCCACACAGGCTTCGTCTGTTCCCAGCCTTTTAGCCCTGACAAATGCCTCCTTTTTCTTTTTGACGAGGCCTACAATATCACTCGTCATCCAAGGTTCCCGAAAATTGCCGTATTTATCTTTCTTCCTCACAGGAACATGCCTGTCCTGTATTCCTTTCAACTGACACTTGAAAGCCTCCCGCATGTCAGATGTTGTTTTGCCCTCAAACATCCGCCCCCAATCTATGTTCTTCAGTTCCCGCCTAATATTGTTATAATTAGCCTTCCCCCAATTTAGCACATTCATCCTCGGACCACTCTTATCCTTGTCCACCAGTACTTTAAAACTTACTGAATTGTGGTCACTGTTACCGAAATGCTCCCCTACTGAAACATCTACCACCTGGCCGGGCTCATTCCCCAATACCAGGTCCAGTACCGCCCCTTCCCTAGTTGGACTGTTTACATATTGTTTTAAGAAGCCCTCCTGGATGCTCCTTACAAACTCCGCCCCGTCTAAGCCCCTGGCACTAAGTGAGTCCCAGTCAATATTGGGGAAGTTGAAGTCTCCCATCACCACAACCCTGTTGCTTTTACTCTTTTCCAAAATCTGTCTACCTATCTGCTCCTCTATCTCCCGCTGGCTGTTGGGAGGCCTGTAGTATACCCCCAACATTGTGACTGCACCCTTCTTATTCCTGATCTCTACCCATATAGCCTCACTGCCCTCTGAGGTGTCCTCTCGCAGTACAGCTGTGATATTCACCCGAACAAGTAGCGCAACTCCGCCTCCCCTTTTACATCCCCCTCTATCCCGCCTGAAACATCTAAATCCTGGAACGTTTAGCTGCCAATCCTGCCCTTCCCTCAACCAGGTCTCTGTAATGGCAACAACATCATAGTTCCAAGTAGTAATCCAAGCTCTAAGTTCATCTGCCTTACCCGTAATGCTCCTTGCATTAAAACATATGCACTTCAGGCCACCAGACCCGCTGTGTTCAGCAACTTCTCCCCGTCTGCTCTGCCTCAGAGCCACACTGTCCCTATTCCCTAGTTCTCCCTCAATGCTCTCACCTTCTGACCTATTGCTCCCGTGCCCACCCCCCTGCCATACTAGTTTAAACCCTCCCGTGTGACACTAGCAAACCTCGCGGCCAGGATATTTATGCCTCTCCGGTTTAGATGCAACCCGTCCATCTTACACAGGTCACATCTGCCCCGGAAGAGCTCCCAGTGGTCCAGATAACGGAAACCCTCCCTCCTACACCAGCTGTTTAGCCACGTGTTTGTCTGCTCTATCTTCCTATTTCTAGCCTCACTGGCACGTGGCACAGGGAGTAATCCCGAGATTACAACCCTCGAGGTCCTGTCTTTTAACTTTCTGCCTAGCTCCCTGAACTCCTGCTGCAGGACCTCATGCCCCTTCCTGCCTATGTCGTTAGTACCAATATGTACAACGACCTCTGCCTGTTTGCCCTCCCCCTTCAGGATTCTCTCTACCCGTTCGGAGACATCCTGGACCCTGGCACCAGGGAGGCAACATACCATCCTGGAGTCTCTTTCACGTCCACAGAAGCGCCTATCTGTGCCCCTGACTATAGAGTCCCCTATTACTATTACTCTTCTGCGCTTTGACCCTCCCTTCTGAACATCAGAGCCAGCCGTGGTGCCACTGCTCTGGCTGATGCTGTTTTCCCCTGATAGGCTATCCCCCCTGACAGTATCCAAAGGGGTATATCTGTTCGAGAGGGGGACAACCACAGGGGATTCCTGCACTGACTGCCTGCCCTTTCTGGTGGTCACCCATTTCTCTGCCTGCACCTTGGGTGTGACCACATTTACATAACTGCGATCTATGACGCTTTCCGCCACCTGCATGCTCCTAAGTGCATCCAATTGCTGCTCCAACCGAACCATGCGGTCTGTGAGGAGCTGCAGTTGGGTGCACTTTCTGCAGATGAAGCCATCCGGGACGCTGGAAGCCTCCCGGACCTGCCACATCTCACAGTCAGAGCACAGCACCCCTCTAACTGACATTGCGTCAATTAATTAAAATTAAAATTTGTCTTTTTTTTTTTAAATACTTTTTTTTTAAATTGCAAAGTTACTGTCAACTATCTGTTTCCTAGCACTAGATTTCTAATAGAAATGCGATAGCTAACTATAATACTCTCCGATCTCTGGCTTAGATATCCTCTAAATTATAATTAAGTTATTATGTTTAATTAGTTCCCAAATACTCAAATTTTTTTAAAATTTAGGTTAGAATCCCAACCAGCCACTCTGGCCACAGCTTTTCTGTGATGTCACTTCAGTTTCCCCCCGACACACACAATTTGAAAAAAGGTATAAAAGTAAAAATCACTTACTTACCTTCTTACCTTCTGAGTGTCTGAGATGTTCTCAGGTTCTCTCGCTGACAGAGACTGCTCCTCCACCTCCGATCCTTGACCTGCACAATGCTAATAATATAATAATATAATATGGCACTTACCTTACACCAATGGGTCTTATTATTAGGTTAGAGGAGGAGGGCGGGTGGGAGACACTACACGTGTAGTGTCTCGGGTTTCCTCTCCACCAGAATTTATTGGTTGGGGGGGGGGGGGGGGGGGGGGGGGGGGGGACTTGCCAGAGGTCGAACTTCCGGTTCCCGCCTTATATAAAAACAAATAAAACAGAAAAGAAGAACAGACACGGGACCAGGCAAGGCTTTTTAAATTCACTACTCACCTCCAAGAAGGCCCCTGCGCACCGCTGCCGCCGAAATACAAAGGGCTGCTCCTGTAAAGGTAAGGCATTTTAAATATACTACTCACCTCCCAGAAGGCCCCTGCGCACCGCTGCCGCCGAAATCCAAAGGGCTGCTCCTGTAAAGGTAGGAGCTTTTAAACTCACTACTCACCTCCCAGAAGGCCCCTGCGCACCGCTGCCGCCGAAATCCAAAGGGCTGCTCCTGTAAAGGTAAGAGCTTTTAAACTCACTACTCACCTCCCAGAAGGCCCCTGCGCACCGCTGCCGCCGAAATCCAAAGGGCTGCTCCTGTAAAGGTAAGAGCTTTTAAACTCACTACTCACCTCCCAGAAGGCCCCTGCGCACCGCTGCCGCCGAAATCCAAAGGGCTGCTCCTGTAAAGGTAAGAGCTTTTAAACTCACTACTCACCTCCCAGAAGGCCCCTGCGCACCGCTGCCGCCGAAATCCAAAGGGCTGCTCCTGTAAAGGTAAGAGCTTTTAAACTCACTACTCACCTCCCAGAAGGCCCCTGCGCACCGCTGCCGCCGAAATCCAAAGGGCTGCTCCTGTAAAGTTAAGAGCTTTTAAACTCACTACTCACCTCCCAGAAGGCCCCTGCGCACCGCTGCCGCCGAAATCCAAAGGGCTGCTCCTGTAAAGGTAAGGCTTTTTAAATACACTACTCACCTCCAAGAAGGCCCCTGCGCACCGCTGCCGCCGAAATCCAAAGGGCTGCTCCTGTAAAGGTAAGGCTTTTTAAATACACTACTCACCTCCAAGAAGGCCCCTGCGCACCGCTGCCGCCCTATCCCCATAACCCAGTAACCCCACCCAACACTAAGGGCAATTTTGGACACTATGGGCAATTTAGCATGGCCAATCCACCTAACCCACACATCTTTGGACATCTTTGGACTGTGGGAGGAAACCGGAGCACCCAGAGGAAACCCACGCACACACGGGAGGATGTGCAGACTCCACACAGACAGTGACCCAAGCCGGAATCGAACCTGAGACCCTGGAGCTGTGAAGCATTTGTGCTATCCACAATGCTACCGTGCTGCCCGAGTGGCTTATGCCACTTTTCTTCCCATTTGACCATCCCGTCTATTTTCCTGTAACCCAAGGCATGCAACCTCACTGTTAACCACCCACCTAATCTTTGTGTCATTCACAAACTTACTGATCCTACCCCCCACATCGTCATCTTTGTCATTTATATAAATGATGAATAATAGGGGATCCAGCACAGATATCTGTGGTACGCCACTGGACACTGGCCTCCAGTCACGAAAGCCGGCATCTATCATTACCCTCTGTCACCTACAGCTAAACCAATAATGAATCCACCGTATCAAGTTACCCTGTATCCCATGTGCATTTGTCTTCTTTATAAGTCTCTCATGTGGGACCTTGTCAAAGGCTTTGCTGAAATCCACATAAACTACATGAACCATACTACCTTCATCTACACGCCTGGTCACCTCCTCAAAAAAATCAATTAGATTGGTAAGGCATGGCCTCCCTCTAACAAAGTCATGCTGAGTATCTCTGATCAAACCTTGTCTCTCCAAGTAGAGATAGATTCTTGCCTTCAGAATTTTCTCCAATAGTTTTACCACTGGCGTGAGTCTCACTGGCTTATTTCTGTGACCCTTCTGAAATAGTGGAACCATATTAGCTGTTCTCCAATCTTCTGGCACCTCCCCCACGGGGGCCAGAGAGGAATTAAACGTTTGGGTCAAATCCCCTGCAAATCTCCTCCCTCGCCTTCCACAGCAGCCCTGGACACAATTCATCCAGGCCTGGGAATTTGTTCACTTTTAAGCCTGCCAACACCTCCAATATCTTGCTCAAGCACCTCACAGTCTCTATCCCTGAGTTCCATCCTTCCATCCTCATTCTCTTGGGTGAAGACAGGTATGAAGTATTCATTCAACACCCTACCAATGTCCTCTGGCTCCACCCACTGATTGCCACCTTGGTCCCGAATGGGCCCCACTCTTTCCCTGGTTATCCTCTTGATATACTTATAAAATACCTTGGGACTTCCCCTACTTTTACCAGCCAGAGCTTTCTCATATCACCTCTTTGCTCTCCTAATTGTTTTCTTAAGCTCCATCCTGCACTTTCTGTACTCCACTAATACCTCCACTGATTTGTTCCCCTTGTACTTGCTAAAAGCCTCTCTTTTCCTTCTCATTGAATCCTGAATATTTCTGGTCATCCATGGTTCTCTGGACTTGTTACTCCTTCCCAATCCAAAAACTTTTTCTATTTATTTGTCGATAACAAGCTTAAATTGGACCGTGTTGTGGTCGTTATCACTAAAATGCTCCCCCACCACCACCTCAACCACCTGTCTGGCACCATTCCCCAGAATTAGGTCCAGTACTGTACTGTCCCTTGTTGGACCCTGTACATATTGGCCTAAGAAGTTCTCCTGTATACATTTCAAGATCTCCACTCCATCTAAGCCCTTAACATTATGACTATCCCAATTAATGTTGGGAAAGTTGAAATCCCCAGATCTAATTACCCTATTGTTTTCATTTTGACACACCTCCGTAAATTGTGCACATATTTGCTCCTCAATTTCCTGCTGACTATCCGGGGGTCTATAATAAATACCTAGCGTTGTGGCTGTCCCCTTATTATTCCTAAGTTCTACCCACAAAGTTTCATTTGATGCCTCCTCCAAAACATCATCTCTCCTTCCTGCAATAACTGGCTCCTTAACTAATAATGGAATGCGTCCTCCTCTTTCTCATCTGTATCCCTGGATGTTGAGCTGCCAATCCTCAGCTCAGCCTCGAAGAAGGTGGTTCAGTACCTAGCAAGCCTGGGGCAAGACTAGAACACGTGGGTGTGGTTGGCCGGGCCTCCTTGGCACCGCTCACATCTGTCCTCCACCTCCGGGAAGAACCTACTCATTCGGGTTCTGGTCAAGAGGGCTCTATGTACCACTTCTGGTTGCGTTAGGTTGAGTCTCACGCATGTGGAGGTGGAGTTGAGCCTATGTAGTGCTTCGCTCCAGAGTCCCCACCCTATTTTAGACCCTGGGTCTTCCTCCCATTTCCTCCTCGTCGTTTCCAGTTTGTGTTGTCGGCCCTCCTCTATCAGTCGTTCGTACATGTCGCTACAGTTCCCTCTACCTAGAATGTCTGCGTCCAGTAGTTCTTCTGATAGTCTCTCTCGTGGTGGTCACGGGTATATCATTGTCTCCTTTTGTAGGACGTATTTAAGCTGCAGGTACCTGAGTTCATTGCCCTTTGCTAGCTGGAATCTCTCTGTCAATTCGCCCAGTGTTGTGATCCTACCGTCAGTGTATAGGTCCCTGACAGTCAATGTCCCCCCATCCTGTCTCCATCTTTTAAAGGTGGTGTCAGTGAGTGCTGGCGTGAACCTGAGTTATTGCAGATGGGGACATTGTCAGACATTTCGCTCAGGGCGAAATGCTGCCATAGTTCATTCCTCATCTGGAGGTTGGCTACCACCACTGGGTTGCTGGAGTGTTTTTTGGGTGGGGATGGGAGTGCCGCCTTGGCAAGAGCCCGGAGCGAGGTCCCCTGGCAGGAAGCCTTTTCCCCACGCACCCACACGGCTTCTGGCTCTTTTATCCATCCCACCACTCTTTCCGCTGTCACTGCCCAGTGGTAGCATTGTAGGTTTGGGAGGGCTAGACCCCTCTAGATTTTGTTTTCTGCAGGACCTTCTTTGGGATCCTAGCATTCTTCCCCCCACCCCATATGAATGCCATGATTAGTTTGTTCAGTGAGTTGAAAAAGGCACAATAGCACAGTGGTTAGCACTGCTGCCTCACAACACCAGGGTCCTGGGTTCAATTCCAGTCTGCGTGGAGTTTGCCCATTCTCCCCGTGTCTGCGTGGGTTTCCTCCGGGTACTCTGGTTTCCTCCCACAGTCCAAAGATGTGCAGGTTAGGTGGAGTAGCCATGCTAAATTGTCCCTTAGTGTCCAAGGATGTACAGTGATAGAGCAGGGAAAGTGGGCCAAGGTAGGCTGCTCTTTCAGAGGGTGAGTGCAGACTTGATGATTCAAATGGCCTCCTTCTGCACTGTAGGGATTCTGTGATTTCTATAATGAATTGGAAAATAAAATCGAAAAATGAACCCCAGAAATACCCAGGGTGTGGTCAGTCAAAACTCCATTGTGCAATAAACAGTCCTGCATGTCAGAATAGCATGTTTGAAACCAAACATGAGACAGAAGACTCTGAAGAAGAGGAAGATATTAGGGTGTTTGAAACCAAACATTAGACAGAAGACTTTGAAGAATAAGATATTAACCAAGATATTGGGCGTCATTCTCCGACCCCCCGCCGGGTCGGAGAATGGCCGTTGGCCGCCGTGAATCCCGCCCCCGCCCCCGCCGAAGTCTCCGAAGGGAGAAAAGTCGGCGGGGAGTTAATGGCGCCGCTGCCGCGGAGAATGTCACGGGTCTGCGCAAGGCAGCCGATTTTCGGCCTGCCGATATTCTCCCTTCCGGATGGGCCGAAGTCCCGTCGACGTGATGACCGTTCACGTCGACGTGAATCAAACCTCCTTTTCATCGGCGTGACCCGGTGCTCCAGGCTCACGCCGACCAGCGAGGAGGTGAGTGACGGCTTGGGGGGTTGGCTCTGGGCAGGAAATGGCGTGGCCGCAGACTGATTGCGTGAGGAGAGGTGTGTCTCGGCTTGTGTGTGTGTGCGGCGGGGGGGCGGGGGGGTGGTTAGAGTAGGCTGGGAGGGGGTCCGTGCCGGGGTGGAGGTTGGGGGTTGTGGAGGGGGTCCGTGCCGGGGTGGAGGTTGGGGGGGGGGTCCGTGCTGGGGTGGAGGTTGGGGAGGGGGTCCGTGCCGTGGTGGAGGTGGGGGGGGGGTCCGTGCTGGGGTGGAGGTTGGGGGTTGGGGAGGGGGTCCGTGCCGGGGTGGAGGTTGGGGGGGGGGTCCGTGCTGGGGTGGAGGTTGGGGGTTGGGGAGGGGTTCCGTGCCGGGGTGGAGGTTGGGGGGTTCCGTGCTGGGGTGGAGGTTGGGGGGGGGGTCCGTGCTGGGGTGGAGGTTGGGGGTTGGGGAGGGGGTCCGTGCCGGGGTGGAGATTGGGGGGGGGTCCGTGCTGGGGTGGAGGTTGGGGGTTGGGGAGGGGGTCCGTGCCGGGGTGGAGGTTGGGGGGGGGGGTCCGTGCTGGGGTGGAGGTTGGGGGGGGGGTCCGTGCTGGGGTGGAGGTTGGGGGTTGGGGAGGGGGTCCGTGCCGGGGTGGAGGTTGGGGGGGGGGTCCGTGCTGGGGTGGAGGTTGGGGAGGGGGTCCGTGCCGGGGTGGAGGTTGGGGGGGGGGTCCGTGCTGGGGTGGAGGTTGGGGAGGGGGTCCGTGCCGGGGTGGAGGTTGGGGGGGGGGGTCCGTGCTGGGGTGGAGGTTGGGGGTTGGGGAGGGGGGTCCGTGCCGGGGTGGAGGTTGGGGGGGGGTCCGTGCTGGGGTGGAGGTTGGGGGGGGGGGTCCGTGCTGGGGTGGAGGTTGGGGAGGGGGTCCGTGCCGGGGTGGAGGTTGGGGGGGGTTCCGTGCTGGGGTGGAGGTTGGGGGTTGGGGAGGGGGTCCGTGCCGGGGTGGAGGATGGGGGGGGGGGGTCCGTGCTGGGGTGGAGGTTGGGGGTTGGGGAGGGGGTCCGTGCCGGGGTGGGTGATGGGAGGGCAAATGAGTTGGTCCACCTGGCCAGGTGCCAGCCTCCAACAGTTGGACCCATGCGGTCCATGCCACCTGGCTGGGGGGAGGAGGGGATATGGGCAATGATGACATGTCGTCGTTCCCCTCCCCCCCCACCAGGCCGTCATGTTTTCAGACCATCCAGCGATGTTGGCCGCCGTGGTGGCAGCCGCTCATGTCTATGTTGCCCTGGATGAGGAGGAGGAGGAGGAGGAGCGTGCCAGAGAGGCGGCGCAGGCTGCCGCAGAGGGGCAGGCGGCAGCCGCCCAGGCTGGAGGGACACCTGACCGACAGGACGAGGAGGGGGAGGAGGACGTCGCGGCCCCACGGCAACGGAGGCACCCGAGGGCGCCCCGTGTGTACCGGCCCCGGCAGTCATACCAGGACATCACGGACCGGGAATGCAGGAGGAGACTCCGGATGAGCCGGGAAACCGTGGCACACATCTGCCACCTGCTGGCACACCTGTCACCACGTGGCACTGGCGGGGGACACCCTCTCCCCGTGTCCGTCAAGGTTACGGTGGCCCTGAACTTTTATGCAACGGGGTCATTCCAGGCACCGAGTGGGGACCTGTCCGGCATATCGCAGACATCGGTGCATCGGTGCATCTGGGCAGTGACAGATGCCCTTTATGCCATGGCGCACCGCTACATCCGCTTCCCCGTGGACCGGGCCAGCCAAGATGCCCGGGCCGTGGGCTTCTCTGCCGTTGCCGGGTTCCCCATGGTCCAGGGCGCGATCGATGGGATGCACGTCGCCGTGCGGCCACCTGCAGAGAACAGGGCCGTGTTCACTAATAGGAAGGGGACCTATTCAATGAACGTACAGGTGGTCTGCGACCACCGCATGATGATCCTGCACGTCTGCGCCCGTCACCCAGGCAGTGTACACGACTCATTCGTGTTGTCGCGGTCATCCATCCCCGGCATGTACGAGGGACGCCATCCCCGGCTGAGGGGCTGGTTGCTGGGCGACAGGGGCTACCCATTGCGATCGTGGCTGATGACGCCTATACGGAGGCCACGCAATGAGGCGGAGAACCGCTACAATGATGCCCATGTAGCGACAAGGGGAGTGATCGAGAGGTGCTTTGGCGTGCTGAAGATGCGTTTCAGGTGCCTGGACCTCTCTGGGGGCGCCCTCCAGTATCGGTCAGATAGGGTCGGCCGCATCATTGTGGTGTGCTGCGTCCTGCACAACATAGCCCAGCAGAGGGGCGATGTGCCGCAGGCAGAGGAGGGCGGAGTGGAGGAGCAGCAGGAAGAGGCCCAGTCCTCCCCAGATGAGGGGGATGGGGGCAATGGTCAGGGCAGACGGGGTAGACACAGGCGGGTGGCTGTCCACCGTTACCGGCTGGCCCAGCGGGCACGGGACAGACTGATAGACGCCCGCTTCACTGACTAGATGGGCGTGGGAATCGGGTAGTATGGCCACAGACCGCACACCATGACAACAGCCGACCACCCACACCCCCCACCCATCCACCCACCCAGCACCCTCACCCCCCTCCCCAACCCCACACACCCCACCCGCATGCACACCACCCCCCCACCCCCAATTGCCGATCCACCGGCGGCACAACGGGCCGGGCTCACCCAGTTGCGGGTGGACGCGTGTCTATTGCAGGCCATGGAGGATGATGACAACCCGCCTCCGATGAGCTCCTGGCTCTACATCGTTGGACTATGTCTGACCCATGGCCACAGTACCACCATCCACCCGGACCATCCCTGCATGCGGCTGTGACACTGCAGCGCGCGGTCCCGTCCTCTGCCCGGGGGATGTTGATGGCGGCCCAGGGGGAAGGGGGCAGACTCACCTGGGGCTGAGGTAAGACCACCCGTCACACACACACTTGCGCTCAACGTACATGACACGCCCGCACACTTTGGACAGAGCACAAAGGCAGCTTCGGTAGGTGTAACATTGACTTTAATAACCAAAGGAGTTCATGCACGTGCCCTAGCCCCTAAAACTCATCTGTGCCCTGCACCCGTGCCAACTTACTCAGTGTCTAATTGTTTGGCCTTACGGGCCCTTTGACTACGTCTACGTGGTTCCCCAGACGGTACAGCAGAACTGGAGGTGGACTCCTGTGATTCCTGCCCTCTGACACCGTATTCCTTTGGCGGCCGTTTCCTGAGGCGTCCTGGCCTAGATGGGCCAGGCTGCGGCCCGGGCGACTGGGATGGCGAGCTGCCAGCCTGTCCTGCCCGTTGCCCACCCGATGCACCTGGGACGGAAGGGGGGGAGTCCGAGGTGTCGCGGTGTACCGGGACCTCCCCTACAGAGGGAGCCGGGACGGACCACACCACCTCCTCCTCCCTCGGGGTGCCCGATGGCCCCCAGGCCTCTACATGGGTGGGGGATGCGAACGGACTGGCCATCCGATGCGCCCCCGACATCTGGCGCTGCCAGTCCTGGAGGCCCGTGCTGGTATCGACAGGGGTCTGCAGGTTTGCAGCCATGGAGCCCAGGGGGTTGTCGAACCCTGTCTGCGACAGTGCGACGCCAGCTCGCACATGGCCACTGGCGCCGATGCCCTCAGCGATGGCCTGCTGAGACTGGGCCATGGCCTGCAGAGACTGGGCCATGGCCTGCAGAGACTGGGCTATGGCCTGCTGAGACTGGGCCATGGCCTGCTGAGACTGGGCCATGGCCTGCTGAGACTGGGCTATGGCGTTGAGCGCCTCTGCCATCTGGCGCTGGCACTGGCTCATGGCCTCCTGTGAGAGGGCAGCCATTTCCTGGGCCACAGACGCCGCCTGCACGGAAGGCCCCAGGCCTCGCAAACCGTTCCCCATGTCTGACACCGTCGCACCCATTTCCTCCACCGCGGACGCCACCCGTGCGGTGTCAGCCTGGGTGGCACGCATGACCGGGACCACTCCCAGCTCCTGGACGCGGGTGGACTCCTCCACCTGCGACCGCAGCCGCCGCAAGCCACCCGTCACCCTATTCGCTCGTCTCCGTGTCGGTGGTTGCATCGGATCTATGTGTGGGTGTGGTAACTGCAGGAACCCGGGATCCATCTGGGCGGCAGATGTTTGCTTGGCCTGGGCTGCCCTCCGACCGCCCGGTCCCTCTGCTGCTCCTACCTCCACCTGCTGTACCGGGACGGCTGTGTTGTGCGCACCAGTGAGTGTACCAGACGCCTCATCACTAAAGTGCCCAACCGTGGTGAGTGTTTCTGCGATGGTGGAGGGTGTTGGTGACAGCAGTGGCGTTGTGTCGTGCTCTTCGTCCCACTCTGAGTCCATGGCACTTTGGGGTGGGGGTTCGTCTCCACCCATCCACTCTGAGTCACTGTCCGGTATTTCGTCTTCCCGGGTAGGGGTGTCCTGGGTAGTGCTGTCCCGGGTAGTGCTGTCCCGGATAGTGCTGTCCCGGGTAGGGGTGTCCTGGGTAGTGGTGTCCTGGGTAGTGGTGTCCCGGGTAGGGGTGTCCCGGGTAGGGGTGTCCCGGGTAGGGGTGTCCTGGATAGTGGTGTCCTGGGTAGTGGTGTCCTGGCTCGGATGTGACGGGGGCCTGTGGCTGCCCCCCTCATCGCTGGGTGGTCGCTCCCGCACGTGACGGGGGTGTCGTCTCCCTGTTGCTCCAGGTCTCTCCGTCTCCCGTGGTGTGCGAGGGGCATCCTGCGGGCGTCGCATGCTGGAGGGTGCGGGTCTCTCCGTCTCCCGTGGTCTCCGAGGGGCATCCTGCGGGCGTCGCATGCTGGAGGGTGCGGGTCTCTCCGTCTCCTGTGGTCTCCGAGGGGCATCCTGCGGGCGGTCTGCATCTGCGGGGATGGGTGCCTGGACGTTTGGTCCTGCGATACACAATGAAGCATGCATGGTTAGACATCAGGCAGTGATCAGGTGATACGGGGGAGGGGGATATAGGGGAGGGGGGATATGGGGGAGGGGGGATATGGGGGAGGGGGGATATGGGGGAGGGGGGATATGGGGGAGGGGGGATATGGGGGATATGGGGGAGGGGGGATATGGGGGATATGGGGAGGGGGGGATATGGGGGAGGCTCACCCTGCCTGCTCTGACGAGGTCGTTCACCTTCTTGTGGCACTGGGTGCCTGTCCGTGGTGTTAGGGCCACAGCGGTGACGGCCTCTGCCACCTCCCTCCACAGACGCCGGCTGTGGCGTGGGGCAACTCTGCGGCCGTGCCCGGGATACAGGGCGTCCCTCCTCTGCTCCACCACGTCCAGGAGCGCCTCCACATCGCGTGACTCGAACCTCGGGGCTGAGCGACGGCCAGCCATCAAGTCGGGTGTTGCGGTCGGGTGTTCCGGTCGGGTGGGGGGGAGCTGCGCGGCCTTATGAGCCGTCACGCCGTGCAGCGCGTATGACGCTGCACGGCGTGAACCACTGCGCAAGCGCGGATCCCGTTACGTCGCTGCTAGCCCATTTCGGGCCGCAGACTATCGGCCCATTTTTATGACGTGACGCAAGTGGGATTTGCGCCGTTTTTTGCGCCGATCGGCGGAGTTTCCGCCGATAACGGAGAATTTCGCCCATTGTCTTAGCAACAAAAAGCATAGGTCCAGTGATGAAAGTGCTGGTCACAGAGTCTTTCAATTGTGCAGTATTAGACAGCAGATATACGTTGACAGTATGTGTAATAGATTAATTAAAATGTTGCCTGGACTCTTTAAGTGACAAAGATTGGAACAAGGTTAAGGAATTTGGAAGTTCCACGAGTTTCAGATTTGGGGATGATAATACCCTTAAATCACTGAAAAGAGTTGTGATTCCTTGTAAAGTCACCAGAAGGAACCATTTTATTAGCAGAGATGTCGTATCCAGCGAAATACCTTTATGATTGAGCTGACCATCAATGAAGAAAGCACATATTAAATTTGATGCAGAAAACGATAATGCCATCATATATAGAATAAATTGGCCACGCTGAAATCTGGAAATGCGATTGGGCAGAGAATCGGTGGGGTGGCGGGGGTCCTGAGATGGTGTAGCCCATTGGTCCTGGTTGGTCACGGGGGTGCGCACCATGCAAATATGTTGGTCTTTCACTCCCTGCAGACAATGGATATTGGAATTCAACTAGAAATGGTGGCCTTCCTGATAGTCGCTGCAGCCCTGGGGATGTCTTGCGGTAGTAGGAGCTGCCGCTGCTCAAGGAGGAAACTACAGAAGCAAAGCATGCAGCAGCAGACCGTGCAGCAGTAAAGCCAGCCCCAGAGGAACAGGAGGCAGCCACCCAGGATGGGGAGCCAGCTGCCCAACAGGCCAAGGAGGAGGAGCTGCAAAGGATGCGCCGCATGTGAGCCGGCAGCATCGGTCATTCAGGGACCTGCCGGACTGGGCATGGGGGGCGGAGAACAGAAAATGACAGTGTCAGACAGTCCGACGACACATGCAGCACGGGCGATGTGCAATTGGTGGCCTCAGTGGCCAGGGCACCCGACCAATTCGGCCGGTATGGGTGCCGACATGTGGTGCAGGTTGGGGGTTAGGCCGCCCTCCTGGTGAGGGGGGGGGGGCGCGGTTTATGGGTGTGTGGGACAGGGGTTAGTACCTGGGGCACAGTGTTGCCTTCTCACCCTGGCCAGCCTGGGGAGGTTGTGTAATTTCTTCCTGCACTGCTGGCTGATCGATGCTGCTGATGGCGCTCACCACCTCTGCCACCTGTACCCAGGCATAGCGAATGCCGACGGGTGGGAGCCACCTTCTCGGCCGGGGTACACGGTCACCCACCTCTCCTCCACCGTGTCCAGGAGGGTCACCAGCCTGGGATCTGTAAATCGTAGTGCTTCTCCCCTCGCTGCCATCTTGTTGGCTGGGATGGTGTGTGTGGGGAGTGATGCGGCTGCAGCTTGTCAGCCTCCTGATTGTCAATTCAAATCTGGCAAATCTGGCACCATTTCTCATTGGAATCGATTGTGTTCCACGTGGCACCGTGCTTGCCCCTAAACAGTCACTGAATAGGTTCAGGTGTAGTGCCAGTTCTGCTGTTGTGGAACTCCACAAATCATGCATGGCGTCAACACTTAGTGTCAGGAATGGAGAATCCAGCCCTGTGGATTTACAATTTACACAGCCTGGACACTATTGCAGCCTATTAATAATTCATCATTTCCTTGTAAAGAAATTAAGGAAGTATTGTTCACATCAGAGAACAGGAGTCTAGAAAACAAAAAGTTGATTGTGTTAAGGTTGCATTGGCAATTTCCTCGTCCGTCGTCACAAAGATTAAATTGTTTGCTCAGGGATGTAGGTATAAGAGATGAAGTATAAACCAAATTTATGGATCAGATAAGCAATTGACGTGATATATCTAAGAAATATCGAAGAACTCCGTTGCGAGCCATAATGAGTGTGCCCTTAGGCCAGATTTTAGTGAAACTGTGGCTATGGATCTTCAGGTGTGGCATAAAGAAAAGAACATTTCATTTTACACTTTGTAGACATGACATCTAGGTTTGGTGGTTGATGATTATACATGGTAAAGAACAGAAAATAATTGTGGAACAGATAATGGAAAAATGGATAAGAGTCCTGATTGGGGACATCAACAGGGTTCCTCAATGATAATGGGGGGGGGCGGGGGGGGGGGGGGGGCGGGGGGGGGGGGGATTTGCTCGAACGAATTTTGAAATATATGTGAGAACATGAACATTTTCTTTTATAAAATTAGAGTACCCAATTCATTTTTTCCAATGAAGGGGCAATTTACATGGCCAATCCACCTAGCCTACACATCTTTGGGTTGTGGGGGCGAAACCCACACAACCATATGCAAACTCCACATGGACAGTGACCCAGAGCCGGGATCGAACCTGGGACCTCAGCGCCATGAGGCAGCAGGGCTAACCCACTGCTCCCCCGTGCTTGGGTGAGATGATGAACATAATAGTTATAGCAGAAAGCCCTTTTAGTAATGTGGTGTGTGAGAGAAACCATGCTGTGTTAGATGGAAAATTGTAAATTAACTTTGGCTTCAGCATGGGCCATCCATGCAAAGAATTCACTACATACGGTGGAAGGCCACCATCCATATCCATTGGTTTATGGGAGAAATCCCCAAACTCCTTCATTCATAAATGGTCATGGGCGGGATTCTCCCTTCTGGGGACTAAGGACTTTTTCCTCGAAGGTCTGGGGTGATTCTTCATTTTTCAGGGGGCTAGCAGAGCCCTGGCGTGCTTCCCGCAGCTCTGGCTGCCGGCGAGGCCCTGTTAGCCAGACCGCGCATGCGCACGGCGGCTGCAAGCGGGTCCGTGCATGTACATGGCGGCCCACCTCGGCGCGGGCACCGTCGACATGGCGGATCCACACAGCGGGCCCGGGTGGAGGAAGGTAGGTCCCTCCCAGATCGCGATGGCCCGCCGAGCTGGTGGCCCCCGATTGGGGGCCTGGCCACCGCTGAGGCCGCCCCCGGAGTCAGATATCTCCCCCGCCCCCCACCAGGACCGCCACCGTGGCCGCGGGTCCCAGCCCCCAGCCGGATGGTACCACATGTAAACCACGCCGGTGAGAGTTTGGCCGGTCGACCGCGGAGAATCGCTGCGGGGGCCTGTTCCAATGGCTCCCGACCGACGCCGTGTCGATCGCGTGCGCGGGACTGGCGGGTCTGCGGAGAATCGCGAAAGCACCGTCATGCCAGATTTCTGCCGTGAACGGTTATTCTCCACCCCTGCGCCGGGCGCGATTCCAGGGTGGAGGGTCTGAGAATCCCACCCCATGTTCAAGCTTGGGAGGGGACTATAATTAACTCTATCTTTTCTGAGCATTTAAATGCATTCCTGAATGCAGAAATTTCAGAAAGAATTCGGAGAGCTTTGAGGCACAGTGTACAGCTATCGGAAACTAGTTTTGAACAGGGATACAAGGTATACTATAAAAGAGATGGATTTAACAAGTGAAAAGGTCCAGAAAAGGCTATAGGTGCAGCATCATTTTGCAGCATGGAAACCAGACTATTCGGGTACACTTGTCAAGATTAGTGGGCACAGCTTATAAATTTACAGTTTCAAAACGAGTTATTGAAAATGCTGAGGAACTAGGTACTTCTCAAACACATGTGTTACAGAATTATGAGGCCCAGATCCTGAAAATTGATAGTGGGCGGGATTCTCTCAGCCCGGGGCCAGGCCGGAGAATCCCTGCGGCCGGCACAAATCGCGCCACACCACCCCGACGCCGGGAAGCGATTCTCCGCAGAGCGGAGAATCGGCGCCATTGGTGCTGGTGTGGTTGGCGCGGCGCCAGTGGCCCCCTCGGCCGATTCTTGGCCCGGGATGGGCCCAGCGGCCGTCGCAAAAAACCCGAGTCCCACTATCCCGTTCACACCTGCTCTCAGCCGGCGGGTCTACAGCGTGGAAGGGTCCGGGGGCAGCTTGTGGGTGGGGGAGGCCTCTGTGGTGGCCTGGCCCGCGATCAGGGTCCACCGATCGGTGGGCTGGCCTCTCGGGCTGGGGGCCTCCTTTCTTCCACGCTAGCCCCTTTAGCCCTACGCCATGTTGCGTCGGGGCCAGCGCGTAGAAGGGAGCCACTGTGCATGCGTGCATTGGTGCTGGTGCCACTGCGCATGCGCGGACCTCGCAGCGCCCAGTTAACGCCAGGATCAGCAGTGGAAGAATGCAGCTATCGTTGGTAGAGCAGTTAAGGCCACCGGAAAATATAAAAACCGGTTGAATGTACAAGATAAAGGGGAGGAGGTTAGGCCCAGGGTTTGGGAAAATGAAGTACAATAGTGGAGAGCTCAGAAACGTAGTGTCAGTTCGGACAATGGGTCAAGCAGTGAACATGCCCATAGGAAAAGATCAAGACATGTTGAAAGAACATATCAAAATAGGAAGAGATCAAGCAGTCTGGAATGAGATATAAGGCAGGATAGAGGGTGCAGCTTAACAAGGTCTAGAAATATGGTACAGACTAGGAAAGCTACAAAGAACAGAAGCCCATGTGATCGAGAGGTCTTAGTGGCTTGCAACAAATTGGATGATAAATTAATAAAAGATGCAAAACAGCAAGAACTACAAAGTTATAAAGAATTTGGGATGGACACGGAGGTCTCAGATAGGGTACAACAAATTCTATCTCAGATGGATAGACACACAAAATATACTTCCTGATGGAAGGCTGGCTCCCAAAGCCACGCTGGTGGCATGAAGAAAACTTGATTGACCAAGATGCAAGGGTAGATTTACCAATGGCAGGAAAGGTTATTTTGATGTTCTTCTTGCCTCTGTTAGCCACAAAAGCAAGTCGATAGATCATAAAGCTGCTTTCTTACAGGGGAATCAGCTTCAAAGATAAATTGTTCTTCGTCCTCCAAGAGAAGCAGCAAACACAGAAAGGGTTCTCTGGAAGTTAAATAAATATGTTTCCAGGTTGAATGACACATCCAGCGTTAGGTATTTCTCAATGAGGTCGGTTTTGTTAAAGTTGGACTGTCTTCAGGTGAAAGCAGACCCTGCGATGTTTTATTGGCACAAAGGAGGGAAATATTCAGGCACCTTCACGATGCATGGAGATGATTTTTTGCGGGATTTGAACATAGAATTTACAGCGAAGAAGGAGGCACCGGCCCTTGGAAAGAGCACCCCATCTAAGCCCCACATCTCCACCCCATCCCCGTAACCCAGTAACCCCACCTAACCTTTTTGGACACTAAGGGCAATTTAGCATGGCCAATCCACCTAACCTGCACATCTTTGGACTGTGGGAGGAAACCGGAGCACCAGGAGGAAACCCACGCAGACACGGGGAGAACGTGCAAACTTCGCATAGACAGTGACCCAAGCCTGGAATCGGACCTGGACCCTAGCGCTGTGAAGCAACCATGCTGACCACTGTGCTACCGTGCTGGATGTTAGTGGCAAATTTGAAAATGCTGTTATTAATGGGAATTCAAGATTGGATGTTAAGTAAATGTTGCCCATTGGTATGGGAAACTAAAAATATGCAAAGAGTGGTAAAATGCATATTGGCAGGGGAGACACTTGCCCTCGTGGAGGCCGTACTCTGGAAGTTAAATAAATAGGTATTTCCTATATCCAGGATCCTGACTGAAATTTTAAATGGAACAGGACATTCGGGAACAGTACCAATAGAGTATCACATTGACAGCAAGTCCCTTTCGGAGAATGTGCATCCTCAAAATGGGCCAATGAAAAGAGACAATGGATTGACATAGCGAGCCTAAAACAGTTGCTCGGGAACAGGAGATTCACAAGTCAAGTCGGTTGATCGCAGTTACCATCTGGCAGTTTGACGAAAAGAGGGGCTAGCTCAAAGAAATTATTGAAGTGGGGCATCTTTTCCACAAAGAAGAGATATGTGGGTGATAAAATAACAGCTTTAAGAACGGGGAAATAGGCTGTGTTTCTTGCATAAAATAATATATACGTGTAGTGGTATCTTGTAATTTACGTCAAAAGTAAAGATGAGCATTTTGAAAATCACTTATTGTCACAAGTCGGCTTCAAATGAAGTTACTGTGAAAAGCCCCTAGTCGCCACATTCCGGTGCCTGTTTGGAGAGGCTGTTACGGGAATTGAACCATGTTGCTGGCCTGCCTTGGTCTGCTTTCAAAGCCAGCGATTGAGCCCTGTGCTAAATAGCCCCTGTTGTTAAGAAGGGGGATCTGTTTGGAAAGAGTTAATGTTCCCTAGTACTTAATTTGGAATTGGTGTTTTAATTGTTTAATAGACTGCACTTAATTCTTAAGGAGCTGCACCAAATATAAAGGGGATACATAGATACGTAGATACGTAGAAGATAGGAGCAGGAGGAGGCCTTTTGGCCCTTTGGACCTGCTCCGCCATTCATCACGATCATGGCTGATCATCCAACTCAATAGCCTAATCCTGCTTTCTCCCCACAGCGTTTGATCCCATTCTCCCCAAGTGCTATATCCAGCCACCTCTTGATTATATTCAAAGTTTGAGCATCAACTACTTCCAGTGGGAATGTATTCCACAGGCTCACCACTCTTTGTGTGAAGAAATGTCTCCTTATCTCTGTCTGAAATGGTTTACCCTGAATCCTCCAACTGTGACCCCTGGTTCTGGACACGTCCATCATTTGTAATCTCTTCCCTGCATCTACCCTCTCTAGTCCTGTTAGAATTTTATCAGTCTCTATGAGATCCCCCCTCATTCTTCTGAACTCCAGCGAGAACAATCCCAACCTAGTCAATCTCTCCTCATATGACAGCCCTGCCATCCTTGGAATCAGTCTGGTAAACCGTGGAGCAAGCTGCCAATCCAATTCCCAGCTTTCCTCTTGGAAAGTTACTCAGTGTTGGGAATGCATCAGGGAGACATCCAGATGGAGGACCCCAATTTCACAACTCCTCTGCCTCCAAACCCACCTCCAAGGGGTCAGGAAAATTCAGTCCATTTTACCAGCCTATCCATATCCTCCTGAGGCCTGTTACTATCATTCTCATGGTTGACCGCATTTTGGAGATGACAGAAAACTCAGAACTTTTGTTTATGATATATATTGTTGTTTTTGAAAATATTAATGCCCTGCACACACAAATCCAGATAATTAATATACATCAAAAATAACATTGGTGCTTCGGGCTGTAAGCTCAATGTAGGGAAGAGCGAGCTTTTTGTACTACAAGCAGGGGACCAAGAAAGAGGGATAGGGGACCTACCGCTGAGGAGGGCGGAGGGGAGTTTTCGGTATCTAGGGATCCAGATAGCCAGGAGCTGGGGGGCCCTACACAAATTGAATCTGACGAGGTTGGTGGACCAAATGGAGGTGGACTTCAAAAGATGGGACATGTTGCCGCTCTCGTTGGCGGGTAGAGTGCAGTCGGTAAAAATGGTGGTCCTTCCGAGGTTTTTGTTTGTGTTCCAGTGCCTCCCCATCGTGATTACCAAGGGCTTTTTCAAGAGAGTAGGTAGGAGTATTATGGGGTTTGTGTGGGCGAACAAAACCCCGAGGGTAAGGAGAGGGTTCCTGGAGCGCAGTAGGGACCGAGGAGGGCTGGCGCTGCCAAACCTAGGGAGCTACTACTGGGCAGCAAACGTGGCGATGATCCGTAAGTGGGTTATGGAGGGAGAGGGGGCGGCATGGAAGAGGATGGAGATGGCGTCCTGCAAAGGAACGAGCTTGGGGGCGCTGGTGACGGCACCGCTGCCGCTCTCGCCATCAAAGGACACCACGAGCCCGGTGGTGGCGGCAACGTTAAGGATCTGGGGCCAGTGGAGACGGCATGGGGTGCAGTGGGAGCCTCGGTGTGGTCCCCGATCAGGGGTAACCACCGGTTTGTCCCGGGGAAGATGGACGGGGGGTTCCAGGGCTGGCACCGGGCGGGGATTAGAAGAATGGGGGACCTGTTCATCGACGGGACATTTGCGAGCCATGGGGCACTGGAGGAGAAGTTTGAGCTACCCCCGGGAAATGCATTCAGATATATGCAGGTGAGGGCTTTTGTGAGGCGACAGGTCAGGGAATTCCCGCTGCTCCCGACACAGGAAATTCAAGACAGGGTGATCTCGGGTGTATGGGTCGGGGAGGGCAAGGTTTCGGCAATACACCAAGAGATGAAAGAAGAGGGGGAAGCGCTAGCAGAAGAGTTGAAGGGTAAATGGGAGGAAGAGCTGGGGGAGGAGATCGAGGAAGGTTTGTGGGCTGACGCCCTGGGTAGGGTTAATTCCTCCTCCTTTTGTGCCAGACTCAGCCTGATACAATTTAAGGTGGGTCACAGAGCGCACCTGACGGGGGCGAGGTTGAGTAGGTTCTTTGGGGTAGAGGACAGATATGGAAGATGTTCAGGGAGCCCGGCGAACCATGTCCACATGTTCTGGGCATGTCCGGCACTGGAGGGGTTCTGGAGAGGAGTGGCGGGAGCAATATCTCAGGTGGTGAAAGTCCGGGTCAAGCCAAGCTGGGGGCTAGCAATATTTGGAGTAGTGGACGAGCCGAGAGTGCAGGAGGCGAAAGAGGCCGGCATTCTGGCCTTTGTGTCCCTGGTAGCCCGGCGAAGGATCTTGCTAATGTGGAAGGAGGCGAAGCCCCCTAGCGTGGAGGCCTGGACAAACGACATGGCTGGGTTCATAAAGTTGGAGAGGATTAAGTTTGCCTTAAGGGGGTCTGCGCAGAGGTTCTACAGGCGGTGGCAACCGTTCCTAGACTACCTCGCGGAGCGTTAGGGGAAGGTCGGTCAGCAGCAGCAGCAACCCTGGGGAGGGGGGGGGGGAGAGATTGCTTGAGGGGACGGATGAGCGGGGTATAACATGGAGGGTGGGGGAAACTGGCACGAATGGGCGAGAGCCAGTGTATAAAGCTATGTAAATATATCATCTTACAATGTATATATCTTGCTCAGGGCGATTTTGTGTTATTTTGTTACGCGGGGGGGGGGGTTTATTGTTTGTAAGGGGAAAAAATTGTTTTGTTGAAAAACTTTAATAAATATATTTTTAAAAATAAATAAATAAATAACATCGGTGCCAACACTAACTTCCAGGAAACCCCACAGTGTACATCCCTCCAGTCCGAAGAAACAACTGGTCACCACTACTCCCTGCTTTTTGTAGCTTAACCATTTGTCTCTATGGTGCTACTGCCCCTTTAATCCCATGGGTTTTAACTTTGCTAACTAGCTTATGTGATACCTTGAAAGGCCATGGGCGGGATTCTCCAGCAATCGGGGCGAGCCGTATCGGCGCCCGCCAAAGAGCGGCGCGAACCACTCAGGCATCGGGCCGCCCGGAAGGTGTGGAATCCTCCGCACTTCCGGGGACTAGGCCGGCGCTGGAGAGGTTCCTGCGCATGCGCAGGGGGTTCCTTCTCCGCGCCGGCCATTGCGGAACTTTGCAGAGTCCGGCACGGAGGGAAAGAGCGCCCCCAAGGCACAGGCCCGCCTGCAGATCGGTGGGCCACGATCACAGGCCAGGCCACCGTGGGGGTCCCCCCCCCAGGGCCGGATCCCCCCGCGCCCCCCCCCCCCCCGAAGACTCCGCAAGCTGCCCTCAAAGCCAGGTCCCGCCGGTATGGACCATGTCCATTTCACGCCGGCGGGACTGGCCGGAAACGGGCGGCCGCTTGGCCCACCGGGGCCCGGAGAATCGCCAGGGGGTCCGCTGCCAACGGCCCCTGACCGGCGCGGCAGGATCCCCGTCCCCGCCCAAAAAACGACGCCGGAGAATTCGGCAGCCAGCGTCGGAGCGGCGGGGCGGGATTCATGCCCCCCCCCCCCCCGGCGATTCTCCGAACCTAGCGGGGGGTCGGAGAATCACGCCCCATATGTACAACATCAACCGCACCTCCTTGATCAACACTCTGTTACTTCATCAAAGGATATAAGTTAGTCCAGCATGATTTGCCTTTCATGCTGGCTTTTCACTCATCAGATCAGCATTGTCCAAATGACGATTATTCGTTTTCACTTGGATTATTGAAAAGCTCACTCCCCTTTCTCATTCCAGAAAATCCTGTCGCAGTTCACTCAGTATGACTGACTCTCAATCTTTTGCTACTTTTCAAAAAACATCCTTCCATTTGCCAACCAGTAATGGCTCAGTCTGAGAATTGCGCCGATACTGATGCAAACACCCCTCCATCAGCCACTGCCATGCATCAACAATCCTGCTTTGGTAGTTCTGCCAGTGATCTGTTGACTTAGCTTGTGCTAGCATTTTCCTATGGCAGTTCACATTAACTACCATGTATTATACAAGCTCATTACATGCACTTACTTTGTGTGATTTATATGTTATGGAGAGAGGGTGCAAGTGAGCATGTCATCATTGAACAATGGTGGTATATATATGGAACCTTCAAAATCTAAACGCACCTGTGCACAAGTGGCTTCAAATTACTTTTGATTATAGACGGAGCCCTTTCATCTGTGGCCTTCAGCCTCATATTAACTTCCATGGATACTGTTTATATCAGTGTACTAAAGAAAATCATTAACAGCAAAAAGGCAGAACAGTGAAACAACAGAGGGGTTGAAAATAAATGGGATCTTGTGAAGAAACATGAGAGTTAAAACTTATGAAAAACCAGAGCATGATGAGAACTTAGCTACACAACTCTAATCACAGTTAACGTAACCCTGCTTCAGTTGTCACTGGTCTCTTCCCTTCTATTTGCATAGCACAAAGTCTTTTCAAGGATACAGATCACAAAAATAAAAATCCACCTCAGAGCTGAGGATCCTTAATGGAAGAAGTAAAAAACAGAGTTTTGAATTCTCGAACAATTGCAGGTTGCCCCAGCAGCTGTTGTGTTACTTTAATGTTGCATCATTTATAACAACATGTGATGTAAAACATCCCAAGGCACTTGGTCAAAGAGGTAGATGTTGAGGAGTACCTTAAGGGAGAAGTGAGAGGGAAAGAGATGGAAAGGGTTAGGGAGGGAATTCCAGAGAATCGGGCCTTCACAGCTGCAAACCTGGGATGCGCGAATGGCCAAAATTACAGGACCAAGTTCTCAGAAGATCATTGAGCTGAAGGAGTTTTCACAGTTAGAATGGCCATGGAGGAATTATTTTTTTCATTCATGGGATGCGAGCATCACTGGCAATTAAGGCCAGTGTTCATCATTCAATGTAAGACATGCAGTCCAAGGAGGTTCTGTACAAATCCCAACCCCTCAGTTCACTGTGGCTGATAGGTCTTAGACAGCGACCTTCCCCCATTGCACCTCTGCGGCAGCTGCCCCAGCCTTAGTATATCCCTCAGTATGTAGTCCTGGGCTTTGGAATGTGCCACTCTGCAACACTCCATCGGTGACAACTTGTTGCATCGGTTGACCAACAAGTTTTGGGCAGACCAAAGAGCGTATTTCATCGTTTTCACGATCTTACAGCAAAAGCTGATGTTTGCGTTGGTGTACATCCCTGGAACAGCCCATAGAGCACAGAGTCCTGCATCACGGAGCTGCTCGGGATCAACCTCAACAAAAACCACCGTATCTCTCGCTAGACCTTCTTTGCAAACACGCATTCCTCAACGAGATGGACAACAGTCTCTTCCCCACAGTTATCTCAAGGACAACGCGCAGATGGGGTGAGACTTGTTGCTAACTTTTGGTTGGTTCAATTGGCTCTGTTTTATAATCTTTGCTCTAGAGTCGCCAGGTATCTTTATGATAACACCACGAGGTTCAAGTTCAAGTAATGATCAATTACTCAAAAAACCAATTAGTAAGATTCAAATCAAAACACATTTATTATACACAGTAAATCGCTACTCATGCATATACTCTACTTTCTAGGCTATTTCTATCACTAACAGGCCTATACTTAGCTTCGGACTGGCCCACCAGGTCAGGGGAACAAATGGCCTTTCGTTCAGGTCCTGAGTCTGCAGGATTCAAAAGCTGGTATGTACTGGTAGCTAGGAGCGCCTATCTTGTAGCAAGCATTGACTTGAGACTTACTTGCTTGGAGGCAACAAGACAGGTCACTGTCAAGGGTTGGTTCAAGTTGCTGAGTGACCCTGCCAAAGAAGGACGATTTGAACTTGGGGGCTTTACTTTATAGTCCCCAGGGGCTTCCTGCCCTTCGGGGTGGACCCCATACCTGGTTCCAAGTGATTGGACTACTTTCCGATCACTTGGATCGATTTCAGCAATGTTGGAGCGGTTCCCTGATCGCTGGGCGGTCCTAAGTGTCCGTTGGCCTTCCTTTGCCTTGGCTCCTGCTGGTGCCGAGGAGTCTGGCTTGGCTTTATTTACCTTAACTGTTGCCATTGTGCCTGGGAATCGCACATTACTATGTAGATGGCTGCTCCATTACTATGCAGATGGCTGCTGGTTTCGGTGCTATCTGGTTGTTTTGCAGGTTCCAATATACATGATTTCTGTATTTGCTAGTCTTTGCCTGTGTTGGCTGAATTTCCCTTCAGCCTTTGCGGTTCTCCATTTTAAGTCGGGAAGTGGCCAACTCAGGTGGCTACAGACTCCCGGCATCTATGAAGGATCTGACGGGGAGGGCCTTTCTCATCACCAGCCAAGCTAGGTCTTGATGCTTGTTTTCTATCCCTGATTGCTTTGAGCTGTTGATGGTGAGCCACCTTCCTGGCAACTGAATGGCTTGTTGGTCATTTCAGAGAGCAATTAAGAGTCAACCACATTTCTGTGGGTCTGGAATCGCACAGAGGCCAATTTCCTTCCCCCATGGTCATTAGTGAACTAGATGGGTTTTTACATCAATCTGGCAGTTTCATTGTCACCATTACTGATCCTAGCTTTTTATTCCAGATTTATTTAATTCACTGAATTTAAACTCTCCAGCTGCTGGGATTTGAACTCATATAGAAACACTTGCATTTCTATAGCATCTTTCACTATCACTGGACATTGCAAAGTGCTTTACAGTCAATGAAGCACTTTTTGAAGTGTGGTCACTGTTGTGATAAAGGACACAGGGCAAATAATTTACACACAGAAATTTGATAACGACCAGATGGATTTGTTTTTTGCGATGTTGATCAAGGAATAAATATTGGCCAGGACACTGGGGAGAATCTCCCTACTCTTCTTCATAATTATCCCATGGAACACTTTACACCCAGCGGAGAGGGCAGGCTGGGCCTTGGTTTACGATCTCAACGCTCCCTCAGTAATACAATGGAGTGTCAACCTTCTATTATTTTGTGCTCAAGCCATGGGGTGGGACATGAACCTACAACCTTGTGATTCAGAGGGGCAAAAGTGCTATTAACTGAACAACAGGTAAACTCAAACCAGAATGAATGGAGATCGGTTACATAGCCATCATTTGATCTGAAATAAAATCAGAAAATGCTGGATAAACTCAGCAGGCCTCTCCTCAGATGCTGCCAGACCTGCTGATTTATCTGGCATTTTCTGTTTTTATTTCAGATTTCAAGCATCCGCAGTATTTTGCTTTTATTTGAGCACCATTCAATCTGGTTTGAACACAAAGATGAGAATTTGAAGTGAGGTATTGGTGGACCGGACTGGGGCAAATGTAGGTCAGCGAGCAGAGTGATGGTGGGTGATCAGCCGATTACTGAGGATCAGGCAAACATGAAGATCAAAATATTTTACTTCCTAATCCTTTTGAACTGTATCTACACTACAACAGCAGCGTCACAGCAAAAGCAGCTTTATCTCACACTTAGCCTGAAGTTGTACTGTGAATCCTCTGTGAAAGGCTTACTTTCTTGATTAGAATTTACACAGCGCTCTTCATGTCGTTTACCCCTGACCACATGTTACTGAGTCAAATGATTTTCACATCAGGGAGGTGAAATGATCAGATGATTTTCACATTAGGGAGGTGCAGTTGATTTTACTTAAGTGCACTTCCAGTGAGAGAGAACTGCTGCCGAGTTAATCAGAATTGAAAACCCGAAGCTATTTTTGAACCATACTTTCCATTCACTTTCTGTTACCTGAATCAAGTGAATGGTTTGTTCCTTTCAAAATACCTTGCCCTGAAGTACATGCAGGTCCCTTGTTGATATTGTCACAAGCGGCCCGATTTGACAGGAATTCAATAGTTGAGAAATATGAAACATTTATCCTTCAGTAATCAAATATTCTAAACAGCACAACTGCACCAGCCTACTTAGGATAAAAGGAATATCCCTTGTAACCAGTCAGGGTTGACTAATAACACATATTAAAATATTAGATTGATATTCAGAGGCAAATCTTCCAATATGTGCCTGGCTTACTTTTAGCACAATTACTCCGAGTTCATGTTCACATATTTCATTTTGATGCTCAGGGTAAAGTGGCCAATCCACATGCTGGGACCCATAATTATGTGAGTCAACATTTTAAATGGAAAGCATCTTCATTCTGCATGCAACCTTTTTCATATCATGGGTGGGATTCTCCATTTGCCGATGGCGAAATCACAAAATGCGATTGGGCGGAGAATAGGTTCCGACGCCAAGTTTGCGGCGGGCGCCGATTTGACGCCAAATCGCGATTCTCCATCCCATCGACAGCGATGTCAAAGCATCCCGGAACACACGTACAGTAAACACCTTTTGCATATCATTAACGGGCCCGACCCGGCATTCTCCGGGGCCTCCGCAATTCTCCTCCGATGGGCAGAGTTCCCGACGGCGAGGTTCATTTGTGCTTTCAAAAATCGTGAAACCGATTATGTGGCTGCTGAGGGAGAGAGAACTGAGGGAGGACATGGAGAGGAGTGACTGCGGGCTGCCGGGCAGGACAATGGCCGGGGGCCAGGGGTACGGAGATGGGGTGGGGGGGGAATGACATGCGGGAACAGTGCCCATAGTGCCAACTGGGGCCACTATGTAGCCCGGTTGACCTGGCTGGGCAGGGGGGGGTGTACACACCATGCTAACATGTCGGCCTTTCACCCCCTGCAGAAAATGGATATTGGAATTCAAGAAGGTCAGCAACGATGACCTTCCTGCTAGTTGCTGCAGCCCTGGGGGATGGCCTGCGGCTGCATGAGTGGACGCTGCTCGAGGAGGAGGAGGAAGCTGCAGCAGCGAAGCCGGCAGCAGCGAAGGAGGCAGCAGCGGAGTGGGCAGCAGCGGAGTCTGCCGCAGAGGGACAGTCACAGCAGCTCAGGATGGAGAGCCAGTCGCCCAACAGGCCGAGGAGGATGAGGAGCCAAGGAGGCATCGCATGAGGCATCGTGTGTACCGGAACCGCCTGTCATTCAAGGACCTGCAGGACTGGGCATGCCGTCGAAGACTCCAGCTGAGCAGAGAGACAGTACAACATATCTGCCAGATGATGGCACACCTGGCACCGCGGGGGTATGGGGGAGGACACCCACTCCCGGTGGCCATTGAGGTGATGGTCGCCCTGACCTCTTACGCCATGCGGCCCTTCCAGGTGCCGAGTGGGAACCTGTCCGGGATCTCACAGACTTGGTGCACAGGTGCATCCGGGTTATCACGGAGGCCCTATATGCCCAGGCTGCTCAATACATCCACTTCAATGCCCACCCGGATGCCCAGTCAGTGGGGACCGCCGCCATCACCGGGATGCCCCGTGTCCAAGGGTTGATCGATGTCAAGCATGTCCCCCTACGAGCACCTGCAGATGACAGGCCACTCTACACCAAATGAAAGGGGTTCCACTTGATTAACGAGCAGCTGATATGTAACAATCAGCTGGTTACCGTTAGCTGTTGGCGGGGGAGCGATGGGGGGGGCTTGCCCTTTTATTTTGATAAAGGTTTTGTTTACTTTTTGGGGGTGAAGGGGGAGGGGGACTGGAGGATTTTGTGGGTGCACTGCGGGAATAATATGGGGTTGGGATTTGCTGTAGTGTTATGTTTGTTATTATGAAAACCTTGTTTGAATAAAAATATATTTTTGAAAAATAGATTCCCTGACAACTGAACTCCAGTTAAAGAGGTGACTTACGTTTTACAGCATCTTTCATGGTATCAGGATATCCCAAAGGACTCCACAGCCAATTAATTATTTTTGAAATGAAATCGCCATTTTGAAGGCAGATGTGGCTGCCATTCATCAGACAACAGGAGTGGTAAGATAATATGCAGCTATTTTGGAGATATTGAACTCAGAAACATCCAAATCTGCTTGAGAGGTTCATATGTCTGTGGTGATGGTGGTGCGTGCAGTGTTGTGTCTGTGTGTTTGTTCTCAATAAGCCTGGTCAAGTCTGAATCATTGGAGAACACAACAAATCTACAATACTATTGTTCTTCTTGAAATGGTGGCTGTTGTCATGATATTCAAACACACACATCATGATAGACACACCAACAGACAAATCAGAACACACACCACCACAACCAATCACAGAAAGATATAAAAGCACAAACACGACACCTGGTGGTCAGTATTAGCTGGAGAGGAGGACCAGGACAGACCTGCTACACGACACACTCAGGGAGACAGCACGTGCAGAGTATCCAGAACGAACTGTATTATAAGAGTTAAAATAAAATAGAGTTGTACCACATACAACTGTGTTGGCTCATCTGTGCACCAGAGCACCCAACACCACATGGTACTGGAGTGGATCGATACCTGCCGGCATACCTCAGTGTACACAGACAACCAGCAGTGCCCAGGCAAAATGATAGAGCTCCCAGTTCCGCAGCCGCTCCAGTGCTACGGCGATCTCCGCGAAAACTGGCGGCGATTCCGGCAAGTGTTCGAATTGTTCCTGGTGGCAGCTGAACTCCAAGACCTGGATGATAGCGAAAAAATTGAATTTCTCCTCACCATCACCGGTGCAAGGGCAAGAGAAATATTCACAAGGTTCAGGTTCTTCAGGAGGCAGCAAAGGTACGATTACCAGGCAGTCCTGGACAAATTCTCCAAGTACTGTGAAGAAAACGCAATCCAATCGGCAAGTAAAGGTAAGAAAAGCGGCAGTACTCACCTCGTGGCTGGGATCCCGGAGCCCGAATTCCCAGAGGCCGAAATCCCGGGCCTGAGAGAGGGCTGGGTCGAGGTCGGCGGCCATCTTGCTAAAGGTATCACGCTAGCACAGTTGCGCGAGCAGTGCGCAGAACCGGAAGTATCGTTTGCGCATGCGCGAGATGCTGCGCATGCGCAGTCAAGAAAACGGCCATCGGTAAAGGAACAGCGATCTGAGCATGCGCAGTCGCTTCCTACGTGCTACATACCGAGCGTCAGGATGTCAGAGGCCCCAGACCGCACCAATTTAAAGGGGAAACATCCCAAATCCAATTTAAAAGGGAAACGTCCCAAATCAAAAAAACAAAAATCTGTTAAAGCTGTAAAACAACCTTCCCTCACCTGGAATGACAGCACATTGCCACAAATTGACCCAGGAGATGAATTTGACCTCCGAAGAACCCTCCGACAAGCAGTTACCTCCGCACAAGCCGATGATTCCGACCTCAAATACTTCGATGACGATCTTTACAGTGTTTCCGGACCTCGCGAGCCCAATGATAGCTCCGTGGTCCTATAAGACTATGACTCGGACGAACCTTTCGTGTTGCACATTGGCGGCCCCCACATTGAATCCGACGCAGATGCGGATTCATTTTTCAGATTTGAGGATCTTCAATCCAGCAGATATGACGTCCCAACTTATCAGTACCGGATGATGCTGCAGCCTGACATTAACAGACAGGGAGCGCTGCAAGCACACGGAGAGCGCCCTGCTGCCACACAGAGCGTGGTCCACGTCCCGCTCAACGTTCCCGACTCTATGAAAGAAGACATGCAAGACTCCAGAGCGCAGTCCTCGCATGAACCAGAAGTGACTCCAGTGTCACAAGCCTCCACAGCAAGCTCGTGGACAGACTCCACAATTGCAGAAACGCAAGACTCCAGAGCGCAGTCCTTGCACGAACAAGAAGTGACTCCAGTGTCACAAGCCTCCACAGAGAGCCCGTGGACAGCCTCCACAATAGAAGCAACGCAAGACTCCAGAGCGCAGTCCTTGCATGAACAAGAAGTGACTCCAGAGTCACAAGCCTCCACAGGGAGCTCGTGGACAGCCTCCACGATAGAAGCAACGCAAGACTCCAGAGCGCAGTCCTTGCACGAACAAGAAGTGACTCCAGTGTCACAAGCCTCCACAGAGAGCTCGTGGACAGCCTCCACGATAGAAGCAACGCAAGACTCCAATGTGCGGTCCTTGCAGGAACAAAACCATGAGGGTCTAGCAACCTCTCCTGACCAACCAGCGGCAGACGATGCAAGTCTGCCATGCTCACGTGAACAGCAAGAAGGCTATAACAGCCTACCATGCTCCACTACACAGCAGCATGACCATGACGGTCTCTCATGCTACAATGAAGGGCACAGCGCTGAAGACTGTTCAAGCCCAACTGAAGACAAGCCAAAGGAATCGCCTCTTCAAAGCCCGAAGAAAAAAGGTTTATGCGCTGACCTTCAGGATCATTATAGCCGAACAGAGATTAATAATGCTGCACGGTCACAGAAGGATGCTGAGGATTTGCTAAAGAAATTAATTGAATGTTTAACTTGCAAGGAGCAGACTGAGAATTGCCAGTGTTTTAGTACGGATCGAAAAAGTGGACAAGACATTGATCCTCAGGTAATGGAAATAACACAACCTGAATCATATCTACAGCAGGGACAAATGTCTCCCTTCAACACAACGCCGCAAAGTCCCAACTTCGGAGACCAGCAGTTAGTCAGTAATGACTCTTCAAACCTTGAGGGGAACATTAATTGCATTGAACCTATACACACTCCACTGATAAATGAGCAGCACATTGGAGCAAGAATCCTGAGGACACCGACATCGAGTAGCCAGATAACAAATTTAAAACCCGCAGCAGTTTCAAGTGAACCAAGTGTGCTTTCCACTAATGGTGAAGATGCAGATAAGGTCGACCCGATTATCCATTGTACCACACTAACCCCAGTGATTAAACAGTTATGTATGGGGAGTATAATGTGGGCAATTGAGAACAGTAAAAGAGAGACTGTGACCATGCCAGTCCCAGCAAAATCAGACCCAGAGACCATGAAGGCATGTACATTAGACAAAGATACATATGAGGTACCTGAGAAGAAAAGTGAAACGGAATGTTCTTTGGAAAATAGTACAATGTCGATAGAAACATTGGATCCTATATTCGAGACCATACATATGGGAGAATTTGGGGGTAATAAACAAGTTTCTGCAATGTCTGGGGGAAGATTTAAAATTCCAAAGAAGAAAAGCCCAAATGAAGGACAACGGCAAGACAATGACAGTCCACCGACATGGTGTGCACCACCAGATGAAAACTCTGACAATTTACCCAACCCTAGTGAACAGCAAGCTGCTAATGAGGATCTATCCACGGGATGTGAGACGAGTGACGACAGCATCCCACTTCCCATGCAAAAGGTGCAAGGTGACAGACCTCGCCTAGTGCGTACCGAGGCACTCGACGATCACGGTGGGACCACTGACGACTGCGGTGGCGGCGCACCGCTTCCACCCTCGATGGCTCGAGCCTCTCCACTGGTTGGTGCATTCCTGCCTGTTCCGACTCCAGAAGTGCAGCTTCAGGGAATCTCGGCTGCCTCCAGTGAACCTGTTGGGACTCCGGACGGGGAGCATCGACGGAAGGCAGACCGGACTCCAGATGGGGAGCAGGCCAAGCGCCGACTCTGATTCGCGCACGCCAGACCTTGCTCCGGACGGGCGGTGTCGCGGCCTCGGTGATGGCACGCTCAGGGTGACGGCGGATGCCACGGCGACAGGGAATGGATCGCGTGGCAGTCCCACTGGGTCGGCAGTGGCGACCAGCACCGGCGGTCCAAGACGGACACACCAATTCGCGCCATCGCCAGACGTTGATGCGAGCAACAATTCTCTCTCCAAGGCGACATGCTTCGACGTTTCTCTGCGGAGTCGCCCTTCCGGCACAGCAGGTGGCCGGAACCAGCGTGCACGGTCTCGGCCAACTTCCACATCTGGCACAGTCATCACCTTGCATGATATTAGTGATGGTGCTACTTCGATGGCAACGACCCATCGGCTACAAGATGCCGTCCACCACAAACATAAAAAGAAAAAAGACTCCACCTTGTTCCTGGCATGCAGGGCGGATGGATTGGTGCGTAGGCGCAATCAGCGAGCTTTGCGCCGCCTTCCACGCTCGCAACTGAACCGTACGCACACGCCGGATCCTCCACTGGTTCCCAAGGATGACTTCGTGGAGATGCCACGGATCATGCCCCTTCCATCGCCACCAGAACCAAACCACAGCCAAGGCAACACTAACAAAGATGTTGAATGTTATATTTGCACGAATGAAAAACCAAGCACTGCACGAAGTACAACAAATGGAAAAGTAGAGACTTCGGCAACAGCATCACCTCCAACAGTCCAAGGTGAACCAGTGTGAACCCAAATCTCCACAGCTGAACCGGCTTGAGGACCAGCCTATTCTTGAGGCGGTCACCCATTAGACTGGACTTATAACGCTGTTCATACGTTCAAAAAGTCAAACACTTCTGTATTATAACCTGTTGTTGTTTATCGTTCCAGATATCGTCTGACCGGACCACTGTTCAAGTTGGGTTTTTTTCTCGCATTCATGTTTTGTTATGGTACAACCTTGTTAGTGTGACGCACCCGACATCGCCCCATGTAAATAGTTACGTCATATACACACGCTGTACACAACACACGCACACACTCTTAGATGCACTCACGACACGATTATATTTATAACCACGTAGGCACATATCTTTGTAAAAAGGGGGGATGTCATGATATTCAAACACACACATCATGATAGACACACCAACAGACAAATCAGAACACACACCACCACAACCAATCACAGAAAGATATAAAAGCACAAACACGACACCTGGTGGTCAGTATTAGCTGGAGAGGAGGACCAGGACAGACCTGCTACACGACACACTCAGGGAGACAGCACGTGCAGAGTATCCAGAACGAACTGTATTATAAGAGTTAAAATAAAATAGAGTTGTACCACATACAACTGTGTTGGCTCATCTGTGCACCAGAGCACCCAACACCACAGCTGTGTGATCTTCTGCAACCATTTGAGAGGGAGAACAGGACCTCAGTTTAATGATTCCTCGAAAGGTTGACAATTCTGGGAGTGTCAGCCTGGATCATGGGCACGATTCTCTGAGCCCGCGCTGGCTCGGAGGATCGGCGAGGACGTGGGAAATTCCAGCCACTCCACTCAGACGCTGGGCCGCGATTCTCCGACAACCGAGAATCAGCGCCATTCGCACCGGAGCGGTTGCCGCGGCACTGGTTGGGGGTTTCTGAAAGAGGACCCTGGGCGATTCTCCGAGGGCGACCGGCCCAACTCCCGCCGAGTCCCGCTGGCCTGGTTCCAACCTGGTACCACCCGGCGGGAGGTCGGACCCATGGCCGCGGTGGACGTCCTGGTGGGGGGTGGGGGGATCTGACTCCGGGGGGGGCCTCCACAGGGTCCAAGCCCATGATCAGGGGCTTCCAATCGGCGGGCACCCGCGATCTGGAGGGGCCTACCTCTTTCCCCGTGGGCCCGCTGTTAGGTCTCCGACACGTTGTTCCGCACCGGCGCGGAGACGGCAACCATGCGGTTGCGCCGGCGCAGAGACGGCCATCGCGCGCATGCGCGGACCCGCGCCGGCCGTGCAGGGGCCTTGCTGGCCCCCTGAAGACCGGTGAATTGCTGGGCCAGGAGGCCAGTTGACGCCGGTGTACACCATTCCGGTGTACACCACTCCGGTGTTTACACCGGCGTCAACACTTGGCCGCGATTTCTGAGAATTCAGGCCCATGTGTTTTGGTCTCTGGAGGGCCTTCAGTCCGCAACATCACTGACCAGATGTCACCATTGGGAGTAACCCTGCCATATTTGCCTTCAAAATGCCTGGTCAAGTTTAACATAACGAATAGGTCTTCACACAAGAAGCCGATTCTCAGCAAGACTTGTTGAGGGGAAGCAACAATTTTGACTGACAAACCTCAAAGCAATTTGTGTTCTTTTTAAAATTTTGGTTTATTAATCACTAAGCTTGACATCTTTGTATTACCTCCATTTTAAGAATCTTGCCTGAGGTAAATTAATTTTGGTGAGGTAATTTCAGTAAATGCTTATGACTGTCAGTCAGGCTTGTCATTGGGAGAGGTTATTGATTCACAAGGTTCAGTCCAAACAACGCACATTCTAGGACAATTCTAGGTGCAATAAGTGCTGACTGTTCAAAATTGAAAATAAATCTGATTAAAGCAGTCAGAAGGACAGATTTTCCTGCAGACAATGGCCCAGGGATATGCCAGGATCACTCACAATGGTGGTCTCTGTCGCTATCTTATCCATTCGCTCACCTCAGTCAGTGAGGTTGTGGGTTGAGACAAAAACCAGATTCAGGATGATTCTCCCAGAAATCTCAGATGGGATTCTCCGTCAGCCGAAGCCAGAATCGCGAATCGCGATTGGGTGTAGAATCATGATTTGACAAAAAGGAATCAGGGATTACCCGTAGTCACCCTTAATCTACACAGCTCCCCCACCCCCACCCCCCACCCCCAACCAACGCCATCCAGCCTCTGAAAGAGTGCCGTACATGATACCCAGAGTTGTAACCCCCCCCCCCCCCCCACCCCCACCCCCCAAGTCTCCAGCTCCTCCCGTCCACTGCCTCTTGTAAAACTCCCCCTCCCAACCTCGGTTCCTTCCCCCCAACTTTCCACCCCGGCTAGACCACTCGGACCCTGTTCTGCCAGGCTCCGATGGCCACTGCCCCTCCCCCCACCTCACTTCCATTCACTGGCCGGCTTAAACTGGCCAGCATGGAGGCCCCCGCCCAGGTCCCTTTCCCCCTTGCCGGGCCCTAGGAAAGCCCAAAGATCCCCTTTTAGCACATAAATCCCACATATCCATCTACATCCCAAAGAGCCCTCATTTCGAGTGAAAGTCCCGTCCCTTCCCTTGTCCAAATATATACAACATTGGCTCCTTTAGCCCCTACACCCGCGCGCAGTGATACAAAAAAGAAGAAAATACAGTCATGAGGTTATATCGGCACATGGCCATTCCTCAATTTGTCAGTTCTGTCACAGTCCTTCTGCCTTCGCAAACTCCTCCGCTGCTTCTGCCGTTCCAAAATAAAAGTCCCTGAGCTTACAAATCACCCTCAGCTTCGCTGGATATACAATGCCGCACTGCACCTTGCTAATGTACAGTGCCCTCTTCACCCGGTTGAAGGCAGCCCGCCTCCTCGCCAGCTCCACCGTAAAGTCCTGGTATACACGTATACCAGCTCCAGCCCACTGCACCACCCGCTTCTGCTTGGCCCAGCTCAGGACCTTCTCCTTCACACTGTATCTACGGAAGCACAGAGTCACTGCCCTTGGCGGCTCACTCGCCTTTGGTACAGGCCTCCACGACCGATGAGCCCGATCCATTTCATATCGGGAGGGATCCTCCCCCTCCCCCAATAGTTTTGCCAGCATCGCAGCAAAATACTCAGTCCGCTTCGGTCCTTCAACTCCTTCGGGCAGCCCCACAATCTTCAAATTCTGTCGCCTGGATCTGTTTTCCAGGTCTTCCATTTTTCCTCGCAGATCCTTGTTAGTGTCCATCACCTTCCGCATCTCCTTCCCCATCGAAGCAAGTTGAGCACCATGCTGCAATAATGTCTCCTCCACTTCCTTCAGCGCCTCCCCTTGCTCTCGCACCTCCGCCACTGCGCTCGCCACCGCCGTCATCACCGGGGAAACCGCCTCCTCCACCAGCGCACTCAAAACCTCCCTCATCTCCTTCCTCACCGTCTCCATGCATTTCGCAATCTGCGCCAACTGCTTTTCGAATTCCACAGCCATCACCTTAGTTATTCCTTCAGCTGTAAGCACTGCGGCCTCCCCTGGTGCTCCAGCCTCCATTTTCTTTACTGACCCCGCGGTGACCTTTCCACTCCCCAACGGACTTTCAGCAGCATTTTTCACGGCCGTTATTTTGCTGTTCTTCGACATTCTTCTCCTCTGTGCTGTCTCCCGACTTTTACTGCCTTCGCTGGCCCTGGGACCGGGCGTTAATCCCCGACAATGCCGTTCCCGAACGGGAGCCCTCCAACGCGCGGCTGTCTCCCACCCGCTGTCACCGGAAGTCGTGAACTTTGTGGTCTTATGGACTTTCTGATTTGTTCTGTTCTTCCATTTAATCATTCAAGTGGTTTGTATATAGTGTTCATCTCGTTATTTGTGTGACACACTGTTTTTTCTGCACCAGGCACCTTCCCATGTAAATAGTTTCGTTTTTATGTACATAGTCCTGTAAATATTTTGCACACACGTAGTCAGGGACATTCACTATACACTATTTATTGCCACGCAGGTACATTTTTTTATAAAATGGGGATGTCATAATATACACCAGTATATCATGGTGCAGACACACACTGATGGACACACAGTGGGACCAATCGACATACACCACACCGCAGCCAATCACCAGTGAGAGCACACGCACTATAAAGACGGGGAGCATCAGAGTTCCCGCTCATTCGAGTAGCAGCTAGCTAGGAGCACAGAGCTCACAGCCTGCAACACAGACATTCACCATGTGCTGAGTGCATCGACTGGTTAGGACAAGGCAGAGGTCTTTAGTTAAAGCTAGTCTTGTATTAACCCACAGTCTAAGTATGTTTAAACAGTTAATGATTCAATAAAATAGTGTTGCACTATTTCAAGTGTTGGTGACCTGCATGTGATCCAGAACACCCAACACATCACCCACCACTTGGCTCTGCCAGTCCTGAAGGCTCGCTGCTGTCTCGACCAAGGTCCGCATGCTCGTGACCATGGAGCACAGGAGGTGGACCACTTCCATCTGGGAAAGTGGCACATCATGCTGTGACTGTGCCACCACATTCTGGGTCTGTGCCACATCAGCCAGTGACTGCACTATCTCCCTCTGGGACTGGACCACCTCCCCCGGGGTATGTGCCACGTGGCCAGTGCCTGGGCAGTTTCATGGCCCACTGAGACTGGGCCACATTCAGGAGCGCCACTGCAATGTCCAGGTGGCTGTGGCACTGGCAGCCCTAGGATCTGGGCCTTGCCCACCACTGCACAGAGTGCCCCAGGCCTTGGACATGCTGATCCATGTCCCAAATTCTCCTCTCCTAAGGCCTGCACAGCGGACTCCACCTGTGTGGTGTTGGGCCTGGGTGGTATGATGGCCGGCACCACTTCCTGCTCCTGCACACAGTTGGCCTCCTCCAACTGCACCTGCAGTTGGTGGATGTTCGCCTCATGTAGTCCCTGGCTCTGTGATTGCAACTCCATGATCAATGGGACTGTCCATTCCAGAGGCCCGAAACCTGTCTAGATGGCAGCTAGTCCCTGGAGTCAGCCCGCCCTCCGACCGTCGGCCCCCTCGGAGGTTCCTACCTCTACCTGCTGTACAGGAGCATGTGTATGGTGCGCACCAGATAGTGGCCCAGAAGCCTCTTTCCTAAATTGCCCAAATGAGGTGAGCGTGTCTGGGATGGTGGAGGGTGTTGGAGACAGCTGTGATGGAAAATCTGTGTCATCCCTGTACTTGTGCTCCAGTGTCCTGGGATGTGGGTCGATGGCTCCCGTCCGTTCAGTATCATCTTCGTCGCTGGCCGGCACCGGGGTTCTGGCTGTGGCTGGGGTAGGGGGCAGGGCCACCAGAAGTGCCCACCCCATCACCAGCAGCTCCTGCAAGACACAAGACAAGACGCATGATTAGACCTCGGGCCGGGGTAGGTGGGGATGGTGGGTGTATTTGGGAGGGGGTTGTAGGGGTGGTGGTGGTGGAGTGGGGATGGTGTGGGTGTGAGGGTGGTGTGGGGAGGTGGTGGGGTGGGTGTGGGGGGAGGGGCGGTGGTTGGTGTGCATGTCTTTCCTCTCAGTTGGTCGCAAAAGATCCCAAAGCTACTATTTCAAGAGGAACAGAGGAGTTTTTAACCAGTGTTTTAGCCAATATTTATCCCATCAACGAACATCACTGAACCAGATGGTCTTCATTGAGTTTGATTTTCATTATGGCGAGTGGGGAACTTGACACTCAGATAATTTCAAAACCCCGACCTTGCGTATTTTACGTTTAAAGGCAGCAAAGTTTCCCTGTGTTTTCTCACTTCAGGCCTTTATTGAACTGATCTCAAGATGACAGCTTCGAGAGCTGCCTCATAGTAGAGGTCACATGACTATGGAAAGCCAGATATAGCCATGAGAAATAGGAGAGAATTATGCGATTCGGCGCATCGTGTCTTCTCCGCCATTCAATCATGACTGATATGTTCCTCATCCCCATTCTCCTGCCTTCTCCCCATAAGCCCTCATCCCCTTATTAATCAAGAAATCTCCTTATTGATCAGGAACACCAGATCTGTGCTTGAGGTGCTGTTACTTACAGGACATGTAACTCATTGCGTTTCAAATTCCAGAATCTCCTTTTTCCTGACAAACAATAGACAAATGTGCATGCATGATCATATGTAACTGAGTTACTTAAGTTACCCATTGTTCACCCACTGTTGTCATGCATTAACAACTGACTACTAGCGTGTCTCTGCTGGGTTGATGACTTCCAGATTATGTCAGTAGCTCCTTGTGTTTTGTCATGGCTACATGGGAGTCTTTCAGGGTTGCAACTTCTTTGTGCGCCTTTTTGAGCTGTGTATTCACTGCAACAGTTCCAGGGTTTAGAACTTTATTTTAAATCTAATTCCTGACACCATCATGCTTCCTCTTTAAAAACAACAGAATTTCTCAGTGTTTTCTAATTGTAGGTCTTTATTGAACTGATCTCAAGTTGGCAGCTTCTGAAGACCTGCCTCATGGTAGAAGTCACATGTCTATGGAAAGCCAGATATGACATGGAGAACTGAAAGCAATTTAAACCCAAACGCCGTGTCACTCATGCAATACCATCTTCAAATGTAAATGAACTAATTGGGCTGGAGGCTTGCTTGCTGGTCACCTAGTGGTGTTGAGCTCGGTCAAGAGGCAGGAAGGTATTGCTGAACGTGATCCTCGGAGGTGAACGGCAACCATGATGGGCCATGTCACTGCCTTGCCGAATAGAAGATCAGAGGGTCAGTAGCCCCATGGCTCAGAGAAGTGGCCAAATGGATGATGGGAAGTTACTGCACACAATCTGAGATGATAACCCTTACTGCCAAAGATTTTTCACAGAGAAAACATGACTTGATGGCTCCCCATATTGAATCTGACAGCTGCACAGTAACATGCACCAGAATGTTTGGGTTTGCCGATCTATGGTTTACAAATTGCCTTCCAGCCCGTTAACAAGGGGTTTAACAGGCAGTTCATTGGAGGCTAGTCAACTTCCAGTTCCCCATCACCTGTCCTCACTTTGAAAATAGCAGCATCAGGACAACGATGACTACATTATTTTTGAAGTGTGCCCTTTCCTGATCTTGTCCCTGTGGGAATTGAAAATTGCTGCAACAAACTGTTACAGCGCAGAAGGAGGTGTTTTAACCCATTGTGCTATCTCTTTGAAGGAAATATCCAAATATTCCCGTTCCTCTTTCCCCAATTTCCTTCTGAATATCACTGTTGAATCTGCATCCATCACATTTTCATTCCAGATCACAACTGCTCACTGCATAAAGAAAATGTTCCTCAACTTGTCTGGTTCCTCAACTTGTAGGGGCTGGTTTAGCACAGGGCTAAATAGCTGGCTTTTAAAGCAGACCAAGGCAGGCCAGCAGCACGGTTCAATTCCCGTACCAGCCTCCCTGAAAAGATGCTGGAATGTGGCGACTAGGGGCTTTTCACAGTAACTTCATTTGAAGCCTACTTGTGACAATAAGTGATTTTCATTCATTTCATTTTCATTCTTTTGCCAATTACTTTAAATTTGCGTCATCTGACCCTTCTGCCCTCAAAACAATTTCACCTTTCTGACTTTGTCAATACCCTTCATGACTTTGAACATCTGGACCAGCGGCACTATGGCATAGTGGTTAGCACTGCTTCATCAAGCCTTCGATGACTGCCTGTGTGGAGTTTGCATATTCTTCCTGTGTCTGCATCGGTTTCCCCCAGGTGCTCCGATTTCCTCCCACAGTCCCAGCTGTGCAGGTAAGATGGATTGGCTATACTAAAATTGCCCCTCAGTTAGAAGGGGAAAACAGGGTTATGGGGATAGGAAAGGGAGCGGGCCTAGGTAGGATGCCTCTTTCAGACGGGGTGATGCAGACCCGATGGGCTGAATGGCCTCCTTCTCCACAGACTCTATGGACTCTATCCCAAATCTTCCCTTAACCTTCGCTGCTTTAAAGAAAACAACTTCAGCCTCTCCAGTCACTTCATGTAACTGATGCCTCAGACCCCTGGTACTATTCCAGTAAATCTTCTCTGCATCTTAAGTTCTTGCCAGCATTGCCAAAGTGTGGTGCTTATAATTGGGCTCAATTGGCAGAAACATGTGAGGTATCGGGTGCCTTTCCTGCCAGCTGAAGAGCCAGCAAGAGACCCTAGCCCCACTTTTCAAGAAGGGCCACTGACGCACAAACCAATCTGGCAGTGACAAGGCCAGTGGAGGGCATTACCCTGGAATCACAACCCCCAAGAACAGAAGTCTTGCCTACTGAGAGCTGAGGGATGTGGTGCCTTCTGCAGGAAAAATATCTACTGGAGTCCAAGGATCGCAGACCATCCAGGCCATTGATATGTAATATGGGGGGTTTGTGGGGTGGAGGTTTCTGGGAGGGTGTAGGGGGCATGGCAGCAGAGCTTCGGGCTGGCTCTCAACAGTTTCCCCCCCACCTTCCTGATGTTGAATTCCACCATCAGTGCCTTTGATTGAGGGACCAATCCCTCCCTCATCTCAGCCCACCTCCTCGGTCGAAGTGAGCAGCTGGCCACACAATTTTACCTGTCGTGCACGCCACATGTTGATAGGCCTACTCACCAGCGGTAGGGAGATGAAGCCCTAAAGTGGGCATTAATTGGCTATTAAAGGGCCTCAATTAGCGGTGGGGTGAGAAGGCTAGAACTGCCTTTTTTGCGGCCAATGGAGTCCGTGGACTCCAATATGCTTATATAGGTTGTATGAGACTGCACCGGTTTATTGTTTTTTAAAGAACCTTTGGTTACAGTTGTGTTTGCACTTCAGCCCCACGCTCCTGATCTATGAGCATCTGGTGCGGTGAGGAGTGGGGAAGGGGGATTAACGTTTCTTCTGTGCTTTTCTTACTCCTGCCTCTGTTTTTAAAGCCAAGAATGCTATGCTTTTTTTAAACAGCTTTCACAATTTTTCCAGCAACCTCTGTGTTAAATTGCATCTGACGTGTGTCCGCCCATTTCACCAGTCTGTGCCTGCCCTCTAATGCCTGTTTCTATACAATGCTTAAGATTTCTGAGTTTTGTGTTGTGCGCAGAAGTTGAAACTAACTCTTGTATATCCAAGTACATGGGGATTGGATTCTCCGTCGGCGGGATCCTCCGCTTCACCGGCAGCGCACTCACACCCGTGCATTTCCCAACGACGTGGGGGTGCCCACAATGGGAAACCCCATTGGCCGGCTGGCGAGTTGGAGGATCTCGCTGCCGGTGGGGGTGCGCCGCACCAGAAAACGGGTGCAGCGGGACAGAGAATCCTGCCCAAGTATCTATAGATTATACATAGTTCTCAAAAAAGCAATGGACCCAACATGGACCTTTGAGAAACAGCACTGTATACCTACTTACAGTCTGAAAAATGTCTGTGCACGAATACTCCTGCCTTCCTATCTTGTGAACCATGTTGCCACTTCAATCCTAAGGAACTTCAACTTTGTTATCAAATCTATTGTGTTGCATTTTATCAACTATCTTTTGAAAGGCCATGAAAATTTGCAAATTGAAGGCTGCTTCAATTATTGAGTCATAGAGTAATGCAGCACAGAAAGAACCCATTCAGCCCATTGTGTCTGCACTGGCACTTTTGACAGGCAATCTAGTCAGTCCCGCACCCCAAATCTTTCCCCTTATCCCTGCCTTTAATTGTGACTATCTCATATTTATGGCCCCTAATTTATTGGACTCTACCTAAGTGGAAATATCTACAGTTTACCCTGTCAGACTCTCATTGTCTTGGCACTTGGTTCCATGTCTCCCTTTACTATTATTCGCACAATTAAATTTATCAGAGCTGGGATTATATTCAGTATTTCCAAAGCATGTTTAATACATATGATTTTTCAGAACAATCTGGAGTCTAGTTCAATAAAAGATGATTTTAAAAATGGTAATCCCATTTCAAAGACAGATAAAAGGAAAATATGAAAATGATGCAGTATTTTAAAATCACAATTCGCAAATTACTGCTGAGAAATGAACAAGTATTCTTTTTAAAAAATATATATATTTATTAAAGTTTTTTAACACAATTTTTCTCCCTTACAAACAATAACCGCCCCCCCCCCCCCCCCCGTAACAAAAAAAACCGAGAAATCGCGCAGAGCAAGATATATACATGGCAAAATGATATATTTACGCAGCTTTGTACACTGGCCCTCACCCGTACGTGCCAGTTTCCCCAACCACTCATGTTATCTCTTGCTCATCCACCCTCCCAGGCAGTCCCCCCTCTCCCCCCCCCCCTCCCCCCAAGGTTGCTGCTGCTGCTGACCGACCTTCCTCCAATGCTCCGCGAGATAGTCTAGGAACGGTTGCCACCGCCTGTAAAACCCCTGCACAGACCCTCTCAAGGCGAACTTAATCCTCTCCAACTTTATGAAACCAGCCATATCATTTATCCAGGCCTCCAGGCTGGGGAACTTCGCCTCCTTCCACATTAGCAAGATCCTTCGCCGGGCTACTAGGGACGCAAAGGCCAGAATGCCGGCCTCTTTTGCCTCCTGCACTCCCGGTTCGTCCACTACTCCAAATATTGCTAGCCCCCAGCTTGGCTTGACCCGGACTTTCACCATCTGAGATATTGCTCCCGCCACTCCTCTCCAGAACCCCTCCAGTGCCGGGCATGACCAAAACATATGGACATGGTTCGCCGGGCTCCCTGAGCACCTTTCACATCTGTCCTCTACCCCAAAGAACCTACTCAACCTCGCCCCCGTCAAGTGCGCTCTGTGGACCACCTTAAATTGTATCAGGTTGAGCCTGGCACACGAGGAGGAGGAATTAACCCTACCCAGGGCATCAGCCCACAGACCTTCCTCGATCTCCTCCCCCAGCTCCTCCTCCCATTTACCCTTCAACTCTTCTACCAGCGCTTCCCCCTCTTCTTTCAACTCCTGGTGTATTTCCGACACCTTGCCCTCCCCGACCCATACACCCGAGATCACCCTATCTTGAACTTCTTGTGCCGGGAGCAACGGGAATTCCCTCACCTGTCACCTCACAAAAGCCCTCACCTGCATATATCTAAAGGCATTTCCCGGGGGTAACTCGAACTTCTCCTCCAGTGCGCCTAGGCTCGCAAACGTCCCGGCGATGAACAGGTCCCACATTCTTCCAATCCCCGCCCGATGCCAGCTCTGGAACCCCCCGTCCATCTTCCCCGGGACAAACCGGTGGTTACCCCTGATCGGGGACCACACCGATGCTCCCATTGCACCCCGGTGCCGTCTCCACTGGCCCCAGATCCTTAGCGTTGCCGCCACCACCGGGCTCGTGGTATAGTTTGTCGGCGAGAGCGGCAGCGGTGCCGTCACCAACGCCCTCAGGATCGTTCCTTTACAGGACGCCATCTCCATCCTCTTCCATGCCGCCCCCTCTCCCTCCATAACCCACTTGCGGATCATCGCCACATTTGCTGCCCAGTAGTAGCTCCCCAGGTTTGGCAGCGCCAACCCTCCTCGGTCCCTACTGCGTTCCAGGAACCCTTTCCTTACTCTCGGGGTCTTATTCGCCCACACAAACCCCATAATACTCCTGCCTACTCTCTTAAAAAAGGCCTTAGTGATCACGATGGGAAAGCACTGAAACACAAACAGAAACCTCGGAAGGACCACCATTTTGACCGACTGCGCTCTACCCGCCAGCGAGAGCGGTAACATGCCCCATCTTTTGAAATCCTCCCCCATTTGCTCCACCAACCTCATCAGATTCAGTTTATGTAAGGCCCCCCAACTCCTGGCTATCTGGATCCCCAGATACCGAAAGCTCCCCTCCGCCCTCCTCAGCGGTAGGGCCCCTATCCCTCTTTCTTGGTCCCCCGCCTGTAATACAAAGCGCTCACTCTTCCCTACATTGAGCTTATAGCCCGAAAACTCCCCAAACTCCCTTAGAGTCTGCATGACCTCCACCATCCCCTCCATTGGATCCTCCACGTACAGCAACAGGTCATCCGCATATAGCGACACCCGATGCTCTTCTCCCCCTCGGACCATCCCCCTCCATTTATTAGACTCCCTCAATGACATGGCCAATGGTTCGATCGCCAATGCGAACAACAGGGGGGACAGGGGGCACCCCTGCCTCGTCCCTCGGTACAGTCGAAAGTACTCCGACCTCCACTGGTTCGTCACTACACTTGCCATCGGGGCTCTGTAAAGGAGCTTAACCCAATTGATAAACCCTACCCCGAACCCAAACCTGCGCAGCACCTCCCAGAGGTACTCCCACTCTACTCGGTCAAAGGCCTTCTCCGCGTCCATAGCTGCCACTATCTCCGCTTCTCCCTCCTCCGATGGCATGATTATCACATTTAAGAGCCGCCGCACATTGGTGTTTAGTTGCCTGCCCTTTACAAATGCCGTCTGGTCCTCGTGGATTACCCCCGGGACACAGTCCTCGATCCTCGTGGCCAGCACTTTTGCCAGCAACTTTGCATCCACATTGAGGAGCGAGATCGGCCTGTACGATCCACATTGCAGTGGGTCCTTGTCCCGCTTTAGGATCAAAGAAATTGTCGCTTCCGACATTGTCGGGGGCAGGGTCCCCTCCTCTCTTGCCTCATTAAAGGTCCTCACCAGTAGCGGGGCCAACAGGTCTGCGTACTTCCTGTAGAACTCCACCGGGAATCCGTCCGGTCCTGGGGCCTTCCCCGCCTGCATGCTCCCCAAACCCTTGCTCAGCTCCTCCAACCCAATTGGTGCCCCAAACCAGCCACCTCTTGCTCCTCCACCCTCGAATCGTCTCATCCCCTCTTCCCCCGCTGGGGGCTGGGATCTGTACAGCTCTTCATAAAAGGCCTTGAATACCTCGTTTATTTTCGTCGCACTCCGAACCGTGGCTCCCCTTCCATCTTTGACTCCCCCTATTTCCCTCGCTGCCATCCTCTTACGGAGCTGGTGTGCCAGCATCCGACTAGCCTTTTCCCCATACTCGTAGGTCGCCCCCTGCGCTTTCCTCCACTGTGCCTCCGCCTTCCCTGTGGTCAACAGGTCAAACTCCGTCTGGAGCCGTCGTCTTTCCCCAAGTAATCTTTCCTCCGGGGCCTCTGCGTATCTCCTGTCCACTCTCAAAATCTCCCCCACTAACCTCTCCCTTTCCATACCCTCTGTCTTCTCCCTATGAGCCCTAATGGAAATTAGCTCTCCCCTGATCACCGCCTTCAACTCCTCCCATACCACCCCCACCCGCACCTCCCCGTTGTCGTTGGCCTTCAAGTACCTTTCGATACACCCCCTCACCTTCCCACACACCACCTCGTCCGCCAGCAGTCCCACATCCAGCCGCCACAACGGGCGTTGGTCCCTCACCTCTCCCAGCTCCAATTCCACCCAGTGTGGGGCATGGTCCAAAACGGCTATAGTTGAATACTCCGTCCCCTCCACCTTCGGGATGAGCGCCCTACCCAGAACAAAGAAATCTATCCGGGAGTAGGCTTTGTGTACATAGGAGAAGAAAGAAAATTCCCTGGCCTGCGGCCTTGCAAACCGCCATGGGTCCACTCCCCCCATCTGATCCATAAACCCCCTAAGTACCTTGGCCACCGCCGGCCTCTTTCCAGTCCTTGATTTGGAGCGGTCTAGTGCTGGATTCAACACTGCATTGAAGTCCCCTCCCATTATCAGGCCTCCTATCTCCAGGTCCGGTATGCGCCCCAACATGCGCTTCATGAATCCTGCATCATCCCAGTTCGGGGCGTATACGTTTACCAACACTACCCACATCCCTTGCAGCCTACCGCTCACCATACATATCGCCCTTCATTGTCCGCTACAATAGTCTTGGCCTCAAATGACACCCGCTTTCCCACCAATATTGCCACCCCTCTATTCTTTGCGTCCAGTCCCGAGTGGAATACCTGTACTACCCATCCCTTTCTTAGCCTGACCTGGTCCGCCACCTTCAGGTGTGTCTCTTGGAGCATGGCCACGTCCGCCTTCAGTCCCTTTAAGTGCGCGAACACTCGAGCCTTCTTCACCGGCCCATTCAGGCCCCTCACATTCCACGTTATCAGCCGGATTGGAGGGGCTCTCACGCCCCGCCGACTAGCCATCTCCTTTTCTGGGCCAGTCCCGTGTCCACGCCTCCCTCACCCTCCAGTCCCCCAGAGGGGGGACCCCCGTCCCGACCACCTCGTCTGTGTCCCATTCCCTTTCGGCCAGTGCAGTAGCAACCCTTTTTCCCCCCCCCCTCCCCCCCTCCCCTTCCCCCCGCTAGACCCCTGTCTAGCTTTTTTGCTCCCCCCATGTCACTCCCGTAAGTCAGCTGACGCCTGCTGACCCCGGCTTCCCCCGCTGTCCCATTGACCTCCCCGCGTGGGAGTCTCCCAATCCATATGCATTCCTTCGTTCCCCTTCCCGCCTTTCTTCCCGCGCGCGGGAAAACACCCCGCGCTTTCCAAAGCCCGCTCCGCCCCCTCTGGCGCAGCTCCTGTCGCGGCCTTGTCTCTCTCCCCCAGCCCATGTAACATTTCCTGCGCGTGATTGACCCCCTATATACAACAACCATCACACATCAAACCTCAAACATCCCCCCTATCCTCACAATCCCTCAGTTAGAGTCCAACTTTTCTGCTTGTACAAAGGTCCACGCCTCTTCAGGCGTTTCAAAGTAATAGTGTTGGCCCTTGTATGTGACCCACAGTCGCGCTGGCTGCAGCATTCCGAATTTCACTTCTTTCCGGTACAACGCCGCTTTGGCCCGGTTGAATCCCGCTCTCCGCTTTGTAACCGCCGTGCTCCAGTCCGGGTATATTCGGATCTCTGCATTGTCCCACTTACTGCTCCGCTCCTTCTTGGCCCATCTCAGGACCCACTCTCTGTCCGTGAACCAGTGGAACCTCACCACCATCGCCCTTGGCGGCTCATTTGCCTGGGGCTTCTTCGCCAGCACCCGATGTGCCCCGTCCAACTCCAGCGGCCTCGATGGGGCCTTCGTGCCCATCATCGCCTCGAGCATCGTGCTCGCGTATGCCCCGGCATCAGCCCCCTCCACTCCTTCAGGGAGACCCAGGATTCGCAGATTCTTTCTCCTCGACCTGTTCTCCAGGTCTTCGAGTCTTCCCGCCCACCTCTTGTGTAGCGCCTCGTTCTGCTCCACTCTCACTGCCAGGTCCACAAGCTCGTCCTCGTTCTGACTGACTCTTTTCTGTACCTCCTGGATCTTAGCTTCGTGGACCTTCTGGGTGATCCCGAGTCCTTCAATTGCCGAAAGCATAGGCGCCAACATCTCCTTGCGCATCTCCTCGCGCTGCTCCTCGAAGCAGCGCTTGATGAACTCCTGCAGCTCCCCTTTGTCCCTGGCCGCCGCCATTTTGTTTTCTTTCCCTCGCTTCTCCCGTTGCTCCAGTGCCGCTCCTTTGGCCGTTACACTTCTGGCCCATTTAAAAAGTCTATGGAAACGCCTGAAAAAGGTCTGAGAGTCAGTTCCAGATGGGAGCTGCCGAATGCGCAACCTACTCCTCCATGACCGCCACCGGAAGCCTCGTCCCTGCTTCTTCAATGGCCTTGGTAGATCTTTTCACAGTTGTTCCCTCTGCTGCTAGAATTCACCTTTGATTGAGTCAAGTCAGATTGCAGCTTTAAGCTTGCCCTTCCCCCGCCTGCATGCTGGAAGAGGCTTTTGTCTGAACCTGCAGCCAAAGCCAAATCTTTTACTGTTTCTGCCAGGTCTGGTAGCCAAAAGACATAACATTCCTGGGGAATGTCAGGGGAATGCTGCAGTCTTCTTGCCACACCGGGAAATGTCAAACAAATGCCGTGGGGGGCCCTGTAAAAGAGCCCAAAAGTCCGTTCCAAGCAGGAGCTACCGAATATGCGACCTAGCTCTGCATAGCCGCACCCGGCAGTCCATGAACAAGTATTCTAATACTTGTTTTTGGATCTCAATTTCTTATTTGTACTTTTGAATTTTATTTAAAAGTCGCAAACCTTTACATTTGTTCATCCTTTAATGCACAAGAATGACAATGCTAAGCGTGAATACATATATTTAATTATTCTTAATTTAAACTATCCCTGTTTAGTTTTTATAACATACGTTGTTGCAGAATTTTCCAGGAACAGTCTGAAGACTTATTGTTATAGCTCTTGTCTTGGTAAAACATAGGTACAAGAGGAGGCCATTCAGTCCCTCGAGTCTATTCCACCATTCAATGAGATCATGGCTATCTGTATTTTATTTTTTTTAAAAATTTTGTTTAAATAAATTTAGAGTACCCAATTCATTTTTTCCAATTAAGGGGCAATTTAGAGTTGCCAATCCACCTACCCTGCACATCTTTCCCCTTCCACGCAAACTCGGGGAGTTTGTGCAAACTCCACACGAACAGTGACCCAGAGCCGGGATCGAACCTGGGACCTTGGTTCCGTGAGGCAGCAATGCTAACCACTGCGCCACCGTGCGCCCTGCTATCTGTATTTTAAATCCATCTCCCTGCCTTTTCTCCTGTAACCCTTAATCCCTATGCATAACAAAGGTTTGTCAATTCTCAGTTTTAACATCTTTTTGGGGAGTTCCAAATTTCCACTACCCTTTGTGTAAAACTTCCCGACACACCTCTGAACTGCTCAGCTCTAATGTTTGTAGGGTTATGGCACCTTGTTCTGGAATCACCTAAATGGTTCAAATGGATGCGGATCATAGTGTAACTAAAGGAAGTCAATTTTTCTCTGCACCAACTGTTCATTCAACAAGAAAACAGACCAAATAGTAACCACGGCCTAGAGGTTTGATGGTATAAAATGGACCCCTCAGGATCTGACATGGTGGACGAAACACGGTGCACTCATTATACTCCAAGTGTGTGATGTCCACCATATTGGTGCAGGCAAAAATAACAGGTGTCCAGGGTCATCACTGAAATAGGTGTACTTCTCCTCACACTTGGAGGTAGTGAGCCTTTTGTAAATTTGGATCCGATATCAGGGGCGAAATTCTCCCGAAACGGCGCGATGTCCGCCGACTGGCACCCAAAACGGCGCCAATCAGACGGGCATCGCGCCGCCCCAAAGGTGCGGAATGCTCCGCATCTTTGGGGGCCGAGCCCCAACACTGAGGGGCTAGGCCGACGCCGGAGGAATTTCCGCCCCGCCAGCTGGCGGAAACGGCCTTTGTTGCCCCGCCAGCAGGCGCGGAAATGACATGTCCGGGTGGCGCATGCGCGGGAGCGTCAGCGGCCGCTGACAGTTTCCCGCGCATGCGCAGTGGAGGGAGTCTCTTCCGCCTCCGCCATGGTGGAGACCGTGGCGGAGGCGGAAGGGAAAGAGTGCCCCCACGGCACAGACCCGCCCGCGGATCGGTGGGCCCCGATCGTGGGCCAGGCCACCGTGGGGGCACCCCCCGGGGCCAGATCGCCCCGCGCCCCCCCCCCAGGACCCCGGAGCCCGCCCACGCCGCCTTGTCCCGCCGGGAAGGTAGGTGATTTAATTTACGCCGGCGGGACAGGCAATTTATCTGCTGGACTTCGGCCCATCCGGGCCGGAGAATCGAGCGGGGGGGCCCGCCAACCGGCGCGGCGCGATTCCCACCCCCGCCGAATATCCGGTGCCGGAGACTTCGGCAACCGGCGGGGGCGGGATTCACGCCAGCCCCCGGAGATTCTCCGACCCGGCGGGGGGTCGAAGAATGACGCCCCGGGTGTGCCTTTGATACACCCATTCCACTGTAGGGATTGTTCCCTGCCCCTGAACACCAGTAGATCTACACAAACCAATATCAAGGTCAATATCTAATGGTCTGCAATATATTAAGGAATTGCTTCTCACAGGAGCTTCTATGTCACATTTTTATATTCATGTTTTTTGGTGGAAGTCTTTGCTGATTGCTGTAGATTTAAAATTTGAGCTGATCAGAACCTGATGGGAATTTGAAAGGCGGAAATTGAACATGAGCCAGGACCATTGACTAGTGTTCTTGGAGAGCGTTTAAACTATGTTTGCAGGGGTGGGTGTGGGAACAAGAGATAATACCAGTGAGGAATAGCAACTGCACAGAATATTCGGAGTGACAGATAGTACCAGTTGTATATAGTAAGGTATTAGGTGGGAGAAAAGTAATGAAATCTAAATTAGGGTTACTGCTGTAAGGTTTTTGGGCAATTCGGCCTTTTTGGAACTGCCCAAGAATAAAAACTCAGAGACTGTAAACTGACTTTTCAGCCAAGAGAACGGAACCAGTTTTCCCAGCAGGCCTGGTCCGCTGAGCTGAGTAGGGAACATAAGTATTTACAAACCCCCCCCTAGGAGCTACAAGGAAGAAGGAGCCAGACAACGAGATAAGATCAAAACACAGACCAAGGGGCACGGGAATACACAGGGGGCCTGCCTGCAAGCAGGACAATGGGATGGTCATAGCCCCATGCAGATGTAAATGACCTGGCCTCCACCAGAGCAGAATCCAATCAACACCCCATCAACATAGCAGCTATCTCCGGAGCAGATGGAAGTCTTTGAAAATCTTCAAGGGAGCTCAACCTCGTTATCTCAAAAAAAAACAGACTGGAGGCGGACCTAGGGGAGGTACTCCCATCTCGACAGGTCTGACCGGCTCAAAGGGGGCGGGACCAGCGGGAACTTTAAATCTTACCTTTTTCAATGCAAAAGGGGCTGGCCGATCACAGGACAAAGCCAGGTAAAACAATATAAAAGGGGCTGTGTTTTCGATTGGGGGTCTCTTCGTTCTTGGCTCGACCTCTGCACCCCTGACTTGACCTCTGCAGCCTGTGACCGTAAGTATCCTGCAACAGCTTGCGAAACTCCCTTGACTTTAATAGTGGTTGAGGCTTTGGGGAAGGGAACTTGTTTTGTGCCTTGTGATATTGCTAAAAACTGTGTAATCATAAGAATTTTCGTTGTGTCCGCTATATTACTTTTGAATAGCCTTAGTTTGTATTAGAGCATAAGATTTTATTGTGTTTCTTCTGTTGATGATTTTGACCTGGGTTTTGCAATAAACCTTGATTTGATGATAATTGGAGTCGTTTAAATTCTTCAATCTTTCACCAGCGATCTCTGACCAAGTCATTGTTAAAATACTCCTCACCTTAATTCCGGGTTCAGGAATCGAGGGTCATCTTGAGCGATTCACTCAGGACAGACTGCTGGTTAGGGAATAAACAGCAGTGTCCTATTCTCTCTCTTGGGAAAGCTACTCTAGTGGAGTAGGAACCGGGTGAGTGTTGCACCACCGGCAAGAGAGAGAATCACCTGGGTATTGGTAGGGGTCTGGAGATCTGTGTGCTATAAGTCTCAGGCTGTCGGTTAGGAATAAACGGCAGGCTTGAATCAGTGCTCTCTTCAGTGGAAGTGTCCCAGTGCGACATCCCCTGGCCTCTGAAGTTTCAGTGCCAGCTGGAGAGAGACACACACAGATATTCAAACCCCAGATATCGGCCCAGTAGTGGAGTAGCGGAGATGGCACCCTCTACAATTACTGCGCATGTATGTAAATGCACTGTGTGCTGGAATTAAGATTGGTGAGTTACTGGCAGATTGCCATGTGGAAATATGATGTTGTGGTGGTAACAGGAACCTGGCTCAAAGAAGGACAAGACTGTGTATTAAATATTCTTGGATATAGGTGTTCAGGAAAGATAGCAGAGTAAAGAAAGAGCAAGGGGCGGTAGTGTTGATTAAGGAGAACATTGCAGTCCTGGAGAGAGAGGATATCCCAGAGAGACCAAGGCCAGAGCTAAGGAACAAAGAAGTTGCAATTACATTGCTTGCTGCAGTCTATGAGCTATAGAGGAACAAATTTGCACAGAAATTATGGAGAGATACAAACATTATAGAGTAGTTATTATGGGGGATTTTAGTCATTAAAATGTAGGCTGTGATTGTAGCAGTGTGAAAGGCAGAGGGGGCAAGAGTTCCTTGAGTGTGTTCAGGAAAATTTTCGACAGCGGAATGTTTCCATGTAGAATTGGAAAGGAGACATTGCTAAACCTGGTTCTTGGAAATGAGATGGGCTAAGTGGATCAGGTTTCAGTCAGGGAACATTTATGGCACAGTGGTTGTTGTGTTATGTAATTTGTAATACACAAGCTGCCACTTGATGCAGTTTTGAATAAAAGATGCTCCAGACTTTGAAGTGAGTTCAATGTGTTTTATTGAACTATTAGCACAGTTCTCAATGAGCTCGACTCTCTGCTAATCTAAATGTAGTAACTCAGTCTAACTGAACCATCCTTGCTCTAAGCCACGTGCTGGTGTGTGATGCTGAGGATACACCCTGTCTCACTCTGTAGATGTTGGTCTGTGAAAGAGGCGGAGCGTGAGTGCCTCATCCCTTTTATAGTGAGATACCACCCCTGAGTGTCCTGACTGCTCATTGGTCGTGTCCTATTCTATGTGTTCATTAGCTGCATGTCATGACATCTCCCTTTTTTTGTTTTGTTGGCGTATGTGAATGTATTTACATGTGAATGAGTCTGTCTAACGTGACTGACGGAGGACAACAGAACAGAGCAAACAAAACAAATGTTCACAAGCCCAGTCTCTGAGGCTTGCGTCTGATCCTGGTCGACCGCCGGAGAGGTGGTGGAGGGGATGACGGTGCCTTGACAGGCGGGATGGAAGCCTGACTGGTGGCCTCGTGGTGCGAGGTATCAGGAGGTGGCAATTCAACATATGGGAATGGAGGAGATAGTGGTTGCGGGCAGGCAACTTTGCGCAGTGCCCGTCGATTCCTTCGCCCGATGGAGCCATCAGCCATACGTACAACATAAGAGTGGGGTGCGGCCTGTCGAACAATGACAGCCGGGGAAGACCACCCACCATCCGGTATCTTGATCCTGACAGTGTCTGCCGGGGATAGCACAGCCAGATCGGTGGCATGGGCATCAGAGCCCTGCTTTTGATGGTCTCTGAGCTGCTGCATCTTCTGCAGCACCGGGAGGTGATCCAGGTTGGGCAGGTGTATGGCTGGAAGTGCCGTCCACAGGTCCCTGTTTATCAGGAGTTGAGCCGACGACATGCCAGTGGACAATGAAGTCGCCCTGTACGCGAGCAGTGCAAGGTGTATGTCGGAAGCAGAGTCCGTGGCCTTGCAGATGAGCTGTTTCGCAATGGGCACCCCTTTCTCGACTTTCCCATTGGATTGCGGATAGTGCGGCCTGGAGGTGACATGCTGGAAATTGTATGACCTGGCAAACGTGGACCATTCTTGACTGTTAAAGCATGGGCCATTGTCGCTCATGACGGTGATTGGGATGCCATGCCTTGAGGATGTCTCCTTACAGGCTGTGATGACGGTCCGAGAGGTGAGGTCCGGGAGCTTCAGCACCTCAGAGTAATTCGAGAAATAGTCGATGATCATTCGCATGAAAGAGGTCGATGCCAACCTTGGACCACGGAGAGGTCACTATGTCATGCTGTTGGAGCGTCTCCTTGCTCTGCGCTGGCTGGAACCGTGACAGGTAGCACAGTTCAGGACCATGTTCGCGATGTCCTGGCTGATGCCGGGCCAGTAGACAGCTTGCCGGGCTCTGTGTCTGCACTTCTCGACGCCCAGGTGTCCCTCATGAATCTGGCGCAGCACCAAGCTCTGGAGACTGAGCAGAATGGCAATCCTGTCCAGCATGAAGAGGATACCATCAATCACCGTCAGGTCATTGTTCACATTGCAAAATTGTGGGCACTGCCCATTCTGCCAGCCATTTGTGAGGTTGTGGATGACGCGCTGCAAGAGGGAGTCCTTGGCTGTCTCATCACCGACGACCCCTGCCCCCCCAGCAGGGGAGCGCAGGGTGCGACGAGCAGCGGCACGGACCAAGCAACGGGGACAGACCGAACGATCCCCCCCCCATCGGCGGCAACCACCACGAGACAGGAACAAAGAGGGACTCCCGACCAGAAGCCACTCTCTCTCTCTCGACCTGGGTGAGTGAGGGAAAAGGAAGGAAAAAAGAACTTTTGAAAACTTTTGCAAAAACAAAACTCCGAAAAGAAAACTTTTAAAACTTTTTAAAATTATTTTTGCACTTTTTTTTTTTTCTCACCCAAAACAAGTTCACCTGAGAAGAATTTTATAAAAGCGGAAAAATAAAGTGGTAAAGGAGAGAAGGGTGGGGAGAAGTAAAAGGGAAGAAACAAAACAAAAGGGGGAAAACAAAAAGGAAAAAAAATGCCAGAAGGGAGCCAAAGCAGAGGGAGAAGGGGCACCAAAGGCAGACGGGGCAATGGGCGAGCCAGTTCAGACGAGCTAATCACGTACGAAGCGGCAGAACGGAAGTATCGCCGCATCAAAAAGAGCTGGGCAGACAGGTGCATTCTCCCCCGGGGCCAGGGGGAGCTGGAACTGGAAGCCTTTGCCGATGCGCTGAGGGAACATCAGCAGGTAAACAAGGCAGAGGCTAGGGCAGACATAGAGGCCGCAGTGCAGGCAGCAATGGCCAAGGTCCTGACGGAGGTGCAGCAGGCCCTGGGCAGAGCAGAGGAGAAATTGGACGCCCAAGGGGAGAAACTGGAAGCCCAAGGGGGCGACCATTAAGGAGCTGGAGAAAGCTGCGACTGACATGAGCGACCAGATCACGGTCCTGGAGAGGGAGATGGTGAGACTGGGCACAACACAGGGGAGCCTGAAGGGCAGAGTGGACGACCAGGAAAACCGCTCGAGGAGGCAAAATGTCAGGACAGTGGGCCTACCAGAGGGGATCGAGGGTAGAAACCCCACGACATACGTGGCCGAGATGCTGGGCAACTTTGTGGGGAGGAAAACCTTTCCCAACCCACCAGAAATGGACAGAGCACACCGGTCGCTGCGCCCGAAGCCCAAATCAGGGGGCCACCCGAGAGCAGTTATAGCTAAACTGCACCAGTACCAAGATAGGGAAACAATCCTGCGCTGGGCCAGGAAAAACAGAACCTGCAAATGGGAAGGACACGCCATTAGAATTTACGAGGACATTGGGGCAGACCGAGCCAGGAGACAGGCCGAGTTTAATAGAGCGAAAGCAGCTCTTCACAAGAGCAACGTGCGTTTTGGTATGCTGTACCCAGCGAAACTCTGGGTCACACACCAAGAAAGAGAATACTTCTTTACAGCCCCTGCTGCAGCAAACAAGTTTGTCGAGGAACGCGGGCTGGAAAACCACCAGCGAGGGTAGAAATGAGGGGCCCCTGGCAAGGGGCAACAACACACCGAGGGGGTGGGAGGGGAGGGTTGAGGCAACGCCAGGACCCCTGCCCCTGTCACGGCGAGAGCACCCTGAACAAAGAGCAAACCACTGCCCGAGGGACCGCTTCAGGTGGGAGGCCAGGCCCCAGCACGAGGGAACGAGAGTAGCAGAGAAGGGAGAGCAAGCAAGAGGAGTGCAGGGTAGGATAGGGGAAGAACGGGCAGAAAACCGCAGAGGCCGGGCAGGGGAGAAGCGAGACAGTAACTCCCAAGAGGGGGGCCACCATACTAGCAGGAAAGCTAGCGCTGGGGGCATGCAACAAAGCAGGGCCGCAGTGCACGCCCAACAGGTGGGAAGGCGCCAGGCTGGGGGTGGGGGGACCACTCAACAGAGACGGGAGAGCTAACGGGAATCGGAACAGTGGAAAGAGGGACAAAGGAGGGGTATAAGGGAGAGGGGGGGGAAGGGAGAGACCGGGAAGGGGGGGACACAGGGGGGGAGAGACCGGGTAGGGGGGGACACAGGGAAGGAGGGACAAACAGGGCTAGAAAAGGAATTGGGCTACAAAGTGCCACAACCAGGGGCTTGAGACAAGGAATCGCTGCAAGCACCCACCCAGTACGGTCTCTGGGCGAAGGGAGACCCCAGAGTGCAGGGGACTACCCGCATGGCGGACGCACAGTGGGCGGCCATGTCGGGTGCCCCCGAGACAAAGGGAAACCCTGGAGTGCAGGGACCCGACCGCATGGAGAGAGCAGTGACAGCGGCCATCCTGGACGGCCCCCTAACAAAGGGAAACCCTGGAGGGCATAGGCGCGTCCACCAAGTAAATATGGTTAATCCCACAGGAGTGAGGGGGCAGAAGCCCCCCACCAGGATAGTCACCTGGAACGTAAGGGGACTCAACGGCTCAGTGAAGAGATCCAGAGTCCTCACCCACCTAAGAAATATGAGGACCGACATAGTCTTTCTCCAAGAGACACACCTGAGAGAGCAGGACTGACTGCGGGGAAGAAAGGGCTGGGTGGGAGGCTTCCGGTTGCGGCTATGCAGAGCTAAGGGCGGCTCCCGCTAAAATGGACTTTTGGGCTCTCCAGGGGAGCCCCAACGGCAATTTTTCGACAACTTCCAGTGTGGGAAGGTGATAGCAAGGTCCACCCCCCATAGTATATGGATTGGACCAGGAGCGGAGCGGTAAAAAAAGCGTTTTTGGAGCAGCGAAAAGTGCGAGGGAGAAAAAACAAGATGGCGGCGGGCGGAGCTCAAGCGGCATGGCTGCAGGAGCAGCAGGAGTTTCTCAGGCGCTGCTTTGAGGAGCTGAATGGTGTTGGCGCCAATGCTGACAGTGATTGAGGGGTTAGTGGAGACCCAGAAGGCCCAAGGGGCGGCGATCCGGGAGGTGCGGGAAAAGGCCTCGGAGAATGGGGGTGAGATCTTGGGCCTGGCGGTGAAGATGGAGGCACACGAGGCGCTGCACAAGAGGTGGGCAGAAAGATTCAAGGACCTGGAGAACAGGTCGAGGAGGAAGAATCTTCGGATTCTGGGTCTCCCTGAAGGTGTGGAGGGGGCCGGTGCCGGGGCATATGTGAGCACGATGCTCAACTCACTGATAGGTGCAGGGGCCTCTCCGAGTCCCCTGGAGCCAGATGGGGCTCATCGGGTCCTGGCGAGGAGACCCAAGGCCAACGAGCCGCCAAGGGCGGTAGTGGTGAGGTTTTACCGTTTCGTGGCTAGAGAGTGTGTCTTGAGATGGGCCAAGAAAGAGCAGAGCAGCAGGTGGGAGAATACGGAGATCCGAATCTATCAGGACTAGAGTGCAGAGGTGGCAAAGAAGAGAGCTGGTTTTAATCGGGCCAAGGCGGTGCTCCATCGGAAGGGGGTGAGGTTCGGAATGCTGCAGCCAGCGTGATTGTGGGTCACGTTTCAGGATCAACACCACCACTTCGAAACGCCTGAGGAGGCTTGGACCTTTATACAAACTGAAAAGTTGGACTCAAACTGAGGGTTTGTGGTTGTATGGGGGATGTCGGTTGTATACAGGGTTTTAACTATGCGTAGGGAATGTTCCACGGATTGGGTGATAGATGGGGATGGAGGAAGAGATCTGATGGGGAGACTGTGAGAGAGTGTGGGCCCCGGTGCTGGAGGGAGGGGAGGCCCGGGGATGGGGGAATTGGGATAAGGCCGCAACAGGAGCGGTGCCAGAGGGGGCGGGGCCGGCTCAGGAAAGCGCGGGCTTTTTCCCGCGCTAGGGAAGGACGGGGGGGTGGGGGGTGGAGGAGCGCACACTGATTACTGGGGAGGAGGGGGAGGGGGGATTCCCACACGGGGGGGGGGGTCAATGGGACGGTGGGGGAGGTCAGGGTTAGCAGGAGTCAGCTGACTTACGGGAGTGTTATGGGGGGAGCAAAGGAGCTAGATACTGATCTAGCGGGGGGAGTGGGGAGGGGAGAAATAGGATTGCTGCTGCATTGGCCGATGGGGAACTGGAAACAGAAGAGGTGGCCGGGGCAGGGTTCCCCCGTCTGGGGGACTGGAGAGTGCGGGAGGCGCGGGCACGGGACTGGCCGAGAAAAGGAGATGGCTAGTCGGCGGCTGAATGGGCCGGTTAAGAGGGCCCGAGTGTTCGCGCACTTAAAGGGACTGAAGGCTGACGTGGTCATGCTTCAGGAGACACATTTGAAGGCGGCAGAACAGGTCAGGTTAAGAAAGGGATGGGTAAGACATGCATTCCATTCGGGGCTGGATGCGAAGAACAGAGGGGTGGGAATACTGGTGGGGAAGCGGGTGTCGTTTGAGGCCAAGAATATTGTAGTGGACAATGGAGGTCGATACGTGATGGTGAGCGGTAGGTTGCAGGGGGCGTGGGTGATATTGGTAAACGTATACGCCCCAAACTGGGATGATGCTGGATTTATGAAGCACATGTTGGGGCGGATTCCGGATCTGGAGGCACGAAGCTTGATAACGGGGGGGGATTTCAATACGGTGTTGGACCCAGCATTAGATCGCTCCAGATCTAGGACGGGGAAGAGGCTGGCTGCGGCCAAGGTGCTTAGGGGGTTTATGGACCAGATGAGGGGAGTAGATCCGTGTAGATTTGCTAGGCCCCTGGCCAGGGAATTTTCTTTTTTTTTGTCACGTACACAGAGCCTATTCCCGAATAGATTTTTTTGTTTTGAGTAGGGCGCTGATCCCGAAAGTGGAGGGAACGGAGTACTCAGCCATAGCCATCTCAGACCACACCCCGCACTGGGTGGAGCTGGAGTTAGGAGAGGAGAGGGACCAACGCCCACTGTGGTGTCTGGCTGTGGGATTACTGGCGGATGAGGAGGTGTGCGAGAGGGTGCGGGGGTGCATTGAAAGGTATTTGGAGGCCAACGACAACGGGGAGGTGCAAGTGGGGGTAGTATGGGAGGCGCTGAAGGCGGTGGTCAGGGGAGAGTTAATCTCCATCAGGGGTCACAGGGAGAAGAGAGAGGGCAGGGAAAGAGAGAGGTTAGTGGGGGAGATCCTAAGGGTAGACAGGAGATATGCAGAGGCCCCCGAGGAGGGACTACTTAGGGAGCGGCGAAGTCTCCAGACGGAATTCGACCTGTTGACCACAGGGAAGGCAGAGGCACAGTGGAGGAAAGCACAGGGGGCGACATACGAGTATGGGGAGAAGGCGAGCCGGATGCTGGCACATCAGCTCCGTAAGAGGATGGCAGCGAGGGAGATAGGTGGAGTCAAGGATAGCAGGAGAACTACGGTGCGGAGTGCGGTGAAAGTAAATGAGGCATTTAAGGACTTTTATGAGGAGCTGTACAGGCCTCAGCCCCCAGCGGGAGAAGAGGGGATGCGACGATTTCTAGATCAACTGAGGTTTCCGAGCGTGGAGGAACAGGAGGTGGCTGGTTTGGGGGTGCCAATTGGGTTGGAGGAGCTGGTTAAAGGACTGGGGAGCATGCAGGCGGGGAAGGCCATGGGGCCAGGTGGGTTCCTGGTTGAGTTTTACAGGAAGTATGCGGACCTGTTAGCCCCGTTGTTAGTGAGGACTTTCAATGAGGCAAGGGAGGGGGGGACCCTGCCCCCGACAATGTCCGGGGCGCTGATCTCTCTGATCCTGAAGCGGGCCAAGGACCCATTGCAATGTGGGTCGTATAGACCGATCTCGCTCCTCAATGTGGATGCTAAGTTGCTGGAAAAAGTGCTGGCTACGAGAATTGAGGACTGTGGCCCGGGGGTGATTCACGAGGACCAGACGGGATTTGTAAAGTGCAGGCAGCTAATCACCAATGTGCGGAGGCTCCTAAACGTGATTATGATGCAATCGGTGGAGGGAGAGGCGGAGATAGTGGCAGCTATGGGCGCGGAGAAGGCCTTTGACCGAGTAGAGTGGGAGTATCTCTGGGAAGTGTTGCGGAGGTTTGGGTTTGGGGAGGGGTTTATCAGTTGGGTTAAGCTCCTATCTCGAGCCCCGGTGGCGAGTGTGGCTACGAATCGGCAGAGGTTGGAGTATTTTTGGCTGTATCGAGGGACGAGGCAGGGGTGCCCCCTGTCCCCCCTGTTGTTTGCATTAGCAATTGAGCCTTTGGCCATGGCATTAAGGGAGTCCAGGAAATGGAGAGGGGTGGTCCGAGGGGGAGAGGGGCATCGGGTGTCGCTGTATGCGGACGATCTGTTGCTGTATGTGGCAGATCCAGTGGAGGGGATGGTGGAGGTCATGCGGATCCTAAGGGAGTTTGGGGACTTCTCGGGCTATAAGCTCAATGTAGAGAAAAGTGAGCTCTTTGTGGTGCAACCAGGGGACCAGGGAAGAGGGATAGACGACCTACCGTTGAGGAGGGCGGAAAGGAGCTTTCTTTACTTGGGGATCCAGGTAGCTAGGAGCTGGGGAGCCCTGCACAAACTTAATTTGACGCGGCTGGTGGAGCAGATGGAGGAGGACTTCAAAAGGTGGGATGTGTTGCCACTCTCGCTAGCGGGCAGGGTACAATTGATTAAAATGATGGTCCTCCCGAGGTTTCTTTTTGTGTTCCATGCCTTCCTATTATGATTACCAAGGCCTTTTTTAAGCGGGTAGGTAGGAGCATCATGGGTTTTGTGTGGGCAAACAAGACCCCGAGGGTAAGGAGGGGGTTTCTGGAGCGTAGCAGGGACAGGGAGGGCTGGCGTTGCCGAAACTGGGTGGCTATTATTGGGCAGCCAACGTGGCGATGATCCGTAAGTGGGGGCAGTGGAGACGACATAGGGGTGAGATGGGACCCTCGGTGTGGTCCCCGATCCGGGAGAACCATCGGTTTGTCCCAGGAAAGATGGACGGGGGGTTTCGGAGCTGGCATCAGGCAGGGATCAGAAGGATGGGGGACCTGTTTATAGACGGGATGTTTGCGAGCCTCGGGGCGCTGGAGGAGAAGTTTGGGTTCCCCCAGGAAATGCGTTCAGGTATATGCAAGTGAGGGCGTTTGTGAGGCTGCAGGTGAGGGGATTCCCGTTGCTCCCGGCACAGGGGATTCAGGACAGGGTGATTTCGGGTGTATGGGTCGGAGAAGGCAAGGTTTTGGCGATATATCAGGAGATGAAAGAAGAGGAGGAGGCTTCGGTAGAGGAGCTGAAGGGTAAGTGGGAGGAGGAGTTGGGGGAGGAGATTGAAGAGGGTATGTGGGCTGATGCCCTGAGTAGGGTTAATTCCTCTTCCTCATGTGCCAGGCTCAGCCTGATACAGTTTAAGGTTATTCACAGAGCGCATATGACAGGGGCGAGGCTGAGTAGTTTCTTTGGGATGGAGGACAGATACGGGAGGTGCTTGGGAAGCCCGGCGAATCACGGCCACATGTTCTGGCACTGGATGGGTTCTGGAGGGGTTTCGCGAAGACTATGTCCAAGGTGGTGAAAGTCCAGGTCAAGCCAAGTTGGGGGCTGGCATTATTTGGGGTGGCGGACGAGCCGGGAGTGCAGGAAGCGAAAGAGGCCGGTATTCTGGCCTTTGCGTCCCTGGTTGCCCGGCGGAGGATCTTGCTCATGTGAAGGACATGAAGCCCACCAGTGTGGAAGCCTGGATAAATGATATGGCTGGGTTCATTAAGCTGGAGAGGATAAAGTTTGCCTTGAGAGGGTCTGCGCAGGGGTTCTTCAGGCGGTGGCAACCGTTCCTAGACTATCTCGCGGAGCGTTAGAATGAGGTCGGTCAGCAGCAGCAGCAACCCAGGGAGGGAGGGGGGGGTGGGGTTGAGGGATGGGGAGGGGATGTCTCTTTTGGTGGGGGGGGGGTATTTGGGCGGGCGGAAGAGGGTGTTTTCCTAGGGGTACTTGTAAAAAAGCATATGGGATGGTTAATATGTGCGGGAGAAACCCATTGTATAAGTTCTGTATTATGTTTGATTGATATGTTTATGTTCTGTTCTGTTCTTTTCTCTTTCTCTTTTCTGTTCGGGGGGGACGGGATTAATTGGTTGAAAATTTTTGTTGGAAAAACTTTGAATAAACATATTTTTTTTAAAAAGAAAGGGCTGGGTGGGACAAACCTACCATTCCTGCTATGGGACAATGGCCAGGGGGTGGCGATATTGATCGGCAAGAGGACGATGTTTAGGGCGACAAAGACGGTTACGGACTCAGGGGGACGGTATATCATGGTCAGCGGGGCCCTGGATGGGGCACCGGTAGTACTAGTTAACGTGTACGCACCCAACTGGGACGACACGAGCTTCATCAAGAAGACCATGGCAGAAATCCCTGACATAGCGACGCATCGACTAATCATGGGGGGGGACTTCAACTGTGTACAGGACCCAAAGACAGACAGATCAAACCCCAAAACGGGGAAAACCTCAAGCATGGCAAGGGAACTCAATCACTTTATGGAGCAGATGGGAGCGGTGGACCCCTGGAGGTTCACCCACCCAGGGGAGAAGGAGTCCTCCTTCTTCTCCCCAGTACACAACGTATATACCAGAATTGACTTCTTTGTGGTGGGGAAAACGGTGCTTCCAGGGCTAGACAAAGTGGAATACTCTGCAATTGTGATATCAGACCACGCTCCACACTACATGGACGTGAGGCTGGAGACGGGCAGCGCCCACGCCTCAGATGGAGGTTGGACATTGCCCTACTAGCTGACAAGGCCTTCAACGAAAGGATATCACGGGCGATAGCAGAGGACACAGCGAACAACCAGAACGAGGAGGTCTCGCCCTCCACGTTCTGGGAAGCGCTAAAGGCCGTACTAAGAGGGGAATCATCACTTTCAAAGCGCGACGAGAAAGGGAGGAAAGGGTGGCGAGGCAGCAGCTGGTCGACTCCATACTGGAGGTAGACCGTAAATACTCCGAGGCCCTGACCGTAGAGCTCCTGGTGGAGAGGAAAGAGCTACATAGGAACTATGACCTGCTCTCCACCAGGAAAGCAGTGCACCACCTCCGCCAGGCACGTGGGACCCTATATGAACACGGAGACAAAGCCAGCCGCCTGTTGGCACAGCAGCTGAGAAAGCAGGCAGCCACCAGAGAAATTGCACAAATCAGGGATTCCAGAGGCACGTTAGAAACAGAACCAGAAAAGATCAACAAAACCTTCAAGGCCTTCTACCAAGGGCTGTACACCTCAGAGCCCCCAATGGGGGAGTGCGGGATGAAATGGTTCCTTGATGGACTGGACATTCCAGTCGTGGGGGAGGGCAGAAAACGGGGTTTGGAAGCACCACTAGCACTGGGAGAGATCATGGACAACATTAACTCCATGCAGGCGGGGAAGGCGCTGGGACCGGATGGGTTCCCGGCAGACTTCTACAAAGAATTTGCGACAGCACTGGCCCCGCACCTGCGGGAGATGTTCACAGACTCGCTAACTAGGGGCACACTGCCACTCACGCTAGCACAGGCCTCAATCTCGCTGATACCTAAGAGACAAAGACCCAACGGAATGTAGATCATACAGACCCATCTCACTGCTGAATGCAGATGCCAAAATACTGGCCAAAATCCTAGCCAAAAGGCTGGAAGACTGCGTACCTGAGGTGGGCGCAGAGGACCAGACAGGCTTTGTCAAAGGTAGACAGCTTACCTCGAACATCAGGCGCCTGCTGAACATGATAATGACCCCCTCCAGGGAGAGAACACCAGAGGTGATCGTCTCCCTAGATGCAGAAAAGGCCTTCGACAGAGTCGAATGGAAATACCTCATAGAGGTACTGGAGCGGTTCGGGCTTGGGACAGGGTTCACCTCCTGGGTAAAGCTCCTATACAACGCTCCCATGGCGAGCGTACGGACCAACAATACCAACTCCCAATGCTTCCAGCTGCACAGGGGCACCAGACAAGGATGCCCACTGTCCCCGCTGCTGTTCGCTCTTGCCATCGAACCACTAGCAATCTTCCTACTTAGATCCATTCCGATCTACATCCCCAAGGCCTTTTTCAAAGCGCTGGACAAACTAATCATGGCGTTCGTATGGGGGGGGGGGGGGAAATGCTAGGATCCCAAAGAAGGTCCTGCAAAAAACAAAATCCAGGAGAGGGCTAGCCCTCCTAAACCTACAATTCTACCACCGGGCGGCGACGGCCGAGCGAATAAGGGGATGGATCAAGGAGCCAGAATCCGAGTGGGTGCGCGTGGAAGAGGCCTCCTGCACGGGGATTTCCCTCCGGGCCCTTGCCACGGCAGCACTCCCATCCCCACCCAAAAAACACTCCAGCAGCCCAGTGGTGATAGCCACCTCCAATCCTGGAACCAACTACGGCAGCAATTTGGCCTGACCAAAATGTCGGACAAAGCTACCATCTGTAACAACCGTAGGTTCACACCAGCACTGACTGACGCCACCTTCAAAAGGTGGGGGCAGGACGGAGGGACACTGACAGTCAGGGACCTATACACCGACGGCAGGGTCGCAACACTGGACGAACTGACAGAGAAATTCCAGCTAGCCAGGGGGAACGAGCTAAGGTATCTACAGCTCAAAAACTTCCTACGAAAGGAGACAAGGATGTACCTACAACCGCCACGACAGACACTACTGGAAGAGTTACTGGATGCAAGCATATTAGACAAAGGAAACTGTAGTGACATGTATGACCGACTGATAGAAAGGGCTGACACTGTACTGGACGCAACAAGAAAGAAATGGTAGGAGGACCTGGGGATTGAAATAGGGTGGGGACTCTGGAACGAAGCACTGCTCAGGGTCAACTCCACCTCCACATGCGCAAGGCTCAGCCTGACGCAGCTAAAAGTGGTACAGAGAGCCCACTTAACAAGAACCCGTATGAGTAGGTTCTTCCCGGAGGTGGAGGATAGATGTGAACGGTGCCAAGGAGGCCCGGCCAACCACGCCCACATGTTCTGGTCTTGCCCCAGACTTGCAGGGTACTGGACAGCCTTCTTCGAGGCAATGTGCAAAGTGGTGGGGATGAGGGTGGAGCCATGCCCGAAAGTGGCGGGCTTCGGGATTTCGGACCAGCCAGATCTATTCCTGGGGAGGAGGGCGGACGCCCTTGCCTTTGCCTCCCTGATCGCCCGCCGTAGAATCCAGTTCGGCTGGCAGTCAGCAGCACTACCCAAAGCTGCAGACTGGCTGTCCGACCTCTCGGAATCTCTCCAAATGGAGAAAATCAAACTCGCCATCCAAGGGTCAGACGACAGAGTCTGCAGAACGTGGGAGCCATTCACCCAATTGTTCCGGGACCTGTTTGTGGCCAATGAACAAGAGGAAGAATAGCCGGTTAGCCAAGAATCAGGGGAAAGTAGCCAAAGCATGAAAGGGAGAGATAGACCGGGTTTGGGGGTGGGGACAGCTAAACCTACGAGGAAAGAAAGGCGAACCACGGGAGGGGGGGAGGGGAGAGGGAAGAGACAGGGAACAAGAGAGGAGAATCAGGGAGGTGGGGGGGAGGCATGGAAATGAGAGCCGGAAGGAAGGCCCGGGATACAATAAAGAACTTGGCATGTCCAGGAGTAGGGAACGAGGAGAATTAAGACAAAAGACGGCAGGAACAGCAGAAGTGGCGGTGAGCGCGAGATGACAGCGAGATACGTCCGGGAGAAGCAAGTGACAACAACACCAAACCCATTCGAGTATTGCCCACTGTAATTGTCTCTCCGGCACCCAAAGATTTATCTACCTCCCCGGTTTCCAACCCACCCCCCCCCTCCCTCCCGCAAACAGTCGCCTACTTATGTGTTGTAAATAATTTTGCCAGTTGTGTAGAGTTGCTGCTGTTGAGCTGGTGCACAATACCCTACCAATTAACCTATTTTATTTTTTATTGTAATTTTTAAAAACTATTTACTATTTTCTTTTCTTTGGTATGTTTGGGTGTGCCCTTCTCTTCTACATATGTGTATACATATATATATATATGTTTCTTATCCTGTGTACATAACGGTAAATATACTTTGTTCAAAAACCCAATAAAAAAACATTTATTAAAAAAATGATATGCAGACATGCAGATAATGATATACAGACAGGCACAGAGAGGCAACTAATGAACACAGAGAACAGGACATGACCAATGAGCAGGCAGGACACTCAGGGGTGGTATCTCACTGTAAAAGGCACGATGCACTCACACTCCGCCGCTTTCCACTGATGAACATCTACAGAGTGAGTCAGGGTGTATATACAGTATCACACCTCCAGCACATGGCTAAGAGCTAGTCTGGTTCAGTCAGACAGAGTAACCATACTTAGGTTAGCAGAGAGTCGAACTCATGGAGAACTGTGCGAACTGTGCTACTGGTTCAATAAATCAGATTGAACTAACTTCAAGGTCTGGAGTATCTTTTGGTTAAAGCCTCATCCAGTTGCAGCCTGTGTTATCCCAGAGTACATAACACGACATGATACCAGGGACTGCTTAATCTAGGTGGTTTACCTCAGTCCGTTCCGTGACGTCCAGGGAATGTATCCCGGCACCATGGAGAAGATTCAGGCTCCTCACCAGCTCAGGACCTCCGGCAATCTTAGTGGCAACTGCCGGACATTCAAGCAAAACTTTCTGCTGTGCATCGAAGCTTCAGACCTCGTGAGTGCTTCTGATGCACGGAAGATCGCGCTTCTCCTCTCAACAGCGGGTGATCAAGCCATCAAACACTTCAACTCTTTTAACTTCACCAAAGGCCAGGACAAGACAAAGTTTCAGACCATCCTGGACAAGTTTGACAGTCACTGTGAAGTGGACACCAATGAAATCTTCGAGCGCTACATATTCAAACAGCGTCTACAAGGTAAAGATGAATCTTTCAACTCCTTCTTAACTAACCTCCGCCTGCTAGTGCTGTCCTGCAACTTTGGTGATATTGCTGACTCCATGATCAGGGACCAAATCGTTTTTGGAGTTCACTCTGATCCTCTGAGAGAGCAGCTACTGACAATCAAGCATATGACCCTGCCAGTCGCGATTGAAACATGCACAGTGCATGAACACGCAAAAAATCGCTATGCCCAGTATGAATCGGCTGAAAATGAGAAACTTGCCTCCCACGAGGCAGAGAGTGTGCAGGCCATCACCCGGAAGTAGCACCTCAGCATTGATGAAAGCGGCCATTTTGCGCGCTTTTCCCGTGGCCCCACGCATGCGCGATGCGAACGGGATAACAAAGCGGCCGACAGCCACACTGCGCATGTGCGACGATGCGCAGAGCGTCAGGACGCCGATGTCATGACGTGCTCGAACTGCGGCAACGCCCACTTAAAGAAACACGTCACCGCAAGAGGCAGGCGATGTTTAAACTGCGGGAAGCCTGGACACTATGCAGCCTTGTGCAGGTCTGCACCACCAGTCAGGGGCCAGCGTTCCCAATTCCGGCGACGGCCTGTTCAGAGTGTGCAACAACGATTACAGGATTTTGATCCTGGCAGCACAACGGATCCAGAGGAAGAATACCTGGTCTTCGTCTACTGTATGGGCATCATTACCAAATGTGAATATGCCACATCCAACTCATCACAAATTCAATCTATCATCACTATGGATTCTGCGGACGAATGGCGTGCGGTGATGCAGGTCAACCACTGCTCCATCCAGTTTAAGCTGGACACAGGTGCTTCTGCCAACCTCCTCTCACAGGCAGATATCAAACACATCAAGAAGCCCCCCAAGGTCCTTCCAGCAGCCTGCAGGCTCCTGGACAACAACGGCACTGGGATCCTGCCATCTACTCATCTCCAACTGGAGCACCCATGCACGGTTACGTTTTGAAATTGTCAAGCCAGACAGGGCATCCCCACTTGGCGCGCAGGCCTGCAAGCAGCTGAACCTCGTGCAGCGGGCTTACACAACGACATCCTCCAATGTGGATCTTCAGGCCGGCATTGACAACATCCTCGCTCAGTATCCGGATGTGTTCGATGGGATGGGCCGCTGCCATATCGATACAAGATTCTGCTGCGACCTGATGCCAAGCCAGTGGTCCACACACCACGCCGGGTCCTGGCTCCGCTGAGGGAGCGCCTGAAGGCACAGCTCAAGGATCTTCAGCAACAGGGCATCATTTCCAACGTAACCGAAACAACTGACTGGGTCAGCTCGATGGTATGTGTTAGAAAGCCTTCGGGAGACCTCCGCATCTGTATTGATCCCAAAGATCTCAATAAGAATATAATGTGTGAACACTACCCCATCCCGAATCGGGAGGAACTCACTAGTGAGATGGCACACGCACGTTTTTTCACCAAGTTAGATTCGTCACATAGATTTTGGCAAGTCCAGCTGGATGAGTCCAGCAAAAGGCTCTGCACCTTCAACACACCGTTTGGCAGATACTGCTATAATCGTATGCCGTTTGGCATTGTCTCGGCATCGGAGATCTTCCATCGCATCATGGAGCAGATATTGGAGCACATTGTAGGGGTTCGTGTGTACGTGGACGACATCATCATATGGTCCACGACCCCTGAAGAGCATGTTTCCCGTCTCCAGCAGGTATTCCGCCGTGTCCATGCCAATGGTCTGAAGCTGTTCAGGTCCAAATGTTGCTTTGGCATGTTGACACTCAAGTTCCTAGGTGACCAGATCTCTCAGCAGGGCGTGTGCCCGGACACAGACAAGGTCAAGGCCATCAAAGCCATGAAGGTCCCTGAAGACAGAAGGCGGTGCTGCGATTCCTGGGCATGGTCAATTTTCTGGGCAAGTTCATCCCAAACCTGGCCTCACACACCACGGCCCTACGAAACCTGGTAAAAAAATCCACTTCCTTTGAGTGGAAGGCAGCACATCAGGCAGAGTGGTTGGAGCTGAAAGTCAAACTCACCACTGCACCCGTCTTGGCATTTTTCAACCCAGACAGGGAGACGAAGATCTCGACAAATGCGAGCCAGGATGGCATCGGTGCGATGCTGCTTCAACGCGATGACACTTCATCCTGGGCACTGGTAGCCTACGCATCGAGGGCCATGAGGCCCACCGAAACAAGGTATGCGCAAATAGAGAAGGAATGTCTGGGTCTTCTCACTGGCATTCTCAAGTTTTACGACTATGTCTACGGCCTGCCGACATTCACTGTCGAGACGGATCATAGGCCTCTGGTCCACATTATCCACAAGGACCTGAACGACATGACGCCTCGGTTGCAGCGCATCCGCCTCAAACTCAGAAGGTACGACTTTGACTTAGTGTACACGCCTGGCAAGGAGCTCATCAACACTGATGCATTGTCCCGCTCCATCACATTGCCTAGTGAACCGCTGGAAATCATTCGGCAGATTGAATCACAGGTGCAGCTGTGTGCTAGCACCCTCCCAGCGTCTGATGAGAAGGTGGTTCGTATCCGCGAGGAGACAGCCAAAGACATCCTCTTGCAGCATGTCATGCACCACCTTGCCAATGGCTGGCAGAAAAGGCTGTGCCCTCAATTTTACAATGTAAAGGACGACCTGACGGTGATTGATGGTATCCTCCTCAAGCTGGACCGGATTGTCACTCCACTCAGTCTCCAGAGCTTGGTGCTCCACCAAATCCATGAGGGACACCTGAGCATCGAGAAGTGCAGACGCAGAGTCAGGCAGGCTGTTTACTGGCCCGGTAAGACCAGGACATCTCGAACATGGTCCTCAACTGTGCGACCTGTCAACGCTTCCAGCCAGCGCAGAGCAAGGAGACGCTCCAGCAGCATGAAATCGAGACCTCCCTGTGGCCAAGGTTGGCATCGACCTCTTTCGTGCGAATGGCCGTGACTACGTATTGATTAATGACTATTTCTCCAATTACCCTGAAGTCGTGAAGCTCTCAGACCTCCCATCTCGGACCATCATCAAGGCCTGTAAGGAGACGTTCTCCAGGCATGGTATCCCACTCACTGCCATGAGCGACAATGGCCCGTGCTTCAACAGCCACGCGTGGTCTATGTTTGCCAAGTCATACCATTCCAGCCCACACTATCCACTATCCGCAGTCCAATGGGAAGGTTGAAAAAGCTCATCTGCAAGGCCGCGGATTCTGCTTCTGACATCTACCTCGCGCTGCTTGCGTACAGGGCGATCCCACTGTCCACAGGCATGTCGCCGGCTCAACTCCTGACGAACAGGGACTTGCGGACGACACTTCCAGCCATACACTTGCCCAACCTGGATCACCTCCCGGTGCTGCAGAAGGTGCAGCAGCTCCGAAACCAGCAAAAGCAGGGCTATGATGCACATGCCACCGATTTGCCCGTGTTATCCCCGGCAGACAATGTCAGGATCAAGATACTGGATGGTGGCTGGTCTGCTCCAGCTGTCGTTGTTTGACAGGCTGCGCCCCGCTCATATGTTGTACGTATGGCTGATGGTTCTGTTGTGCGACGAAACAGGCGGGCACTGCACAAGGGTGCCTGCCCGCAACCGCTTTCTTCTCCGTTTCCGTCCGTTGTTTTGCCACATCCTGATTCCTCGAACTACGAGGCCACCAGTAAGGCTTCCATCCCGCCTGTCAAGGCGCCGCCGTCCCCACCACCACCTCTCCGGCGGTCGACAAGGATCAGACGCAAGACACAGAGACTGGACTTATGAACATTTGTTTTGTTTGCTATGTTCTGTTTTCTTACATTAGACAGCTGTCTTCACATGTAAATACATTCACATATGTCACCGCTTGTAAATATGTTAATATATGCCACCACATGTAAGTACGTTCCCATATGCCAACAAAACATAAAACAAAATAAACAGGGGAGATGTCATGATATGCAGACATGCAGATAATGATATACAGACAGGCAGCTAATGAACACAGAGAACAGGGCATGACCAATGAGCAGGTAGGACACTCAGGGGTGGTATCTCACTATAAAAGGCACGAGGCACTCACACTCCACCTCTTTCCACTGATGAACATCTACAGAGTGAATCAGGGTGTATGTACAGTATCACACCTCCAGCACGTGGCTAAGAGCTAGTCTGGTTCAGTCAGACAGAGTCACCACACTTAGGTTAGCAGAGAGTCGAACTCATAGAGAACTGTGCTAACTGTGCTACTGGTTCAATAAATCAGACTGAACTAACTTCAAGGTCTGGAGTATCTTTTGGTTAAAGCTGCATCCAGTTGCAGCCTGTGTTATCCCAGAGTACATAACACGACAGCCGGGAGAGTGCTCGCACACAGCTGCACCTGCGATTCGATGTGCTGGATGATCTCCAGCGGCTCAATGGGTGAGGTGACGGAGCAGGACAATTCATCAGCGATGATGAGCTCCTTGCCAGGTGTGTACACCAAGTTGAAGTCATACCTCCTAAGTTTAAGCAGGATTCTCTGCAACCGAGGCGCCATATCGTTCAGGTCCTTGTGGATGATGTGGACCAGAGGCCTATGACCTGTCTTGACAGTGAATGTCGGCAGGCTGTAGACATAATCATGAAATTTGAGGATGCCGGTGAGAAGACGCAAGCACTCTTTATCAATCTGTGCATATCTGGTTTCAGAGGGCGTCATCGCCCTTGATGCGTAGGCTACTGGTGCCCAGGATGATGTGTCATCTCGTTGAAGCAACACCGCACCGATGCCATCCTGACTCGCATCTGTGGATATCTTTGTCTCCCGGTCCGGGTCGAAGAATGCCAGGACTGGTGCAGTGGTGAGCTTGGCTTTCAGCTCCAGCCACTCTGCCTGATGTGCTGCCTTACACTCAAAGGCAGTGGACTTTTTTCCAGGTTTCGTAGGGCCGTGGTGTGTGAGGCCAGGTTTGGGATGAACTTGCCCAGAAAATTGACCATGCCCCGGAAGCGCAGCACCGCCTTCTTGCCTTCAGGGACCTTCATGGCTTTGTTGGCCTTGACCTTGTCTGTGTCCGGGCGCACGCCCTACTGAGAGATCTGGTCACCTATGAACTTGAGTGTCGGCATGCCAAAGCAACATTTGGACCTGTTCAGCTTCAGGCCATTGGCATGGACACGGTGGAATACCCGCTGGAGACGGGAAACATGCTCTTCAGGGTTCGTGGACCATAAGAAGATGTCGTCCACGTACACACGAACCCCTTCAATGCCCTCCATCGTCTGCTCCATGATGCAATGGAAGATCTCCGATGCCAAGACAATGCCAAATGGCATGCGATTATAGCAGCATCTGCCAAACAGTGTGTTGACGATGCAGAGCCTTCTGCTGGACTTATCCAGCTGGATTTGCCAAAATCCATGTGACGCATCTAACTTGGTGAAAAAACGTGTGTGTGCCATCTCACTGGTGAGTTCCTTCTGCTTCGGGATGGGGTAGTGTTCACACATTATCTTCTTATTGAGATCTTTGGGATCAATGCAGATGCGCAGGTCGACTGAAGGCTTCTTTACGCACACCATCGAGCTGACCCAGTCAGTCGGTTCGGTGACCTTGGATATGATGCCTTTTTGCTGAAGATCCTTGAGCTGTGCCTTCAGGCACTCTCTCAGTGGAGCAGGGACTCATCGTGGTGCGAGGACCACTGGCTTGGCATCAAGTCGTAGCTGAATCTTGGATCGATACGGCAGCGTGCCCATCCTGTTGAACACGTCTGGCTACTGGGCGAGGATGTCGTCGATGCTGGCTTGAAGATCCACAAGGGAGGATGTCATGGTGTAAACCCTTTGAACGAGGTCCAGCTGCTTGCAGGCGTGCGCACCTAGTAGGGATGTCCTGTCCGGCTTAACAATTTCAAAGCGTAACCGTGCTTGTGTGTGTCGGTTGGATACGTGCAGATGGCAGGATCCCAGTGCCATGATGTCATTCTCGTTGTAATCCAGGAGCTTTCAGGCAGCTGGAAGGACCGTGGGGGGTTTCTTAATGTGTCTGAAGACTGCCTGTGAGAGGAGGTTGGCAGAGGCACCTGTGTCCAGCTTGAACTGGATGGGGCAGTGGTTGACCTTCATCACTGCTCGCCATTTGTCCTCAGAATCCACAACTAGGATCGATTGGACTTGCGATGTGTCAGGTGTGGCATATTCACACGTTGTAATAATGTCCACACGGTAGGCGTTGTCCAGGTATTCAGCATCTGGATCCGTTGCACTGCTGGGATCAGAATCCTGTTGGCGGTGTTGCACACTCCGGATGCGCCGTCGTTGGAATTGGGAGCGCTGGCTCCTGACTGGTGGTGCAGATTTGCACAAGGCTGCATAGTGGCCTGGCTTCCCGCAGTTTAAACAGCGTCTGCCTCTTGCAGGGCAGTGTTTCTTTAAATGAGCGGTGCCACAGTTCGAACATGTCAAGATGTTGGCATCCTGACACTCCGTGCGTCGTTGCACATGTGCAGTGCGGTTCTTTGACGTCTGCACCTGCTCAGTGCGGGTTTCGGCCGCTTCGTTATCCCGTTCGCATCGCGCATGCGTCGGGTCCCGGGAAGAGAGTGCAAAATGGTCGCTTTCGTCAATGTTGAGGCGCTGCATCTGGGAGATGGCCTGCACACTCTCCGCCTCGTGGGAGGCTAGTTTATCATTTTCTGCCATTTTGTACTGGGAATAGTGATTTTTAGTGCGCTCATGCACTGTGCATGTTTCAATCGCGACTGGCAGGGTCATCGGTAACTGATCTCTCAGAGGATCAGAGTGTACACCAAAAACGATTTGGTCTCTGATCATGGGGCTGGTTTAGCACACTGGGCTAAATCGCTGGCTTTTAAAGCAGACCAAGGCAGGCCAACAGCACGGTTCAATTCCCGTACAGGTGCTGAAATGTGGCGACTAGGAGTTTTTCACAGTAACTTCATTGAAGCCTACTTGTGACAATAAGCGATGTTCATTTCATTTTCACAGAGTCAGTGATATCACTGAAGTTCCAGGATTGTGGTAGCAGTCTAAGGTTAGTTAAATATGTGTTGAAGGATTCGTCTTTGCCTTGCAATCGCTGCTTGAATATGTAGCGCTCGAAGATTTTGTTGGTGTCCACCTCACAGTGGCTGTCAAACTTGTCCAGGATGGTCTGAAACTTTGTCTTGTCCTGGTTTTCGGCGAAGTGAAAGGAGTTGAATATTTCCACGGCGTGATCACCCGCTGTGGTGAGGAGAAGAGCTATCTACCGTGCATCAGGCACACCATTGAGGTCTGATGCTTCAACGTAAAGCTGAAATTTCTACTTGAATGTCTGCCAGTTGGGACTGAGATTGCTGGAGGTTCTGAGCTGGTGAGGAGCCTGAATCTTTTCCATTGGGCTGGTAGACATTCGCTGGTCGTCACGGATCTTGCTGAGTTGAACTAACTAGATTGAACAGACTCCTGGTATCATGTTGTGTTATGTAATCTGGAATAACACAAGGTGCCACTTGATGCAGTTTTGAGTAAAAGATGCTCCAGACTTTGAAGTGAGTTCAATGTGTTTTATTGAACTATTAGCACAGTTCTCAATGAGTTCAACTCTCTGCTAATCTAAATGTAGTAACTCAGTCTAACTGAACCAGCCTTGCTCTAAGCCACGTGCTGGGGTGTGATGCTGAGGATACACCCTGTCTCACTCTGTAGATGTTGGTCTGTGAAAGAGGCGGAGCATGAGTGCCTCATCCCTTTTATAGTGAGATACCACCACTGAGTGTCCTGACTGCTCATTGGTCGTGTCCTATTCTATGTGTTCATTAGCTGCATGTTTGCATACCATGACAGTGATCATTGTGTCATAAAGTTTAGATTGTTCCTTTTTCATAGCCAATCCAGAGTAAGAATAATTAATTGGAGGAAAACCAACTTTCAGGGAGCAAGAATGGATCTGACCCAGCTTTTCTTAAATCATTCATTCATGGGATGTGGGTGTCGCTGGCTAGGCCAGCAATTTTGCCCATCCCTAACTGCCCTGAGAAGTTGGTGGCAAACTACCTTCTTGAACAACTGCAGTCCATCTGGTGTAGATACACCCACACTGCTGTTAGGGAGTTCCAGGATTTTGACCAAGCAACAGTGAAGGAACAGCGATATATTTCCAAGTTGGGATGGTGTGTGGCTTGCGGTGAAACCTTCAGGTGGTGGTGTTGTTTCCATGCAGCTGCTGCCTTTGTCCCTCTAGATGACCAGTTGGGAGCCAGTTGGGGGCTGATTTAGCTCAATTGGCTGTAAAGCTGGTTCGTGATGCAGAGTGTGGTAATATAATCAGGGCCTAGTTTTAAGGCTGATTAAATTGGATGTCTTAGAGTGGAGAATTGGGCACGTTAAATTAAAACCACAGTCTGCTCTAACAAGAAGTCTGCGGAATCCGAATATCCGAATATACAGAACTCAGGCAGGCTGTCTGGAGCAGCCCCTGATAACCCATCAAGTAATTATTGCTCCTACTGAAGATGCATTGGCCTATTGTCCACAGTTCCTGATAACCAATCAAGCAATCATCGCTCCTCCCAGGGCGGGCTCAGGTGCCCTGTCAACAGGTCATCAACCAGACCATTGGGCACTGAGACCCTGCCTCCTGATACTCCGAAGGCCAAGGGCAGGTGGAAAAGGAGGTGGGTGGCGACAGGGGGTAAAAATAGGCATTCTGGACATCTAGGGAGCAAAGACTGGAAGCAAAGACATTGGGCGGGATTCTCCCGCAACTTTCCGGATGGCTCGACGCCGGCGCCAAGAGCGGCGCGAACCACTCCGGCGTCGGGCCACCCGGAAGTTGCGGAATCCTCCGCACTTCCAGGGGCTAGGCCGGTAGCGGAGGGGTTGGCGCTGCGCCAACCGTGCCGAAGGGCCCCCGTGGGTTGCGCGAGTTGGCGCATGCGCAGAACCGCCAGCGTGTTTCCTGCGCATGTGCAGGGGGTTTCTTCTCCGCGCCGGCCATGGCGGAGCCCAACAGAGGCTGGCACGGAGGGAAAGAGTGCCTCCCTGGCACAGGGCTGCCCGCAGATTGGTGGGTCCCGATCGCGGGCCAGGCCACCGTGGTGGCCCCTCCCGGGGCCGGATACCCCCGGGCCCCCCTGAGGACTCCGGTAGACGGCCGACAAGCCAGGTCCCGCCGTGATGCACCATGTCCATTTCACGCTGGCGGGACTGGCCGAAAACGGGCGGCCGCTCGGCCCATCGGGCCCGGAGAATTGCCGGGGGGGGGGGGCAGACATGGCACGATCCCCGCCCGAAAACCAACGCTGGAGAATTCGGCAGCTGGAGTCGGAGCGGCGGAACGGGATTCACGCCCCCCCCCGCCCCCGGGCGATTCTCCGACCTTGGTGTGTGAGGCGACCTTGACCAGACCAGAAGGAAGGAAGGCAGCAAGCAAGGGAGAAACAGCCGGCGAGAATTACCTTTGCAAAGAGGGACCAGAAGGATGCAGGGATCGGATGTACAGCATACCAAACCACCTTTGCGGGTAGTATTGTCGAACCCTGGGTGTTTTTTGTCTGTAGAGTGGGGAATTTACGGGTTAACTATGTTTAATAAAGCGTGTTGCATTATATCTGTGTCTGAACAGGGCGGCATGTGGCGCAGTGGATAGCACTGGGACTGCGGCACTGAGGACCCGGGTTCGAATCCCGGCCCTGGGTCACTGTCTATGTGGAGTTTGCACATTCTCCCCATGTCTGCGTGGGTTTCACCCCCGTAACCCAAAGATGTGCAGGTTAGGTGGATTGGCCACGCTAAATTGCCCCTTAATTGTAAAAAAATAATAATTGGGTACTCTAAATCTATTTTTAAATAAATATCTGTGTCCGTACTTTGTTCTATTCATAAATAAAGACATCTGGGTAAACCTTAATTAAGGAGTTGGCTGAAGTATCTGAATTGGACAGATACAACAAGAGCAAGGCTAATAGCAAGTTGGAATACCAACTTCTGGTACCAGTTGAGGTTATTCATGAAGTCCCGCCTTCTCAACCTCGTCCCTCGTCTCCGGTGTCGTGATCCTCAGGTTAAATCACCAGCAGTCAGCTCTCCCTGTCAAAGGGGAAAGCAACCAATGGTCATCTGGAACTATGGTGACTTTACGTTTACTTACTTTTACCTTCTAGATGGTACTGGTTGTGGGTTTGGAAGATACTGCCTGAATAGCTATGGAGAGTTCCTGCTGCGCACGTTGTAGATGGGACACACTGGTGCCATGGTGTCTCAGTAGTGCATGTTTGCAGTTGCTTTGTGCTGGATTAGTGTCCAGCTTCTTGAGTGTTGGAGCTGCTCTCATCCAGGCAGGTGAAGGGCATTTCAGCACATGCGTGACTTGTGCTTTGATGGTCAGAGTTTGGGGAATCATGAGGTGAGTTACGCACCATAGGATTCCTAGTCTCTGGCCTGCTCTTGTAGCCACAGTATTTATATGATTAGTCCAGTTGAGTTTCTGGTCAATGGGGATTCAGCGGTAACACCATTCAATGTCAAGGGCAATGTAAATGTCTCAAAGGCTCACATAATGACTAGGATAGACCAATAAAGTTTGATGCATTTAAGGGGAAGCTAAATAAACACAAGAGGGAGAAAGGAATATTTAAAATCATGAGGGGTCTCAACACAGCAGATAGGGAGAAACTGATCCCACTCATGAAAGGAACGGAAATGAGAGGGCACAGGTTTAAATTGGCAAAACAGGCCAACGCAGTGGGAGGCAAATCTTTTCCATACGAGTGGTTAAGCTCTGTAATGCACTGCCTGAGTGTTGTGGTCAGCTTCAATCGAGGCATTAAAAAGGGAATGATACTGTTAACTGAAAAGGAAGAATGTGCTGGGTTACTGGCAGAAGGCAGGACAATGGCGCAGGGGGAGTTACTCTTTGGAGAGCAGGTACAGGCACGATGGACCAAATGGCCCCATTCTGCACTGTAACAATTCTGTGGTTCTGAGGATACTGATGGGGTGAGATACGTTGGGTGGGAAAAAGTGCTTCAAAAGTACTACTAAACTTGATCTGCCCTTTGCTTCTAACTTTCTCCTTCATCCTCTTCCCATTATCGTAACGTTCCATCGGTCCTCATCATTCCTCCCGTCCATTTTTTCTCCTTCCCCACCTCTCCTCCTACTCTTTTCACCACAGTCTTTTCCCTTTTTAATTTTCCTTCACTATCTCCTCCCTTTTTCCATCCCCTTTCCACCCTTACTTCCAATTATCATCCCACCCCAGCACCTCATATCACTTTACCTCCTTCCTTTCCTGTCTCATTGTCCCTCGTCTTCTTTCCCAATTTACCCTCCCGATGTCATTTCCTTTTCTCCATATTTTCCCCTCCACCTTCCTCTCCCTTTCCCATTGCCTATGTTTTATTGCCTAGTCCATTTTGGTCCCCATTTTCCACTCCCTTTTTCCATCCCACCTTTCCTCTCCTTCCTACTCTTTTCCCATTTTTCTCAAATTCCTCCATACATACTTTTCTTTACACCTTTCCTCTTTCCACTTCCCCTTGTTATGCCCCCCACGAGGACCACAGGGAAACAATCATTGATCTACCTGTGGGACTTGTGTAATACAAGCTCCCGAGGCAGGGGGAGGATGCCAACCACCTGGGGCTCATTACGAGCAAGATATAAAAGCAGGCCCTAAGCAGAACAAATCCTCCCAGCTAGAATTGCACTGTAGTGAGATGCTGCATTAAGCAGACTTGTTTATGTATGTAAATAAACTCCACTTTGTTAATGACAGCTTCCTTATGAGTTGTTATATTGGTGACGAGAATTTACAGAAGCCCCGGATTCAAATGTTGTTTGCCTATCCGTCGGAGATTTGTATTGTGCACGGTATGTCATATCATTTAAAGTGCCGTTGTTCGGTAAATTTGATGCCTTCGATGCAGGACTGGAGCACTGGAATCAGGATGCAGAGTGCATGTGGTACTTCTTCCAAGCGAACTGTATATTGGAGGAAGACTGACAAAAAGTTTTCTTTCTGACAGCCTGCTGGGCCCAGACATTTGGGATCATTAAAAGTTTGACCTACCTGGCTGTACCAGATTCAGCATCCTTTGATGAACTTGTGGCGATTGTTTTGGACAACTACAACCCCAAGCCGTCTGAGACTATGCAAAGGTATTGATTTAACATGCCGATATGCTCTCCTGGTGAGTGGGTTACGGCCATTTTAACTCGTTTGCGGCACTTGGGTGAGTTTTGGGTCGTCCCGCTCAGGAATGTTGGGACAGATTTGTGTGTGGTATCAATAATTCGGCCACTCAATGGAAACTGTTAGCGGAACTATGTTGGATTTAAAGTGAGCCACTGAACTTTCCCTCTCTCGCGAACACGCGCAGAAGGGTGCACAGGAACTGCAAGAGTCTGTTGATTATCTTGTGCTTGGCTTGGGAAACCCTTTGGTGCGGGCCGGAGAATTCCTCTGACAGGCAAGTACATGGCAGAGTTTGGTTTTCAGGCGCTGCCGCGACCGGCAGCATACTTTGCACGAGGATGATGGAGAGGGCCAGCCACCATTGTGATCAGGGGCCGGCATTTTGGCCTTTGCTTCTCTGCCGGCGATAGCAGCTGAGGTCACCCTGGATGAGGGCTTTGCATGTGGACACCCAGGAGGGCTGCATCGTAGGATGAGGCAGGGATGCCAACTCTCCCTGTTGATCTTTGCCTTGGCAATAGAGCCACTGGCAATGGTACTAAGAGCGTCAAGGTGTTGGAAAGGGATAGTGCGGGCAGGGGTGGAGCACAGGATCTCGTTACATGCGGACTATCTGTTGCTTTACATATCGGACCCATTGTAAAGTATTGGAGGCATCGTGGACATTTTGGTGGAATTCGGCCAGTTCTCTGATAGGTGTGGGCGGTGTGCGAGGGAGCCTGCGAACCATGTCCACATGTTTTGGGCCTGTCTGAAGTTGGAGGGATTTTGGCAGGGGTTTGTTGTTGTGATGTCTGAGGTGTTGAGGGTGAAGGTGGTCCCAGGTCCAGAAGTGCCGATTTTTGGAGTGTTGAAAGACCCAGTAGTCCAGGGGGCGAGAGGTCGGCGTTTTGGTTTGCTTCTCTGGTAGCTCGGACACAGATCCAGTTGGAATGGAGGGACTCGGGGCCACCAAAACCAGGGGTGTGGGTGAGCAACCTCGTGGAATTCCTCAGGTTGGAAAATAAATCGAGTTTGCTTTGAGAGGGACTGTGGAGGGGTTTGCCTGGAGATGGAAATTGTTTATCGACTTCTTCAAGGTAGTTAAGAAGTCAGCAGATGGAGGGAGGGGGTGGGGACTTTCCAGTTAAAAAGGAGGCAGTATGGGTGGGGGGTAACGGCAGGGAGGGTGGGGCGCAGGGGTATTGGTTCTGTATTTATGAGATTTCCTGTTTGTTCTCTTTTTGGTTTTGCTTGTGTTTGATGTATATATATAAATGCCTGAATAAAAACATTTAAAAAAAAGAAAACTTCCCGGCATGTCAGGAATAGTATCTTCCGTCGTCGGCTCTCTACCCTTGGGAATGGCCGGGTCGTCCATGGAGTCGCCTCCACGTGGATGTTGCTGGACATTTCATGGGCTCCATGTTCCTAACAATTGTGGACACCTATTCCAAATGCCTGTAGGTTTGCAGGATGTTTTCCATGACATCCAGGGCCACAATGGAGATGCTCCGGGGAATTCTTTGCACCCATGGACTTCCGGAAGTGCTGGTGACAGACGGCACTCCTTTCACAAGTGAGGAGTTTGCCATTTAAATGCGGTGTAATGACATTTGGCACATCCGCAGCGCGCAATATAATCCTTCATCTAGTGGACTGGCAAAGCGGGCAGTCCAAATATTTAACCGGGGATTGGAAAAGCAACAAACGGTATTTAGACACACAGTTGACACACTTCTGTTTTATTTACCGTACAATGCCACATGTGGCCATCAGGATTGCTCCAGCTGAATTTTTAATGGGAAGACAACTTAGGACTCGTTTGACTCATACTCTTCCTAACACTGCGGCCAAAGTTGAGCAGCATCAGGAGTCACAGAAGGGTGGCCGTGGTTCAGGGGTGCTAGAGCGAATGTTTCGCGCCGGAGATTTGTTGGATTTATTGTCATGCGTACAGAGGTACAGTGAAAAGTATTGTTCTGCGTGCAGTTCACAGATCATTCTGTACATGAAAAGAAAATACATAGGGCAAATATAAAATACACAATGTAAAGACATAGGCACCAATTACACAAGGAATTTTGGGGATGGCATGTTGTGGCTCTCGTGAGTGGTACTGGACCAGACTGACCCGGTCTCGTGTAGGGTCCAGCTTCAGGGAAAGACCCTTAAGAAGCATGTGGACAAAATCATAAATGCCGTAATAAAATATTTTCTAAAAAAAAAGCATGTGGACCATTTGAGAAAGTGTGAGTTCGCCTTTCGTGATGTTTCAATGATGGTAGCACTGCTGTCGCCGCAAATGAGCCACCCGTTGGATTCAGGGCCCAGCTATCCGAGGTCACGTCATGCTGAACAAGAGTGCTTTGACTCGGGTTCCGATATGGACGTGGAGGTATCTGCACCAGCAAACGACAGTGTGTCCGGCAGCGAGCCCCCTATAGTTCGCCTTCGGTCAGCCAGGAAGTAGCGTGCAGCGACACTCCACCCGACCCAGAACCCGTAAGCGCAGAAGGCCTCCACCAGTCGCAGCTGATGGGACACTTTTGGATTTTGGGGAAGAGGGCCCTCACGAAGACCATGGGGAAACAATTATTGATCTCCCTGACACTCCTGGAATACAAGCTCCCCAGTTAGAGGGCGGTGGCCAACCACCTGGGGCTCGTTAGGAGCAAGATATAAAAGTTGGCTCAACTCAGGGCCTGACAGAACAAATCTTCCCAGCTAGAATTGATGTGGAGATGCCGGCGTTGGACTGGGGTGAGCACAGTACGAAGTCTTACAACACCAGGTTAAAGTCCAACAGGTTTGTTTCGATGTCACTGGCTTTCGGAGCGCTGCTCCTTCCTCAGCTAGAATTGCACAGGGAGTGAGATATTACATTAAGCAGACTTGTGGAAATAGGTAAATACATAAATGAATCTGTGCTAACAGCTTCGCTGAGTTATTATACCCCTTTTTTCCCGATCTCCACTTTCCCATCGTGCTCCAGTATCGGCTCCGACCCTCCTACTGGCCCCGCCCCCTGTGCAGTTCCTTGACCCTGTCCCACACTGACCCCACCACGCTCCGCCCCCTGCCCCGCCTCTCAACGGCCACGCCCCTCCTCTGCTGCTCAGGCCCCTCCCCCGCTGGTCCCGCTCCTGTCTCACTGGCCACGCCCCTCTTGCCCTGTTCCCCCCCTCCCCGTCCACTGGCCCCGCTTCCCCACAATAGCCCCGCCCCCGGGTGCTGTGCGCAGGCGTGCTGCTACCCTCAGACAGGGTGAGCTGCGCCCGGACATGTTGTTGGATTTGGGCTCTGATCGGCAGCGGGGGCCGAGCTGCACCGTGACCCTCTGAGGCATACCCAACGGGCTGGTCATGGGGCCACGGAGCCGACAGTGCGGCTGAGGCAAGGTTAGGGGACAGGCCGGGCGCTTTCACACCACCTCCCCGCTGGCCGAGGCGGACAGGATGGCGGCAGCGGCCTGAGCCGACTATGCAGGGGACACGGCTCGGCTCCAGCTCCGGCTCCACCGCGCGGCCACTGCATCGGAATTGGGATCCGGATCTGCTCCGGGATCGGCACCACCGCACCGCCATCCCTTGCTTCCTCCCCGTCAAGGTAACAGCCGATCCCGGGAAAGTGGGGGAGTGGAGTCAGGAGAAGGCCGCGGCGGGGGGGTTAACAGCCTTCAAACTGAATCCAACAAATCTCCGGCGCGAAACATTCGCTCTAGCACCCCTTCCCAACGGAACTTTACCTCTGCTAATCGGCAACATGGGGCTTCACACTTCACTATTAGTCCCCACTAAACTGTAGCTGCCCCCTAGTCCCCACTAAACTGTAGCTGCCCCTGCCCCCTAGTCCCCACTAAACTGTATCTGTCCTATAATCCCATGAAACTGTATCTGCCCATTAATCACCACTAAACCCTATCTGCCCACTAAACTGCATCTGCCCCCTAATTCCCACTAAACTGCCCCTGAATACCCACTATACTGCATTGGCCCTCTAATCCCTACTGAACCATACCCACCCCTTTACCCTCCTGAACTGTGTCTGCCCTCTAAACCTTACAGAACTATACCTGTCCCTGATTGAAATTAACTGTATCTTCCTCCTGGTTCCCACTAAACTGTATATGCCCATAATCCCTACTAAACTCTTATCTGCCACCTAATCCCCACTAAACTCTATCTGCCCATTGATCCTCACTAAACCTTATCTGCCCCCCTAAATCGTACTAAACTGTGCCTGCTCCCTAATCCCTACTGAACCATATCTGCTGCCTAACCCTACTCAGCTGTATCTGCCCCCTAATACCGACCAAACCATACCTGATGCCTATTAAACTGTATCTGCCCACCTCAGGTGAGGAAGGAGCAGTGCTCCGAAAGCTAGTGTTTGAAACAAACCTGTTGGACTTTAACCTGGTGTTGTAAGACTTCTTACTGTGCTCACCCCAGTCCAATGCCGGCATCTCCACATCACAGTTGGTTCATGATGCAGAGGAGGAACAACGGCACGGGTTCAATTCCTGTGCTTGCTGAGGTTATTCATGAGCCGCCTTAACCTTGCTCCTTGTCTGAGGTGTGGTGATCCTCAGGTTAAATCATCACCAATCGGTGCTCCCACTCAAAGGGGAAAGCAGCCTATGGTCATCTGGGACTATTGCAACGTTAAATTTTAAGACTACTAAACTGTATCTGCTCCCTAATCTCTATTAAACTGCACTTGCCACCGATCCCAGCACAACTGCCCCTGATCCCCGCGCAACTGTACCTGCTCCCGATTCCCGCGCAACTGTACCTGCCCCCGATCCCTGCGCAACTGTACCTGCCCATGATCACCATTAAGTATGGTCTCCTGACACTGTAAAGCATGCCCTCCTTGAACTACCTTTTAGTACCCCATTAAAGTTTATCCACCCAGATTGCCCATAAACATTATCCTTTCCTGTCCACTCTGTAAACAGTACATTCTGAGCTCCACAATCAAACATGCTCTCCTTCTGTAAATCCTTCCAAGGGTCCTGAAAGAAATACCGTCCCATGAATCCTGACCCCATGAACATTACTGCCCATGGGACTCTCGTCCTCAAGACCTTCCCCTAGGTGCCACTATTCTTCCATGAAGGGCACCTTTCCCCAACCCCCTCTAAACTGGATCTGCTCACTGACATCCTCCAGATGGTACCCCTCCAATTCAGTCTAAAATCTACTTCCCCAACCCACACCAAACTGTACCCTCTCCCTGACCTCCACTGAACTGTTGGCGCTCCCTAACCCCGCTAAACTGTGTGCTTCCCATGAGTGTCCTTCAACACCCCCTAAACGATACATGCCTCCTGATCTCTCTTAAACAGGACCAGTTCCCACTCTAACTTCCTCCATTATCCACACCAGGATCCCATGTAAACAATGCTCTTCCTGTCCACTCTGTAAACCGTACCTACCCGAATCCCAGTTAATGTTCTCTGCAAGAGTAACTGTAAATGTTGTGTTCTGAAGGCGCTCTGTAAACATTCAAATTTATCCTCTAGTACAACCCTCTGCAGGACCCTGTTTAAATCTTAATGCCCTCCTAGGGACCCCTCCTCCCTGCCCAAATGCCTGCCCTAATAAGGCTAACTTCCGAATGAGAGTTGGCGCTGTCATTGCAGAAAATGTTAGTTAGAATGCAACAACAGAAATGACCTTTGCTAGTGAAACAACTAATGGCAGATAGATACAAAGAAATGCCATGACCTCTCTGAACATCTCGTGTCGCGGAGTCCCTGTTTGTTAACCCATGCTAATTACATTGCTGCTAAGCATTCTGTCTGGACTTTGAAACATAGTTTTAAACATATTCAATATACAAAGTTTTAAAGATCTAAAAATATCTTAGTTTTAAATAGTTGAGTGTCCCTGTGCCAAACCATAAGCATGCTCTTTATCTGGTCAATGTGATTCCTCCTGCTCTCTTTACTGGAAGCTTGTAATTCCCAAAAGAGCTTGGGATCAGAGTCTGAACCCGATGAATGTCGAATTTGACGCCGGCTGGCTTTAAAACTGTTAGCCCACAACACCCTGTGGTTTCTGCTAACTCCAGTCTGATGGGTGAGGTTTCCAGCTGAGTTGCAAAGCTGGTTGGAAAAACTTCAGAGTGGCCGGGAACAGGGTGGGTGTGTTTGTGGGGACAGTGATACTTATTTTGTTTTATTTGTTTGTGTTGCATATTCCAGAAAATGGAGGGGTTATCAACTTTGTGAGTGTAAACGCGTTTCTCATTTTTACCCACGTAGGAACATTCCAGAATGAAACACAAAGTCTAAAGTTAGATCAGCCAGTAGGCAGGTTTACAAACCGGTGATATGCCAGTTACTGATAGATCTCAGGAAGAAGGAAGTCTATGTATTTTTTCTGTGAGTTCTAATTCTGAGCCTCGGATGGGTGGGGTGGGGGGTGTTGTTGGGAGGGAAGTTGGTAGCCCCCGCTGGTGTTGATCTGCCAACTATGCTAGTTGAGGGTTGGCCTCACAAGCGTATACTGAGATTAGCTTCCAGCGAGCCTCCTGTGGGTTGAAGCAGTCTCTGAATTGTTGGTGTGTGACTGACGGGGATATTAGAGGACACAACCGTCCCTTCTCCCTCGTCTGCAGCTGTGATGGGAACAGAATATTAAATTGTAAGTTAATGAAACTTGTTCATTGCTGTGTTTGAAAAAAACTCTTATGTTGTGAATGTTATAAGAACTTTTGATGGTGACTTGTAAGCAGTGTTTTATGTTGGGAGGCCTTCGTGTGACCAAAAGACTAAGCAGTAATGGCAGGAAATGGCAGTCTGTTTTGTATGCCGTGCCTCACTCATATATAGATAGCGTTGTTATTCTGGGGTTTGTAGAACAGTGCTGTCTGATAGCATTACATGACCAGTTGTCTGTAATGTCTCCACATGACATATTGCATATGCCACCTGTATCATCAGGAAAAAGGAGGTGATGTGCTTTTGTGGGAAAATTGAAAGTTGATTTACCCCAAGGCAGCTCCATCAAGAGTTCCTCTCTTAGTCACGGAGGGACGTGTCAACACAGGACCTAAACAGGAGGAGGAAATGAGTGCAGTTTGGGTCATGGTGGGGGTTGATTCACTTGAACAGAGATGAACGTTGCTGTGTCATGGTCACTGCTCAATAAACTGTAACCAACTGAAAATGTGAGCACAGAAGAGCAATTTCCAGTTATTGGGGTTGATGTTTTAGCTCTAGGACAGCAAGCTAGAAACAAACCTCAGTCAGAACACCTATCCTATTACAGTATCCCAATGTTTCAGTTTACTGGCTGTGCAGCATTGAAGCTGTAAATCATTTTACACATTTCACTGGAATACAGAATGGCAATCGGAAATCTTAACTCTTCAGGGCCTATGTTGGAATGTGATCATATTCTGGTCTGCTGCATTAACGGGGAAGCTGGATAAGGACATGAGGGAGAACACACCAAAAGGCTACTCCGAGAATGTGAGATGAAATAAGATTCTAGGGAGGTTCATGAGCATAATCAGCAGATAGACCTGCTGTAGCTGTAAAATACTCTGATTGTTGGGGTTAATTGTAATATTGCAATTTCTTGGGGAGGAAGGTTAAGGAGTGGGGAGATAATATCTGCATTTTTACCACTTAAGGGAACTGATAAGTTTAAAGAAAAATTGCATGATTGGTGTTTATATAAGTAGGTGTAAAACAATTGGTGCTTTTCATTCTGGGGAAGATAATCTCTTGGGTGCATGTCTTACACAGCTGATTGTCTGCCATGTAACCTGCGTAGAAGAGATGAGCTGTAAATTCTTGGGAAGTCAGAATGCTGCATGCACAAACTGAACACTTCTGGAAGGAACAGAAACAGTCACTGTCCTTGATCCGTATCCGTTTTGTTTTGATGCCAGACCCCTTGTGGACTCAGAGTGTTAAACAGCAATTGGTTTCTGCATCTGTTCAAATGGTTCAACTGAGGTTCAGAACAAGGAAGTGTCTGGCTAAACAATAGGAATTGTTCAAGTGGAGATGAATGGCAGGTCTGAATTCTGCAGCTGATTAGCTTCTAACATAACGTAAGAAATAGGAGCAGGAGGAGACCATAACGATAGCACAGTGGTTAGCACAGCGCCAGGGACTGGGTTTCAATTCCGGCCTTGGGTCACTGTGTGTGGAGTTTGTACGTTTTCTCCGTGACTGCGTGGGTTTCCTCTGGGTGCTCCGGTTTCCTCCCACAATCCAAAGATGTACGGGGTAGATGGATTGGCCATGCTAAATTGTCCCTTAGTGTCCAGGGATGTGAAGGTTGCGTTATGGAGTTGTAGTGATACGATGGAACATGGAGCGGTGCAGATTTGATGGGCCGGAAGGCCTCCTTCTGCACTATAAGGCCCGTTGAGCATGCCCTGTCATCCATTACGATTGTGGCTTATATTTGGGTTTAACCCCACTTTCCTGTCAGCTCCCCATACCCATTCATTTCTTGAGAGACCGAAAATACTGTGTTCTATTCAAAATGATTAGTTTTACATCACATTATCTTCATGCACACATGGCAAAGGAAATTAATGTGCGGCAGCAGTTGAAGATGAAAGAATGAGCCTCTCCTTCCTGTGGAAGGAGTAAAATAACCATGCCTAATACCATTATTTGTAGGATGTGGGAATCACTGAAAATGCCAGCTTGCATTGTCTGTCTCTAGTTGTTCGGCAGCTGAGTGGCTCAATGGGCCACTTCAGAAGGCAACGAAGTACCAACCACATTGGTGTGGGACATAGTCTCAGACAAGGTCAAGATCGAATTCTTTCCCTAAAGCACATTAGTAAATGAGTTGGGTTTTTACGACAGTCTGACAATTTCATGGTCACTTTCCTGTCACCAGCTTTTTATTTCCATGTTTTTGGAGCTAAATTCACATTGTTAAACTGCCATGGTGTGATTTGAACTCTGATTCTTTGGCTAACTATTTCAAGCCTTGAGATCAGGAACATAATCATGACACCACTCAGAGGCTGCTCTCGTTTTGAACTAACAATTTAGCTACATCAGCAGTTGCACTTTTAATGTTATTTTTTGTGTTAAATGCGGCAAGTTTTTATTATTCCATTCCTCCAGTGCTGAGACAGGGAGCTGGTCAAACTCATTCCGTACAGTGTTGAATCAGAAGCGACAGTCAGTTGTGCCATTTTGTCTCTCTCTATCCCAGTCCTGGTTATGTCAGAGCAGCCTGAAGCTGTTCCTTATGTTTTCGTATGAGGCCAACCTGTAATTCTGTTTGTTATGAAGACGCTGATGTTTTTGCGGGTCATCCAGTTAAAGGGAGATGTTGTCTCCCTGCCCCGCCCCCACCACTCATTGATCTGCCGCTATGCAATGGAAGGGTGCTGAGGGACCTTGGAGCTAGTATTCAAACTTGTGTCCAAAAGCTTTAATAACATGACGAATGGTGGGAAGAATGTTTGTTTTTAAAAGCTCAGTTGTCTCCGATCCTACTCTTCTGTCCTAATGCTGGAATTGACTGGATGTTAGCAGGTTCTATCCATCTATGTCTGGAAACAGCAGCAAAACTAGTATCCTTGGTCTCCTCTGGTACAGATGAATGGATTTCACAATGTGTAACGGCGAGATAATTGGAGCTTGTGCATGTATACACGATGCCCTTGAGTGGGCTGAAGTGCCTTTGACCAAGGAATACCTAATGGTGAGAGGAGAGGCAAACATGTCATCCTTTTGCCAGCATGTACTTCAGGTTGGGGAGGTTATGATTTTCTAATGAGCTATGCCGAATATTGTCTTTTGCCATTATAATGAGGGGAGCACAGATGCAAGATTAAATACAAGGAATTGTAAACTCCTTCATCGAGTTTGGAGGCTGTGTTAGTTGTTCAGGCAGGAACAATGACAACATTCAAGATTAGACTGGAGTAGTGGATAAAGGAAAGGATATTTAGGGAGGGCAGGTGAATGTTGTTCTGTGATGGAGAGTGAATGTTGACTTGGAATGGTTGGGCTGAAAAGCCTTGTGACTTCTGAGTCTTTTTATTTATGGATCATTTTTACTTTGGGCAAAATGATCTGACTGATTAATTTGTGTCATTGGTTCTCAGCAGGTCTGGATTGAAAGAGAATGTGTGCGTGCATGTGAGTATGGCTGTGCGTGTGTCTGTGTCAGTGTATGTGTGTGTTTGTTGGGCTGTTTTTCCACAAGCTGCCAGTGTTCCTATGCGCTCTGTAATTGACTAACATATAGTGTTGCACATTGTGTGCTGGTACAAAGATAATCCGATTGCTTGCTTGCTTTTGTTATCAGCTCTAAGCACAGTAGTTGTGATCAATGACCTTGTTTACCCAATGTAGTTGCACGGCAACAGTTTTGCTGTTGATTGGTTTGTTGGCCAGTTTGTGCTGAACTCTGCGATATGATGACAGAGGGCGGTTTGTTCAGTCACCAAGGTGGAGGGGGTTTAAGATACTTTTAAAGAAGGAAGAATCTGCAAGTTATTAAATCACATCCGGTCACCAACAAAACAAGAGTTTATGTTTAGATTGCTTGGATACATAACAGAAATGGGGAAAGATTTTATTTTGTGCATGGTTCAATGCCAGGAGTTAGACAGATTCATGTTTGAGATGGGCCCCTTCGATAGGGTCCTCTGAGCCCACTTGCTGACATTTTCTGTCTTGACGTTAGATCCTCAGTATTCCATTTTGCTGGCCGTAGTCAGTGAACGATTAGCTGTACTGCTGAACCTGATTAATGGGAGAGTGTCATGTAACCTGGACCTGTGTGTACGTGTGATATATGACAGTTGGTGCACTCGGAGTGATGTGTAGCACCGCACGTACTTTTCTACCTTCAATAATCCCATTGCTTGTTGTCTAATTGGACTTTGCACATTTGAGTAATGCCCAATTTCATTGGGGAGTGAGCAACTCCTTGCTTATACTGAGGATCTTCTTGTTCATGAGTGTTTCATTATTGTTTTGGTTCATGTATGCTGCCAGAAACTAGAACAGATAACATATGCAATTTGATCCAGTTTGAATTAAGATTATCACAGTTTGGATTTTTACTTTTAGTTACGTGCTGATTCAGGCATGCACCACTCCTGTCTGAGGAGCAGCAACCTCCTCTGAAACAAATTAATGATAAGATTGGATGGACAGCACCTCCTGCATAGTTTTGAAGGTTCTGATTGTGTTGGTGAAGATGAATTGGGTGAAGAGACACAGTTGTGTGGCAGAGATTTGTGAGTGAGTCAGGCTTTGGGTGAGCGGGAGGCTTGATTTATGTTTATGTTGCATAAATAAGGATGTGTGTGGCATGCTGTAGTAGTCTATTGATTATTCCATTGCTGCAGCTAAGCCAGGCCTTCATGTGCAGTGCGAAGAGACGCAAAGGTACAGGACGTTTAAAGAAATCCTGCTTGTGAACTGTGGGGATGGCGTGCGAATGTGTGATTAATCAGCAGGATTTCAGGTTTGTGGATGCTGTTTCTCATGAGGACCTCCGGCGGAGCAGGGGTGTCATCCTACTTTTCCTGGTCCACACAGTGCTGATTTTGCCATTTCTCTTTGCTGATGTGCCTGGTGGGGCAGCATTTACCATCTAGCAGTCTGCTGGTTTCTGGAATCAGGGTGGCTAGGTTTGGGACAGTATTTTCCCGTGTTCCTGTAGTGAATAATATAGTTTCTGAGTATTATTAATAAAACAGGGGTGTCCAATTATTAGTAACCATCTACCAATGCGGTCTCCCTCTCCCCTTCAATCTCTCTCTCCTTCTCTATTCTCCCCTCTTCACTCTCCTTTTCTCTTCCTCCTTCTCTCCTTCCCTCTCTCCTCCCCCCCGCGCCTGTCGCCCCCCCCGCGCCTGTCGCCCCCCCCGCGCCTGTCGCCCCCCCCGCGCCTGTCGCCCCCCCCGCGCCTGTCGCCCCCCCCGCGCCTGTCGCCCCCCCCGCGCCTGTCGCCCCCCCCGCGCCTGTCGCCCCCCCCGCGCCTGTCGCCCCCCCCGCGCCTGTCGCCCCCCCCGCGCCTGTCGCCCCCCCCGCGCCTGTCGCCCCCCCCGCGCCTGTCGCCCCCCCCGCGCCTGTCGCCCCCCCCGCGCCTGTCGCCCCCCCCGCGCCTGTCGCCCCCCCCGCGCCTGTCGCCCCCCCTGCGCCTGTCGCCCCCCCCGCGCCTGTCGCCCCCCCGCGCCTGTCGCCCCCCCCGCGCCTGTCGCCCCCCCCGCGCCTGTCGCCCCCCCCGCGCCTGTCGCCCCCCCCGCGCCTGTCGCGCCTGTCGCCCCCCCCGCGCCTGTCGCCCCCCCCCGCGCCTGTCGCCCCCCCGCGCCTGTCGCCCCCCCCGCGCCTGTCGCCCCCCCCGCGCCTGTCGCCCCCCCCGCGCCTGTCGCCCCCCCCGCGCCTGTCGCCCCCCCCGCGCCTGTCGCCCCCCCCGCGCCTGTCGCCCCCCCCGCGCCTGTCGCCCCCCCCGCGCCTGTCGCCCCCCCCGCGCCTGTCGCCCCCCCCGCGCCTGTCGCCCCCCCCGCGCCTGTCGCCCCCCCCGCGCCTGTCGCCCCCCCCGCGCCTGTCGCCCCCCCCGCGCCTGTCGCCCCCCCCGCGCCTGTCGCCCCCCCCGCGCCTGTCGCCCCCCCCGCGCCTGTCGCCCCCCCCGCGCCTGTCGCCCCCCCCCGCGCCTGTCGCCCCCCCCCGCGCCTGTCGCCCCCCCCCGCGCCTGTCGCCCCCCCCGCGCCTGTCGCCCCCCCCGCGCCTGTCGCCCCCCCCGCGCCTGTCGCCCCCCCCGCGCCTGTCGCCCCCCCCCGCGCCTGTCGCCCCCCCCGCGCCTGTCGCCCCCCCCGCGCCTGTCGCCCCCCCCGCGCCTGTCGCCCCCCCCGCGCCTGTCGCCCCCCCCGCGCCTGTCGCCCCCCCCCGCGCCTGTCGCCCCCCCCCGCGCCTGTCGCCCCCCCCGCGCCTGTCGCCCCCCCGCGCCTGTCGCCCCCCCCCGCGCCTGTCGCCCCCCCCGCGCCTGTCGCCCCCCCCGCGCCTGTCGCCCCCCCCGCGCCTGTCGCCCCCCCCGCGCCTGTCGCCCCCCCCGCGCCTGTCGCCCCCCCCGCGCCTGTCGCCCCCCCGCGCCTGTCGCCCCCCCCGCGCCTGTCGCCCCCCCCGCGCCTGTCGCCCCCCCCGCGCCTGTCGCCCCCCCCGCGCCTGTCGCCCCCCCCGCGCCTGTCGCCCCCCCCGCGCCTGTCGCCCCCCCCGCGCCTGTCGCCCCCCCCGCGCCTGTCGCCCCCCCCGCGCCTGTCGCCCCCCCCGCGCCTGTCGCCCCCCCCGCGCCTGTCGCCCCCCCCGCGCCTGTCGCCCCCCCCCGCGCCTGTCGCCCCCCCCCGCGCCTGTCGCCCCCCCGCGCCTGTCGCCCCCCCCGCGCCTGTCGCCCCCCCCGCGCCTGTCGCCCCCCCCGCGCCTGTCGCCCCCCCCGCGCCTGTCGCCCCCCCCGCGCCTGTCGCCCCCCCCGCGCCTGTCGCCCCCCCCCCGCGCCTGTCGCCCCCCCCGCGCCTGTCGCCCCCCCCCGCGCCTGTCGCCCCCCCCGCGCCTGTCGCCCCCCCCCCGCGCCTGTCGCCCCCCCCCGGCCCCCTTCCCTTCCTGCTCCCCCTGCACCTGTCCTCCCTTCCTGTCTAGAACTGTATAGAACCTTAGTTAGGCCACACTTGGAGTATAGTGTTCAATTCTGGTCGCCACACTACCAGAAGGATGTGGAGGCTTTAGAGAGGGTGCAGAAGAGATTTACCAGAATGTTGCCTGGTATGGAGGGCATAAGCTATGAGGAGCGATTGAATAAACTCGGTTTGTTCTCACTGGAACGAAGGAGGTTGAGGGGCGACCTGATAGAGGTATACAAAATTATGAGGGGCATAGACAGAGTGGATAGTCAGAGGCTTTTCCCCAGGGTAGAGGGGTCAATTACTAGGGGGCATAGGTTTAAGGTGAGAGGGGCAAAGTTTAGAGTAGATGTACGAGGCAAGTTTTTTACGCAGAGGGTAGTGGGTGCCTGGAACTCACTACCGGAGGAGGTAGTGGAGGCAGGGACGATAGGGACATTTAAGGGGCATCTTGACAAATATATGAATAGGATGGGAATAGAAGGATACGGACCCAGGAAGTGTAGGAGATTGTAGTTTAGTCGGGCAGTATGGTCGGCACGGGCTTGGAGGGCCGAAGGGCCTGTTCCTGTGCTGTACATTTCTTTGTTCTTTGTTCTTTGTTCCTGCCCCCCCTTCCCGCTCTCCCCACGCCAGTCTCTCCCCAATTTAAAATCTCTTTCTGCAAAGTAGGATTTAAACTCTTGTCCTCCAGATCATTAATCCAGGCTTCTTGATTACAAATCCTGTGACAACATATGCTTCTGTACCCTAAGTAGCAAATGTTTAATGTTGTGTCGTATTCAGTTGCCTCATATTCTCTGGGTCAAGGATGTCTTTTATTTTTAACATGAATGCAAAATAGCTGGGGACAGTTTTGTGCCGTGATCTTTACCCACTCGAAATTGGGTTGAGACCTATGGATAAATCTTACAATAATGAATTGAAGGCTACTTGTATTACGCAAGACTTTTGCCATCAACCGGGGTAGGATGGAGTTACATTTCATCAGCCTGGGAAAAACAATGTCTAATTTAGTTTCTATTGTATCATCAGATAAAGTTTACTCTTTTTAAACCAAGAGAGTGCACACAGTACATGCATTGTCTCGACACAATGTGCAGAATGTGTGCAGTCGACTGGAAACGAGTTCCAAATTGACTGGTCAACTACGATCAATGTTTTAGATACCTCGGTATTAAAGACATCAAGTGATGTGAGGTTAGTGTGGGGAAAATAGCAATTAGGTAGAAGCGCACCCATGATTGTATTAGATTGGGGCAGCACGGTAGCATTGTGGATAGCACAATTGCTTCACAGCTCCAGGGCCCCAGGTTCGATTCCGGCTTGGGTCACTGTCTGTGCGGAGTCTGCACATCCTCCCCGTGTGTGCGTGGGTTTCCTCCGGGTGCTCCGGTTTCCTCCCACAGTCCAAAGATGTGCCGGTTAGGTGGATTGGCCATGATAAATTGCCCTTAGTGTCCAAAAATTGCCCTTAGTGTTGGGTGGGGTTACTGGGTTATGGGGATAGGGTGGGGGTGTTGACCTTGGGTAGGGTGCTCTTTCCAAGAGCCGGTGCAGACTCAATGGGCCAAATGGCCTCCTTCTGCACTTTAAGTTCTATGATAAGGTGGCAGAACAGGCTCGAGGGGCCAAATGGCCTACTCCTATTCCTGAATCCCTATGCTGTGAGACGATGCTATGAAACTTCATGTGATATAATTGGCAGCAAGGTGGAACAGTGATTTGTGGAGACCTGTATCAAGGTGAGTCAAGAGAAGATGGAGAGAAAATGTTAAACAAGGCATGGATTTATGTAGCACCTATCCCAACCTCTGAACATCCTCAATTGCTTTACAGTTAGTGAAAATTCTTGAAGTCGTCACTGACAACCGCTGAGTTGTGCAGAGCAAGCTCCCACAAACAGCACAGGTGTTGACCAATTCATGTGTTTTGCTGATGCTGGACAGCGAGCAAGCGTTGATGAGGACACCCAGAGAACTCGCCTGTTCTTCTTTTATACTGCTGTGGGAGTTTTTACTTCACCCCAGAGAGTAGCTGGGGGCTATTTCCATCTATCTTTCTGCGAGGTATTCGACGAACGGTTGCCACCGCCTGGTGAACCCTTGAGCCAACCCCCTTAGAACGAACTTAATCCGCTCTAGCTTTATAAACCCTGCCATGTCATTTATCCAGGTCTCCACCCCCGGGGGCTTGGCTTCTTTCCACATTAACAATATCCTGCGCCGGGCTACTAGGGACGCAAAGGCCAAAACATCGGCCTCTCTCGCCTCCTGCACTCCCGGCTCTTGTGCAACCCCAAATATAGCCAACCCCCAGCTTGGTTTGACCCGGACCCCCACTACTTTTGAAAGCACCTTTGTCACCCCCATCCAAAACCCCTGTAGTGCCGGGCATGACCAAAACATATGGGTATGATTCACTGGGCTTCTTGAGCACCTCGCACACCTATCCTCCACCCCAAAAAATTTACTGAGCTGTGCTCCAGTCATATGCGCCCTGTGTAATACCTTAAACTGAATCAGGCTTAGCCTGGCGCTGGGGGCTATTTCTAACATCTCTTTTGAAAGATGGCACCTCCAACAGTGTTGATTACATCTGCAGGTTTCTCAAGTGGGGTTCAAAGTCAAGAATGTCTGATTCAGAGACCAGGATGCTACCATTGAGCCAAGGCTGGGACAACTTTCAGTGGTTGTATTTGGTGAGAGGGAGAAAGGATTGTCCTTGGATGGTGTGTTAACAGGGAAAAGTGGTCCCTGAATGGTGTGGTAGTGGCAAAATGAGAACAGATGTGCTTTGCGATGTAGTGGTAGTGGTAGCATAATCTGTAGGTTGAGTTGGGGGAGGGGGGGGGTGGGGTGGTATTTCATGATTTTGATGTATTTTAAGTTTCAAGTTCCTTTCTGGTAAACCTGCCTATAGATAGGCATACTACAACATTATATTGGTATCAAAACACGCATGTAATAACTACCTTGCAGATGTAAATAGAATCATAGTGTGATAAATTCTGGAATCCCCTTCGACTTCAACAAAAGACCTGCAAGATTGATGCTGTAAAGTTTTTGTTTTTTATTTAAAAAAAGCATATATTGTTCACTAATCGCTGTGCTCATTGATGAGCTGTGCTCATTAAGCAACTAAAACTGTAAATGATAATTACTGCCAGAGTGGCGATCTTTCCATGTTGGATATGTAAATTTGCATGAGTGTGACCCAGTGTAGCTGGATATATTGAGAAACACATGAATGAAATGCTGAAATGGATTTTGGTTTTGTGTTTTCTTTTCAGCTCTGATCTTGCAGATCCTGAATCCAGGAAACTTGCTTAAGTATTACGAGTGGAGGCGTCTGAACCCCTTTTCTGGCAATAACTCCTTTAATTTGTGTGGGAAGAGGGCTCTTTTCCTCCGCTCCACCATGACTCAACTGAGATTTGGAATACTTGAGCAAGTGCCTTTACTGTTAGAATCAATGGGATCTGGAGGTCATGTGCTCTCTGTTGAGTTTCCATGCTAGTTTTTGATCAAGAACAACAAATTTATTTTATATAGCACCTTTGACACAGTAAAACATCCAAGGGCACTTCACAGGTACGATTCCCAAGCCAGATTTGATGCTGAGCCACAAAAGACAATATTAGGATAGGTGAACAAAAGTTTGGTCAAAGCTATAGATTTTGAAAAGTATCTTGAAGGAGGGGAAAGAAGTAGAAATGAGGTGGAGATTTAGGCATAAAATTCCAGAATTTAGGATCTGATAGTTGAAGGCATTGCCAGTGGTGGATCAGTAAAGCTGCGAAGCTCTGACCTTACCAATTGGTTAATTGATCAAAGTACTGCAATTGCTTTCAATTTTCTGACTGAGATCTCTCGCAAACACTCATGTAATTTGCAAGGCGTTGCAAAGCAACAAAACTGAAAGAGTGCTATTATTGCATGAAACATCTTTATTCGTATAGTTAATGGCAAAAATAGTGCGGTTATAAGTCAAATACAGTAAAGCATAGGTAAAGGTGGACAGAAATCTGTCTCGCCCTTTATTATTTTGTGGCTGAAAATTTATGAAACATTGACCCCTTCCGCTTAACAAATTAAAAACATTCCCTTGTTTTCTGTAACCTGTTGGGACTCATGTTTTGGCTAAATGCTGCCACCCTTTAAGAGCTGCTTCTGTTTATGCATTGCTTGCTGTTTTTGTGCTGTAAAGCCAGCTGATAGATTCACAGTGTGCTCTAGAAAGCTTATTTAGCAATGCAATTGATTCAAATTGCATCTAAACTGCCAAAATTAGGCTTAAAAAAAGAGTATTGTCAAAAAGATCGCTTTTCAATTCAGCGAACGGACTAATGCGAGTTTAGAAAATCTCCACTGCTACCCTGTCATTTCAGAGTGTGGATAATGCTGTATTTGATTACCAATATAAGCATTTGGCACAAGTGAACACTGTGTTGCACTTTGAAGCTGTAATAAGAGCATGGACACTTGCTGTTCCAATCCAGCAATGCATGACAGATAATTCCAGATCATTTGCAAGTCATTTTAGATAATCTTTTCAATATGTTTTTTCTCTTCAGAGCTCTGAGGAACCACTTGTTAATCGTAGCCAAAAGACTTCTAGTGAGACACTGGGAGCGCTAGATAAACCATGTTTATCCGAATGGACCACTTTGGTAGGGAACACTGCAAATTGTGAATGAGCATCGTTGAGTGTCAAGAGTGAAAGTGATTGTGTTCTGAGCATGAAAGCCTTTGTTTTCACGTCTGTCATGTGTGGCATGTTTTGTCCACTGCTGAGATGCATATAGCTATGCTATTCCATCTTTTTCTGACTATTTTCTTCTTGCACTGTTTTGTGGTGTGTAAATCCTGTGGGTGAAGTAGAGTTTTGTGATGCGCTGTCCAAGGAACTCCTCTCACTTCAGGCTATGCCTCTGCTTGTCTCCTGTTATATGCAGAATGATGGGCTGTTTGCAGTGTGTCACAGGGTTGAAAGGCAAAGAGCTACACAAGCAACATCAGAGCAGTTTATTAATGACTTTGAAAAGCCAAGAATATAGTTGCTGCTCAGAACAGCTCCCTGCTATTTGTCCTTCGCTGGTCTTCAGTCTTTTCCTTGCTGAAATCACCAGATTTCTGTTTGTTGTCATAAACATTTGCTGTCCAGTTTTGCGATGGGTATAGGGTATCAACCAGATTATGCTACTAGGCCAGCGTGCTTCTCTTGGGAGTTCCGCTGAACAGGATTGTTACTGAAAGACATAACATGCTCATAATGCATAAATTCAACATCCCTCCCTCAACCAATCCCGCTAAAAACAAATTATCTGGATTTCGGCCTGTTGCTGTTTGCACATAATTGTCATGCGTGCAAATGGCTGCCGCATTTTCCAACTTAACAGCGATCGTTGCCTTCAGAGTAACTTGTAAGTGAAGTGATTTGTGATTCTCATGAGCGATGTGACGGGGTGGTATGTGGAAGCAAGCACTTAAAAGGTTCTTACTCAGTGAACAGTTGAAAAAAATCATTGAGCTGTGTAGAATCATACAAGAAAATTGCATTGTTTCTGAAAAACAAACTGAGTATAAAGCTGATATGGTTTGTAGCTTTGAGTGAATTTATTCACAAATCAATATCTGAACTTCCTTCAATCACAGTTAATTTGGAATGGTGGGTTTGATCTGTACAAGGAATCATTGCCACGGCTAGAAGCCACGTGCTGCCTATTTGTGATAGAAACAGACATTGCTGGAAATACACAACAGGCCCGTAAAAAGAGGAAAGTCAGATTAACATTTTGGTTGTGGACTTTACATTTACGTCTATCTGTTTGAAATGTTAACCTATCTTTTCCCTTCATAGGTGCTGACACCATTTTTCTTTTCGATTAGTCTTTAATTGCCATCTTTGCCATTAAATTTATGTTTTAAAAAATTAATTCAAAGGATTCTCTGGCTCGGCCAGCATTTATTGCCCTCCCTAATTGCCCTTGAGAAGGTGCTGGTACAGTGCTGCTAGGGAGTGAGTTGCAGGATTTTGACCCAGCAACAGTGAAGGAAAGGCACAGTCAGGATGGTGTGTGGTTTGGAGGGGAACGTCCTGGTAGAGGTGTTCCCATGTATGTGCTGCCCTTGTCCTTCTAGATGGTGGTGCTTGTGTGTTTTGTGGCTGATGTCTAATGATACTTGGTGCATTCCTGCCGTGTATCTTGTCGGTGGTACACACTGCACTTAGTGTGTATTGGTGGTGGAGTGAGCGAATGCTTGCGGAAGGGATGCCAATCAAGCAGGCTGCTTTGCCCTGGGTGGTGTCCAGCTTCTTGAGTGTTTTTGGAGCTGCACTCATCCAGGCAAGGGAGAGTATTCTGTAACATGCCTGACTTGTGTCTTGTCGATTGTGGACAGACTTTGGGGAGTCAGGAAGTGAGTTATTTGCCAAGAGGATTCCTAGCCTCTGAACTGCTTTTGCAGCATTAGTGTTTATATGGTTAGTCTGGTTCAGTTTCTGGTCAACGGTTACCCCCTGGATGTTAACAGTGGGGTATTCAGCGATGAATGTCAAGGGGCGATGGTTAGATTCTCTATTTTTCAAAATAAATTTACAGTACCCAATTCATTTTTTCCAATTAAGGGGCAATTTAGTGTGGCCAATCCACCTACCTTGCACATCATTGGGTTGTGGGGGTGAAACCCACGCAAACACTGGGAGAATGTGCAGACTCCACACGGACAGTGACCTAGAGCCGGGATCGAACCTGGGACCTCGGCGCCGTGAGGCAGCAGTGCTAACCACTGTGCCACCATGCTGCCCTGGTTAGATTCTCTCTTGTTGGAGACGTTCATTGCCTGGCACTTGTGTGGCGTGAATGTTCACTTCCTCTTGTCAGCCCAAGCCTGGATATTGCCCAGGCCTTGCCCCATTTGGACAGGGATTGCTTCAGTATCTGTAGAGTAGCGAATGATGTTGACCATTGTGCAACCATCTGTGAATATCCCCACTTCTGACCTTATGCTGGAAGGAAGATCTTTGATAGTGTACTTGAAGATGGTTTGGCTTAGAACATTACCCTGTAATTAGAGGGTGCCGTAAATTTTGAAAAGTTGATGGGTTCACTCTCAGCAGAAGGTGCTTTTTGGAGAGTGGGATTAAGTGGGGTCTGATAAAATGCCACATAATAGGCATGCTGGCAAAGGTGAAGGGACAGTGGCAGCATGGATATGAAGTTGTTGACATGCAGCCAGAGAACTGTGGTGAATGAATTGTTTTCGGACTTAAGGAAAGTGTTCGGCACTCTGACCACAACTTTTCTTGATGTATATTAACAATTTAAACTTGGGTTAATGGGGTACAATTTTGAAATTTGAAGATTACACAAATCTTGGAAATATAGTGTACTGTGGTGAGGACGGTGATTGATTTCAAGAGGGCAGCACAGGCTGGTGAAATGGGCAGATACAATTTAATGTGAAGATGTATGAAGGGCAGCACACGGTAGCATTGTGGATAGCACAATTGCTTCACAGCTCCAGGGTCCCAGATTTGATTCTGGCTTGGGTCACTGTCTGTGCGGAGTCTGCACATCCTCCCCGTGTGTGCGTGGGTTTCCTCCGGGTGCTCCGGTTTCCTCCCACAGTCCAAAGATGTGCAGGTTAGGTGGATTGGCCATGATAAATTGCTCTTAGTGCCCAAAATTGCCCTTAGTGTTGGGTGGGGTTACTGGGTTATGGGGATAGGGTGGAGGTGTTGACCTTGGGTAGGGTGCTCTTTCCAAGAGCCGGTGTAGACTCGATGGGCCGAATGGCCTCCTCCTGCAATGTAAATTCTATGATCCTATGATGTGATACGTTTTGGAAGGAAGACCAAAGGGAGGAAGTACATGAACAGAGAGACATGTGGGTATTTGTGCACAAGTTACAAATTGTGGCGGGATAGGTTGAGAGATTGGTTAAGAAGGCATACAGGAACCTGGGCTTAATAGAGGTACAGAGAAGGAAATCAAGGAAGTAGGTCGAACATAGAGGGAAATATTCAGTAAATGGCAAAACTCTTAGGAATATGGAAAATCAGAGAGATCTGGGCTTACAGGTCCACAGATCTTTGATAGTGGCAACACAAGTGGACAAGTTAGTCAAGAAAGCATATGGAATGCTTCACTTCATTGGATGGGGCATCGAGTATAAAAGCTGGCACTGGGCAGCACGGTGGCGCAGTGGGTTAGCCCTGCTGCCTCACGGCGCCGAGGTTCCAGGTTCGATCCTGGCTCTGGGTCACTGTCCGTGTGGAGTTTGCACATTCTCCCAGTTTTGCATGGGTTTCGTCCCCACAACCCAAAGATGTGCAGGCTAGGTGGATTGGCCTCACTAAATTGTCCCTTAATTGGAAAAAATAAATTGGGTACTCGAAATCTATAATAAATAAAAGCTGGCAGGTCATGCTGCATGTGTATAGAACTTTGGTAAGGCCGCACTTGGAATATTATGCGCAATTTTGGTCGCCACACTACCAGAAGGATGTGGAGGCTTTGGAGAGGGTGCAGAAGAAGTTTATCAGGATGTTGCCTGGTCTGGAGGGTGTTGTGCGGAGATGCTGAATATACTTGGACTGTTTTCATTAGAGAAATGGAGGTTGAGGGGCGACCTGATAGAGATCTACAAGATTATGAGGGGCATGGGTAGGGTGGATGGGCAGGCACTCTTTCTCAAGGTGGAGGGGTCAGCCACGAGGGGGCATAGGTTTATGGTCCGTGAGGCAAAGTTTAGAGGAGATGTGTGAGGCAGGTTTGTACACAGAGGATGATGAATGCCTGGAACGCGCTGCCAGGAGAGGTTGTGGAAGCAGATACATTAACGGCGTTCAAAAGGCATCTCGACAAATACATGGATAGGCTGGGTATAGAGGGATACGGCACTAGGAAGTGCTGAGGGTTTTGGACAAGGGGGGTTTGACCGGTAGTAGCTTTGAGGGCAGAAGGGCCTGTTCCTGTGCTGTTTTGGTCTTTGAACTTTTGCAAAACACTGGTTTTGCCTCAACTGGAATATCATGTTCAATTCTGAGTACCGCTCTTTGAGAAGTATTTGTAGGCATTGGAAAGGGTGCAGAAAAGATTTAAACAAATGATTCCAGGGATGAGGGACTTAAGTAATGTGAATAGATTAGAGAAGCTTGGGCTTTCCTGAAACCAGCAGGCTGCTGGGTGGCAATTTGGATGGGTGATTTGGGAGACTGGTTCTCCTTGTTCCTGTGGTGAATCATGCAGGGACAGTGGAAGAACATTGAGTTAGAAAATACGCTGTGATCTATTTCTGTCATTTTCGAACTCCTGGTCATGACCCGCGGGTGTCAGGTGGGTCGTGGGGCCATCGGCCGCAGTGTTCCTGGTCGCAGGAAGAAGTCCTCAAGAACCTCGACTAGCTTTTAAAAATGCCGTGCCCCCTCAGCAGTGCAATGGCCCGGAGCCCAGCGAAGCAGACCGCTGGCTCCTGATGTCAGCGCGCTGACCCAGGAGCAGATTCTTTTTGAAAATCTATTGAGTCTTCTCACCAGAAGTGGTGGTAGGGGGCAGTACACTGAAGTCACATGCACTGGGCATGAGATAGATTCCTCCATTTTGTAGATGCCACCAATGCTGGCGTGAGCTCCAGGGCCTCTGGTGAACAACTCATTAAGAAGAAGCTGAAATCAGGAGCAAAGCAATATAAGGAAGTTTTCTTAAGGTATGGGTTTATTAATTGTGTCAATGCAAGTCAGGTTGCAAAGCCAATGTGTGTTATATGCAGGGAAGTATTGGCAAATTAAAGATTAAAACCCTCAAAACTTCAAAGGCATTTGAAGACCAAGAATGGCGAGTTTGAGGACAAAACTCTTGATATTTTTCAACGGTTGCAGTGAGAACTTATATCATCTGCTGAAGTCCTTAGCAGAAATATAACATCAAATGACAAAGCAAGTAAGATCGTGAGGACCAAGCAGGCTCCGCTGTCGCATTAAAAGTAAACTAAAATGGTGGGTTGCGAAGGTCGGTCGGTGTGGGCCGCAAAGGATGGCTGGTTGGTAAAATTGGGTCCCGGGCAAAAAGGTATGAAAAACACTGATCTATTTGAATAGTGGAGCAGACTTGAGGGGCTGAATGGCCTAATCTTGCTCCTACTTATAAGTTCCAAGAGAAAGAAGGTTGTGAGGATATTTGATAAAAGTGTTCAAAACCTTGAAGGGTCAGGACACAATAGATAGAGCAAAACTGTTCTCACTGGCAGGAGGATCAAGAACTAATTAACACAGATTTAAGGTAGTTGGCAAAAGAATCGAAGGCAGGAAGAGGAAGAATATTTTATGCAGCAAGTGGTTATAATCTGGAACGTACTGCCAGCGAATGATATTGTAGAGGCAGGTTCAATAATGCCCATTGAAAGGGATTTGAATAGATACATGAAGGGAAAACATTTGTGGGGAAGCGGGGAAGAGACAGTGGAGTGGGGTGTGACTAGCTAAATTGCTCTTGCAGACAACAGGCACCAACACAATAGGCCAAATGTCATCCTTCTGTGATAAAAAACACTCTTATGATTCTGTATGAAGTGTGTTGACATTTGGAACATTTGCCTGATTGGTGTTCTTGTACAGGCATTTGTTCCTATGGCTGTTGGTAGGAATTCTGGTGTGCGCGATGAGGGAGCTTAATTGCGTCATTAGTTAGTTAGTTAGCCTAGTGGCATTCTTTTCTGAAAATTATGAGTGTTGGGTCATTTAATTTATTCAAGGCCGAGTTAGATAGATTTTAGTTACATGGGAGACTCGCGTTATGGGGGACAGGCAGCAAAGTGGAGTTGAGGCCGCAACCAGATCTGTCATGATCCTATCAAATAGCAGTGCAAGCTTAAAGGCCAGGTGGCCTTCCCTTGCTCTCAAGTCCTATGTTCCTTCAATGAATAAGGTGATTCTCTGGCCTTTAACTTGCCTTTCTTATTGCACATTGCCATGTCAGGAGCTCTTTAAGCTCCTTTTGCAAGGCATTATTGGTACTAATTTGCAATCCTCACATTGAGTTTTTGCTAAGTTTGTTTTGTCGAAGTTTATCTTCTAAAATAGTTTCTGCTGCTGAAGTTCGCTTTGAAAAAGTGATCCTCTTTCTGCAGTGCATGACCGCATGTAGAAATGCCAGCCTATTTGAGAAATTCTAAAATGGGTGTCAGGTTGCCAAATCATTTAGCACCTGTTTTCATTTGGGACAAATTGTGGCTGCAAACTGGATCCACACTTAACTGAGTCTTGTCGTATCTGTAGAAAAACATGAACGGTTAGTCAACTGGTCCATCCCGGTATTTATGCTCCACACAGGTTGCCTCAAACCCTCTTCATCTAAGCATATCTTTATTCCTTTCTCTCCTGTAGTTATACAGCTTAAATTAACTTCTGTTACGCAGTAGAGATATTGTTAATGTTGGTATACCAAGCTTTCCTGTCTGTTCGTGGTCAGAGGTCTGTCTTTTGTATAGCATATAAGGAAGTAGGTGCAAGAGTAGCTGTTGCACACCTGCTGCACCATTCAATAAAATCATATCTCACCTTGCAGTATCAAATCTCTCGGTTCGCTTCGTAAACAAAATTTGTCAGTCTTTGCCGGGGATATACTGAACGGCTGAACATTCACAGCCCTCTCGGGTAGAAAATTCCAAAAGTTCACAATTTGAGTGAATTAATCGCTCCTCACCTCAATCCTAAATGGTCGATCCCTTTCAGAGACTATGATCCCTAGTTTAGACTTTGCAACCAGGAGAAATATCCAGCATCTACTCTGCCAAGCCCCTTTAGAGGTCCATGTTTCAAAGAGATTACTTCCCATTTTTCCATATTCTAGAGAACATCAGCCTGTTCTACTCAATTTCTTCTCATCGGACAATCCCCTTACCCCAGGAATCAGTCTAACAAGCTTTTTGATGCATTTGCTCGAAGGCAAGTATGTCCTTCCTTAAGTAAGGAGACCAAAACCGAACACAGTACTCCAGTTGTGGTCTCACCAAAGCCTCGTACAATTGCAATAAACTTCACTTTTATCCTCCAATTCTATTCTAATAAAGGCTCCCATTCCATTTGCTGCCTTATTTGCTTGCCATAACCTGTTTGTTATTTTACTGTGATTTGCATACAAAGACAGCCCTCTGAATATTAAGTGTCTCATCATTTAAGAATAATCTGCATTTCTGTTTTGCCTGTCAAAGGGCAGTGGTTAGCACTGCTGCCTCACAGCGTCCGGGTTCAGTTCCAGCTTCCGGTGACTGTCTGTGTGGAATTTGCACTTTTTCCCCGTGTCTGCGTGGGTTTCCTCCGGGTGCTCCAGTTTCCTCCCCCAGTCCAAAGATGTGCCGGTTAGGTGGATTGGTAAATTTACATTTCCCCACATATTTCATCCGTCACATTCCCTCCCACTCATTTAACCTGTCTAAATCTGTCGCCAGTTTATTTTCATCCTCCTCAGAGCGTACTTTCCCACTAACTTTGTATCATCAAAAAACCTGGATGCATTATACTCAGGCAAGTCACGCAATATATTGTAAATAGCTGAAGTCCAAAACCTGATCCTTGAAGCATCCCATTAGTTAAAGCCTGCCAATCGGAAAATAACTGATTTTTCTGACTGTTACCCAAGTCTCAATCTGTGCTTGTATATTACCCAAATCCCATGAACTTTAATTGTGTCCCTAACCTCTTGTGTTGGATCTTATGGACTGACTATTGAAAATCACTCACTTGTTCTCCTCCTCTACCCTGCTACCATCATTACAACCTCTAAAATTTTAATAGATTTGTCAAACACAATTTTCTTTTCCATGTTCCAATAGGCACACAATAGCACAGTTGCTTCACAGCTCCAGGGTCCCAGGTTTGATTCCCGGCTTGGGTCACTGTCTGTGTGGAGTCTGCACGTTCTCCCTGTGTCTGTGTGGGTTTCCTCCGGGTGCCCCGGTTTCCTCCCACAGTCCAAAGATGTGCAGGTTAGGTGGATTGGCTATGATAAATTGCCCTTAGTGTCCAAAAAGGTTAAGTGCGGTTACTGGATTACGGGGATAGGGTGGAAGTGTGAGCTTAAGTAGGGTGCTCTTACCAAGGGCCGGTGCAGACCCGATGGGCCGAATGGCCTCCTTCTGCATTATAAATTCTATGATTCTATGTTGACCCTGCCTAATAATTTGAGTTTTCAAATACCTGTTGTGTCTTAAGAATAGATCATATCATTTTACCAATGGTTGATTGGTTTATAGTTCCCAGATTTGTCTCCTTCCTTGCTTGCATTGTTTCCTTCCAAACCATGGGGACCATTCTAGGTGATTCTGAACGATCAAAACCAATGCGTCCACGATCTGTTGCCGCCACTTTTAAAACCTTATGGTGTCATCCATTCGATCCAGGGATTTGTTGGACTTTAGTCCCATTAATTGCTACATTTTCCCGGCACCCTTGGTTCCTCACAATCTCTGGAAGGATTTTTGTGCCTTCAACCGTGACGACAGCTATGAAGTATTCAGTTACTGTGTCTGCCATTTCCTTATTCGCCATTATAATTTCTCCTGTTCTGCGATAAGGATCCACCCACCTGGCTTGTGACTGGTGCGTCCTGCTCACCGATGACATGCATAAAAGCTCTCATGAGCTATTTGAATGGTCCCGCCGTGTTGGGGTGGGAAGCCCGGCAGGGATGTCGGGAAACCTTCTATGGCAGGGTGGGCACAGAGCATTGTGACCAGTTTGCCGTCCAACGTGAATCCCAAATTTTTCCCTCTATGCAGGATTCTCCGGCTGATCAGGAATCTTGCTTTCTACAGGCAGACCCAGAGAATTCAATCCTCTGTTGCAGTGACTGAATTAGCGAGTGGGCAGCAGAAGGCCGAACCGAGTGTCATGGTGGTTTGAGGCTGCGAAGTGGCCGATTGTATTAAGGTGACAAAGTGAGATTGGATTTTTTTAGGTATTTGGAACAGGCATGATTTTGAAAGGGGTGCTTTTTTTTTTTGATGGTTGCATTGGCACTGATTTCACAGACAAAGATCAGTTTTAGGGGCATTTTTTTGAGTTGGCGACACAACTCTATTAAGTCGAGCTCAGGAGTATTGGAGCTCTGTGCAGATAGGAACTGTCCCTTGTATGGAATTTTCCATGCGATATTTCAGAATCCAAGAAAAACAGTTTAATTGTTCTTCAACTATTCTTCTCTTTGTCAACCATGTAAAATGGTGTATCTGGGCCTGTCCTTAATTTGATCACTAACTTTTTTTCTTTTGTTTATAAAGAGCACCCAATTCATTTTTTTCCAATAAGGGGCAATTTAGCGTGGCCAATCCACCTTTCCTGCACATCTTTGGGTTGTGGGGGCGAAACCCACGCAAACACAGGGAGAGTGTGCAAACTCTACATGGACAGTGACCCAGGGCTGGGATCGAACCTGGGACCTTGGCGCCGTGAGGCAGCAGTGCTAACCACCGCCACTGTGCTGTCCTAATTTGATCACTTAACTTAATGAATCTACTTAACATTTGGTTTATCTTTTAGAAGCACGTTGCCACAGCATTAATATATATACATCAGCTCAACCATGTGCACAACCTCCTAAGTATCTCAAGTTGCATGGCAACTAGCACAAACCATTTTAATTGGGTCAAATAAAAGCACTGTCACTCACGCAAAGGGTCAAAAAGCTTTAAATCTGTAATTTAGTATGCAAACCAATTTCCTGTGACATTTCGCATGGATAGGCAAGACCAAACGTAGCTTTCGGGTGAGCCGTGACGGGTGCCTCCTGAAACTAAGGCGTGCTGATTTAATTCAGTTGCAATTTAAATTCCTGCATTGTGTCCTTTCTATATAATATTTACACTTTGGCAAAGCTCACTGCAATTTGTTCTCCTTGGAGCAAGGAAGTCACAAGGGAGATTTGATCGAGATGTGGTCGCCATGAAGGAGTGGAGGGGCCCGATGCCGGGGCATATATGAGCACGATGCTCAATTCGTTGATGGGCACGGGCGCTTTCCCGAGGCCCCTGGAGCTGGATGGGGCTCATCGGGTCCTGGCAAGGAGACCCAAAGCCACCGAGCCGCCAAGGGCTGTAGTGGTGAGGTTCCACCGCTTTATGGACAGAGAGTGTGTCCTGAGATGGGCCAAAAAAGAGCGGAGCAGCAGGTGGGAGAACACGGAGGTCCGAATTTACCAGGACTGCAGTGCGGAGGTGGCTAAGAAGAGGGCTGGTTTTAACGGGCTAAGGCGGTGCTCCATCGGAAGGGGGTGAAGTTCGGGATGCTGCAGCCAGCGTGATTGTGGGTCACATTCCAAGATTGGCACCACTATTTTGAAACGCCTGATGAGGCATGGAACTTTATCCAGACTGAAAAGTTGGACTCAAACTGAGGGTTTGTCGTGGGGGGATGTTTCCTGTGTTTACTGCGTTTGGGGAATGTTCTTTTTGTTTTGGTGCTGGGTGGGGATGGGTGAATGGATTTGATGTGGGGGCTGTGGGAGAGTGTGGGCGTCGGTGTTGGAGGGCCCCGCGGAGGAAGAGGAGGGTGAAGGCCCGGGGATGGGGAGTTGGGGTAAGGCCGCAAAAAGGAGCTGCGCCAGAGGGGGGCGGGCCCGGCTCAGGAAAGCGCGGGCTTTTTTCCCGCGTTCGAGAAGGATGGGGGCGGGGCCGGGGGTGGAAGGGCGGTGCTGGAGAGGAGCGCACACTGACTGCCAAGGGGTGGTGGGATTCTCACACTGGGGGGTCGATGCAATGGCGGGAGAGGCCGGGGCCAGCAGGAGTTAGCTGACTTACGGGAGTTCCATGGGGGGAGCAAAATGGCTAGATGAGGATCTAGCGGGGGAAGGGAGGGGGGGCGGGGGGGGGGGGGGGGTGAATGGGTAGGGGGGAGGTCTTTCATTCAGGGCTGGATGCGAAGAACAGGGGGGTTGCAATACTGGTGGGGAAGCGGGTGTCGTTTGAGGCACTGAATATTGTAATGGATAATGGAGGTCGATATGTGATGGTGAGTGGTAGGTTGCCGGGGGTGCGGGTGGCACTGGTTAACGTATATGCCCTGAATTGGGATGATGCCGGATTTATGTAACGCATGCTGGGTCGGATTCCGGATCTGGAGGTAGGAAGTTTGATAATGGGGGGGGACTTCAACATGGTGCTGGACCCAGCACTGGACCGTTCTAGGTCCAGGACGGGTAAGAGGCCGGCTGCGGCCAAGGTGCTTAGGGGGTTTATGGACCACATGGGGGGGAATGGATCCATGGAGGTTTGCCAGGCCGCAGGCCAGGGAATTTTCCTTCTTTTCCCACATCCATAGAGCCGACTCCCGGATAGACCTTTTCATTTTGGGTAGGGCGCCAATCCCGAAAGTGGAGGGAACGGAATATTTGGCCATAGCCATCTCGGACCACGCCCCGCATTGGGTGGCGCTGGAGTTGGGAGAGGATAGGGACCAGCGCCCGCTGTGGCGCCTCGATGTGGGACTGTTGGCGGATGAGTGGGTGTGCAGGCAGGTGCGGGGTGTATTGAAAGATACTTGGAGGCCAATGACAACGGGGAGGTGCAGGTGGGGGTAGTTTGGGAGGCGTTGAAGGCGGTGGTCAGGGGAGAGCTAATCTCCATTAGGGCCCACAGGGAAGAGAGAGGGGAGGGAGAGGTTGGTGGGGGAGATTTTAAGGGTGGACAGGAGGTTTGCAGAGGCCCCCGAGGAGGGGCTACTTAGAAAACGACAGAACCTTCAGATGGAATTCGAGCTGTTGATCACCGGGAAAGCAGAGGCACGGTGGAGGAAAGCGCAGGGGGCGGCGCATGAGTATGGGGAGAAGGCGAGTCGTTTGCTGGCACATCAGCTTCGTAAGAGGGAGGCAGCGAGGGAGATTGGTGGAGTTAAGGATAGAGGGGGGAATACTGTGCGGAGTGCGGTGAGAATAAACGAGGTATTTAGGGACTTCTATGGGGATCTGTACAGGTCTGAGCCCCCAGTGGGGGAGGAGGGGATGCGACGATTCCTGGATCAGTTGAGGTTCCCGAGGGTGGAGGAGGAGGGGGTGGCTGGTTTGGGGGCGTCGATTGGGCTGGAGGAGCTAGTTAAAGGATTGGGGAATATGCAGGCGGGGAAGGTTGAATTTTACAGGAAATACGTGGATCTGCTGGGCCAGTTGCGAGTGAGGACTTTTAATAAGACGAGGGACGGGTGGACCTTGCCTCCAACAATGTCCAGGACGCTGATTTATTTGATCTTGAAGCGGGACAAGGATCCATTGCAATGTGGGTCGTATAGACCGATCTTGCTCCTCAATGTTGACGCTAAGTTGCTGGCGAAGGTGCTGGCTACGAGAATTGAGGACTGTGTCCCCGGGGGTGATTCATGAGGACCAGACGGGATTTGTGAAGGGTAGGCAGCTAAATACAAATGTGCGGAGGCTCCTCAATGTGATTATGATGCCCTCGGTGGAGGGGGAAGCGGTGGTAGTGGCAGCTATGGGCGCAAAGAAGGCCTTTGTTCGGGTGGAGTGGGAGTATCTTTGGGAAGTGTTGCGGAGGTTTGGGTTCGGGGAGGGGTTCATCAGTTGGGTCAGGCTGCTATATAAAGCCCTGGTGGCAAGTGTGGCTACGAACCGGCGGAGGTTGGAGACGAGGCAGGGGTGCCCCCTATTCCCCTTGTTGGCACTGGCAATTGAGCCTCTGACCATGGCACTGAGGGAATGGAGGGGATTGGTCCGGGGGGGAGAGGAACACCGGGTGCCGTTGTATGCTGATGACCAGTTGTTGTATGTTGCGGATCCAGTGGAGGGAATGGCGGAGGCCATGCGGATCCTTAGGGAGTTTGGGGATTTTTCGGGGTATAAACTCAACGTAGGGAAAAGTGAGCTCTTTGTGGTGCATTCAGGGGACCAGGGAAGGGGGATAGACAAGCAACCGCTGAAGAGGGCGGAAAGGAGCTTTCGGTACCTAGGGATCCAAGTAGCTAGGAGCTGGGTGGCCCCGCATAAGCTCAATTTGACGCGGTTGGTGGAGCAGATGGAGGAGGATTTTAAAAGATGGGATATGCTGCCACTCTCATTAGCAGGTAGGGTGCAGTCAGTCAAAATGACGGTCCTCCCGAGGTTCCTCTTTGTGTTCCAGTGCCTTCCCATTTTGATCCCCAAGGCCTTTTTCAAACGGGTAAGCAGGAGCATCATGGGATTTGTGTGGGCGAATAAGACCCCGAGGGTGAAGAGAGTGTTTCTGGAGCGTAGCAGGGACATGGGGGGTGCTGGCGCAGCCAAATTTGTGTGGCTATTATTGGGCGGCCAATGTGGCGATGATCCGTAAGTGGGTAATGGAGGGAGAGGGGGTGGCGTGGAAGAGGCTAGAGATGGCGTCCTGTGCGGGCACGATCCTGAGGGCACTGGTGACGGCACCGCTGCCGCTCTCGCCGACAAGGTACACCACGAGTCCGGTGGTGGCGGCGACGCTGAAGATCTGGGGGCAGTGGAGGCGACACAGGGGCGAGGTGGGAGCCTTCGTTTCGTCACCGATTCGGGAGAATCATCGGTTCGTCCCGGGAAGGATGGATGGGGGGTTTCGGAGCTGGCATCGGGCAGGGATTAGAAGAATGGGGGACCTGTTCAGCGATGGGACGTTTGCGAGCCTAGGGGCGCTGGAGGAGAAGTTTGGGCTACCCTCGGGAAACGCTTTCAGGTACGTGCAAGTGAGGGCGTTTGTGAGGCGGCAGGTGAGGGAATTCCCGCTGCTTCCGGCACGTGGGATTCAGGACAGGGTGTTTTCGGGTGTGTGGGTTGGAGAAGGCAAGGTTTTGGCGATTTACCAGGAGCTGAAGGAAGAGGAGGAGGCCTCAGTGGAGGAGTTAAGGGCAAGTGGGAGGAGGAGCTTGGGGAGGAGATAGATGAGGGTTTGTGGGCTGATGCCCTGAGTAGGGTTAATTCTTCCTCCTCTTGCACCAGGCTCAGCCTAATACAGTTCAAAGTTACTCACAGAGCGCATATGACAGGGGCGAGGTTGAGTAGGTTCTTTGGGGTGGAGGACAGATGTGGGAGGTGCTCGGGGAGCCCGTCAAATCACGTCCATATCTTCTGGTCATGCCTGGTGCTGGATGGGTTTTGGAGGGGTATTGTGAGGACTGTGTCCAAGGTGGTGAATGCCCGGGTCAAGCCGAGCTGGGGATTGGCATTATTTGGGGTATCGGACGAGCCGGGAGTGCAGGAGGCGAAAGAGGCCGTTATTCTGGCCTTTGCGTCCCTGGTAGCCCGGCGGAGGATTTTGCTACTATGGAAAGATGCGAACCCCAAAATAGGGGTTCCCTATTTTGTGCTTTTAAATGTTATATGGGGGGGTTATTGTATATGGGGGAAATCCAATGTATAATTTCTGATTGTTGTGTTTTTGCTTCTTTTTTCTTGTTTGGGGGGTGCGGGGGTTGTTGAAAATTTGTTGGAAAATTTGAATAAATATATTTTTAAAAAAACATGTACAGTGGGAGTTCATTAAGCAGTTGTGGGCAGCACGGTAGCAGTGGGCAGCACGGTAGCATTGTGGATAGCACAATTGCTTCACAGCTCCAGGATCCCAGGTTCGATTCCGGCTTGGGTCACTGTCTGTGCGGTGTCTGCACATCCTCCCCGTGTGTGCGTGGGTTTCCTCCGGGTGCTCCGGTTTCCTCCCACAGTCCAAAGATGTGCGGGTTAGGTGGATTGGTCATGATAAATTGCCCTTAGTGTCCAAAATTGCCCTTCTTGTTGGGTGGGGTTACTGGGTTATGGGGAGAGGGTGGAGGTGCTGAACCCAAGTAGGGTGCTCTTTCCAAGAGCCGGTGCAGACCCGATTATATTCTAAAGGCAAGACAAGATAGATTCCTCCAGCAGTGTCCTGGCTGCTCTTCAACCCTCCATCATCCATAAAATTGAACTCATTCAAAATGTTGCTGTCCGTATTCTAACTTGCATCAAGTCCCTTTCTCCCATCATTCCCTGTGCTTGTGAAGTCCATTGACTTTCATTTTGGAAACACTAAAAATGAAAATTCTCCTCCTTGTTTTCAAACCTCTCCATGGCCTTGATCATCCCTATCTCTACACCCCAACAGCTGTGGGATCTCTGCGTCCCTCCAATTCTGGCATCTTGGGCAATGCTGACTTCTTCGCTCCATCACTGGCAACCATGATTTCAGCTGCCAAGGCCTGAAGCTCTGGAATTCCTTTCCTAAACCTCTCTGCCTCTCTGCTTTACACTGTTCCTTAAAACCTACCTGTCCTGACATCTGCGATGTGAGAGTTGGTGTCAAATTTCTAATGATGACGTGACATTTTACGATGAGGTCACCTTTAATTTTCCTAAACTCAATGCAGTATTGGCCCAATTTACTCGGCCTCTCATCTTTGGGCAATGTCCTCATCCCTGAATCAGAAAACAATCTAGTGACTGGTTCACATAGCTAACTGCAATTCAATTAGTGATGAAAAACACTAAGCTGGATCAAATCAAATTTTTCTATGACTACAAGGGATTAAATAGTATCTTGACTCAGTGGTAGCACATTTTCCTCCGAGCCAGAAGGTCATGATTCAGGACGTGAGCAAACCGATGAAGCTGCATGAAAAAAAAAAAAGATTTTCTCTGAAAACAAGAGACTTCTGGTGAAGACATGCAAGTGGAGGTTGCACGTTGGGCGTCTTCCGCTGGAGCTTTCATTTTTTTGGTCCTTTTCATCCAGTTTTGGGGGGAAATTTTATATGAGGTGGTGGTAATTTTATAATGTCAAAAGCCCAATGGAAGAATATGAGATGAAAAGGAACGAGCACTAGTCTGCCTGAGAGCTCGAGTTTGGTGCGGAGTGCTGTCGGAGGAATGATGCCGGGCAGGGCTGCGCCCATTACGGTGGGCATGCTGGCCAAGTGATGGTGGTGGAGTTTGAGCAGCAGTTTGCTGAGCATTTTGAGTGGCAAGGGAAGTAGATGATGGGAATGCTCAGACAGTCGGTGGACGATATGGTGGTCCTGATAAAGGAGGCTCTAGGTAAGACGTCGATGGCGGTGTGGGAGCAAGGAGAGGTGTTGGAAGGGGGTGAAGGAGGTATCATCGCAACGTAGCGACCAGCTTGGTTCGATGGTAGAGGTGCTGCGGAAGGTGGAGGAGAACAATGAAGGGTTCAGAGCCAAAGTGAGGACCTGGAGAACCGGTTGGCAGCCGAATAAGCAGATTGTGTGACTGCCTGAGGGGCTGGAGAGTTAGAGAGAGAGAGAAGGGAGGGAGAGGAGAACGCCTCCCTGTTTGAGCTGGATAGGGCTCATCGGTTGCTCCAGCCGAAGACGATTGATCTACCTGGAGCTATGATGGTCTGTTTTTACGGCAATCAGACGAAGGAGAAGATGCTGAGATGGGCCAAGCTGAATTGGGAGGTGAGGTGGGAAGGCAGTGGCATTCGCATATATCAAGACCTCACAATGAAGCTGGCAAGTCGGTGGGTGGCCTTTGACAGGGTGAAGGCAGTGCTTTACAAGAGTAATGTATGGTTTGGGATGGTCTACCCGTCAAGTTGAGAGATACGCATCACTCCAAGGACTATTATTTTGAGATGGCAGAGGCGGTGGAGGCATTGAAGGATTGGGACTGAATTGAGTTTGAACTTTGTTTTCTTATGTTGCTCTTATGTTGTGGTTGTGCGGGTATCGTTGGGGATGTTGGAGTAATGTGTTTGGGTTTTCCACCCCTTTGGGGTTTTTCATATGGGGTTGTTCAGAAGGGCTGGGTGTGGGGAGAGTTTTTTTTTGTTGGATGTTGTGCAAGGCATGTGAGGGTAGGGGGCTCTGGCGGATGCCACCTGGCCAGCAAATTTAAATTGGCTAGTGAACCTGAGCAGGGTTAGGGGAGGGGCCGTGGCCGGCCGAGCTTGTGTGGACAGATTTCGATGGGCCTGTGAGGTGTGTCTGGAGGGAGGATGGGGGAGTATGCAAAGAGAAGTGGTTTTCAGAGGAAGTGGTTGTGTTTCTGAGAAGTTGGGGGGAGGGGTAATTGGTTGACCGTGATTAGGAGCAGGCCTGGTCTCGCTTGTGAGGCGGGGCCTTGGTCATGGTCATGAATTATGGGAGGGGGGGGTGGATGGTGAGAGACCCCCAGTTCGAATGGTAACGTGGAACGTGTGGGTGGACCAGTGAAGCGAGCAAGAGTTTTCTCGCATTTGACCAGGTTAAGCTTCGGAAGGTTGGGTGAGTCAGGAGTTCTATTCGGGTTTTGTTAGCAGGGCCCAGGGGATAGAGTGGATGAGAGACTTGGGTTTCAAATGGAGAAGGTGGTGGCAGAAAGGGAGGCAGTTATGTTATAGTGACGGGTGCTTTGGAGGGGAGGTTGGTGATGTTGGTTCGCGTGTATTGCCCGAATTGGAATGATATAGGGTTTATGACGAGGATGTTGGCTGCCATACCAAGTCCAGACATGCATCAGTTAATTTTAGGTGGAGACTTAAACACTGTGTTGAAACCGAAGTTGGGCGGTCTAGGCCGTGCTCGTTCACCCCTTTTTATGGCGGAGGGGGGTGCGAAGTTCTTGGCAATGATAGTCTTCGCTTATCACTGGCGAGCTGGGTGCAGGCGGTAAAGATGAATACCTTGAACAGTTTTTCTTTTTATTCCAGTGCTTACTGGTCTTTCTGCCGCAGGCGTCTTTATGGGGTGGAATGATTGATTTTGTTGTTTGTATGGACAGTAAGGCAGTGAGGGTTCGGCATTCAGTGCCTCAGAGGGCGACAGTCAGGCAGGTTTGGATCTTCCAAATCCGATGTATTACTATTAGGCGGTGAACCCCGAGACGGTGGGGTGTAGGGGTAGGGAGTCGGAGGCAATGTGCGTGAGGATGGAGGCAGGCTCTTGTAGGGGGTCAGGTCTGCGAGCGCTGGCAATGGTGCCGCTCCCGTTTGCCCCAGGGAAATACTTGGGTGGTCCGGTGGTGGTGGCCACGCTGAAGTTCGGGAGGCAGTTTCGGCAGCATTTTAAGTTGTGGGGGGCGTGGTAGCAACTGATGCCTATCTGAGAGAATCGTGTTTGAGCGGGCAAGACAGGATGCTAGGTTTCGGGGTTCGGAGAAGCGGGGCGTGACGGAAATGAAGGACTTTTTTTGGAAGGGCGGTTTGCGTTCTTTGAGAAGTTGACGGAGAAGTTTGGGATTCCGCAGCGGGAGGTCTTCAGGTATATGCAGGTGCGGGACTTTGCTAGGAAGGCTTTCCTGGCGTTTCCGGTGACACCATCCTCCTCGTTGTTGAAGGGGGTGTTGTCGGTGATGGGTTTGGAGGGAGGGGTCATCTTTGCCATTCATGGGAGGATTTTGGAAGAGAATATGGTGTTTCTGGAGGGGGTTAAGACCAAGTGGGAGGAGGAGCTGGGGGTGGCGCTGAGTAGGGGTTGAGGTGTGGGGGGGTTTTCTTGGCGTTATTGGGGTGTTGGGTGAAGTGGGGGGGGAAGGGTTTCTGTTCCTGTTTATGTATTTTGTTTTATGATAAAATGTTAAAAACCAAATAAAAATATTTTCAAAACAATATGAAAATAAATAATATGTACAATATATTTGAAAGAGACCATTGAAGACCGGTTGAAAGTGTTTTTGGCCAGCAATCTGGCAGCCTGTGTGTCTGCATTTCTCTTGGTGTGGGCACACAAATATCCAGATTTATTAAGGTGAACTTCACATCTGGCTCATGGTAGGAATTTAACTCCCCATTTCTAGGTCGCTAGGGCACTTCCATCACCACTATGCTCCCGTAACCTGTTAAACTTGCAATGGTGACTGAAGTTTAAAAGGCAGACTGTAAGTTATAGATGTTTTTAGGAAGTATTAAGTACTACATCAATGAGAGTTCCATTTCTTTCCCCAATAGCATTTTGTGGAGCTAATTATATAAAAAATATATCACAGAGGCAGGCTATTTGTCCAACCAAATCCTGCCGGTATTTATGCTCTCCAACTGTTGTGGGCAACCTGCAGCTTGGAGGGGGGGTCACATGCGGCCCACCTGGGTTCGGAGTGTGACCCACAATACATTTTGTTGACCGTTGCCCACTCACAAAGTTGCCATATTCCACTGATTTCTATTTACGTAGTATTTTTCCTACCGGTATGACTGAAGTGATACGTAAAGAAAGGGCAAGTGAAGTGGGGTACGTGCTGATTGCACACAACATTGACTGTGAGAGCCATGTGTTCCCTCTGCATCCAAAGTGTATTTTTTTTTGTTTTTACCATTTGAAGTTGCTAGTTCTATTAATATATAAATGATCAAGCATTTTCTATAACTCATTATGAAATATTTGACGTGTTTTAAATGTATTTAATCTTATTCGTGGACCAGGATTAGTGAACGAGCTCAATTTCAATCTTGAAGTTGACTGAGATGAAGGAGGGCTACTCATGCAGCCCATTCACTAGCCTCGGTTGCCCATCATTGCGGTACACTAATATCCTCCTACCATTTTTCACCTCAACCTATCAAGACAATTTTCCAATTCCTTTCTCCTTTGTGTGCTGTTCTGGCTTTCTCTTCAATGATTCTGTGGTATTTGTCTTAATGAGTCCACATGGTAATGAGTCCACATGGTAGCAAGTTACAGAAGACGATCAGGAATTCAGGAGAAAGTTTTTCATCCAGAGGATGGTTTGAATGTGGAACTTATCAAAACACCAGTTCAGGTGAGTTTGGCAGATTTTTTGTTTGTAAATTGTGTAAATGTGAGCTTAATTTCTTTCCCTAACTGGTAGGAACTCCTTCCTCATGCAGGATTGCCTGTTTATAGCTTCAACCTGATAAACAGGTTGGGAAGTTTTAGAACAATCCTATGTTTTGTTTTGATATTTTGAAAAATCACTCCTTCATGAGCACTGTAACACGAGTTATCATGTGAAGTAGGGGGCTGTGAGCTTATTGTAAGATGTGAAGTGGCTTCACTTCTGATGCTAAGATATTGCATTGAGAGTCTGGAGTCTAAACCCAAGCTGCCTGCCTGCACTTGGCTCTGGACAAAGCTCAGCTCCTGACTCCACATTTATACTGCAACTAAATGCCAGTACAAAGTGAAATCATGGCACACTGACGCTGCAGTTGTAGTGTAAATGAAACCTACGTTAAGACATTTTAGAAGCGATTGGAATATTTATTGAAACAGTTGTGCGCATTCGTCTGCATCAATGAACTGAAGCCAATGGGTAACAAATCCAATAGGCAACTATTATTTGGTTTAGGTTTCCCTCGAACTTGTGAAAAGCTGGTGAACATGGAGAATGCTGAAGCCAGCTGCTTTACTTGCTGTATTTCCAGGTGTATAAGCTTCTAAATGTTTCAACTTATGTCAGAATATTTTTCGGACTGAGATGAGGAGAAATTCTTAACTGAGACAGTTGTGAATCTTTGGAATTCTCTATCCCAGAGGGCAGTGGATGCTCAGCCATTGAGTATATTCAAGACCAAGATCGATAGATTTTTGGACACAAAGGTAATTGTAAGATATGAGGATGGGGTGGGAAAGTAGAGTTGAGGTATAAAACCACCATCATCATTTAATGGTCGCCATGATATGGAGAAGCCGGCGTTGGACTGGGGTGAGCACAGTAAGAAGTCTTACAACACCAGGTTAAAGTCCAATAGGTTTGTTTCAAATCACTAGCTTTTGGAGCACTGCTCCTTCCTCAGGTGAATGAAGAGGTAGGTTCCAGAAACATACATATAGACAAAGTCAAAGATGCAAGATGATACTTTGAATGCGAGTCTATGCAGGTAATTTTACAGGTCCAAACAGAGCTCCAAACTCTCTCCAGTTGCTCCGTTTCGACCTATAAAGACTTAATTACCTGCAAAGACTCGCATTCAAAGTATCGTCTTACATCTTTGACTTTGTCTACATATATGTTTCTGGAACCTACCTCTTCATTCACCTGAAGAAGGAGCAGTGCTCCAAAAGCTAGTGATTCGAAACAACCCTGTTGGACTTAACCTGGTGTTGTAAGACTTCCTACGCTATCATTTAATGATGGAAGAGACTCGAACGACCTTATGGTTTACTTTGCTCTTATTTCTTAAGGTCTTAGAACTATTTGAAATGCCAGCTGATTTACAGCTTTGTGTTTGGAAGATGAGTTCGAGGGTTTCAGTGAGGGTCAATATCTTCATCCATTGAATTCACAGATACGTGTTTAGCAACTATTGTTGTCAGGCCTCAACTGGACTTGGCAGCAGTAGAACACATTGTGACGACCCTGTTGGCTAATTAGTCAAATACAGCTTGGTTGAAGTTTTCAGTGCCTTGCTCAATAATGGAATACGAACCTATGTCCTCCATTGCGTGCCGTTGTGGAAGTATGGGGAGCAGGCAAGGTTGATAAGTCGATACCAGCTGCTTCCCTAGAGAAAAAGAGTTTGAAGCAGTAGTGTGTGTCACTCCAAGCTACTGTTGCACACCTGTTCGTAGCAATGATACTGTGGCAGTCATAGAGAACTAGACTGGAAGTGGTTGAAATAGTACGAGTCGAAACTTGTGTTGCAGGGCATAGAAAATCATTTGAGCTTTATTGCTTATGCAGTTGATTATAATTCTTTCCAACTCAGCTGAACTACTGCCGTATTCTGAATTTCTCACCAGACTAGCCTGCATTTTAGTAAAACAGTGCTGACTGTGGGACCTGTTACGAGAGAGTTACACTGTCATGGGCTGCTTGTGACCTGCAGGTGTGCCAAAAAGCAGAGTCAAAGATTTTTTTGCTTTATGTTTATTTTCAGCCCAGGGGCTGCAAGAGGACGTAAAAAATTTCCTACTTTTTCCCCCCGGTAGCCGAGAGGTATCATCACCATCTCAAAGCCTGACACACCAAAAGATTATTAGATTTGATCGTTGTACATAACTACCCAGTCACCTCCAGGCAGTAATAAGATTGCCCAGTGGATTAGTTGAGAGAAATTACAATGCATTAAAAATGGCATTATATTTGGCACAGAGATGCATTGCAAAGCTTATAGCTCACCAGACTATCATTAAATGTGCATGCAATGTCTTTTTTGTGTATTTAGAATGAAGGGCCAAAGACCATTCCGCAGGACTCCACCCTGTTTGAAATTACCATTCTGCTGGACTCCACCTAGTTTGAAATGTGTAGAATCAAAGTTTTGGATTTTAATGGATTGTAGAAGAAATGGAACTAAGGAATTAACATAGTAATTATTGTAATGAGTCTTGATTCAACACTGAGAATGCAGTGGGTAGTATCCTAGTTTGGTGGCCATGGTACTTGATTAAGAACCCACTTCGAATATCTCTGAGTTGTGAAACAACATTTAAAAACAAAATTCTGGCCATATGTGAGCTAGCACCGGAAACTGACCATGGGTGTTGTTGGGAACCTGCTGCTTTTATCCGGTCTGGCCTACAAATAACTGTGAACCTGGAGCTTAATGGCTTCAAAGTAAGTGGAGATAGACAATAAATGCTGCAGTGCCAGTGTCATAACCCAGGTTTAGAGGAGCAGAAATCAAGTTAAATATACTGCCTACTCACCTGTGGTTGTGCCCGCTGTGGGTTAGAGTTTGTCACTGGGGGCATTCTTAATTACATTGCTTTTAAGTATATTATGTCCCTATCATGGGTTTTGTTTGGGCCGGGAAGACTCCGAGAGTGAGGAAGGGATTCTTACAGCGTAGTAGGGATAGGGGGGGGCTGGCACTACCGAGCCTAAGTGAGTATTATTGGGCGCTAATATTTCAATGGTGAGTAAGTGGATGGGAGAGGAGGAAGGAGCGGCGTGGAAGAGATTAGAGAGGGCGTCCTGTAGGGGGACCAGCCTGCAGGCTATGGTGACAGCCCCATTGCCGTTCTCACCAAGGAACTATACCACGAGTCCGGTGGTGGTAGCTACACTGAAGATTTGGGGACAGTGGAGACGACATAGGGGAAAGACCGGAGCACTGGGGGGGTCCCCGATAAGAAACAACCATAGGTTTGCCCCGGGGGGAATGGATGGGGGATATGGAATGTGGCAAAGAGCAGGTATAACGCAATTGAAAGATCTATTTGTGGATGGGAAGTTTGCGAGTCTGGGAGCGCTGACCGAGAAACATGGGTTGCCCCAAGGGAATGCATTCAGGTACATGCAATTGAGGGCTTTTGCGAGGCAGCAGGTGAGGGAATTCCCGCAGCTCCCGACACAAGAGGTGCAGGACAGAGTCATCTCAAAGAAATGGGTGGGGGACGGTAAGGTGTCGGATATATATAGGGAAATGAGAGACGAAGGGGAGACGATGATGGACGAACTAAAAGGGAAATGGGAAGAAGAGCTAGGGGAGGAGATTGAGGAGGGGATGTGGGCAGATGCCCTAAACAGGGTAAACTCGTCGTCCTCGTGCGCCAGCCTAAGTCTGATTCAGTTTAAGGTATTACACAGGGCACATATGACTGGAACACGGCTCAGTAAATTTTTTGGGGTGGAGGATAGGTGTGCGAGGTGCTCGAGAAGCCCAGCGAATCATACCCATATGTTTTGGTCATGCCCGGCACTACAGGGGTTTTGGATGGGGGTGACAAAGGTGCTTTCGAAAGTAGTAGGAGTCCGGGTCGAACCAAGCTGGGGGTTGGCTATATTTGGGGTTGCACAAGAGCCGGGAGTGCAGGAGGCGAAAGAGGCCGATGTTTTGGCCTTTGCGTCCCTAGTAGCCCGGCGCAGAATATTGCTAATGTGGAAAGAAGCCAAGCCCCCGGGGGTGGAGACCTGGATAAATGATATGGCGGGGTTCATAAAGTTAGAGCGGATTAAGTTCATCCTAAGGGGGTCGGCTCAAGGGTTTACTAGGCGGTGGCAACCGTTCGTCGAATATCTTGCGGAAAGATAGATAGGGGAGAACAAAGAAGGCAGCAGCAGCGGCCCAGGACTTGGGGGGGGGGGGGTGGGAGGGATGGGGGGGGGGGGGGGTGGGAGGGATGGGGAGGGATGGGGGGGGATGGGGGGGGGGGTGTGGCCTGAGACAAGGCAGTTGCCAATTAGGGCTAGTTTTTATTTTTTGTTATTTAATATTTATTTATTTGTTGTTGTTTTTGTTTAAATTTAAAAAAGGTCATTATTATCTGTATTGTTACAATGTTGTGTAAAGGATGCACAATGTACTGTGTTGGTTGACCAAAAATTTTCAATAAAATATTATTTAAAAAAAAAAGTATATTATGTCCCCTCTAACAGTATTGCAGTATCACTTGACTGTGATCTATATTTGAGATGTTCATGCTGGCATCGAAAACACCCATGAGTTTCCATATGTTGGTGAGTAAATGCATCAGTTAAAGGAATAAAGAACTTGCATTTCTGCAGCACCTGATGATGCTGTGAAGTGGTTCACGAACAATGATGTTGTTTTGAAGTAGAGACACGGTAATGTAGAAAATGCGGAAGAGGTTTGCCCACAGGAAACAGTGGTGTGGTCATGAGAGAATCACCTTTTTGGTTTGTGATGTTGGCTAAATTATGGCCAGGAAACCAGAAAGAACGTTCCTCTTCAAAATAGTGGCTTGAGATCTTTTTCATCCATCTAAGAGGTCTAGAAAATAGTCTCGGCTTAACATTTCATTTAAGAATGACACGTTTGACAGTGCAACACTTCATTCCTGAAATAACAGCTGAGATTCTGAAGTGGAGCTCGAACCCTTACCGGTTTTGCGAGGCTTTTATCTAAGTCCCAAGCTTTGCTTGGTAGGTTTGTGCAGACTGAACCGTTGAACATAGATGTCTGTGCAAAACTACCCCTTTTGAATTTGACCCACTGCAAGGGAATAGTTTGTGTTAAATGTTTCAAGTGCTTCTTGATGCACTTGTGGAATGCTTGGTTATTATAATAATCTTTATTGTCACAAGCAGGCTTACATTAACACTGCAATGAAGTTACTGTGAAAAGCCCCGAGTCGGCATCTTCCGGCGCCTGTTCGGGTACACCGAGGGAGAATTCAGAATGTCCAAATTGCCTAACAGCACATCTTTGGGGACTTGTGGGAGGAAACCGGAGCACCCAGAGGTAACCCATGCAGACATGGAGAATGTGCAGACTCCTCACAGACAATGAGCCAAGCGGGAATCGAAGCTGGGACCCTGGAGCTGTGAAGCAACAGTGCTAATCATTGTGATTCCGTGCCGCCCATTCAACCGAGGAATGATAAACCTCAGGGAAAAATGTCAACGATTTTAAAAGCACTTTTGGGGGCGGCATGGTGGCAGTGGTTAGCACTCCTGCATCACGGCGCCGAGGATCCAGGTTCGATCCCAGCCCCGGGTTACCGTCCATGTGGAGCTTGCACATTCTTCCCTTGTCTGTATAGGTCTCACCCTCACCACCTAAAGATGTGCAGGGTACGTGGATTGGCCACACTAAATTACCCCTTAATTGGAAAACAATAAAAGTAATTTTGATCTATATCCCTGACTTAAGAAAAGGATGAATATTACTGGCATAAAATCTCTCCAGATCTCAGAACTAAAATTCTCTGGTAATTTTCCAAAATGTTTTTACATGTGAAGGCCCTGCTAAACGGCGAGAGGGGAACACACACAGATCCGTTTCAGCCAGTTGCTCTTATGATGTATGTAGGAAACTGTTATACTTTATATTTTGTTGCAGCAATGTTCTAAAACAGAAACCTGGGTTCAAATACATACAGTCAGCATGACTTCCAAAGCTGCGATTAAGGGGTCATAAAGGTGAGGGAATCATTGACTTTAAGCATTTATTTGTTTCCATATAGATGGCTAATGGAATACTGTTTATGTTTAGGAGGTCCCCTGGGGTGTAGGTAATTTGAGGGATTGTGTTTAGTCCTAGCTAAGCAAGTCATGGGACATCTTAGTGGGAGGAGACTGGAGGATGCCTTGTCTTGGGACAAAGATTAGATAACTAATGGAAGTAGCCAGGGCTGTCTGTAGTTTGCAGTTTGCCATTGGATTTTAGTTTGACAAGACAAGGATTTTCAGGTCGTTCCTGAAAGGGTCTCCCTCAAATCTGCACAGAGAAATAAGTAACCCTGATTGTTAACTTAGTGGCATTTGAACTGAATTGGATTGCTTCATTGAAATATACAGTGTAGATAGTGAGTTAAAGTTTCACCCCCATTTATTTAAGAGCTGTTTTACAATTTAAAGTTAATGTGGTTGATTCTGTGTATAAATCGATGTTTGTTTTAACATAAAAGGTACCTATTGGTCAGTGTTATCACTCCTGTGATTTAACAGTCTTCCCTCACAATTTTACAAATTGTTGGGAGTCTCGCAGTCTAGAACACTTTTCAGCAGGCCATGGTCCAAACCTCTCTGACATCTGGGGCGGGATTCTCCCCTACCCGGCGGGGCGGGGTGTTCCGGTGTAATGGAGTGGCGGGAACCACTCCGGCGTCGGGCCGCCCCAAAGGTGCGGAAGTCTCTGCACCTTTAGGGGCTAAGCCCTCACCTTGAGCCCTCACCCTTGCATGCGCAGGGGAGGGGGTCTCTTCCGCCTCTGCCATAGTGAAGACCATGGCGAAGGTGGAAGAAAAAGAGTGCCATCATGGCACAGGCCCGCCCGCGGATCGGTGGGCTCTGATCGCGGGCCAGGCCACCGTGGGGGCACCCCCCGGGGCCAAATCGCCCCACGCCCCCCCCAGGACCCCGGAGCCCTCTCGCGCCGCCTTGTCCCGCCGTTCAAAAGGTGATTTAATCCACGCCGGAGGGAGAGGGTTGACAGCGGCGGGACTTCGGCCCATCGCAGGCCGGAGAATCGACGGGGGTGGCCCCGCCGACCGGCGCGGCGCGATTCCTGCCCCCGCCGACCGGCGAATCTCTGGTGGCGGAGAATTCGGGACACGGCGGGGGCGGGATTCACGCCAGCCCCCGGCGATTATCCGACCCGGTGGGGGGTCAGAGAATCGCACCCCAGATATCTGCAACATGCTCCTCCTGCCTGCTTCAGATTTGTTCTGAATGCTGTTCCTGCTGCTTTCCCCTCAGAACCTCACTTTGAGATGCCATTTGTCAGTTCAGTAAACTACCATGGCTGCCTTTGTGTAGAGAAGTCTGCAAATGTATCCAATTTGTCTTTGTGGCTTCGACCTGACAGTTAAGTCTACTTAAATGCAGCTGAAGTGCAGGTAGAAAGTTAAATAACAAAGCTTTCAGTAAAACATGTCCTCCCAGTATAAACATCTCAAATCTTTTTGAGTATTTCTGAAAGAATATTTTCAGTTAGAGCAAGACAACTTTCAAACAAGCAGTGAAAATCATTAATTATGGTAACTTCTGTCAAGTCATTTCTGTTCTTTTCAGATCTGTTTTGAAACAATTTTGAGTTTTTTTCGTCAAGACATTGTCCATGGCAGATAGAATTCTGTTTTGAGGACAGTTTTGTGCAACATAAAGTGTTCTGTGTTTTTGGGAGCATTCTGTATAATGTATAGAATGCTGTGCCTTTGTATGTATTTGTCTTTGAAATACTCTGTACAAAGTACAGAACGTTGTTTCTCTGTGACATTCTACGCTTTGCATAGCATTTGACATGTTGTGACCAGTCTGTACACAATAACCTATGTTTATGTAATACCTTTAAGATAACTAAATGCCCAAGGCACTTCACAGGAGCATGGTAAAGCAAAATTTGACACTGAGCCACATAAGGAGATAGTAGGGCAGATGGCCAAATGCTTGGTCAAAGAGTTGGGTTTTAAGGAGCGTTTCCAAGGAGGTAGAGATTTAGGAAGGGAATTCCTGAGCTGTAGGGCCTCAGCAGCTGAAGGCATAGCCACCAATGTTGGAGCAATTCTGTGTCTTTAGACTTCCTTGAAATGAAATGTATATGTTTCCGTTTCATTCCACTCTCTCTGCTCAGGATGGTGGAGCTTTAACTGAGGCATTGGAATGTGCCTAATTTATTGGTCACAACATGTTTTCTACACATAGCGATTTATATTGCTACCAACCATAATGGTGAAGGTGGTGAATGACCTCGGTATGTGTCTCTGAGCCTGGTTCTTGTGATAGGATTGAGTGATGATCTAGCTGTGATGAAAGCATCATTTGAAACACAATATTTACTTTGGGTTTAGAAAACAAAAGAAGTTTATGATCTCACCAAGTCCTTGACAAGAGAAAGCCTATGTGTCATTGACTTTTATCCCACGACACTGCTGATTGCACTAGAATATCCTTGAGTCTCCATGCCGCTCTGACATTCATTAAGAATTGGGTCAGTTTTCACTCAATCGGTGGATTCAAAGTGCTGGCCATGAGATGAGGTTCAGAGATGGAAGCAACTAAACTTCAAGTATGTGGACCAGGTGAAATTGAAGGCAGCTGTGTTTGCACTCGACTTCGCGGGAGAGGGCATCCCATTTCTTTCGTATTCTGTTTCTAACCATATGTTACAGTGGTTTGTTTCTCTCCATCTTTTACTTGCTTGTCTGGCCCTTGTTTTACTGTTTGTCTTTTGGGGGTGAGATGTTGAATGAGGTCTTGCCTGGCCATTCAGGTAGACGCAAAATCTTCCCAGTATACTATTTCACACTATTGTACTATTGTCCTGGCCGATATTCATCCTCCAATCAACATCTTGAAAACAGATTATCTAGTTATCGTTACATTGGTGTTTTTGGGAACTTGCTGTTCATAAATTGGCTGCTGAACACTTTGCATTACAACAGTGGCTTTCTAAGTACTTAATTGGCTGTGAAGTGTGTTGGAATTTCCTGAGGTTGTAAAAGGTGCAGTATGAATGAGTTTGCTTGTCCTTTCAATGTTCAGCATGGCCAGCTCGTTATGTGCTTGCATTAATGTGAAGATCAGGCAGGAATGAATGTGATATTTGCCGATGACTATTTGACTGTTGTTCGAAGGTTAAACTGAAAATGGTTGGATTCAATTACAGTTGTTTTTAGCGTAATTCATCACCATGGTGAGGGACCAGGCACAACAGTATTTTTCTCTCTCTCTTATTTCTGGATCGGGGTCCTATTTAGCAAATAAACCAGACATTTATTGTGTCCAAACCTGGACGTTACACTTTAGGAAGAATGTGAAGACATTAAAGAGGATGCAGAAAAGATTTACTAGCATGATGCCATGGATGAGGGACTTCAGTTACGTGGGGAGATTGGAGACGCTGGGGTTGTTTCATTTGAGAAGAGAAAATTGAGAGGAGATTTGATGGAGGTGTTCAATGTCATGGGGGGGGGGGGGGTGGGGGGGGGCTGCACAGAGTGGCGTGCAGGTGGAAAAGTAGTGGAGTGCAGCATTGAATGCAAGATGGAACACCAGTGGACTGCAGCATGCCTCCATCTCAGAGGTCGGAGAACATAGCCAATGGTGGAAGTGCGCACAGGCCACAGCAGGTAGTGTTACCTTGTTGAAAGCATCCTGCTTGCTGTAGAGATATGCCACTGGGGGAATCGGGATTAATATATCTGCCAAATATGTGCACATTAAGAAAAAAGATGATACTTTTGGACAGAATCCTGAAATGGATCTACATTTGGGAAGCAAAATTTCCAATGACTCGAGATAGTAACTGCATTTATAGTAACTGCACCTTCAACATAGAAAAATATCTTGGGGTGCTTCTTAGGTACACAATCAGACAAAAATAAATGGTTACTCATTATTGTTAGTAGGAGAAGCAGTTTAGACAACAATTTAGTTACAAGGTTGACCTTGATGGCAGAGCTATTCCTGGTGAATTATTGGATTGAAAAAGTGTACATATGTGACTTGGAAATCTATTAATACTTCAAAACAGCATTGGTAATTGAGGAATAATGAGTTTGTTGGTCTTATTTTAGCTAAAATCTAAGTATGTTGCTGCCAACATTAAAAAAAAATGCCTATTTAAGAGTTCCGTGGCTCCATGGTCACCTGTCCCAATGCCAGTTTTAGTTGTATAGTGGAACAGGAAAGAGATCAATGTTTGAGTGACTGTTCAAAGCCATGTGTGCTTTGATGTCACGTGACTGCTTGGGTTTGGATTACTACCTTGCAGTTACTCCCCGATATTCATTACTTTGTATTAGATTATCACAGAATCAATACTATGCTCCGAGACTATTCAAAGCCCAGATATACTCAGAATGTTGTCAAGATTTTGCTCCGTGCTCATGCCACAGTCATTGGAAGATTAAATTCTGTTTTTCTGTATAGCTGTAACTATTTATTTATGATAGTGGGGGAGGAGAGTTTAAATTAGAAACCAGTCATTGAGTGCTTGCAGGATTCCAACTGATATTAATCCCTTCATCTCTGCACCCAAGCCTTTTTCTTCATTATTAATTTAACCATCCCTGGGCTGTGTGGTGAAGTCTCCGAGAACGGAGAACATATTAGCAGATGGTGAAAGTGAGCATGGGCCACAGCAGGTAGTGTTTCCTTGCTGAAAGCATCCTGCTTGTTGTAGACATATGCCAGTCTGGGGAATCAGGACTAAATATCTGCCAAATATGTGCATATTAAGAACAAAAGAGATGGTACTCTTGGAGAAAATCACAAAATGGATCTGCTTTTGGGGATGTGTTCCCTCTTCACAGGCTGACAGCGTTCTCTTTTACACTGGAGATCGTAGGTGAAATTATTCAAGTACCTGTATCTTTGTTTTCATTCCCTTCCCCCAGCCTTAGTTTGCAGGCAATATTTGCTAATCTGGTCCCTCCCTTTGTGTATGAGGATGGGTTGACTCTCCAACTATAGTAGCGGTTTCTGCTGTGCACTGACTCTACCGTTGTAGCACCATCCCTTTTTTAGTATGAACTCCATGGAGAAGGCTGTCTTCCTCCTCAGCTTTCCTGAAACTCATTGCTCCAGGAAATGAAGCTGTGGGGGGAGTAGGCTGAGTGAAGCAAAAATACCAAGAGAACTGTTGGACTGAGTGGCCTGTCTCAGTGCTGTAAATTTCAGGTTGGTCTCTGACACTGTATTTGCATGATGAACATAAGAACTAGGAGCAGGAGTTTTAAAAAAAAAAATTAGTTCATGTGATGTGGGCGTCCCAGGCTGTGCCAGTATTTATTGCCCATCCCTAATTGCCCTTGAAGGGGCAGTTAAGAGTCAACCACATTGCTGTGGATCTGGAGCCACACGTAGGCCAGACCAGGTAAGGACAGCAGATTTCCTTTCCGAAAGGTCATTCGTGAATCAGGTGGGCTTTTACCACAATTGACAGTGGTTTCAAGGTCATCATTCGACTTTTAATTCCAGATTTTTATTGAATTCAAATTTCACCATCTGCAGTGGTAGGATTTTAACCTGGATCCCCAGAGTATTACTCTGGGTCTCTGGTTTACTAGCCTAGTGACAATACCACTACGCCACTGCCGCCCCTTGCTCTGCAGATTAATGTCAGTTCAAAGCACAAGTCAGCATTCATGGCAAGCCTAAACGGGTAGTGTAAGTGCACTTAAATCACCATTTTGCACCCTCCTGAACTAACTCCTCCCCAGAGTCGATGTCAAAAATACTTGGGTTGTATTTCTCTTTTGCTGCAGATACCACATGCGATCAAAGTTTATGCACTTGCCAAATTACTGCACAGTGTGGCACAGTGAACTTGAATGGCTATGTAAAAATATTTTCAATTTGTTATCTAACAATAGTGATCTTTTAATTTCAGAACGTTGTTGATGCAGGCTTTCCTGCTAATATACCACACTGCATACCAACTAGATAAACAATATGCACAGTGTAATTGATAGCAAAAAAGCTAATGACGAATCACGGAGTTCTGTAAGGCTCAGCAAATGCACTTTGAATCCCTGTTCTGCTTGACAGACCTGGAATGCATTTCTAATGCTGTTTTGACAAATTTCATCCTACAAAAGCTAGCACTCAAAACTGCGACAGGCTCGTGTTTGATAAATAGGGCCTATTTGGACTTCTGAGTTGCATGTAATCATGGTTCCTAACACCCTGCAAGCCAGGCACACCCCTCATACGGGTAGAAGCTTGTCCTGTTCGGAGGTGATGATCAGCCATGTGTAATTATCAAAGATTAGAACTTTATACAATGGCTCATTTTACCAAGTCTTGTTGCAGCATGCTTCTTTGCCCTGATTCTCTCTCCTGTCTCTGTAAACGGGGTGAATCTGACTTGTGTGGCTATACATCTGGTGGTGCTGGGAAGTTGTAGACATTCTAACAATGGGGGATTGGGCTATAGAGGAATAAACACAGGCAGTCACAGGGCTGATACTTACAACCTGGCAAGCTGCCATGCCTTTTCAGTTCACCAGAACTGTGCAACAATAGGCCCTGACTATTTGCTGAGTGGGTGTTTATGATTCTAAATTTGCAGCTAGCTTTTTCACACGTCAGAGACATGAAGCTGTCCTTCAGCCTAAAATCCTAGAAAAAAGCATCACCCCATTTTTAGGAGACAATAGGAGCTTAACAATGGGGTAGGAAAGAACTACAAGGGATCATAGAATCACTACAGTGCAGAAGGAGGTCAGTCTGCACCGACCCTCTGAAAGAACATCCTACCTAGGCCCATGCCTCCACCCTATCCCATTAACCCCACCTAAACTTTTGGACACCAAGGGGTAATTTAGCATGGCCAATACATCTAACCTGCATATCTTTGGACTGTGGGAGGAAACCGGAGCACCCGGAGGAGATGTTCTGGCCTTCTCCCTGGTAGCCCGGAGATGGATTTTGCTGGGATGGAGTGACTCGAAGCCCCTGAAGTCAGGAGTGTGGGTCAGCGATGTGGCAGGGTTTCTCAGTCTGGAGAAAATTAAATTTGCTTTGAGAGGATCAATTAAAGGGTTCGCCCTGAGATGACAGCCGTTCATAAACTACTTCAAGGAGAACTGAACGCCAGCAGTAAGGGGAGGGAAGAGATGGGGGAGGAAAACAGGAGGTATGGCAGTGTTGCAATGGGACAGAGAATATAATTTACGGGTAGCTAGGGAATAGAGTAGGGGACGTTGATCTGTAGGTTGTTTTCTTTCTTTCTTTGCATGTGCCGGCCCGCACGGGTGTTTCAGAGATGTTAATGTGTTAAACTGAAAATTACAAATGCCTCAATAAAATATTTTCTAAAAAAAAAAGAAGACAGGGACTTAATACAATTGACGTAAGTACAGCATCACTAACTAGGAAATTAATGGAACCCAAAGAGTGGCAATCCCCAAGACCTGATGGAGTTAAAGGAAGTAGGGGATCACATTGTAGATGCCTTAACTATAATCTTCCAGAGTTCCCTAGATTCATGAGTAGTCCCTTTAGATTGAAAAATTACACATGTCACTCAACTTATTAATAAGGGGCAAACTAGGGAATTTCAGACCAGTTAGCTTAACATCTGTGATGTGGATATGCCGGCGTTGGACTGGGGTGAGCACAGTAAGAAGTCTTACAACACCAGGTTAAAGTCCAACTAGTTTGATTCAAAACAAACCTGTTGGACTTTAGCTGGTGTTGTAAGACTTCTTATTTAACATCTGTGGTGGGGAAATTGCTGGAGTCTATAAATCAAGGATAGGGTAACTGAACACCGTGAAAAGTTGTGGGCGATAGGGGAGAGCGGGCTGTCAGTGGCATGCGCAGCTGCATGGTTGCCTTGCCGGCTGTGCAAATGGTGTTGCATACCCATCCACCCTGACACCACAGCCCACTTCCTGACCACCCCCCGCAATTCCTCCCAGCCCTCGCAGAAGCCCCCCGGCCAGCACTACTGTCGGCTAAATATGGAGGTGCTGGACACTGTCAGTACGCCCTCTCTCCCTCAGCAGCCACCACGCCAGGTTCATGATGTTTGAGAGCACAGGTGAACCCTGCCGTTGGGATCAGCCCATCGGAGGCGGAGAATCACAGGTGGGCCCACTAATGATATGCAAACGGTGTTTCATCTACGCGCGGCGTGCGTCGCATTGATGCCGTTTTCAAGGAGATGGGGGCGTCACGATTTGGTGTCAAACCGGCGCCTGCAGCGATTTCGGTGTCAGGAACTATTCTCTGCCCGATGTCACGCCCCGATTCTGGCGTTGGCTAATGGAGAATCCCGCCCATGGACATTCAGAAGGCATTTGATAAAGTCCCACAAAAGAGACTTGACTGAGGTGGAAGCCCATGGAGTTGAGGGAAAATTATTGTCATGGTTAGGAAATTGGTTGAGTGGCAGGCAACAGTGGGGATAATGGGCAATTACTCTAATTGGCAAGAGGTGACCTGTGTTGGGGCCTCAATTATTCAAATTCATTCATGACTTAGATGATGACATAGAAAGTCATCAAATTTGCTGATGATACACAATTAGGTGACAGTGTAGATGAGAGCATAAAATTGCAAGGAGATATCCTGGCCCTGGGTCACTGTCCGTGTGGAGTTTGCACATTCGCCCGTGTCTGCGTGGGTTTCACCCCCACAACCCAAAGATGTGCAGATTAAGTGTATTGGCCACGCTAAATTGCCCCTGAATTGGAAAAAAAATAATAATTGGGTACTCTAAATTTATTTAAAAAAAGATTGCAAGGAGATATGGACAGACTGGTGAATGGGCAAAATTGTGGCAGGTGGAATTTAATGGAAGCAAGTGTGAAATTATCCATTTCGGACCAAAAAAGGAGAGAGCAGAGTACTTTGTAAATGGAAAGAAGTTAGATAGAGTGAATGTCCAAAGAGACTTGGGGTCCAGGTGGGTGGATCCTTAAAATGCCAGGAATAAGTGCAGAAAATAATCAAAAAGGTTAATGGAATGCTAGCCTTTATATGTAGAGGATTGGCATATAAAGACACAGGGGTTATGCTGCAGTTACACAAAACCTTGTTTAGATCCCACTTGGAGTACTGTGAGCAGTATGAAGGATAACTTGGCCTTGGAGGGATCGCAACAAAAGTGATACCTGGATTATAGGGGTTGAGCTATGAGGAGAGTACTCAAATTAGACCTGTTTTTGCTAGACTTTGGAAGGTTAAGGGATGGTCTGATCAAAGTAATCAAGATATTAACTGGGAAAGACTGGTAAGATAAAGACAAACTATTTCCACTGCTCGGAGATTCTAAAACTAGGGGGCATAGTCTAAAAATTAGGGCTAGACTGTTCAGGGGAGATGTTAGGAAGAACTTATTCAATCAAAGTGTGGTAGAGGTTTGTAACTCTCCCACAAACAGCAGTCAAAACTAGCTCAGTTAATGTTAAATTTGAAATTGATAGATGTTTGTTGAGCAAAGATATTAAGGGATATGGGCCAAAGGCAGGTACATGGAGTTAGGTCACAGATGGCCATGATCTCATTGAATGGAGGGACAGGCTCGAGGGGCTGAATAACCTACTCCTGTTCCTATGTTCCTAGCTTGGGATGCAGCAAGAAGATGGAGAGTGTGTGAAGGGTTGGAATTGGATGGATAAGAGACTTATGCTACTTTGCAAACTGGTGAGATGTTGCTTTTGCCATATTGCCAGAGATGTAAATAACCGTGCCTTGTCCATAGTTAGCAAATGCTTTCCAGCCCTAAACAGTAGCTGTATATCGTAATCTCTGTTATGTGCTAACTTTGAAAGCAACCCTGAGCTTCTTGCCTGTGTTTAACAAGACAAAGATTCTACATCAAAAGGGTACACCCTCAAACGGGTGGGTGAAAAGAAAGAGAATGTGGTGAATGTATGGATTGGGTGGCCAGGAGAGGCAGTGGAGCCCGATTGCATCAAAAAATTCAAAAGACAATCAGATATACACCTAGCTAAAATTTTGATAGGGGAGTGAGTGGTGTGGTGGGATGGTTAATTCCTAGTCGCAAATGCTCAGATAGGCAACACTGGTCCTTTTTGAGGTGTGGTATATTTCGTAGTGTTTGTGAGTTGTCGATGTGCAGGCCATGGACACTGTGTGAAGACCATAGACCAAGGAGCAGAATGAGACCATTCGGCTCATCGAGTCTGCTCCAAACTTCAATCATGGCTGATATGAAAAGTATAAATCCATTCACTCATTCATTTGCACCTATCGAAAACTGTGGATACTCTCAAATATTGGTGTTCAAATTTAGTATTTATCTTTCAGTGAGGCAGCAGAATTAAGGTCGGCCCCTTTCCATAATCTCCAGATCTATGGAACTCAAGTATGATGAACTAGTTAGTAAGCCCAAATAGAAATAAGAAAATAACGACTTCATTTATATTATGCTTTTCACAACATCAGACCATTCCAAAACACTTTGTGGCTACTGAAGTACTACTAAACCAACTCTGAAGACCAGTCATTCGGACTTGAATCGTTAACTCTGTTTCTATTTCTGATGCCAGACCTACTGCGTTTTTCCAGCATTTCTTGTTTTTATAGTCACTGTCTTAATATAGGAAATGGGATAGCCAATTTTTGTGATGTTGGTTGAGGAATAAATATGGACAGGGCACTGGAGAGTACTCCCCTGCTCTTCTTTGAATTAACAACATGGGATTTTTACCAACAACGCGAGAGGGCAGGGTGAGGACTTGTTTAATGTCTCATCTTAAAGATGGCGTCTCTGACAGATGAACGCTCCTTTAGTATTGCACTGGAATCTGGGAATGTTGGTTGGCCTAGATTTATTTTGTGCTAAAGGTAGACAAGTCTCCTGGACCTGATGGAATGCATCCCAGAGTGCTAAAAGAGATGGCTAGGGAAATTGCAAATGCACTAGTGATAATTTACCAAAATTCACTAGACTCTGGGGTGGGCCCGGCGGATTGGAAATTAGCAAATGTGACACCACTATTTAAAAAAGGAGGTAGGCAGAATGCGGGTAATTATAGGCCAGTGAGCTTATCTTCGGTAGTAGGGAAGATGCTGGAATCTATCATCAAGGAAGAAATAGCGAGGCATCTGGATGGAAATTGTCCCATTGGGCAGACGCAGCATGGGTTCATAAAGGGCAGGTCGTGCCTAACTAATTTAGTGGAATTTTTTGAGGACATTACCAGTGCGGTAGATAACGGGGTGCCAATGGATATGATATATCTGGATTTCCAGAAAGCCTTTGACAAGGTGCCACACAAAAGGTTGCTGCATAAGATAAAGATGCATGGCATTAAGGGTAAAGTAGTAGCATGGATAGAGGATTGGTTAATTAATAGAAAGCAAAGAGTGGGGATTAATGGGTGTTTCTCTGGTTGGCAATCAGTAGCTAGTGGTGTCCCTTGGGGATCAGTGTTGGGCCCACAACTGTTCACAATTTACGTAGATGATTTGGAGTTGGGGACCAAGGGCAATGTGTCCAAGTTTGCAGACGACACTAAGATAAGTGGTAAAGCAAAAAGTGCAGAGGATACTGGAAGTCTGCAGAGGGATTTGGATAGGCTAAGTGAATGGGCTAGGGTCTGGCAGATGGAATACAATGTTGACAAATGTGAAGTTATCCATTTTGGTAGGAACAACAGCAAAAGGGATTATTATTTAAATGATAAAATATTAAAACATGCTGCTGTGCAGAGAGGCCTGGGTGTGCTAGTGCATGAGTCGCAAAAAGTTGGTTTACAGGTGCAACAGGTGATTGAGAAGGCAAATGGAATTTTGTCCTTCATTGCTAGAGGGATGGAGTTTAAGACTAGGGAGGTTCTGCTGCAATTGTATAAGGTGTTAGTGAGGCCACACCTGGAATATTGTGTTCCGTTTTGGTCTCCTTACTTGAGAAAGGACGTACTGGCACTGGAGGGTGTGCAGAGGAGATTCACTTGGTTAATCCCAGAGCTGAAGGGGTTGGATTACGAGGAGAGGTTGAGTAGACTGGGACTGTACTCGTTGGAATTTAGAAGGATGAGGGGGGATCTTATAGAAACATATAAGATTATGATGGGAATAGATAGGATAGATGTGGGCAGGTTGTTTCCACTGGCGGGTGAAAGCAGAACTAGGGGGCATAGCCTCAAAATAAGGGGAAGTAGATTTAGGACTGAGTTTAGGAGGAACTTATTCACCCAAAGGGTTGTGAATCTATGCAATTCCTTGCCCAGTGAAGCAGTCGAGGCTCCTTCATTAAATGTTTTTAAGATAAAGATAGATAGTTTTTTGAAGAATAAAGTGATTAAGGGTTATGGTGTTCGGGCCGGAAAGTGGAGCTGAGTCCACAAAAGATCAGCCATGATCTCATTGAATGGTGGAGCAGGCTCGAGGGGCCAGATGGCTGACTCCTGCTCCTAGTTCTTATTTTCTTATATGTCTCTGGAATGGGACTTGAATTCACAACCTTTTTTATTCTGAGGTGAGAGAATTCAACAGCTGATGTCTTAGAACTGAATTGCCTGAATTTTGTAGGCTGGATTGATGGATCTTGGCCCATGGGCTGTAGCTTAATGCTTTGAAGTGTTGAAGTTCCCAAAAATAATTCAGAACTGTAGGAAAGATTAATGCAAAGTTTGTTGTGCTTTTTAAAATTATAATTAGAGAACAAATTTAAGACTTCGAATTGTGGCTAAAAGAAGTTGAAGAGGGAAAGAGGAAAGGAAAATAATGTTCCATTGAAGTCAGTAAGCAAGGACTGTTTTGACTTGAAATAACTTTAGGAAATGCCAACTTCACATTCCTTGTGATAACAGTGAGCAGTTAAAGAACCACAGGGTTGTTTGTTCTGCAAACGTAGTGATCTTATTTTGGCGACACTTGTAATTTAATGGCAGTTCTGAATTAAAAATCTTTTGCTAAAAGCAGAACATGTAATATTTCCTACTCTGATGCCTTCAGCGAGGGAATTGAAAAATGTGGTGTTGGGGGAAAGGAGGGGGTGGAGAAAGTTCAAGTAGTCAAATGGTAAAACCCCAGCCAGTTCTTCCTTTTGCAGAGCTATCTTCAACATCATCTGTATCGTGTTTGTGTGCTGTGTTACTGGTGTTTTCATTCAGTAATGCATAATGGCCCATTCTTGTGAAGCCAGGTTAGTGATAATAGTGATTGTTATATTTCTATAAATGCTATCCTCACTTTGAGTTTGTATTATTACATTAACAATTGGGAAATCATCCTCTGGATGTAAATGAGACTCCGATAAATTAATATTTAATGTTTCATTGAAAAAATTATTTTTCATCAAATATCCATTTTTTAACTGCAGTTTATCAATTTAACTTGATTAGTGAAAATCAGAAGGCCATTCTTGCCCCTACATTACAGCAGTGACTACACTTTATATGCACATCATTGGCCATAAAGCACTTTGGGACTTGCTTGTGTTGTGTCATTTTGTTTATTCATTTACAGTATGTGGGCGTCTCTGGCTAGGCCTGCATTTACTGTCCATCCCGAGTCAGCCTGATCAATCCAGAGGCTTGTTGATTGGAGATTCGTGACAGAAGGCAGAAGGCATAACATGGGAACAAAGAGAGTGATACACAAGGCAAATGTGCAGCAATTTACTGTTAGGAATGTTTGTTGAACGTCTCCCGGCCTTCCGACCCTGGGTTGTATTCCAATTTGGATGTTTTGAGTCCAACCCCTGTGGTTGCCAATCTGATCAGGCACATCACGTAACCCTTTATTATTAAGCAAGTAGGTCTTCATTGAGATAACAATGCCAACTATTTAAGTTTAAGTTTCATTCAGATCTATTTTCAGACCAACCCTGCCAGTTGAGGGCTCCCATCATTCAGTGTTGTTTATTTATGAACCATGTGCATTTGTGCAAACATATTTCCGCTCACCTGCCTCCACTAAAATTTACTCATAGATATCATGGAAACCATGTTTAGCCTTTCTCATTTCCAACAGTTCCCAGTAAAATGTTTGTAGCTGAATCCAAATGTCATTTGGACCGTCTAGGAAGGCATTCAGTGGAGTTGAAGTGCTCCTCCTTAGAAGGGGAAGAAGGCTGATGGCTGGTAAATCAGAGATAAAAGGCAACACCTGTTTGCTGACTGAAATTTTGCATTTCTAAAGCTCCTTATCGCAGCCTGAAGACATCCTTGAACCCTTCATTACCGAAGGATCATTTCTGAAGTGCAGCCACTTTTATTTGTTGGTGCGAATCACTTGTTTTAAAGAAACTACTCAAATACATTTTTAAAATATATATTTACTTTACCACATCGTAGGTGGGATAAAGAACAAAAAACGATACAGCATAGGAACAGGCATAGGAATGATACCAACCTACGGCAAAACCCTCAGCACTTCCTTGTGCCGTATCCCTCTACACCCACCCTATCCATGTATTTGTCAAGATACCTTTTGAACGCTGTTAATGTATCTGCTTCCACAACCTCCCCTGGCAACATGTTCCAGGCACTCACCACCCTCTGTGTAAAAAAACAAACAAACAAACCTGCCTCGCAAATCTCCTCTAAACTTAGCCCCACGGACCTTAAACATATGTCCCCTGGTGACTGACCCCTCCACCCTGGGAAAGAGTGCCTGCCCATCTATCCATGCACCCCATAATCTTGTAGACCTCTATCACATCACCCCTCGACCTCCGTCGTTCTAATGAAAACAGTCTGAGTCTATTTAGGCTCTCCGCATAGCTAAGATCCTCCAGACTAGGGAACATCCGGGTAAACCTCCTCAGCACCCTCTCCAAAGCCTCCACATCCTTCTGGTAGTGTGGCGACCAGAATTGTGCGCAATATTCCAAGTGTGACCGTATCAAGGTTCTATACAACTGTAGCATGACTTGCCAGTTTTTATACTCGATGCCCCATCCAACGAAGGCAGGCATTCCACTACCTTGTCCATTTGTGTTGCCACTTTCAAAGATCTGTGGACCTGCAGCTGTTATGGGCCAGGGTTTAGAGAATCCCAAAGTGTATCATGGAGTTCACCTGACCCACAATTTTTAATAGATTATGGTATGGGGAGCACACGACCCACTCTACAGGCGTGGTATAGCAGAAATGGAAAAGTATTTTTTAAAGCAAAACAATGTTTATTCCATGAACGCAAGTTAACCTATTTAAAACATGCAGTGATCATCTTAGCAACCATTAATTCAAATACAACCCCCAAAGAATACAACATTAAGTAATCCTTAAGCTGTCCTTTTAACACCCATAAGACTTAACAAAACCTTTAAACAGAAGAACATCAGGTTAATCACTACTGAGAGCAGTTATTAGTTTTAAATCACCAAAGGATCGATTTACAATTTTTAGATTACAGAGTGAGAGAGACTAATACCCTTTCTGGCTGTGACTGCAGCTATCCAGCTCTGAAAACGAAACTAAAACACACCCTGCAGCAAACAGTCTAAAACGAAAGTAAAAAGCTGACAGACAGCCCAGTTCCACCCACACTCTGACATCACTGATAAACACCCATTTCTTGAAGGTACATTTCTTAAACACCCATTTCTTAAACACCCATTTCTTAAAGTACTCTCACATGACACCCCCCCCCCCCCCAAGAATAAAAAAATAAACCATCAACTTCAAGATGGTTTCATTTTTCACCTTTTCACTATCCTTTAAGAAATGCACACAGTAAATATACTTTTTCATTTCAAAAAACAACACACGCATACAGGTATAATAATATAGTCCACTTTGTTTTCGTTCTTCCTCTAACTGAAACTGCTTCCGTTCATCACATTTGTGACAAAGCATCGGCTATCTCGTTTTCTTGTCCTGCCTCATGTACTATTTTAAAATGAAAGGCTGTAACAAACTCCAGCGAAATAGCCTTCCATAGTTATTCCGAAATCGCTCTAAAAACGTCAATGGATTATGATCAGTACATATAATGGTGTCAGACGGATTGCTGGTCACATAAATGTGAAAATGTTGCAAAGCTAGCACCAAACTCAACGTCTCCTTCTCAACCGTTGAATACTTTTTCTGGTGAGAATTCAATTTCTTTGCAAAATAACCAATAGGCCGCTCTAGCCCTTCGCCGTCATCCTGTAGAAGCACCGCACCTACGCCTATATCACTCGCATCGACAACGATTTTGAATGGTTTGGTATAATTTGGGATGGCTAACACAGGAGCAGTGGTTAACACAGCCTTCAGGCCGTCAAATGTCTGTTGACACTCCGCTGTCCACTGGAATTTGTTATGCTTCTTGAGCAAGTCCGTCAGTGGAGCGACCACACTGCTGAAATGCGGTACAAATTTCCGGTAAAATCCACTCATACCAAGAAATCGCATTATTTCCCGTCGTGTCGAGGGTATCGGAAACTCCCCAATAACAATTGTTTTCACATCCCGTGGGACCATTCGACCCTGTCCAATTGTATGGCCAAGGAAAGTAACTTGGGCTTTCCCAAATTCGCTTTTGGCTAGGTTTATCACCAAACCCGCCTCCTGAAGTCTATCGAGTAACTTCATCAGATGTTTTAAATGTTCTTTCCATGTTTGGCTGAAAATTACCAGATTGTCGATGTATACCGCACAATTGGGTAATCCTGAAACAACTTTGTTAGTTGAAATGTGCTGGGGCGTTTTTCATGCCAAATGGCATAACTTTGAATTGGTATATACCATCTGGAGTCACAAAAGCTGAAATCTCCTTCGCCCTTTCGGATAAAGGTACCTGCCAGTAACCTTTAAGTAAATCCAGTTTGGAAATAAAAACTGATTGTCCCACTTTCTCAATGCAATCCTCCAAACGTGGGATAGGATAAGAGTCCGTTCTTGTAACTGCATTAACCTTTCTATAGTCCACATACAACCGTTGGGTACCATCTGGTTTAGGTACCATCACTATGGGTGAGCTCCATTGGCTGCAACCCATTTCAATTATGCCATTTTTAAGCATACTCTCAATCTCTTTGTTAACCTGTGCCAATTTTGAAGGGTTAAGTCTATATGGATGCTGTGTGATTGGAACAGCATTTCCCACATCTACATCATGTACAGCCATTTGAGTACTTCCCAATTTATCTCGACAAATTTGCCCATGTGATATCAATAACTCTTTCAGGTCAGTCCGATTTTTCTCTGGAAGGTAACTCAACAATTTATCCCAATTTTTAAGAACATCCTCATTTTCCAATTTAATTTGAGGTATGTCAAATTCACATTCATCTGGATTTGGTTCGTCACTGAGTTAGAATCATTAAAACCTCCTCCTTTTTCTCTCCTTCCCTTTCAAAGTACCCTTTAAGCATATTCACATGACACACTTGGTGAGTTTTCCTTCTATCTGGTGTTTTTACCACATAATTCACCTCACTTAATTTCCTTTCAATCTGATACGGTCCACAAAACCTAGCTTTTAAAGGTTCACCTCCAACTGGTAACAATACTAAAACTTTATCTCCACTGGCAAAACTACGAACTTTGGATTTCTTGTCCTCGACCCGTTTCATCACATTTTGTGCAACTTTTAAATGTTGTCCAACCAATTCACCTGCTCTGTTTAATCGTTCTCTAAAATTTGACACGTAATCCAATAATGTAATTTCCGATTTCTCACTCACCAATTTTTCCTTAATCAATTTAAGCGGTCCTCTTACCCCATGACCAAAAATTAGTTCAAAAGGACTGAATTTGGTTGACTCATTAGGTACATCCCTAATTGCAAACCGTACGAATGGAATTCCTTTATCCCAATCCTCTGGATAATCTTGACAATAAGCCCTCAACATTGTCTTTAATGTCTGATGCCACCTTTCTAACGCTCCCTGCGATTCTGGATGGTACGCAGTTGATTTAAATTGTTTTATTCCTAACTATCCATAACTTCTTTGAATAACCTCGAAGTAAAATTCGATCCTTGATCCGATTGTATTTCTGTGGTAGTCCGTATCTAGTAAAGAACTTAAGTAACTCTTGCACAATCTTTTTAGCTGTAATATTACGTACTGGGATGGCCTCTGGAAACCTTGTAGACACATCCATTATAGTTATTGATTCCCGCTTTTTGTTTTAGGAAGCGGTCCTACGCAATCAATTAGAACCCTTGTAAAAGGTTTCTGAAATGCTGGAATGTTTTTAGGGCGCTGGTTTTATCACTGCTTGAGGTTTCCCTATCACTTGACATGTGTGACATGATTGACAAAATTTAACTACATCTTTATGTAGTCCAGACCAATACGAATGTGTCTGGATTTTAGCTTGAGATTTCCTTACTTCCAATTGACCTCCCACTGGTACCTCACAACACCTCCTTTCTATACCCTACCGGCAATACTACTTGATGAACTTCTGCCCACTTTTCATCCGCCTGCATATGTAAAGGTCTCCATTTTCTCATCACGGTAATAACACTCTGGTATATACTCAGATTCCTCTTTCTGATACGCCGTTTTATTTCTACATCTTTCTGTTGTAACTCCGCCAATTTTCCTGAACTAAAAATATCCGCCTCATCCTCCCTGTTCTTTTCCAACCATTTGATCAAAAATCGTTTCTGATAATTGCACTTCACCTTTATCTTCACTCTGATTTCTCCCCTTGTCTTACCCTGTGACTTTGCGACCTTGTTACTATACAATCTGGAAAAATCCCAGGGTATTCGTCCTTCAACACTTCAGTTGTCTGATTTTCCACTGGCTTATCAACCACAGTAGGCATCACTTCCACCTGCGATTCAGCTATATCATTATCCAAGATAAACTGTATTTCTGGACAAGATAGTTTCTCTATTACTCCTACTACCACTTCACCACTCTTCGCTGGACTTTCCAACCTTACCTTATATAATGGAACACTACTCCTCTCACCCTGAATTCCACATATTACCACCTTTTCTGGCAACATTCTTCTCCGACTACATAACTCCTCATCTCTTACCATTAAAGATTGACTAGTTCCCGTATCTCTTAAAATTGTGACTTCTTTACTTGCTCCTCCTGATACACATGAGTAAATTTTAGCCACACAAGTAACTTCTTTAAAGAGATCTGGCACCTTCTTATCAATCACCTCTTGATCAGGCTGTACAATCTTTTGCACCTCCTTCGCTTCACTTGGGCTTTCCTTTACCACTTTCACAAACCCCACTGTCTTATCCTGTTTTACCACATCAGCCTTCCCAGTGCTTCTCTTCAACCACCAACACTGACTTTACATGGCCTAGTTTATTACAGTGAAAACATTTGAAACTTTTCATTTCTTTTCCACCCTCCTGGATTTCTTTTTTAGTCTGAGGTACACTCCCCTTATTATCTCCCATCTGATCATCTTTGCCTCTACCACTTGAGTATTTCTCATGTCCCCAGTTTCTATCCCTCACAGGCTGAAACTGATGTCGGAAACCAAGTTTTGCTTTATGAACACATTCATAATCATCTGCCATTTCTGCAGTTTTAACCCTCTTCTTCCACATGATTTCTCACTACATCAGGAATTGAATTTTTAAACTCCTCCAAAAGTATAATTTCTCTGAGAGCTTCATACGTTTGGTCTATTTTCAAAGCCCTTATCCACCTATCAAAATTATAGTCAAAGTTTGAGCCTTTCAAACTCCATATATGTTTGACCAAGTTCTTTCCTTAAATTTCTAAACCTTTGTCTGTTGGTTCAGGCACTAGTTCATATGCACCCAAGATGGATTTTTTCACCACCTCATACGTCCCAGGTACCTCCTCCGGTCTTGATGCAAACACTTCACCAGCTCTATCTATCAGCTTTGTTTGAATCCGTAATACCCACATGTCCTGTGGCCATTTCATTTGTTTAGCCACCTTCTCACATGAAATGAAAAAAGCTTCTACCTCCTTCTCATCGAACCTTGGCAATGCTTGGACATATTTAAATAGATCCCCACCACGCCTTCGACTTTGACGCTCTTTCTCACTATCCTCATCACTATCATCCAACTGTATGCTTCCCTTTACGTCTGCCAATTTTAACTGACTGTCATGTTTCATGGCCATTTTCTGAAGTTCAAACTCTCTCTCTTTATCTTTTTCCCTTATCTGTATCTCCCTTTCTCTTTCTTCTTGTTCTGCTAGGGCTATTCTTTCTTTCCTCTTTTCTTCTCTCTCCTTTTCTTTTTTCTCTGTCTCGTTCATATTCAAGCAGCTTTAATTCTTTCTCATGTTCCATTTGTTTAATTTGTAACTGAATCTTTGCCATTTCCAATGAGCCAAACTGTATCTCAGGCAACCTGAAATGCTTAGCCACCATCATAACACCTTTTCGTGTATTGTCAGGTAATGTTAACTGCAATATTTTTGCCAAATCCAACAGTCTGCTTTTAGTCTCTGTCCGTGAGGTACTGTGTGTGACCGTCTCCACCCCCAAAAACTTCTGAGCCTCTGAAAGAGCCATTGTCTACAACACACTACCTACTTAAACGAGAATACCACACCTGAAAAGCAACCACAATATGCTCACCCCTCATTGTCTTTAGGTTCACTAAGCCAATCCAATAGATAGACTTGTATCCCCCTCGAGCCCCCAATTTGTTATGGGCCAGGGTTAGAGAACCCCAAAGTGTATCATGGAGTTCACCTGACCCACAACTTTTAATAGATTGTGGTAGGGGAACACACGGCCCACTCTACAGGTGTGGTAGAGCAGAAATGGAAAAGTATTTTTTAAAGCAAAACAATGTTTATTCTATGAACTCAAGTTAATCTTTTTAAAACATGCAGTGATCATCTTTGCAACCATTAATTCCAATACAACCCCCAAAGAATACAACACTACGTAATCCTTAAGCTGCCCTTTTAACATCCAGAAGACTTAAACAAAACCTTTAAACAGAAGCACATCAGGTTAAAGTCACTACTGAGAGCAGTTAGTAGTTTTAAATCACCAAAGGATCGATTTACAGTTTTTAGATTACAGAGAGAGAGACTAATACCCCTTCTGGCGGTGACTGCAGCTATCCAGCTCTGAAAACGAAACTAAAACACACCCTGCAGCAAACAGCCTAAAACGAAAGTAAAAACTGACAGACAGCCCAGTTCCACCCACACTCTGACATCACTGATAAACACCCATTTCTTAAAGGTACTCTCACATGACACAGCCCAGATATCTCTGACTCATAGATACATTGAAGATCGGAGCAGGAGGAGGCCTTTTGGCCCTTCGAGCCTGCTCCGCCATTCATCACGATCATGGCTGATCATCCAACTCAATAGCCTTAGCCTGCTTTCTCCCCAACTCCGAAGAGTTTTGCCATTTGCGGTTATGTTAGACCTACCAAAATGCATTACCTCACACTTGTCTGGATTAAACTCCATTTGCCATTTCTCTGCCCAAGTCTCCAACCTATATATGTCCTGCTGTATCCTCTGACAATCTTCAACACTATCTGCCACTCCAGCAATCTCGCGAACTCCCAGACCAGCTACATTTTCCTCGAAAGCGTTTATGTATACTACAAACAACAGAGGCCCCAGCACAGATCCACTAGTCACAACCTTCCATTCTGAAAAACACCCTTCTACTGCTACCCTTTGCCTTCTGTGACCGAGCCAGTTCTGTATCCATCTTACCATCTCACCTCTGATCCCGTGTGACTTCATCTTTTGTACCAGTCTGCCATGAGGCACCTTGTCAAAGGCTTTACTGAAGTCCATGTAAACAACATCCACCACTCTCCCCTCATCAATCATCATTGGCACCTCAAAAAACTCGATCGTTAGCGAGGCACGACCTCCCCTTCACAAAACCATGCTGTCTATCGCTAATGAGTCCATTTGTTTCCAAATGGGTATAAATCCTATCCCTGACAACTCTCTCCAATAATTTACCTACTACAGTCGTGAGGCTCACCGGCTTATGGTTTTCAGGATTATCCCTGCTACCTTTCTTAAACAGCCGGGCCACATTCGCTGTTCTCCAGCCCTCTTGGATCTCATTTGTCCTTTCCTCCCTTGCTTCCCTCTGGGGTAAATCCCATCCGGCCCAGGAGACCGATCTACCTTAATGTCTTTTGAAAGACCCAATACCTCCTCCTTTTCAATGTCAACATGACCCGGACTGTCCACATACCCTACCCAAGAATCATCTTCCACAAAGTCCTTTTCTTTGGTGAACACTGATGCAAAGTACTCATTTAGTACCTCGCCCATTTCTCTGGCTCAACAAATAGATTCCCCCCCACTGTCCTTAAATGGTCCAATCCTTTCCCTGGCCACCCTCTTGCTTTTTGCATATGAATAAAATATATTGGTCTTGGAGGGAGTGCAGTATAGATTCACCAGAATGTCTTTATAAATTCATTCAAGGAATCGAGGGCTTCACTTGCCACCATTTATTGCCAGCCCTATTGCCCTTGAGAAGGTGGTAGTGAGCTGACTTCTTGAAATGCTGCAGTATATGCGGTGTAGGTACACCCACAATGCTGTTAGGAAGGGGATTCCCCAATTTTGACCCAGCGACAGCGAAGGAGCGATTATATATTTCAAAGTCAGGATGGCATGTAGCTTGGAGAGGAACTTGCAGGTGGTGGTCTTCCCATGCATCTGCTGCCCTTGTCCTTTTAGGTGGTGAAGTTTGCGATCTGGCAGATGCATTGAAGGTGTGTTGCTGCATTGTATCTTGGAAGATGGTACAGTGCTGCTAAGGTTTATGTTTGGGGTGCCAATCCAAATGAGCTGCTTTCTCCTGGATGGTGTCATGCTTCTTGAGTGTTGATGGAGCTGCATTCAACCAGAGAAGTGGAGAGTATTCTGTCAAGACTCCTGACTTGTGCCTTGTAGATGGTGGGCAGGCTTTGGAGGTGAGTTACCTGCTGCAGAACTCTTAGCTTCTGATTTGCTCTGGTGACTACAGTATTTATATGGCTGGTCCAATTTAGTTTCTGGTCAGTAGTAAGCCCCAGGATGTTGATAGTGGGGAACTCAAAGATGGTGATGCCATTGAATTTCAAGAGGAGATGTTTATATTCTCTTTTGCTGGGGATGATCGTTTCTTTGCACTTGTGTGGCATAAATGTTACTTGCCACATATCGGCCCAAGCCTGTCCAGGCTTTGCTGCACAGGGTCACGGGCTTCAGTATCTGAGGAGTGGCGAGTGGTGCTGAGCCTTGGTTAACCATCAGTGAATATTCCCACTTCTGACCTTATGATGGGGAAAGGTCATTTATTTAACAGCTGAAGATGCTTTGGCCTAGGACACTATCCTGAGGTACTCCTGCAGTGATGGCCTGGGGCTAAGATGATTGACCTCCAACAACCACAACCGAGATCCTTTGAGCTAGCTAGTTATGACTCCAACCATGGAGGCCCCATTGACTTCAGATTTGCGGAGTGTGTGTGTGTGGCCTTGTGCAGTAAGTCTCAGAGTTGGACTCACTAAGCCCAGCTGCTCGGCAGATTTATAACATTTTAACTGGATATTTCCTGCCATTACCCTGAGCAAACCTGGTAGCTGTTTTGGGGACTGTTGCTGATTTATGTGCTTTTTGAACAACAGGACACTAATACCAAAAATGAAAGAATGAGCTTGCATTTTACGTTGTGTCTCGCCCTCGGGGCTTCCCTGGGGACTTTACAGCCGATGAAGTCCTTTTGAAGTGCAGTTGCTTCTTCTGTGGGCGGACCTAGGAGCCAATTTCTGAACTTCCAATTTTTATAAACAGCACTGAGAATTTACCAGATAATCCTCCTTTGGCAGTGTTGATTGAGGATTAAATGTTCCCTGACATATGTACCCTAGGTATTGCATGCCCATTTCAGAGGTAGCCATTGAACAGCCCCTCCGCCCCCAACCCCGGAAAGAGAAATAAAAAGACATTCTGTGTAAAGTACCCTTCACCATCATTGGACATCTCAAAATACTTTGCAGCCAATTAAGCACTTTTGAAGTGTTATCACTGGACATTGAATGCGAGCTTTCCTGCAGGTTGTGCCTTTCCAGAAGGGCTTGTAGTGCAGATGTAGTGGGTAGCATCCCTACCACTGAATTGGAAGTGCTGGGTTTGAGTCCCACACCAGGACTTGATGGTTGAGGAAGGTGCGTTGATAATGTGGCCAAACAGGTTGAGTATCCACCTGCAAATCCTTCCAACATGCCAGTGACAGGCAATAAAAGCAGAACGACCCTGGTCAGCCACTATCCATGGCTCCAGACTACAATATGTGTGTGAAAGTGCAAGTTGCCACAGCATCTCTGACTCTCTGGGTGAACTGTAACACGTAGTCACTTCCCTCGCTAAACCGCTTGGCCAGTTGTAGAAACATTACAATGACTGTCATTTATTTAAAAAATATATATATTTTTAATCTCCTTTTTCACATTTTCTCCCAAATTTGCACCCACCAACAATAAGCAGTAACAAATATAATATCAATCCCCATATCAATAACAACGATCCCAACTGATTGTCATTTAAACCAAACATTACATGCCCAATTTCTGGGCTGGAACTTGAACCCACAATCTGATGACTCAGAGGACCAGTGTTATCACTGGGCCATGGCTGCCACTTCTGGAACTAACATATCATGAAAACAGAATGAAAAGTGGCACTTCTGTATTCCTAGGTTTAGTAAAATCAAGCTCACAAAAATTTGAGTTCTGTAACATTACTTTAAACTTGCAACCCTTGAATTGGGGAGCCTTTAGGTTTGGAATATGTTACAGAGGAGGCGCTATTTGGCCCATCAAATCTGTGTCGGCTCTGTAGCGCAGTGCATGCAGCCCCATTTTCCTGTTCTGTCTCCACAGGACTTGTTATTCTTCTTTGATATTATAGATCTCTATTATAAGCATCCTTGGAGGAAGCAAGTTCCAGGTTATCACCACTCGTTGTAAAAAAAGGAACTTGCTCACGTGCCTCCCCCCACCCCCCGCACCTCTTGCCCAAAATCTTAAATGTGTGCCCCTTGTACTTGTACCATCGGCTGCTGGAAACTGTGATTTGCAGAGATCCTAAAGACTATTGAGAAGAAATTCCTTACTTGTATCGACACAATACCTCATGTTTTATTTCCTCACCCCTTGCCCACAACTCTTCCTGCAAAATTCCCCTATGAAAATTGATACTGCTTTTGTTTATGTTCCTAGAACATTGATCATGAGCTTATCCAGAAACCCCGCCTCTCCTAGGCTCAGTTTGATTGTTGCAACATTGCAGCTAATGAAAATAAAGGGATACATGACTAGGAATTAGATTATTCTAATTGAATTTGCTCAAAAAACAGAAGCTGGTGTAGTGGAGGGAGGTAATGTGGCTCTTGAACTCGTGCCAAAACAGGGCCAGTGCTTTACACTCGCTGTTTTTTCATATTCAGGCTATTGTGGGAAGCTTTACAGTGATGACCTGGAGGGTCTGTTTAAATGCTGTCATGAACAGCCTCCTATTTTTTTTTGCCTTGTGTCAACCTAAATTCATCTAAAACTCTGCTGCCCATATGTTAGTTTAGTCCTGTTTACCCATCACCCATGTGCTCACTAAATGTCATTTGCTCCCAATCTACTGATGCCTTAATTTTAAATTCCCATCCTTTGTTTCAGCTCTGTCCATGGATCTCTTTGCTCATCCCCAATTATGCAATTTCCTCCAGTTATAAAATCCTCCAAGATCTCTTTGCCCGTCCAATTTTCACCTCTATGCATCCGACTGTCATTGTTGCACCATTACTGGCAGTGCCTTCAGTTGCTTCAGCTTTAAGTTCTGGAATTCTTTCCCGAAACCTATTTGTTTCTCTATCTCTGTTTCCTCCTTTAAGTTGTTGGTTAAAACCCTTTGACCCAGCTTTTGGTTATCAGTCTTATGTTGTTCAGTGTCAAACTTTGCTTGATAATGCTCCTATGAAGAGCCTTGAGGCATTTTATTACACTAAAGGTGCTATATCAATGCAATTTGTTGTGATATCTGTAATTCTGCAATGTGTATTCCATTGTTAAACTTTCGCTCTTGCTCTCTCTCCTTTCTCTCTCTCTCTCTCACACTCTTTCCCCCCCCCCCCCCCCCCCCAATCCTAAATCGCATAACTGATAGCCGGCCTCTCCCTGGGGATGTCAGGATGAATGGTTTATTATTTTAACTTGGATGAACGCATAATCTCCAAGAATGTCTGACGCTGTTTTAATCCTCCCTTTTGCATTTTCTCTTCAGTTCTTCAGAATCGTACCCCTTTCTGTCTTCACCATGTTTTGTTTTATTTTTCTCATTGGGTGTGATTTAAAGAATTGAGGCTCTTTTGCTTTCTTTGTGCTGTGGGACAGCCCGGCATATGCTGCAAACTTCATTCTCAGACTGCCGCACCAAAAGGCATTGGAATATAGCCCCAAAGTTTAGCATCTGTAAAATGGAGTCTGCTTTAATATTTTAAATGCTCAGTCAAATGCCTTGGGCGGGATTTGCCGCATAACTGGCTGTGTGTTTTGCGGCGGCAGGAGGCGGCCTGCCATTGGCCAGCAAGACTCCACTGTGTTGCACCCTTTGCTGCCGTGAAACCCACACGCGGCAGGGGTACACTGTCAACAGGAACTGAAGTTCCCGCCGGTGTGAACGACTGGAAACTTCTGTCCCTTAAAGATACATCTCCATCAAAGTTTGCTCATCTTTCAATTCAGGATTTAGACAGTGGCTTTGAATCTGAGAGTTGCAAACATCGATTCAGCCTCAACTGGAGTATGGTGCCAAATTCTGGGCACCACACTTCAGGTACGATTAGCGAAGGTGCAGAAAAAATTAACAAGAATGGCTTTGGGGATGAGGGACATCAGTTATGAGGATAGATTGGAGAAGTTCACCTTAGAGAAGGGAAAGTTAATAGGAGATATAATAGAAGTGTTCAAAATCATGAGGCATTTGACAGAGTAGTAAGGGAGGAACTTCCTTTGGTGGAAGGGTTTGAGCCAGAGGACACCAATTTAAATTGATTGGCAAAAGAACCAGAGGCAACATGAGGAAAACTGTTTCATATCGTGCATGTTCAGAATCTGGAATTCACTGCCTGAGAATGTGGCGGAGGCTTTCAAAAAGGAATTGGATAATTGGGCAGCATATTGCTTCACAGCTCCACGATCCCAGATTTGACTCCCGGCTTGGGTCACTGTCTGTGGGGAGTCGGAACGTTCTCCCCGTGTCCGTGTGGGTTTGCTCCGGTTTCCTCCCACAGTCCAAAGATGTGCAGGTTAGGTGGATTGGTCATGCTAAATTGCCCTTCGTGTCCAAAAAGGTTACATTGGGTGACTGGGCTACAGGGATAGGGTCGAAGTGTGGGCTTGGGTGGGGAACTCTTTTCAAGGGCCAGTGCAGACTCGAATGGCCTCCTTCTGCACTGTAAATTCCATGATAATCTAAAGAGAATGAATTTACAGGGCTATGGGTAAAGGCAGGGGAGTGGGATGAGCTCCGTTAGAGCTGACACGGACATATCGGACCAAATGGCCTCCTGTATACTGTTACCATTGTAAAATGTGATGAACAGCATTTAATCTGAAGTTCAAAGTTAGTAATTTCAATAATTGTGTGATTGGGAATAGCTTGTGACATGTAGCTAATTAATTTGTCTGGAACATACAACAGAGTTTTGAACTACACAGACAGTATGGTACTTTAATGTTGGAATGCAGATAATTATCAACTTACATATGATATAGTTACAATCAAGCCATGAAAGGATAATTACTGCATGCCATGATTTCCTGTTTTTTATTGCATCTTTGCTCCTCCATGTCTGGAGAAACAAGATGGTGAAGCGATATAAACTAAATGGTAATATTTTGAGGGGAAATACAAGAGCAGAGGGATATTGGGGTTCAAATTCATAAATCCATGAAGCTGGCAGAGCAAGTTGGTAAACTAGTTAAGAAAGCATTTGGGATACTTGACTTTGCAAGTAGGGGCAATGAATTAAGTTAAGCTAAACTTTTCAAATCACTGGGTAGGCCTCAGCTGGAGGTACAATTCTGGTGTACATCTGACGGATGTCAATGTATTGGACGTTTGCCAGGATGATACCTGGAATAAGAGAGTTCAGTTATGTGTTGAGATTAAAACAGCTGGCATTGTTCTCTTTCGTGTGGAGAAGATGAAGGAAAACCCAAATAAAGGAATTCAGAATTATGGGCGGCTTCAATAAAGCGAGTCGGGAGAAACTGTTTCCTCTGGCAAGTCAATCAATAACTGGAAGTGATGGATTTAAAATAATTGGCAAAAGAGCTGGAAGACGGCAAGGAGAAATATTTGACAATATTTTACACACACAATTGTTAAAGTCTGGAATGTAATTAATGCCTGAGCAAGCTGGCAGAAGCTTGTCCGAAGGAAATTGGATAAATAGGTATGCGAAGAGGCCAGATTTGCAGCGTTATGGTAAAAAGCTGCAGTGTGAGGTTAAATTGCATAGCTCCTTCAAGAACCAGACATGACGGGCTGAATGGCCTCCTGTGCTGCAGGATTCTATGATTTGAAACGCAACTTCAAATGGATCTGTAAATTGTGAAATGAGAGAAATTTTAAAGGATAGATACACCAGTGTTTTATTCTGAGTTGAGTCATAAAATCTAAATGAGAGAATGGAAATTATAATATAGTAGCAGGTGTCATCTGCATCCTGCATTAAATTCCATGGTTCATAAATGATACAAGAAGGCAAAGCTGGGTAGAATATATCCAACCAGGTGTCCCTGTTTCTGAAGTAATTCAGAATTGCAAAAAGTTATTGAAAAGGGAAGATACCCCTTAGAGTGTTTTCATGATGCTTAAAGAAAGAAAGAACCTGCCTTTATACAGTATCTTTCTCATTCTCAGGCCATACCATACTGCTTCTCGAGTCCCTAAATTTCTTTAGTAATGCAGTCACTGTTAGACAGGCCAATTAGATCAGTGTATTAGCTTTCATTCGCGATGACTGAGGAATAAACATTAGCCAGGGCACAATTCCATTGCTCCTCTTTTGAGTGGTGCCACTTGAATATGCAGGTAAGGCCTTTATTTAATGTCTACATGAAAGATTGCTTCTATGAGAATGCAGTACTCCCTCAGTACCACACCAAAGTATTAGGCGGGACTATGTACACAAGTGCTGGAGCAGGGATTGAACTATTCCTAAACCAAGTTCGGGGCGTCATGGTGGCACGGTGGTCAGCACTGCTCCTTCACAGCTCCAGGGACCCGGGTTTAATTCCGGCCTCGGGTGACTGTGTGGAGTTTGCACTTTCTCCCTGTGTCTGCATGAGTTTCCTCCGCGTGCTCCGGTTTCCTCCCACAGTACAATAAAGTGCAGGTTATGTGGAGTGGCCATGCTAAATTGCCCCTTAGTGTCCAAAAGGTTACGTGGAATTACTGGCTCACGGGAATAGGGTGGAGGCGTCGGCTTAAGTAGGGTGCTTTTCCCAAGGGCCTGTGCAGACCTAATGGGCGAATGGCCTCCTTCTGACTGTCAGGATTCTATGATTCTATAAAGTTGACACAATTGTTGATTATTTCACTGTTCCAATTTGCTGCTTTGGTTAAGCTTCAAATATTTCTAATTCAGTTCAATTTCTTAAATTAATTTAAAAAAAAAAAACATTAATATAATATTCCACCAGTATGAAATGTGTGCTGCCAACATCAATGTTCAACACCAATGTTAATTGGTGCAAGGTAGAGTAATTGCTATCTCTATATGCAACTCAGTAGAGCACATTATTGATTAAAATGTCACCCAGATCGTTGGGGTTATTAAAAAGACATGCATTTCTGTTTAGTCTTTCATGATCCCATGATGTCTCAAAGTGCTTTGTTGCCACTGAAGTACATTCTTGAAGTGTGTCACTGTTGTAATGTCGGAAAATCTGGCAACAAATTTGCACATAGCAAGCTCTCAAACAAGAATGTGATAACCGAGCGAATAGGAGCAGGAGAAGGCCATTCGGCCCTTCGAGCCTGCTCTGCCATTCATTATGATCATCATCTAGTTCAATCGCCTAATCCTGCTTTCCCCCATATCGTTTTATCCCCATCACCCTAAGTGCTGTATCTAACTGCTTCTTGAAAACATAACATTGTTTTGGCCTCAACACTTCCTGTGGTAACGAATTCCACAGGTTCACCACTCTGTGAAGAAATATCTCCTAATTTCAGTCCTAAATGGTCTACTCCGTATCCTCAGATTGTGACTGTGACTCCCTGGTTCTGGACACACCCACCATCGGGAACAATCTTTCTGCATCTACCCTGTCTAGTCCTGTTGAATTTTATAGGTTTCTACGAGACCATAATGACCAAATGATTTGCTATTTTAATGATATTGCATGGCAGATGCATATTGGCCAGGACACTCAAGATGCCACTGCTCTTCATCAAAATTGAATCTTTTGCATCCACTTGTTGAGGCCTCTGTTTAGTGTCTGATTCGAAACACATCACCTCTGCCAGTGCAGCACACCTTCGGTACTACAGTAGAATTGTTGAGCTACATTTTGTGCTCAAGTCTCAAGGACTGTATGACTTAAGAGGCATGACTGAGCCATGGCTGACATGTTAAGGAACTGCTGGAAGAATTAAAAGAGAAAGCAGTATTTTTAAACTGGAAGTTGCAATCTCAGTAGCATTTTTGTCTGTGTCATTTAATTTTGCACATTTCTAGCATTCCTGAAATGGAGGCTGTGCAAACGGATGCAAACTCTAGCTCAGGAATCCTGCTTTCAGAACCCATTCAACTCAATCCAGCCCTCTAACACTAGGCAACTCAATCCTTTTTTGTTGATTTTGTCCTGTTTTGAATCTCGTGGACTAGTGGGGGTTTAAAATGGGCTGTTCTCAGCAGTGTTGGCTCATGGCACAGCAATCCTAGATCAAACATCAAGATCTGTTAGTATCAGCAATTTGAAGTTTAGGCAAATTAATGGGAACATGGGTTTTAACGTTGTATACAGCCTCGAGCCTCACAGCCTGTACTTAGAACGTTCTTTGAAGACTGAAGGTTTGGGTACGCCTGCTTTATGTGACCAAATATTCCAGATTGTCCAACAGTGAGTGCATGAAGTTGAATATAGGTTTCAGCTCGGTAAATAAAATAAGAGGCTAAAATTCCTCTGTTTGCTAATTTTAGTAGAACACCACGAGACAGCCACAGCTATTTTGTTTTTGGATAGGATTAGCAGTGGGATTTCAGCCTTGTAATAGCTAAAGTATGTGGCTCCAATGCATATGCTTCTGTAAAGGTAATTTTACATAGCAATTGTTCAGTTGTTGTAAAATTGACCAACCCCCCCCCCCTCCCCCATTTTGAGATAAATTCAGTTCCTTCATTGGGTCAAAATCCATAACATTACTGTGGTCGTATCTGTACCACATGGTCTTCAGCGGTTCAAGAAGATGACTGAACACCACCTGCTTGAAGTTGATTAGGAATAAATACTGTCCTTTCCAGCGATGCCCACATCCCCTGATTTCATAGAACAAATATAAACCACAGAACATTTCTTTGTCTTCAGAAATGCAGCATCACAATTGACTATTGACCTGGATTCTTTTTAAAATGCATTAATGAGATCTGAACGGCACTGGCATTGCCAAACCCTCACTGCCTTTGAGAAGACGGTAGTGAGCTGCCTTCTTGAACCACTGCGATCCATGTGATGTAGGTACAAGAACACCCACAGTGCTGTTAGCGGGCTTCTTACAAACCCTGTCTCTGCTTTGATTGATTGGGTTGAGATATCATAGTCTTGACATTTTTTTCATTTGCTATCAGACAACATCCAGTGTAATTTTAAATTACAAATGTTAAATTCTCATTCATGTTTTCAAATCCCGTCATGGCCTCTCCCCTCCCTAATACTCTAAGCTTCCCCAGGCCTCGGAGACCTTGGTACTGTTCCAATTCTGGCCGTTTGCACATCCCTCACTTCAATCACTCCATCATTGGCCGTGCCTTCAGTTGCCAAAACTCTAAACTCTGGAATTTCTCCATCGACCTTTAATAAAGATGCACCTTAAAACCTGCCTCTTTGGCCAACCATTTGATTGTCTGTTCTAATATCTCCTCCACTTGTGGCTTGATGTCAAATTCTGTTTATATTATTTTGGTACTGCAGCAGGTTTGTTACTAATCTTACATACCTGAATTGTTGAATCTTGAGTGGCAAAACAGAAGTGACACTCTTGCACTTGACCCTTCTGCTGCCAAACTACTGATTAAAAGGCAGCTATTTTAACATTGTGATCTGTTGCCATCCTGTTGGGTTAGAACCACAGGACTCTTGTAGTTATTTTAGGTAATATTTTAGTTTAAATCCACTGATTGTAATTACTTTTTGTATCTGGTCAGTAGGATAAGCTTCAGCACTGTTTCATCAGTTAAGTTGACTTTGTTCAATGACCCACATAATGTTACCCACTCAATGCCTCTTCCATGTAGAATATTGGTGGGATGCCGGTCATTATTTAAATCTAACTACTAAATTAAGTCATTCACTGAAATTGCAACAAATGGAATTAGAGATAAATGCATTGTTTGTGGTGCAGTTTCTGGATCAGCGAGTTTATTTCAGCAATACAACACAGTTGTGGTAGGTTTAAATTATGTTATAAATTGTCCTCATTGCTTATGATGGACTCAGCGCCCCAAGATTCTAATCTTACACAACTCCTGACACATGCCAAGCCATCCATCTTCTGACGTGCTGTGCTTTCCACCTCATGGCCTTGTCACTCAGTACTCCAAGCCTTTGTGTCAGATCCTTGCTTTGACCTTTGAGTGAAGTTCAGTCTCAACTGTAGTGGACCTATTTGGAAATGCCACAAGCCATGTACAGTTTACATCTTGTAAATCGCTTGAATCTCAGCACTACATCTTGATACTCATTGCTCGTAAGTTAAATGTAACCGTTTTTTCTGTCTATACATAATAAACATTGATGATTTGCTGAGATATATCCTGCAGCAACAACTTAAATGTGGATTTTCCACTCAGAAAACACAGGAATGAGATTGCAAAATACAGAAATGGAAGATCTTTGTCGAGATTATTACAAAGATTGATGGTTAGGCTAAATGAAACGTTTTGCTGGTTTTGAATTGTTGCACTAGGTGTGCAAGGGAACAAACTGTTATCTCACAAAGAATTGCCTGCTATAGAGTAACTCATTGTTAGAGTGGCAGTAGTAACATCAAATGGACCAGTAAGAACTGTTACCTTGATGACTGGGTTTTAACTACAGTGCACTTGAAGTATCTGTAAGGATACCGTAACTGCAATATGAATGCACACTGCTGTTCCTGTTGAAGTGCAAATGCAGCTAGAGTCTGATAACCTTCAGAAGTGAGGCTGCCTTGAGGATGTAGTCTTGCTCTGCTTAGCTTTTGGGGCCAATCAAGTCCAAGGCTTCAGACTTACACTCCCAGGTTTAGTTAAAGTGCACAGCTATTTTGACTCTGCACATCTGCCCAGCTTTGGAGTGTGAATGCACCGCATGAGGTTGAATTTGTTGCATGCATGAAAAATTTAACTCCCAGATGGGAAAGAGCAGCCAGCCCATTGGCACGTGGCAATAGGAGGCCAGGCTGCGTTAATGGCTGTTTGGGCTACACAGCTTGAAGCTGCCTGCTGCCAAGCAAGGTAAATACAAGATGATCATCGCTTTTCTAGAGCAGTTTGGAAGAGCTTCCTCTCGTCCAGCAGAGGAAAATTTAACGTTTATCTAGTAAAAGGCTTTTTCAGTCTCAGCTGTCATGTCAGACTTACCTCTGGACAGGGCTTGTATCGATACCATCTTGAGGCAAACTTGTATAAATGTTTGAGGTTCCCATCTAACTCTGAGCGGGCACTTTAGAGGCATGAAAATATCAGCCCCCCCCCCCAGATGAACAGCTCCTCAAATAAAGTCATGAACCACTTCGACCACACCTCAACCCTCTTCTGACGCCCTCAACTCAAACTTAATCTTCTCCAGACTGAGAAAGTCATACAAGTCCTCCAGTCAGGCCGCCACACTCGGCGGCATATCTGACCTCCAATTCAACAAGATCCTTTGTCACGCAGTCAGAGAGGCGAAGGTCACTACATAGACCCCCTTTCCTCCAGCAGCTGCGGCTCCTCCAAAACCCCAAAGATCGCCGCCATTGGGTTTGGCATAACCTCAGCCTCCACTATCCTGGATAACATCCCTAACACTGCCTCCCAAAAGCTCTCCAGCTTCTCGCAACCCCAGAACATGTGAGCATGATTCACCTGACCCGCCCACACTTCTCACACCCATTGGTCACCCCCTGCAAGAACCCACTCAAACTCGCCCGAGTCGCGTGCACCCTGTTCACCACCTTGAACTGAATCAAGCTCATCCTCACGCAGGAGGAGGTGGAGTTCAACCACTGCATCGCCTCACACCAAATCCTCATCCTGCTTCCCTCCCCAACTCCTACTCCCACTTGAGCTTTACTCCTACTCCCACTTGAGCTTTACCCTCACCACCTGCGCCTTGCCCTGCTCTCCCAACCATCTGTCTAAGTCCCCAATTCTATCCTCCCCCAAATTGTCAGAGAGCAGCAGTTGCTCCAACACATGCGCCCTGGTAACTGGGGAAATGCCTGCATATACCTAAACTTGCTACCCCGTGGCAGCTCAAACCTCTCCCCCAGCTTATCCAGCCTCACAAACCTCCCCTCTGAAACATATCCCTAACCCGCTCCAGCCCTGCCTCCCTCCACTTCCCATCCATTCCATCCATCTCCCCCACCCCCTTGCTTAAACCTGTGGCTCCCATACAGTGACGTCAGCACCAACGTTTTATCCAACTTAAAATGCCTCCTCAACTGGTTCCATACCCCGATAGTCAACTGCACCGCCAGACTCACCATATACTCCCCCGGGGCTAATGGTAATGGGGCTGTCACCAAGGCCCTCAAACTAGAACCCCTGCAGGACTCCTCCTCCAACCTAACCCACTTTGGCCCCCGCCCTGCCACATTCACTGGGAACACCTCACTCTTCCCTATGTTCATCTTTCACCCAGAGAAGGCTCCAAACTTCCCCAACAGGTCCGTAATTCTCCCCATGCTCTCCAGCGGGTCCGGCACACATACAGCAGGTTGTCTGCGTACAATGACACCCGATGCTACCTGCCCCCGTCACAATCCTTCACCACTTGGTCGCTCCCCGAAGGGGCCATCGCCAAGGGCTCATTCGCCAACGCAAATAATAATGGCAACAGTGGGCACCTCTGCCCCGTTCCCCTATGCAGCCCAAAACACCCTGAAGCTGTCTCGTTCGTACGGACACCACCGGGGACGCATACAAAAGATGCACCCACGCCACAAACTTCGACCCAAACCTACTCAGAATTCCGAACAAGTACCTCCACTCTGCCTGGTCAAAGGTCATCTCCGCAACCATAGATACAATAACCTCCGATGCCCACCCCCCTGACGGAGTCATAACTACATTCAACAGCCTCCTCATGTTGCTGGAGACCTGCCTACCCTTCACAAAAATCTGTTTGGTCCTCGGAGACCACCTCTGACACACACCGCTCCAACCTACATGCCAACACTTTCGCCGGTACCTACACATCCATGTTCAACAAAGAGATGGATGGACCTGTTGGACCCACACTCCAGTGGCTGCTTCCCCTTCTTCGGAATCAACAAAATTAATGCCTGCGGCAACATTGCTGGCAACTCACCCCTCTCCACCGCTCACTAAACATCACCAAAAGGTGGGGGCCAAATCTGTCGCAAACTGCTTTAAAATTCTGCCGGAAAACACCATGTTCCATTACTGGCAGGAGAACCGATTTATGATGGGCCAAAGTCTGTCGGATGCTCAATGTCACATGAGCAACCCTTTCTTTCAGCCTTTGCTGAAAACTGTTTTGGTTGGCATTAAGTTGTATCTAAATATGCTTTTCTTCGAAAATTATCTTGGCCCATAAGTTTTCAAGCTGGGGTCCACAGGACCATAGGGGCAAATTCAAAAGGGATCCTCAAGGTAATCAGATATCTCCCAGTTCTTTGCATGTGATTTTCTTGACTTTTATATCTGATTATATAAAAACAGTGTTTCTGCAACTGTAGCACTATTTTCCCTTGGTTGGTAGGCACTACTTAGACCCAATGGTGTATATATATGGAAAAGATTAGTCTCTTTCCCCTGCGTCACCCCCCCCCCCCCCCCCCCCCCAATCCCACCATCTTGATGCTGATTCCTTGTTGTAGTTTACTCTATGTCAAATCCTTGTGCTTCAAAGTTGGCAGACGTGACCAAAGAAATTGGCATGAAATCAGGCAGAACTGCCACCCCAACAAAACTGACAGATTGTGAATCGAGGCGATCTGCAACTGGTAGATTGCATGTAACTTGCATTGGTAGCTTTGAGACGGAGGCTATTCGCCCTTTTGTGCCTATGCCTGCATTCTGAAAGAGCCATCCAATTACTTCCATGACTCTGCTTTTTCCCCACAACATTGCCTAATTTCCCATTTTAGCTATTTATATACAATTCCATTTTTGAAAGTTATAATTGAATCTGCTACCCCCATCCTTTTAGGCAGCGCATCCCACCTGCTGGGATTTTTCTCTTAGTTTCCCTTGCTGGCTTTTTTTTCCACTTATGTTAAATTGCTGTCCTCTGGTTGCCACCTGTTCTGATGCACCTTATTTTCTTAAAAATTCTTTAAATTTTAAGGGCTTTTTGTGGTCAGTGATGGTTTTCCCCCTAAGTTTCCTGCTGGCGTACGATGTGATGTTGCTGTACCTTCTTGGAGACTCCTTTGTTTTAAAAAAAAAAATTATTGTGAAATAGGCAGACATCATTCGGTGGACAAATGAAGTCTTCTGAGGGGAGAGCAGAGGGAAAGTACTGGGTGCACAGTGTTGTTTCAATTAAAATGTTGTGAGCTCTTTATTGTTGAAACCATTATGAAAATTGAAATCATCAGCAATTCCGAAAGGCAACACTTGCCATTCTGTCGGATTATTTTATGTAACAGTGTTATTGATGTTGGAAGTCTGACATGTTTGCTTGGAACCAGTCATTCAGTTCCATTCTGTCTCCAAGGGACTGGGAGCCTTTTCTGAATGGCATCCAGCTTTGAAATAGGAGGTGTTGCTGTTGGAATGCTTGCTCTTGCAATGGAATTAGTCTTTGTTTGCTTTGCTGCAGATTTGTGGAATGCTAGAGCTGGCAATTCTAAATAGAAAGTCCCGATAGGCCACTGTTGCTTCTGTCTACCTCAAAGTTAATTTTAGGTGTCAGATGTGGTTTGGTGTGCAGTACTTGCCTCTGAGTCAGAAGGTCATAAAAGTTCAAATCACACTCCAGAGACCTGAGCACATAATCCTGGACAGCACTCCCAGAGCAGTACTTAGGGAGTGCAACACTGTTGGAGATGCTGACTTCTGGATGAAATAATAAGCAGAGGCTCCCTTCTCTCATATTACCATAAAATATCCCATGGCTCTATTTGATGAAGAACACTAGATTTGCCCAGGAAGCCCAAGGCAATGTTTATTATCTCAACCAACATCAGTAAAATAAAACAGATTATCTGATGATGTAAATAAGGAAAGACTATTTCTATTGGTTGGTGCATTGGTAATTATAGAGCACAAATTGTCACTAGAGCGACAAGGATAGAAATTAGATTTTTTTTCTCTGCACAGGACCATGTTAATGCTTAGGATGCTAATAGAAACACTGGTGTGAGTATATTATGAAATTGTGCTTGATGACAAATAATGATTTTTAACCAATCGGCTTGAAACCTAAATTGAATGCTTTTTAAGAATGGACTAAAGGCAACTTGACCTTGAAGTCAAAGGCGCCCATCCAGTTTGTAACACTGTCTTCCACATTCCAATCCATTGAGATGGAGGCTCCATGTCTGTAAAGACCCATCAAGGACAATAACCAGGGGAATATAAGTGAACCACATATCCTGTCCACATCAAGGGCTGAGGTATCCAACTGATGGAGATCACAGAATACAGATTGAAAATCCCTTATTCGAAATGCTTGGGCCGAATGTGTATCAGAGTTTGGAATTTTTTGGATTTCGGAATATATTGAGCAGGTGCGGCGTGCGTTGGGAACTGCGCACCCATGTGACTGACCCTTCAACTAAGGGGAACAGCTGCTCCCTATCCTCCCGGGCCATGCCCCTCATAATCTTGTACACCTCGGTCAGGTCGCCCCTCGGGCTTCTTTACTCCAGCGAAAACAACCCAAGCCTATCCAACCTTTCTTCATAAATTAAATGTTCCATCCCAGGAAACATTCTGGTGAATCGTCTCTGCACCCCCTCCAGTGCAATCACTTCCTTCCTACAATGTGGCAACCAGAATTGCACACAAAATCCCAGCTGTGGCCTCACCAAGTTCTATACAACTCCCACATGGCCTCCCTGCTTTTGTAATCTAGGCCTCGATTGATAAAGGTAAGTGTCCTGCATGCCTTTTTCACCCCCTAACCTGCCCTTCTGCCTTCAGAGATCTATTGTCAAACATGCCATTGTTCCTCGGAACTACCCAGTATCTTGCCATTCATTGAATACTTCCTTGTCACATTACCCCTTCCAAAGTGTATCACCGCATACTTTTCAGGGTTAAATTCCATCTGCCACTTTTCTGCCCATTTGACCATCCTATCTATATCCTAAGACACTCAACCTCACTGTTAACCACCCAGCCAATCTTTGTGTAATCCACAAACCTACTGGTCCTACCCCCTACCTAGTCATCTATGTCATTTATATAAGTGACAAACAATAGGGGACCCAGCAGAGATCCCTGTGGTACGCCACTGGACATGAATGGTTGAACAGGCTTGAAGGGCCGAATGGCCTACTCCTATTTTCTATGTTTCTGTGTTTGTTGTCTTATTGCAACAAAAGTTAAATACACTGGAGATGAACCATGAAACATAATCACTTGAACATTGGGACTCTAGCTGAGAGGAGGTACATAATCATGAACTTATCAAGCTACAATGGAAATGCCTAATTACTTGAACAACTTGGCTGAGGTTTCAAGACATGAACTGATTTAAGTTACAAGGAGAATACACCACCATGTTTGATTCACTGGGTGACATCATGTGACAGGCCCACACTTCGTGTGTTAAACTTCGACTTTTGCTGCAAGTAAAGGACAAACAGAAACATAGAAAGCAGGAGTAGGCCATTAGGCCCTTCGAGCCTGCACCAGCATTCATTATGATCATGACTGATCCAACTCGGTAACTTGTTTCTGCTTTCCCCCCATATCCTTTGACCGTTTTGCCCCAAGAGCTATATCTCACTCCGTGAAAGCATAGTGTTTGGGCCTCAACCGGCTCACTCTATGGGTGAAGAACTTTCTCCTCATCTCTGTTTTAAATGGTTTACCCCGTATTCTTAGACTGGCTCTGGACTCTCCTGCCATCGGGAACATCTTTTCTACATCCACCCTGTCTAGTCCTGTTATAATTTTATAGGTTTCGATGAGATCCTCCCTCATTCTTCCAAACTCCAGCGAATATAACCCTAACCGACTCAATCGCTCCTCATATGTCAGTCCTACCATCCCAGAAATCAGTCTGGTAAACCTTCGCTGCACTCCCTCTAAGGCAAGAATGTTTTTCCGCAGATAAGGAGACCAAAATTGCTCTCACTATTCCAGGTGTCGTCTCGCCAAGGCTCTGTATAATTGCAGCAAGACATCCCTGCTCCTGTACTCGAAACCTCTCGCTATGCAGGCCAACATACCATTTGCTTTCTTTACCACCTGCTGCACCTGCATGCTTACTTTCAGCGATTGGTGTACAAGGACACCCAGGCTTCGTTGCACATTCCCCTTGACATGGGATCGATTTCCAGCTTGGATCACTGTGCGGAGTCTGCACATTCTCGCCGTGTCTGTGTGGGTTTCCTCCGGGTGCTCCGGTTTCCTCCCACAGGTAGAGAAAAGACGTGCTTGTTAGGTGAATTGGACGTTCAGAATTCTCTCTGTGTACCCGAACAGGTGCCGTAGTGTGGCGACTATGGGACTTTCACAATAACTTCATTGTAGTGTTAATGTAAGTCTACTTGTGACACTAATAAAGATTATTATTTTTCAATCTATAGCCATTCAGATAATGATCTGTCTTCCTGGTTTTGCTACCAAAGTGGATAACCTAATTTATCTACATCATACTGCATATGTTATGCATTTTCCCACTTATTCAACTTGTCCAAATCACATTGAAGGATCTCTGCATCATTCTCACAGCTCACCTTCCCACCCAGCTTTGTGGCATCTCCAAATTTGGGGATATTGCTTTTAGTTTCCCAATCTTTAATCATTAATATACATTGTGAATAGGTGGAGACCTAGCACTGAACCCTGCGGTACCCCACTAGTTACTGCCTGCCATTTGGAAAAAGACCTATTTATTCTTACTCTTTGTTTCCTGTCTGTCAGCCAGTTTTCTATCCATCTCAATACACTACCCCCGATCTCATGCACTTTCATTTTTCACCGTAATCTCTTTTGTGTGATTTTGTTGAAAGTCTTCTAAGGTCTAAATCAACTGCATCCAGTGGCAACCCCTCATCAACTCTACTAGTTTTTAAAAACAAATTTAAAGTACCCAATTATTTTTTTCTAATTAAGGGGCAATTTAGCATGGCCAATCCACTTAACCTGCACAAACTTTTTGTGTGGGGGTGAAACACACACAAACTCGAGGAGAATGTGCAAACCCCACACGGTCAGTGACCCAGGGCCGGGATCGAACCCGGGCCCTCAGCACCATAGGCAGCAGTGCTAGCCACCGTGCCGCCCAACTCTACTCGTTACATCCTCCAAAAACTTCCAGTAGATTTGTCAAGCATGATTTCCTTTTCGTTAATCCCTATTGACTATATCCAATCTTGCCACTGTTTTCCAAGTGCTCTGCTATTACATCTTTTATAATGAACTCTGACCCCACTACTGACGCCAGGCTGACTGGTCTATAATTCCTTGATTTCTCCCTGTCTTTTTAAATAGGGGGCTACATTAGAAAAGAAATTGAGACGCTAACAAGAGAAAAACCAAATTGGGTTCTACCTTCCTCCTCTTCAACCTACCTTGCAAGCTTTCGAACCCTGTTTGCTGACCGTGACCACCCAGCGATGTCCCTGCTGCAGGCAGAGACTTTGAATGAAATCAACCCCACACTACTGTCTCCAGAAGGACAGCCAAATCAGCCAGCTCTTTCTTTCAATTGCATATGTGTGTTGTGTGTGTACTTCATTTTTGTCTGGACTGCATGTTGTCTGATTAGTTATTTTATGGTTGCAGTGCGTCAGCAGTTCAACACTTAATTTCCAAGAATATTCTTTTTCAAGTTACAGTCAAATGAGGAGTGGGAAAAGAGCGGAACCATTCAACCCCTCCTTATCTTTAAAAATTTTTTTTAGAGTACCCAATTATTATTTTTTCCAATTAAGAGGCAATTTTAGCATGGCCAATCCAACTAACCTGCACATCTTTGGGTTGTGGGGGTAAAGCCCACGCACACACGGGAGAATGTGCAAACTCCACACAGACAGTGACCCAAGGCCAGGATTTGAACCCAGGTCCTCAGCACTGCAGTCCCAGTGCTAACCACTGCACCACATGCCGCCCCTTAGCCCCGTCTTTACCTAATTGTAACAGAGTAGAATACATAATGGTTTTCCAAGGAGAAGTGAAGAACATTTCAAAAAGAAAAAATTAAAAAGTGGAGAAAAGAATACTACCTGGTGGAAAAATGATGGAAGTGGTCATTGACTTTGTTCAGCAATAACCTGTTCTCTGATACTCAGTTGGGTTTTGCCAGGACCACATGGCTCCTTACCTCATTTTGCAGCCTTGGTCCAAACATGGACAAAATAACTGAACTCGAGATGAGAGTGATTGCCCTTGACACGAATGGGACATTTGACTGAGTGTGACATCAAGGAGTCCCAGCAAAACTGGAGTCAATGGCATTAGGAGAAAACGTTTCACTCGTTGGAGTCATACCTTGCACAAAGGAAGATACTTGGGGTTGTTGGAGGTCAGTTATCTCAGTTCCAGGACATTGTTGCAGGACTTCCTCAGAATAGTGTCCTGGGCTCTCAGCTGCTTGATCAATCACCTTCCCTCCATTATAGAGCCGAAGTGGGTCTATTCATTGATGATTGCAATGTTCAGTACCATTCGCAAATCCTGAGATACTTCACCGGTCTGTGTCCATATATAGCAAGGCCTGGACATCATTCAAACTTGGACTAATCATGCCACACAAGTGATAGGCAAATACCTCTGACAAAAGAGAATCTTCCTCATGACATTCAATGGCGTTGCCATCATTGAATGCCCTACTATCAACAACTTGGGGGTTACCATTGATCAAAGATTGAACTGGACCAGCCAAATAAATAGTTGCTACAAGAATAGGTCAGAGGCTGGGAATTCTATATTGGGCAGTTGCCTCCTGATTCTTCAGGAATCTGCCTTTGACCAGATATAAGTTCGGAGTGTGATGGAATGCACTCCACTTGCCTTGCTTAGTGCAGCTCAATCAACACTCGGGAAGCTCAGCACCATCCAGGAGAAAGCACCCAGCTTGTTTGGCACCCCATCCACCACCCTCAACATCAATCCCTCCAACACTGACGCGCTGTGGTAGCAATATGTACTATCTACAGGATGCACTGCAGTCACTTACCAAGGCTTCTTTGATGGCACTTTCCAAACCCATGAGCTGTACATCTAGAAGGGCAGGGGCGCATGGGCACACCGCCACCTTGAAGTTCCCCTTGAAGTCGAGCACCTTGCTGACTTGGAACTATATCACAGTTGTTTCATGTCTCTGGGTCAAAATCCTGGAACTCCCTTCATCACAGCACTACCCACACTGTATGGACTACAGCAGTTCAAGAAGGTGGCTCATCACTCCCTTTCAAAGGGCAGTTAGGAATTGGCAGTAAATGCTGGCTTTGCCAGCAATGGCCATAACCTGTCGAACCAATAAATAACAAAAACTGAGCAGCAGCACAAGCACGATGAACTGAATGGCATCACTATGCTTTAATGCAGCAAATTATGATCTAGAACGCACTGCCTGCAACAGTGGTGGAAGCCATTTCAATCATTTGTTTTTAAAGGGAATTGAAAGCGAAAGTTTTCTGGTGTTTGGGGAAAGGGAAGGGGCTAATTGGTCATCTTTCAAAGATCCACCACAGTTTTGATGGGCAGAATTCTGTCCTTCTGCAGTGTCGGATTCAGTGACTCTATGATGATTCCCTGATTCCAATATCCAAAATGTGGCTGGAAACTTGGGTACCTGTGGGACAGTGTGATTTTTAAGTCTGGTTTGCATGTGTAACTGACTACCTTATCTCCCTCGTGTTTTGGCCACTTCCACATATTGTATGGATATGTTTTCTTACGCCAGTTACCATGAGTGACCCTTCATATACTGCAGTGTTGTGCACTTCTACGATATGTCAGGCTTTTCTGGACCACAGAAGCATCTGAAAGACTGCATAAAATTGAAATATTATAATTCCTCAAGAGCAAGTTGTATACTGTGGAGAAAAAAATTAGGGAAATCACAATGATTGATACCACCAATCTTGGGTCTAAAAGCCTACAGATTACATAAAGGGCATTAAATTAGAGATTACATTAAAGGGCGGCACATTGGCACAGTGGTTAGCACTGCTGCCTCACAGCTCCAGGGACCTGGGTTCAAATCCGACCTTGGGTCTCTGTCTTTGTGGAGTTTGTACATTCTCCCCATGTTTGCGTGGCTTTCCTCCGGGTGCTGCGGTTTCCTCCCACAGTCTAAAGATATGCAGGTTAGATGGATTGGCCCTGATAAATTGTCCCTTAGTGTCCAGGGGTGTGCGGGTTTGGTTAGGGGGTTACGGAGGTAGGGTGGGGTGGATGGGAGTGGAAATGGGTAGAGTGTTCGTTCGAAGAGTCGACTCAATGGGCCGAATGGTAAGGAAGCTAAAGAGCTCCGCAGTTAGAACATAGAACATAGAACGATACAGCGCAGTACAGGCCCTTCGGCCCACGATGTTGCACCAAAACAAAAGCCATCTAACCTACACTATAGAACATAGAACGATACAGCGCAGTACAGGCCCTTCGGCCCACGATCTAAGGTCTCGGAAATTATGGAGTTCGAGCAAGGGATAAGACTGAATTCATAGATCAAAACCTGAGGTTCTAATAGATTTTATTCTTCCAATTTGATGAGACACTGGGTGGAATGTTGGGGAACAAGCTGGGAAGCGGAAGGGTGTTGATGTGGGCATAAAGCTGCAGGGTGGCATTTCTATCACCTACTCGCTTCCATTAAAAAAAAATAATAATTTAGAGTACCCAATTATTTTTTTCCAATTAAGGGGCAATTTAATGTGGCCAATTCACCTGACCTGCCCATCTGGTTTGTGGGGGTGAAACCCACGCAGACACGGGGAGAATGTGAAACTCCACACAGACAGTGACCCAGGGCCAGGATCGAATGCGGGTCCTCAGCGCCGTCGGCAGCAGTGCTAACCACTGCGCCACCGTGCCGCCCCCTACTCGCCTCCATCGATATTTTACCAGTAGTGGGAAGAGATGTCAGATAACCAGCCTGGCCTAGGACCAACTGAGTGAGTTAATTCTGTAGTTTGTTGTGAGCTCAGGGACCTGTTTGGGCACTGTGTCCAATGGGCGACACTTCTCCCACAGGTTACCCCCCACCTGCCCGCATGCCCTCCTTACTGGCATCTTCGAAACCATCTACTCATCTTGTTAGTGACGAACATTGACGGGGACTGCCTGCAATCCCAGTGTGGTCACCATTCTTGGTGGCGTTACTGGGACTAGAACGGAGCTGGACATTTGATTGGCCGACAGCTCTTGGAGGTAGGACTTTTCTCAGATGGGGATGGTGTTGCCGTGAGCTAGTTGATGAACCAAATTCTGTGGAATAATAGAATATGCAAGTCGCGACTTCCCAGCCGTAGAGACGTGGTTCACCCATGAATTTTCACCTGGGGGGCAGGGCCTTTGCCTCCATATAAAATTTTGGCCATTACACTGTCTGCCATCCCATGGCACTATTATGGGAGTTCTCCCCAGTATCTTCGGTCAATATTTATCCCTCATTCAACATCATTAAAACATACTGTCTGGCCAGCTTCACTTTATTGGACCTTGCCAATAGGTTGAATTTGTTCACTGTTGAATTTCCTACAATTCAACAGTGACCATATAATCAAAATAAAAAGTTACTTGATTGGCCTTAAGTGCTTTGGGACATCCTGAAGTTGTAATAGGTGCTATAGAAGTCTTTCTTATTGTTGCTAAAGTGCAACTTGAATAAAGTTGGCATCTACCTTCATCACAAGCCTTTTTTTTAAATCGGGAAAGTAGGTGACATATCCTGTCTGATGCTATGAAACAAGTTGTGAAAAGGGAGTTAATATCTGTATGGCAGAATTTTTAAGAAAGTATTCTTTCATTGGATATGGGCATCGCTGGGAAGGGCAGCATTTGTTGCCCACCCCTAATTGATCTGGGCAGGGGTGGCTTGTTAGATAATTTCCAAGGACAGCTAAGAGTCAACTACATTATTGAATGGTATACATACTTGTATCCTACCAATATGGTGACGGCACCCATGGCATGAGGTACTTGCTGCTTGGTGAATCGTTCTCAATCCAGGGCCTCATTGATTAATTTCTTTGAAGCCAGTTACTTGCAGGACAGCAAAACCAAATTAACTTAATTTCCCCTGCTATCTGACCACCTTTCTGTATTCTGATTATTTGCTTTGGATGATATACTTTCCAAAAAATCCTTTTTCACTCCGAATCCAAGCCACATTACATTGGTTAGGACCATTTTTCCATGAACTTAGTTCTTCAAAGATTGACGGGCCTGACTTCTGAGAAACATTTTTTCCCCCCGTTGCTTATTTTTCTAAAGCAGAAAGTTGAAGTCACAAGAGGGATAAAAACCCAGGACTACAGACCAAAACAGCAAAATGGATGTCTGGAGATCGCAACCAGTAAAATGAATAGATTCAGGACAAATTATATACTCTCACAAGTGAGGATTACCCAGTAACCTGTGACTGATACAATCTGAAGTTTGGGGTGAATATTTTTTTTGAGTGAAGGACAGAAAACTTATTTCGGAGTTATTGTGCTATCTTTTCTCTCGAAGGGAGCAGATCTGCGCATGATAGAAATTGAGCTAAAAGCTGCCATTGTTGAGGGGCCGCATTTGGTCAGCCATCCTCGTGTCTCCTCCCTTTGGCTTGGTGACGAGTTTTAATTTGGCTGAAACACCTTTGAACCATCTTGGGGTGCTTTTCTACATTAAAGGCATTATATAAAAATGCAAGTTGGCATTGGTGTTGTGATCAAATGTTTGTCCGCTGTCCTTTTTAACTTTCAGTTAATAGGATGGAATTCTCCACTGACATTGTGAATTGTTTGGTCAGTTACAGACCGTGTAGATCTTTATCTAACCGTGTGCCTTTAGGTGCACCACAAAGGATGTTTAGGTGAATAGTGAACGCAGGTAGGCAGTGATCTGCTTTGGAGTTTATAGCGTAATTTGAGGCAATGGAGAGAGGGTACTTTGCTTTGCTGCTAAACCTTGGTGTTTGTATTGCACCCCACAAGTGTCAGGCATTGGCCATCTCCTGCAAGAGACCATTGCCCCATGACATTCAGTGGCATTACCGTCCGCTGAATCCCTACAATAAATATCCTGGGGGTTACCATTGATCATAAAATGAACTGGACTAGCCATATTAATGCTGTGACTACCAGGGCAGGTCAAAGGCTAGGAATCCTACGGTGAGTAACTCACCTCCTGACCCCCCCCCCCCCCCCAAAAAGCCTGTCCACCATCTACAATGCAGAAGTCAGGAGTGTAATGGATGCAGCTCCAACAACACTCAAGAAGCTCAACACCATCCAGGACAAAGCAGCCTGCTTGTTTGCTCCCCTTCTACAAACATTCAAACCCTCCACCGCTGATGTGTGTACCATCTACAAGATACACTTCAGTAACTTACCAAGGTTCTTCAGCAATACCTTCCAAACCCACGATCGCCATCTAGAAGGACAGGAGCAGCAGATACCTGGGAGCTCCATCACCTGGAGGTTCCCCTCCAAGTCACTCAGCACCCTGACTTGGAAATATATTGCCGTTCCTTCACTGTTGCTGGGGCATCATCCTGGAACTCCCTCCCTAACAGCACAGTGGGTGTACCGACACCTCAAAGAATGCAGCCGTTTAAGAAGGTGACTCACCACCACCTTCTGAAGGGCAACTAGGGATGGGCAATAAAGGGCACTTCCAATGGCGCCCTCGAGGAAGCAGGTCGGATCGCTCCCGCGCGTGATGGGCAAACGGACCTGTTCCAAAGGGTTTTTTCGGGACCTGGCGACCTGAATCGGTGGAGGAGACGATAGGGAAGAGGCTTTCCCCCCGGGGTATGGACAGCTGGACCAGAAGTGGTTGCGTGGAGCGGCAAGGATCGAAGCGAGAGCAGCGGGGACCCCAGACCGGGCGGCAAAGCATGGCGGACGGCAGGGAGCGGAGGCTCACTGGCCAAGGGAGCAACAGATGGAGTTCTTCAAGAATTGCTTCGCCGAACTGAAGAGGGACACATTGGACCCGATGAGGGTGGTAATGGACCGAATGGTCGAGGTGCAGACGGTCCAAGAGAAGGCGCTCAGGGAGGTTGAGGTGAAGCTCTCCAGCCAGGCGGACACGGTAACGGAGCTAGAGCACGAGGTGGAGGAGCTGAACTCCCACCAGAGGAGGATGCAGGAGCAGCTTGAAGAGCTGGGGAACAGAGCCAGGAGGCAGAACTTGAGGATCGTTGGCCTCCCCGAGGGCTGCGAGGGATCGGATACGAGTGCATACGTGATGGGTATGCTCGAGGCGCTGATGGGACCGGAGGCCTTCCCTCGACCCCTGGCGTTGGATGGGGCGCATAGAGCCCCCGCAAGGAAGCCCAGGACGGGCGACCGACCGAGGGCCTTGGTGGTCCGCTTTCACCGGCTTGTTGACAGGGAACGTGTGCTGCGATGGGCCAAGGCGGAGAGGAGCAGCAGATGGGAGAACTACAAGGTGCGCATCTACCAGGACCTGGGAACGGAGCTGGCCAAGAGGCGTGCAGGATTCATCAAGGTAAAGGCGGCCCTCTACAAAAAGGAGGTTCGGTTCGGAATGTTGTATCCTGCGAAGCTTTGGGTCACGCTTGAGGAACTCCATCACTATTTCAAGACACCAGAACAGGTTTAGGCTTTCATTAAAGATAAGAAGCTGGACTTTAACTAACGGGCACTTAGTTTTTTCAGTGCTGTACAGTGGCGGCGGTCTGTTAACCTGAACTTGCTCTGACTCAGAGTGGACTTTTATTAAAAGAAGAAGCTGGACTTGAACTAAAGGACTCTGGGCTCTCAGAGCTTTTGTGTGGTGGTGGTTTGTTAAATTATCCTGTACTGTAATGTTTTATCTAAGATTGTTTTCAGCCTGGACAGAGAGCGGGGGCTGGAGCGTGCACTGCTTAGGGTGTTTTGGGGAGATTGCAACGAGGGGAGGGTGGGGGGGGGGGGGGGGGGGGAGGGGGAGAGGGGAGAGGGGGGGGGGGGGGGGGGGGGGGGAGGGGGAGAGGGGAGAGGGGGGGGGGAGAGGGGGAGAGGGGAGAGGGGCCCTGCAAAGGGGGCCCTGCACTTGGTATCTTTTGGCGGGAGATCGGGGCCTCTGATGGGGGGATGGGCTAGGGGGCTGGTTAAGGGACTTGAAAAAGGGCACGGGGAGATACAATCAGGTTAATGGGTCCTTGGTTGGTGGGGGGAGGGCCCGAGCACTCTGGCGGGAGACAGTCAGGCGCCAAGGGCAGGGGTCAGCGTAGCTAGCGTAGGTCAGGGGGCACCAGATAGAGTAGGAGAGGGGGCGGGCTAGGGCCAAGCGCAGGGCTGACCTGGCAGGTCAAGCCTCGGGGGGGCGGGGGGGGGGCAGCCGGGAAGGAGAACAGAGAAGACTTAAGTGGGCAAGGGCCGGGGTGGGGGGTGGGGGTGGGGTGACCAGGGATCCCCCGGGGGAGAAAGTCGCTTGCAGGGAGCAGCGCAGGAAACCGGCAGCAGCAGCACCGGGGAAGGGAGGGAGGGGTTAGAGCCACATTAGTTTAGTTGAACACGTGGGGCATGAGCAAACAGAGCTGATAGGGGAAGTGCCTCATTAACATGTTTATTCTTTCCCACTGTTTGTTTTCACTCTGTTAAGGCTCTTTGCATATGGCCTTTTTTTCTCTGTAAATGTTACAAGTTTGTTTTAAATTTAAAAAAAAATTAAAAAGGGATGGGCAATAAATAGTGGCTTAACCTGTGATGCCCACATCCCTTACGTGAATATTTAAAAAAAAGTTCAGTTCCATAACAGACAAATAATAAAAATATACCATACCAAATAAAAATATACCATACCAAATCAGTCTTTTAAAAAAAAAACATGCAATTTAATCTTTAGCTCAGTTGATCAAACTAAAGTTCAGTAGGTTTTGACATTCACTGAATTGTTTGAGGCTAGCAAATCATAGAATCCTAAACTACAGAAGTAGGCCACATGGCCTGTTATATCTGTGCTGGCTCTTTGAAAGAACTATCCAATTTAGCATTTTCCTCCTGTTCCTGCAAATCCGTCCTCTTTATAGAGTCATAGATGTTTGCAGCATGGAAACAGGCCTTTCGGCCCAGCTTGTCCATGCCGCCCAGTTTCCATCACTAAGCTAGTCCCACTTGCCCAATTGTTTTTTGAGAGGTTCCTATGGAATCTGCTTCTAGCAGCCATTCAGTTGGTGCAAAGCTGTCTACAAGTTTCTTCCTTGATTCGCTCAGTTATGATGCCACAATATGCTGTTTTCATCACTCAATGAACCAATTATTGCTTTGAGTTGCAAAATGATCCCAAGACTTGACAGCTTTGACTTGCTTCTGAAAATACATCACCAAAATATCTTAAAGAAATAATGGAGGTAGGCAGAAAATTAAATGGTGTTACTTGGCTAATTGGATTGGAAAGGGTTACGTATTAAAATAATTCTCTAGCATCTGCCACACTAATAGACAAAATATCACCAGTCTTAAGTAGAGACAGAAGGAACTACATAGGTTCAATTCTGCTTTGAATTTTGCCATGTGTAGTTGTCAATGGGTGATTTCTCATGGATATCTGCGTTAAGAAGGCCTTTCATTGATACCAATCAATTGCTTATTGAACAATAGAGTTTTGTCTCCATTGCTGTATTTTTGGACTGTTAACTGAAAAGTTAGTGGCTTGTGTCCATCCAAGGACAGAGCCTCCACATTTTTTGCTCTGGTTATCAAGTTTGCTTTACATGCAAAAGAGCCACGTTTCAAAAACAGGAAACAACATCATCAAAAGGCTATTCTAAATGTTAGTCACTCTTTGCAAGTGTTTTGATTGGTTGATTGATTTGATTTATTGTCACGTGTACTGAGGTACAGTGAAAAGTATTTGTTCTGCGTACAGCCCAGGCAGATCGTTCCACACATGAAAAACATAGGACATATGATAAATACACAATGTTAACAAATAGACATAAATACGGTTGAAGCTTTTGGAGTGTGGTGCTACTCAGTAGACAAGATGCATGGTGAGATCATTCAGTCCGTAAGAGGGTTATTCCGGAGCCTGGTAACAGCAGGGGAGAAGCTGTTTTTGAATCTGTTAGTGTGTATTCTCGGACTTTTGTATCTCCTGCCCCGATGGATGAGGTTGGAAGAGAGAATACCCGGGTGGGAGGGGTCTTTGATTATGCTGCCCGCTTTCCCAAGGCAGCGGGAGGTGTAGACAGGGCCAATGAATGGGAGGCTGGTTCGAGTGATGGACTGTGTGTGTTCACGACTCTTTGTAGTTTCTTTCTGAATTGTGATTCTTTTACCTGATCTGTTCACATTTGCAGCAGATACAGCATGACCAATATAAGCGATTTAAAGAAAAATGATTTCAGGAATTTAGCCATTATTTTAATGATTCTTTTCTGGGATAGAATGTTCCTTCATTTTTGCTCGGGCAAAATCCTGGACTTCCTAACCTAAAGCAGTGTGGTTGTACCTTGACCACATAAATGGAGCAATTCGGGAAGGCAGCTCAGCACCATCTTCTCGGGGGCAACTACAGAGATGGACATTAAATGCTGGCCTTGCCAGTGATATCAATAGCCTGAGAAGGAATTTAAAATAATCTTTAATGGAATTGATTACTGACAATACGGCTGTTCTTTCAGCAACCATTCTTTCAATGGCACACTCATTACCTATCTGTAGCTCCTCTAATGTAAGAGGCACTTTACAAATGTATTTTGATGAGCAAATTTAAATTAAGAAGGGGTAACCAGAACCTTGGTTGAATTTTGAGATGGGGCACAAGCAGAGAATCCCAGAAAAAGGAGTCTAGGGAAATTGCTGGACTTTGTAGTAGGGTGAAGAGAGAGGCCTGAATTTGCATAAGGCTAGAAGAAAAGGACTGAAGGGCATCATAGGAGGATAATAAGACTGGAGGAGGTTGTAAAGGTAGAGACTTGAGGACATGGAGGACAAAGGTTGTTGAGAGGTTTGAAAATGTGGACAAGAGGTTTACCTTTAATATGCTCATTTTAATATCACTCTTCTGCTTCCAAAACCTTCATCCATGCCTTTGTTACCCCTAGACCTGCCTACTCTTCTGTCTAGCCTCCCATTGTCCATCCATCTTAAGCCTATCTAAAATGCTACTGCACATTTCCAAACTCTCACCTAGTCCAGTTCACCCACCACATTAGTGCTCACTGAGCAACATTGGCTCCCTGTCCAGCTTTGATTCTCAAAATTCTCACCCTTGTTTTCAAATCGCCCCATGGCCTTGCCCCTTTCTATCTCCAACTCCACAACATACCAAGATCTCTCTGCTTTCCTTCAATTCTGACCATTTCAGCATCTCCTAGTTTAACTGCTTTGCTAGAGGCTACTCTTTGCCAATTAACCCCTCTCTCATTTACAACATTTTTAAATGCCTATCTCTTCAAACAATGTTTTGGTCAACTGTCCTAATATTTCCTTCTGTGGTGTAGTGTCAACTTTTGTTTGGTAATGCTTCCGTGAAGCAGCTTGAGACATTTTATAATTGTAAAGGTGCTAATAAAATGAGGACAGGGTAATGAGCAAAATTTTTCACGGGTCAGGATATGGGTAGCTGTGAAAGATTGAGGGGAACAAAATAGCAAAAGTAAAAGAGAGAGAGATCTTTTATCTGTCTCTCCCCTGCCTTTGTCAATCTTTTTCCCGTGTCTGCGTGGGATTCCTCCGGCTGTACGGTTTCCTCCCACAGTCCAAAGATGTGCAGGTTAGGTGGATTGGCCATGTTAAATTGCCCCTTAATGTCCAAAGGGTAGGTAGGGCTACTGGGTTCCGGGGATAGAGTGGAGGTGTGGGCTGAAGTAGGGTGCTCTTTCCAAGAGCCGGTGCAGACTCGATGGGCTGAATGCAGGTAACCCCACCTAAGCTTTTGGACACTATGGGGCAGTTTAACATGGTCAATCCATCTAATCTGCATAAAAGCAAATTACTGCGGATGCTGGAATCTGAAACAAACAGCAAATGCTGGAAAATCTCAGCAGGGAAGGCAGCATCTGTAGGGAGAGAAAAGAGCTAACGTTTCGAGTCCGATGACTCTTTGCCAAAGCTGCACATCTGCACATCTTTGGACTGTGAGCGGAAACCGAAGCACCCAGGGGAAACCCACGCAGACACTGGGAGAATGTGCAAACTCCACACACACATCCACACAGAGTCACCCAAGGCCGGAACCAAACCCGGATATCTAGTGCTGTGAGGCAGCAGTGTTAACCACTGTGCTGCCCCGTATGGAGCTCCGAGCCTACTGACACTGCCAGTCATGGACGTAACTGTGGGAGGAGCAGCAGAAAGGCCAAGACTACGTGTGCTCCCAAGAATGATTATTTTGTACTTGCGCAGGTAAATATCAGTTCTCATTGTTAGTCATGAAATATTTGCTATTTCTTACATGTGACAGGAAGTAGATGCAGTACAAGCCGCTCAAAATTACTGAGGATGTTCATCAGCTAGAAGCTTTGGCAGATATTATTCAAATCTAGCTGAGTTCCGTTTTGGGAATTGTAAGCGGTGCGCTGGCCTGAATTTCTTTCCAACAACACTTCCTCAGATCCTTTGGTCAAAATGCTTCTTTCACATTTCAAAACAGAGCACAACATGCCCATCTGTTTCCAGCACGCGTTGCCTGTATTTTCCAGTTTTGGCATTTTGTCAGGTCCTCCGTAAGATCCCTCCTCCCAGGTAAGTTTTACCATCTGACAGCTTGAGTGTCAGTCCCTCCATATGGTTCTACCACAGGTAGACATCGGCTTCCTGTAGTGTAAAGGAAGGCTATTGCGAAATGTGTTCCAAAGAACATGGGTGCAACTTACACATGCCTGAGTTTGGAAGGGATGACCTGGAATTTCCAGAGCTCTGCTGTGCTCTTGAAAAGACTTTTCACAAACAATGAAGCCTGGATAGTCATAGTTAAACAGGAAGTGTTGTAACAATGCCTGGGCAGCTTCCTCTCAATCCTGTTACCTAGAGCTCAGCATGTTTTGGTTCAAGGTAACTGAACAGCAAATGGCAGACACAGCAGAAAAAAACAGGGTAAGGTTGTGTAGGTTGTCATCTTGTGCAACCTTTTTTGACTGTTGGGAATTTTTAGGTGTACACATTCTTGGTAAGTCTCCATATAAAAGTCTGTGGCAGATAACAGTACTCATAATATGAAATGGGCGCAGAAATAAGCCTTTTGGCCCATCAAGCCCACTCTGCCATTGGATCATGGCTAATCTCATCCTGGCCGTAATTCCATCATTTTGCCCATCCATTCTACCTATTTTCCATAACTCTTCAACCCATTTTCCTCAGATTTAGTCACTGTCCATCGTGCTCTGGGGTAGTGAATTCCACAGGTTCACGACCCTCTGGGAGAAGTAGTTTCTCCTGAACTCCATTTTAAATTTGCTACCTCTTGTTCTAAGACTATGATCCAGTGGGGCATTCTGAAATGCCCACCAAGAGGAAGCATCCACTTCACGTCTACATATTCCATATATTTTATCATCCTGTGTACCTCAATTTGATCTCCCCTCATTCTTCTAAACTTTAGAGTGTATAGGCCTAAATGTTCAATCTCTCTTCATATGACAAACCCCATATCTCTGGAATCAACATAGCAGTGACCCAGAAGAAGGAACTTAGGTATTTCCTGAATAATCTGACTTTTTTAAAAATTAAAGTATTTGTGCAGTTCCTTTGGTTGGTTTGGAAACACAATGGGAAGTGGTTGAACCATGTTTCTGTCACAGACACGATGGGCCAAATGGCTGCCAGTAACAATTCTGTGATGTTGATTATTTTCACTGGATATATGGAGAATGGTTGAAGAGTGAGTTTTGCAATAGTACTAGGAATATTTATGTCAGGCCCTTGTTACCCCCTTTCTATAAATGGAAACAGCTGCAGCAGTTTTGTTAAACATTTGTGTTTAAATTGCATGTGCTGCAGAGATGGTTGATGTAACTGTGTTTTGAAGCCAGTGTTGTGGGAAACTGATTTAACACTCGCGTGCCTGGCGTGGTGTGCTTTAGAAAATCGTCATCCGTTCCTCGCCACTTTAACCTGCAGAAGTGCTCAAATGAATATCTGGCCTGTACTCTGGAGTTTAAAAGATTGGTGTGTGATCTCATTGATGCACATAAAATCCTTGCAGGACTTGAATAAGCAGATGTCGAGAGGCTGTTCCCCTTGGTGGAGAGCCTAGGACTAAGGATCATACTTTCAGAATAAGAGGAAGTCTTACAACACCAGGTTAAAGTCCAACAGGTTTATTTGGAATCACGAGATTTCGGAGCGTAGCTCCTTCTTCAGCATAGCTCCTTCATCACATTCACCTGATGAAGTCGCTACGCTCTGAAAGCTCGTGATTTCAAATAAACCTGTTGGACTTTAACCTGGTGTTGTAAGACTTCTTACTGTGCCCACCCCAGTCCAATGCCGGCACCTCCACATCAGAATAAGAGGTCAGCCATGTAGAGATTAGAATACATTTCTTCACTCGGGTTTGTGAATCTATTGAATTTTTGTACTCTAGAGGCTGTGGATGCGCAGTTGGTGAGTATATTCAAAACTGAGATGGATAGATTGTTGGACACTAAGGTAATTGAGAGATATGCAGATCTGACAGGAAAATAGAATTGAGGTCGAAAATCAACCATGAACTGATTGAATGGCTTGCTCCTGCTCCTACTTCTTATCATGCTGTCCAAACTGGGGAATTCACACACAAACTGAAGCCACTTTAAGATGTCCTGGGTTTGAACAGGAGTCAGTTTCTGCTCTTGTGCATAAAATATGACTGCAATTTATTGTAACTTGTATAATTAAAGAAGGGACGGACAAACCAGAGCAATATTTCATCCTGCACAAGTATTTGAGGTAATAGGTATACAGTATGTGGTCAATGCCTTGCTATTGTTTGAAGAGAGGGCAAAGCTCCATCTGGTCGGTAATCTTTCCCCCATAATCTGCACTAAGAAATAAAGAGATCTTGCAAGTTAGATATCATTTAAATAATTTGAATATATATTCTGAACAAAATTACTGTTGATGGTCATGTTTTTTGTTCTATTAAAATAATTCAACACTACCTCGATGTTTTTGGTGATGTGCATGACTCCCAGACACTGAACTCTGTGGACACAGACTGAATTGTGTGCCAGTATGCAGGAGACTATCTTTGCTTGCTCGCTGGCCTTCATGAACTTATCATTGTTTGATGGCATTGCTTTTCTTGTAATTAAAGTTAAAAGCTCATCATATAATGTTGTCATAGTGGCCTTTTGTATCTGTTAATGCATCTTCATTCCTTATCATGTGTACAACTCTATTCTAGAGATTTTATTTCATGCTTCTTGACAATCATTGGGATGCATACAGTAAAGTAATTTATCTCAGCATGCTTCCTTAATGACAGTATCCACTGAGGAGCTTCACCATGCACACCAAGCAGGTGCAAAGATCTATGCTGAAGTCTGGACTGATTTAGCTGAGCTCAGCCTCAACATTAGACTGTTCTTGATTGCTATTCATTTGAACCCACCTGCTCAAACTGTGCACATCTGGTCATCAGCTGAGGGCAGGCTAATAGCGCTACAACACATTACCTCTACACATGACTTATATACCAATACTCTCCTAGCCACCCTGCCATCTTCCACCCTACATAATAAACTTCAGCTCATCCAAAACGCCACTGCCCTTGCACTAAATCGCACCAAGTCCCATTCACCCATCAACCATACTCAATGATTCACTATTAACTTCCAGTATGGCAAAAAAAATTAAATTCTTATGCTTGTTTTCAAATCTATCCATGGCCTTACCTCTCTCTATGTCCCTAAGCCCCTCCAGCCCCACAATTCTGGCCACCTACATATCTTTGCCTTTAATTGCCCTACCATTTTCAACTGTCCCTTCAATTGCCTGGACTGGGAATTTCCTCCCTAAATCTTTCTGCCTTTTTCTTCTTAAAACGTACCAACCAGTTTTTTGGTCATCTGTCTTAATCTTCCCTTATGGGGCTTGATGTCAAATTTTGAGTTACAATATTTCCGTGAAGTGCCAAGTGGCTTTTACTAGGTGAAATATGCTGTGTAATTGCAATGTATTATTGACATACTGAGATAATGGCTACATGGGTAAAATGTTACTGTCTTTGGGGGAAAAAAAATTGCAAGGTAAACTTCATGTGATGATCAGAGCTCCTCCTTTGTGACACCACACTGTGATGCACTGAGCTCTTGGTACCCAGTGACACGGTTTCTACATTTATATTGGGAGATGTAGAGTGCCGAGCGGCACAGAACAATTTTCCGCCAGGCATCTAGTCCTGATCCTCTGATATTAATAGCTGCTGAAATTCACTTGTATAACACAGCATATACCGTATGTATCAGCCTTGGACTCGACATTAAGATTCATCGTCTGACTGCCCAGTAGGACGAGGAGTTATTTCCATTTACCTGCCTGAACAAAACTTTTCAACCGTCGTTACTCGCCAGCTTCAGAGATGATTTTCTATCAATATTGGATGTTCTAATGATTTTGTATTATGTGCCAGACTGCGGGACATTTCTGCACGTGAATATTATCGGAAATTAAGAGAGTTTGGCAGTTTTAAAATTTGGTCTTGACGCGGGTGCAGAAACGTACTCGAGAGGCAAGCATTTTTCATTCATGTTGAAAGAACATTTTGTCTTTTTAACCGCACTCAAAATGGTTTAACATCTCATGAAGATTCTGCTGGTGAAACCTCTTTTTCGTTAACCTATCCTAACCGTAACTTTTTTCCCCTGATGGCAATAGGTGTTGGCTTGGGACATTTGTCTGTGGGTAAGAGTCTGCAAGTCGTTGGCTCAAGTCATGCTCCAGAACTTGACCATGTAATCTAGACTATTGGTTCATCGTAGTTCTGACTGAGTACAGCATTGTGGCGGTATTTGATGAGACGTGTCCAAAACATCCCATGATGCAAGAAGAGGTGGAGAGTCCTCCCTATGTCTTCAACTAACACTTGTCCTTCAACCCACTTACCTAAAACAGATTGAACTGGATATTTATTGTCTTGGTATTTGTGGCCACTTTCTCTAAGCAAATAATCTTCACTTTAAGAGATGTTAAATAAATTTATTTGGGACATCTCAAGGACATGAAAGATGCTTCTGAGCAGATACTTTGGGATCCAGACATATCAAATTAGTTAGAGAAGATAATGATAAGGAATATATGTTGTGTACAGGATAATTTATATCTTACCGTAATACTCCTGAGTTGCTGATTCACAGATAACTTAAATTGTTACTTTCTTTTTTATTATGTATTGAACTTTAACGTCGCAATCATTGTACGCTCTATGGTAATCTTATTTAACATTTTCAATTTTCTTTGCAAGTTACTTCATGCATAGTATTATGGGCCAAGGTTTAGAGAACACCAAAGTATATCATGAAGTTCACCTGACTCACAACTTTGAATAGATTTTGGTTATGGGGAGCACAAGGGCCCACTGTGTGATGCAACAGAGAACTAAATTTTTATTTTGAAAACAAAACAATGTTTATTCTATGAATCCAGTTAACATTTTATAAACCCACAGTAAACATTTGACCACTACCAACACTGATAATCCCCACAGATACAATACTCTATAGGTAACCCTTAATAACTTTCCAAACAACATCCATAAGTCAAAAAACCCTTTTTAACAAAGACAGTAGATTTGCATTCCTTACAGAAACCGGTATTACTTTGAAATCATCAAGTGATCTGGAGACATTCTTTTTTATGAAGAGAGAGAGGCCAAAATACATCTGCTTGGTTCAAATGCAGCTCTCCAACTGAAAGCGAAACAAAGACACACTGCAACTCCCAGCTCAAAACGAAAGTAAAAAAAGACAGACAGACAGCCCAGCTCCACCCACACACTGACACCACTGCAGCTATTTGACAAACACCCATTTCTTAAAGGTACACCTACCTGACAATAGGTAGGTCAGTGCCCACTGATAGTTCAAGAGTTGAAGGTGTTCCATGATTCAAGTGGGAACTGGTTCATCTCACTCCCATCTATAAAGGAACAGAAGTTTGAGCTGGTGTTACTAGCTTGAAGGGCATCCCCAGAGTTTTTAATGAATTGTACTTCATTGTTTGGAGTTGCTCTCTGTAACACTGGGCCAGTGATATTTTTGCAAAGTTTCAATGAGTAGTTTAACTGGATGTGGAGTAGCTGGCCGAAATATCCAGGTTCTTTCCCCCTTCCTCGTCATGCTGACTACTTGTCACTCAAAATGCAACTGCAGATGAGGAGGAGCATTGGCGGCTGCTGGAATGCCCGTGATTCCTGTGATTGATTGGCAGATGGCACATTCTATCCCAAGGGGCTAATTTAGACCATGTCTCTGCCTTTTGGTGTGGCATTTTATTCCGCAATCACTCACTGGAGCTTGCCCAACCAGGGTCCCCAGAAACATGGACATTTTTACGATCTGTCTGGGATTTGAGTGCAGATTGCTACGTGCTATAGGGCAGAGCCCCAATGACATTTTTGTGTGTGTGTGAGAGAACGGGTGCAGTTTACACTCCCTGGATGTTCATTAATCTCTTTCTTTCTTTGCCCACGCAGGTATGGCCTCACAAGTTTTGGTCTGCCCACCACACATTTATCAAACACAGACAAGTGCCTTTTGCAGTGTGAAGAAACTGAAAGTTGAACCAAGTAGTTGTGCGTACCATGAGAGAACCTGTCCGCGGACTTACGTGAACGGACGGAACCTTGGAGTTGCCCACCCGTCTCACGTGGTTAACTCTTCATTTCAGCCGAAGAACTCCATTGGTAGACCTCGTGGACAGAACATTTTGGTGGCAGCAAGTGCCATTGCATTGAACCCATCTTGTGCCGCCAGGGTCACAGCAGCGCAGGCGCCGCAGCAACCTCTGGTGGTGGCACCACAGGGTGAGAGGCCGGGCAGCAGTCTAACCTCGCTGGAGAGCTACCAGAGATGTGGATTGAAGAGAAAGAGTGAGGAGCTGGACAATCGCGGTAGCGCCATGCAGATTGTGGATGAACTGTCTATAATGCCGGCAATGTTGCAGACGGGTGTGGGGAATCCGGTCACCGTTGTGACCACTGCCTCAAAGCAGAACAGTGCGAGTGGTGATGGCGATTACCATCTGATGCAGCACGAAGTGCTATGTTCGATGAAGAACACCTACGAGGTCCTCGACTTTCTTGGACGTGGGACCTTTGGCCAGGTTGTAAAATGTTGGAAGCGGGGGTCGAATGAGATAGTGGCGATAAAGATTTTAAAAAACCACCCCTCTTATGCACGGCAGGGGCAAATTGAAGTCAGTATCCTAGCAAGACTGAGCAACGAAAACGCTGATGAGTTTAACTTTGTGCGTGCCTATGAATGCTTTCAGCATCGGAATCATACGTGTTTGGTGTTTGAGATGTTGGAACAGAACTTATATGACTTTCTAAAGCAGAACAAGTTTAGTCCATTGCCCCTAAAGGTGATCAGGCCAATCTTACAGCAAGTGGCCACTGCACTGAATAAACTAAAGAGCCTTGGTTTAATCCACGCGGACCTCAAACCGGAGAATATCATGCTGGTTGATCCCATCCGGCAGCCTTACAGGGTGAAAGTAATAGACTTCGGATCAGCCAGCCACGTGTCCAAAGCTGTGTGTTCAACCTATTTGCAGTCGAGGTACTATAGGTGAGTGTGCATCTGTCTGGAAATGTAACTGATGGAGCCAGGACATGTGGGGATAGTAAGATTTTTCTTCCTTTTAAAGTGTTTGAAAGCTTTTAGATTTAGTTTTATGACCCACTGTGTGATTCCAAGAGAAGAAAGGAATGGGATGGCTGAACGTTGTGCTGTGTTTTGTGAGGATTTTGAGTGAAGTTTGTACTGAGCTTGCAATGATCCTCTGGTTTGATTAGGGTTGCACTCTTTTTTTTCTCTTATACTGCTGATTTGGAAGCAGTATAACACATTTCCCCCCATGTTTACACTTGTCAAGTTTGAACTTCCTGACAGCAGCCGGAAGATTCCTGATTCTTTCTTTCCCCTACACAGTGGGTGAGTTTGAAATTCAAGTGCTCGGTTGAAGTAGTTCTGTTGAGAAAGACTGCATTTGACATTACAAAGACCAAAAGGCCCAGGGTTATGTTAAATTAGCTGATTTGAAGCAGGGTACCAGGTCGTCCAGCCACATTTCTGGCATTCACACCTTTGGATTAGGGAGCGATGAGGGTGCAGATAGAGGTACAAATTGAACTCCCCACCTCGAGTTGCCAGTTATCGTACTCTGGGGAGGTGGGGGAAGATTTACGTGCCTGTCTCCGCCAGTGTCAGGCTGGCTATTTTGAATATTGGAATGGACTGGCAGCGCTGGATCAATAACCAGAGCTGTCCACTTATGCCTTGGAGCAAGCATGTGCACTTTTAAATTGTTTTTTTTTCTGTCTGCTGTTACCCAGGACAGACTTGGCACAAAAATGCAGCAGAAAAGGAATAGCACAAAGAGATCCGTGATACATTTCCCTCTATTTCGCCGAGATTAAAATGTTAAGGAGGGAATACTGTATTTTTATTATTCATTTGGTGGGGGGGGGGGTGGGGGGGGGGGGGGGGGCAGGAGCAGGAGTGGGGGATGATGTGCTGGGAAGTGGAGGGGGGGGGGGGCAGGAGCAGGAGTGGGGGATGATGTGCTGGGAAGTGGAGGGGGGGGGTTGCGGTTTAAAGTGCCAGTGTTTCCTGGTGTGCTGTCAGTGGGAAGAAGCAGCAGGCTTCTGCTGTATGGATAGATTCCCAGGAGTTGAAGATTCCTTGCAGCGCTGTGGTGTTCTTGGCACTGTTGTGGAAGTTTAAAGAAATAATTCCTGGAAACAGTTGCACAACGCTTGTCACCTGTGCCAGCTAACCCCTCAATGTCAAACTGTTATGTTTAAAGAACTGAGCATTTTTCTAATCTGTCCATCCATCCAGTTTTATCTCCTGAACCAATGTGGAGACACACCCATCACATTTTAGGCTCACGGCTGAGCATTTTTGCAGCACATCAAAAGGTATGGATGGGAAAGAAGGTGGGACGAGCCAGTCCTTTCCCTCTGAGTTTGGGCACCACTTGTGTGGGTGTGTGTGTATCCCTGCACAGCATTACAGCTGTCATGGTGGGAAGCATAATAATAATAACCTTAGTGTCACAAGTAGGCTTACTATAACACTACAATGAAGTTACTGTGAAAATCCCCTAGTTGCCACACTCCGGCGCCTGTTTGGGCACACTGAGGGAAAATTCAGAATGTCCAATTCACCCAACAAGCACATCTTCCGTGACTTGTGGGAGGAAACTGGAGCCCGGAGGAAATGCACGCAGACACAGGGAGAACGTGCAGACTCTGCACAGACAGTGATTCAAGCTGGGAATCGAACCCAGGTCCCTGGCGCTGTGAAGCAACAGTGCTCACCACTGTGCTACCATGCTACCCATGCTTTGATTCTTACTGAGACTTCAAGATTGTCTATTCTTTACAATGTGAAGTCAAATATACATGGGTATGGGGAACAGAGAAGATTTTTTGGTTGTGGGAGAGTTTAAAGAAGAGATTCTGACAACCACTAGATTTTGTTTCTCGTTAATGAGCCTTCTACGTACCCAAAGAAACCAGGTAAATGGGTCGGCCACTATATTTGATGTTTGTGGGATCTTTCTGGGTGTCAACTGGAACCACGTTTGCCTACACCAGCCAAAGCATTTCTTGCATATGAAGCACCTAAGATGTGTCTGAGAGGCATGAGCAAGTCTTTTTTTAAATCTGTGTGTTTCCACCTCAGTCTTTGAAACACTGCTCACAGCTGACTGGAAATAGTAAGAATGGACAGAAGAGGACAGCACGGTGGTGCACTGGTTAGCACTGCTCCCTCACGGGTTTGATCCTGGCACATTCTACCCGTGTCTGCGTGGGTCTCACCCCCACAACCCAAAGATGTGCATTGGGCACGCTAAATTGCCCCTTAATTGGAAAAAATGAATTGGGCACTATAAATTTATTTTTAAAAAAGGAATGGACAGAAGATTTGACAATGCTCAATGCACTTAGGAAATGTTCCCCCAGTAGAAAGGAGTTTCCTTGAAATTACTTTGTCAAGCATTCAAGTAGCTTTGCTCACTACCTGGAATACAAAAAATTCTTAAAGCTTCTGTGATAACGCTTGCTGCACTGTTCACTGGAGTGTTCAAAATAAAAAAAAGACTTGCATTTATATACCACCTCTCACAAGCTCAGGATGTTCTGAAGCACTTTGCTAAGTCTTTTTTTATGGCTTGAGAGCGGAGAAAGCTTCAGTTTCATGTCTCATAATCTCAGGCAGTGCTCAGGCAGGCAGTACTCCTTATTAGGCTGATGTCGCTCAGGGGAACCTCTTCGTTTTAGTACACTGTGTCTTTCACTGTGTCACGCACAATTGTTCTCATTTCTGTTCAGTGCTTAAAGAGCTCAGTAAGCAAATGGTGCTAGAAAGGTTGGAGATAAACTGCACGTTTTCTAACACTGCTCAAATGCATATTATGCAATGTCACATTTAGCTGGGGAGTGAACTGGTATCTTTGTTCAGCTTATTCCACTTGCATTTGAATCTGCACTAGATGGATCAGAGAGTTTAAATATTGCACAAGACCTGGTCCCGAATATGCAGTTGCATTATATTGATTGCTGCTTGCATTAACTTTCCATTTGAAGATGCGTAAGGTGTCAAATGACTCATGCAGTGAAGTTGTGCTTTTATATCACCTAAAAATGATACATGTCTTTCTATCTACTGAAGTCAGTTTATCCACCCTGCATTGACAAATAAATAGTACTTGGTGTATAATTGGCATTGCAGCCGACAGCCCAAGAGGTGGAAGCACAATGATGACAGCTTGTACTTCCGTTCTATGAAAGCAAATGTTCTTTTTGAGGCTAAGAACAAATGTCTTATTTCATAGCGATCAAACCAAGCATATCAAAGTTGTTGCATTTATAGGCCACTTAGGGCATCATGGAGCCTGGGTACTACATACACTTAAAAGTTAAATTCAATGTTCCTTTCAATTTGCATATATTTTGAGTTGCTGGAGCTGACAGATCAGTGTATTAGGATTTAGGGTTTATTCACCAACAATGGAGCAGACCTCTCCAAATATCAAGGCACACAAAATTCAAACTGGTAACCTAAGAAACACTCAAAAGTAACTGAGTTGTTCCTGTTTCATGGGCAGGTTCCAGGGAAACCCAAGTGGCACACGGATTTGCCACTGGATTGTTGAAGAAACCTAATGAGATGGATGCTTTTGCCCTTGTCATGTGAGAGTACCTTTAAGAAATAGGTGTTTATAAATGGGTGTGTATATAAATATCTGTAGTGAGTGTACCTTTAAGAAATGGATCTTTAGTACTGCAGTGATATCAGTGAGTGGGTGGAGCTAGGCTGTCCATTGTCAGCTTTTTACTTTTGTTTTAGGCTGTTTGCGGCAGTGTGTGTTTCCGTTTTGTTTTCAGTGTTGGAGCTGAAGCCAGACCAAGCAGATGTACTGCTGTTCTCTCTGCCATCAAAAGACTATCTCTTGATCATTTGGTGAATTCAGAATTATAAATGTTCTCAGTCGTGAATGTAAACCTAATGTGCTTCTGTTGAAAGATGTTTTAAGTCTTATGGATGTTAAAAGGAAAGCTTAAGGGATTACTTCGTGTTGTATTCGTTGGGGGTTGTATTTGAATGAATGGTTGCTATTGTTAGACGTTTTAGTTGCTGTGATATGAAGAGTCTAAAGTTCTGTTCCTTTTTCACCAACACACATTTATTTCATTCCAACAGACTTTGCACAAAACTCTAACTGCACATCACCTGACAGAGGCCCCTGAAGCCCCTTTACATATCAGTGTCAATTAATGGATACTTAACATAAATGAGACAACTAATTGCAATGTCTCTTAACCCATTACTTAACAGCTAAGATGCTCACTGTATGTTTTAAAAAGGTTAACTTGATTTCATAGAATAAACATTGTTTTGCTTTAAAAAATACTTTTCCATTTCTGCTGTACCACACCTGTAGAGTGGGCCGTGTGCTCCCCATACCACAATCTATTAAAAGATGTGGGTCAGGGGAACTCCATGATGCACTTTGGGGTTCTCTAAACCCTGGCCCATAACAAATTGGGGGCTCGAGGGGGATACAAGTCTATCTATTGGATTGGCTTAGTGAACCTAAAGACAATGAGGGGTGAGCATGTTTGGTTGCTTTTCAGGTGTGGTATTCTCGTTTAAGTAGGTAGTGTGTTGTAGACAATGGCTCTTTCAGAGGCTCAGAAGTTTTTGGGGGTGGAGACGGTCACACGCAGCACCTTACGGACAGAGACTAAAAGCAGACTGTTAAATTTGGCAAAAACATTGCAGTTAACATTACCTGACAAAATGCGAAAAGCTGAGGTAATTATGGCGGTGGCTGAGCGTTTAAAGTTGCCTGAGATACAGTTTGATTCATTGGAAATGGCAAAAATTCAGTTGCAAATTAAACAAATGGAACATGAGAAAGAATTAAAGCAGCTTGAATACGAAAGATAGAGAGGAAAGAGATAGAGAGGAAAAAGAGAGACAGAGGAAAAATAAAAGCAGAGAGAAACAAAGAAAGAATAGCCCTAGCAGAACAAAAAGAAAGAGATAGAGAGGAAAGGGAAAAAGAAAAAGTTTGAACTTCAAAAAATGGCTATGAAACATAAGTCAGTTAAAATTGGCAGACGTAAAGGGAAACGTACAGTTGGATAGTGATGAGGATAGTGAGAAGGAGCATTATAGTCGAAGGCTTGGTGGGGATCTATTTAAATATGTCCAAGCATTGCCAAGGTTTGATGAGAAGTAGGTAGAAGCCTTTTTCATTTAATTTGAGAAGGTGGCTAAACAAATGAAATGGCCACAGGACATGTGGGTATCACTGATTGAAACAAAGCTGGTCGGGAGGGCTAGTGAAGAGTTTTATTCACTACCGGAGGAGGTATCTGGGACGCATGAGGAGGTGAAAAAATCCATCTTGGGTGCATATGAACTAGTGCCTGAAGCCTACAGACAAAGGTTTAGAAATTTAAGGAAAGAATTTTGTCAAACATACATGGAGTTTGAAAGGCTCAAACAGAGTAATTTTGATAGGTGGATAAGGGCTTTGAAAATAGACCAAACGTATGAAGCTCTCAGAGAAATTATACTTTTGGAGGAGTTTAAAAATTCAATTCCTGATGTAGTGAGAACTCATGTGGAAGAGCAGAGGGTTAAAACTGCGAGGTTAGCAACAGAAAAGGCAGATGATTATGAATTAGTTCATAAATCAAAGCTTGGTTTCCGACATCAGTTTCAGCCTGTGAGGGATAGAAACTGGGGACATGAGAAATACTCAAGTGGTAGAGGCAAAGATGATCAGATGGGAGATAATAAGGGGAGTGTACCTCAGACTAAAAAAGAAATCCAGGAGGGTGGAAAAGAAATGAAAAGTTTCAAATGTTTTCACTGTAATAAACTAGGCCATGTAAAGTCACAGTGTTGGTGGTTGAAGAGAAGCACTGGGAAGGCTGATGTGGTAAAACAGGATAAGACAGTGGGGTTTGTGAAAGTGGTAAAGGAAAGCCCAAGTGAAGCGAAGGAGGTGCAAAAGATTGTACAGCCTGATCAAGAGGTGATTGATAAGAAGGTGCCAGACCTCAGTCTTCCCTCATTCTCCCCGTGTGTGCGTGGGTTTGCTCTGTGTGCTCCGGTTTCCTCCCACAGTCCAAAGATGTGCAGGTTAGATGGATTGGCCATTCTAAATTGCACTTAGTGTCCAAAAAGGTTAGGTTAGGTTACAGGGGTAAAGGGGATAGGGTGGGGCCGTGGGACTTAAGTAGGGTGCTCTTTCCAAGGCCCGGTGCAGACTCGATGGGCCGAACGGCCTCCTTCTGCACTATAAATTCTATGATTCTATGATTTTTGCTGGTTGCATCGCATTGATATTGCTCATCCTCTAGTAACTGCTCTACATGGCCATTATTCATAGGTGAAGTTTGATAACATCCACAGCTTATTGGATTTTCAGGGGTCATCACCGCTGAGCCTGAAGCTGCCTTTACTACCTGCACAGCAAGCCAAAAAGCAGACAGCAAAAGTGGGAACACCTCTACCTCCTCGATTTGCTCCCCACCCTCTGCCACCTTTGAACCCTTCAAAACTTGGGTATAGGGAACCTGCTTGTATCACCTTAATTTTTCAGTTGTTTATCTAAGATCAGTAATTGGCAGAAGGTTAACCAGGTGAGCAGGTGAACGAAGGCTGTTATTTTGTGGGGGCGAGTGTCAATCCAACTTTCAGTATGTGGCCAGATGGAGATGAGCACCAACCACAATATTGACAATACTGAAGAGGGAACTGAGAATTCTTAGTAACCCGCACTGTACTTCGGGTGAGGGAGCAGCTAATTTGAATAACTGCTGGTATTTGTCAATTTGTGTTCATAGATCAGTATTTTCTAGTTTTTAAAAGCGTCCTGAGAGTACCATAGTCAATTTTGCAAGAAGTATAATCCATATTTGCTTTGCTGTTTCAGTGTATGAAAACCAGCCCTTGAGAAGTTTAATTGCAGTATAGATTGAACCAATGCTGTGTATTCTACATAATGTGTACTAAATAGGTTGACTTAGCAGAGGGAGAGAGGGTCAAGCGATGGCGTTAAGTTCACGTTTCTATTGGGGAAAGATTTTAATCTACGACACTGCTCAATTTCCCAATCTTTCCGCAGCATACTGCAGTATTTCTTTCTCAAATCTCCAGATTTTCATAAACTTCTGTAGTCTTATGCAAATGTCCTAGACTAGTTTCAGCCTTTGCAAGTGCAATGCTCTGGATCATAGGTGTTCTCATTCCAGTCTTCCCCTGAACCATATCCGACTGTCATTAAAGCCACAAATGGTCTCGTTCTCACTTGGTCGTTCACATGTTCACGTTTGCAGAATGGAGTGTTGTGTTCATCAGTCATTTAGAACAGGGACCTTTGCTTGTTTTTTTCTCTCTCCCAAACCAGGAGCATTCAGAGCAATTGTGATTGCACCCCCTGTACCCCTGTCTCCTTGAGTGGGATACATTGAGCCCAAGAATCTTCCTTTGGTGTTTGGCTTGTTAGTGTATCACAATAAATTGACCTATTGGGGTTTCCTGTAGTGATTCTGACTGTAGAATGATGCTGAATTCTGCTTGTAGCATTAAAGTGAATAAATGACAGGCAACCACTTCAAAACAAAAGCTGGATTTTACTCATGGAGAGTCTTTTGACTTCTCATGATTCAATGCAATCACATTAAGTGTGTGAGACATGTTTGCAGTGACTTTGCATTGGCCCAGCAGCTGGCTAATCAGTTGAAAGCAGATTTAGCAACTGGGGGCAGCTTTCTGCACGATGTCATTATCCACAGCTCCTCCTTCAGCCTGTGGTTCGTTTCAAGCAGTTATTTTGAAGCTTCTGCCTAAAATTACTGTGTATTTGTTAAAATTAATTTTTGGGAATTGATCAATTTTTAAGGATACAGTATTAGCTGCATGCTATTTTTAAGTTGTGGATTTGCTCAATAATTGTATCATAAAACTAGTCAGGCAGGGAATAACCTCACTGGGAAAATCATTTCCACGATTAACAGAATGCAGGCCTGTAACCAGCTTTCCTTTAATTGGGAAACTTTCCTGACTTCTTTACGAATTCCAAAGCGCATTCCAAGCTGATGGACAAAATTCAAAGAGTGGAATAGATTTTTAATTTTAAAAAGTCACAGTTCGTAGTGTTGGGTCTTGGGGCTTCAAACTTTCCAGGAGTAACAAACTGCTACCAAATTGGGCTTGTACAATATATAGTGATATTTTCCCAGCATCTCACACTTCTGGCAGGGCTGAAAGGGGCATTTCTCTTCACCCTAAATTTTTTATGGAATGATTTAGATGCCCGTCTTCGCTTTGCTTTAAATCTTGGGATTATTCCCAGTGTCTCTCCTCAGCTCTTCATATGTGATTGTGTGTCTGGCTTGTGTCATTAGTGCAGAAATACGTTGAGCAATTACATGTGTGCAGAAGAACAGTGTTTTTACTCAAATGGAATAATCTCACATTATGAAAAATAATTTTGAGGAATAACAGAATTTAGCATTATATGCTAATTGAGAAACCACCCTTGCGTTCTTGTGAATCACACCAGAGCATTCCTTCCTCGTGTCTAAGTGAAAGTTTGCTTAAAATATTTTTAACGTTACCTAGTAAACAACATGTGGTTACAGAATATTTGACTGCAACCTTCGCTGAAATACAAGCCACTCCAGAGTTTCTCATTTCAAGTCTGTGAGCAATCATGTCACTGCAATAAAATCCAAACAAGCAGCTTGTGCACAGAATGCACAAAGCAGTTCAATTTGAAAATGTCCACTAGCTTTTAGAACTATTAATGTGATAAGTAAAATAGCCACTAATAGTGTGAGAGTATTAGATTGTCCAAAAGTCTTATTTGTTCCACTTGTAATTTTGTCCCTCCCCTTTACTCTCTACATTCTCCTGTCTTTTCATCTTGCATATTTCTTTTCACTTCAATCCTCCTACCACTTCTTCCTCTTCCCCTCCCCCTCCCTACATTCTTTCAATTCCCTGTGCTGTCATTCTCCCTTGTTTTATTCTCTCTTCTGATCTTTCCCCCTCCATTCCTTGCTCTTCTCCGCCTACTTCTTTTCTTCCTTTCCCTCTTTCTGCCCATCTTACCTTTCTTCCCTCTTTCCTCTCCCTGTTCTACTGAAGGAATGGGGTGCTGTTCTTCACATAAAAGGTTACATTGAGGCCCCATCTACCCAGCTAATTTTTTAAAAAGTAAAGCAACTTTGGGTGTCAAGTCAATATTTAATCCTGAATCATTAAACACCAATGATTCCATAATTTATTTCATTGCTGTTTGTGGGATCTTGAAGTGTGCAAAATGGTTGCTATATTGAAACAGTGAGCACACTTCAAAAGATACTTAATTGGCTGTAATGTAAAGCGCTTTGGTTTCAGGGTGTGAAAGGCATTATATACATGCAGATTGTTTTTCCTTTCCTTAACAATTAGTGAAAACCTTTCGCTCAGCATTGAATTGCTGTGAGTACAACCCAGAACTCTAATGGTTAGGCCAAAACTGGAATATAATGTCCTAGTACTGGTAAACACAATGTAGGGAGCATGCAAGAGTCCTTGGGTGCAGAGGAGATTTACTGGAGTGGTACCAGGGATGGGGGAGGTTATGTTGGAAAAGCAAAGTTTGTTCTTCTTGGAGTAAAAAAGATTGAGAGGAGATCAGATAGAGCTAGATGATTATGGCAGGTTTGGATAAGTTGGACAAAGAAAATCTGTTCCCTTTAGATAATGATAAAAGGCCCTGGGGACACAGATTTCGGGTTTTGAGCCAGCGATGCAGGGGAGATGTGAGGAAGAATTTCTCAAGCAGTCATATGTAATGAAAACTGCTGCTTATGTGGTTGATAGAAGAGTAGACTATTAATGATTTCAAAAGTAAATTGGATGGGCATGTGAGGGGAATCAACTGACATGGCTATGGGGATAGAGTGGGGGATGGGACTGATTGATTGGTTTTCTCTGCTTGGAGCTTGCATGGACTCAAGCCGAATGGCCTCTTTCTGTGTCAAATTACTACTTCCTCTAATTCCGTGTCTTCTACCGTAATCCTTCATACACCTGGCTCCACGCAAGAACATTTGTTGCCCACTAGCCAATTCCTCCAACCTTCCTCCATCCCAACTTTTCTCCTATTTCTGCAAGTATGTCACGCCACATGCGCTTTTCTAAGAACCAACTTGTATTTTCATAGAACAGCTAAAGTGCAGGTTCCCTGTAACTGAATCAAGAAAGACTTAAAAAGTTGGAAAAGAGAGGATTAAGGGAGATACAATGGAGGCTTACAGAATTATTAAAGGTTTTGGGATGGTAAATGGTGATGGGCTTGATGTATTGGTTTGTGAATTGCTAACACAGAGGCACAGGTTTAGGATTATTCCCAACTGGGCAATACAAGTGGTTAGGAGATTTTGTTTCATTCACACACTGGATTATTGCAACATGGAATGCTGTATCATGTGTGTTCATTCAGGCTGAGATTTTCTTCATAATTTAAAAAGAACAGGCTATGCATTTGAAAAGGAAGCACATTGAGGAAACTAGGTTGAGAATAGATCAGTGGCCCCCCCTCCTGTTCTCTAATTGCTATGATTCTGTTAGCAATGTTGAAATTAATATCTTTCTCCAGAATTACCTCTATGGTGCCCCCTACCCTCCCATTCCCAGTCTTCCTATTTATGCTAAAATCCAAAGTGTAGCCTAATCATTCACTTCCTGACTGCTGTTGCTTTCCGTTGTTTTTTAACCTTGGTTCCATCCCAGCACTTTGGGCCTTGTCTCTTAACCTTGGTTTTTCAATTACATATTAAAAGATTAAACCAGGATTTGAATTAGTCAGCCGAGGGATTGTAATTCAAACAACATGCCATGCTGCATTTAACCTTATTTACATTTGCAGATCCGCCAGGATCTAATTGAATGGTACAGCAGGCCTGAGGGGCGAAATGGCCTACTCCTGGTCCCATTATTTCTATGTTCCCCTTACCACCTTTCTGTCTGCTTGAGTGTGCAGTCATTACTTATTATTTCCAAACCTGTGTAATCTCTATCAGATATTAATATGCCTGAAGCTACAAGGGAAATAAATTTTAAGTTGTGAAATAATGCACGATTGATTTGTACTTAAGTCTGCACTTTTTAATTGAATGCCTGCCTTTCCATTTCCTCCTTTAAGACTTTATTAAAACCCAATAACTTTTGGCCAACCCTTCTAGTATAAGAACATAATAGAAGCAAGTGTAGGCCATTTGACCCACCAAGCCTACTCCTCTATTCACCATGGGTAAAACAAAAATGGGTGATCTTCTACCTCAACTCCACTTTTGCATATCCCTTCAAGAATCTGTTGAATTCCGTCTTGATTATACTCAACAGCTGAGCATCCACCCCCTTCTGGGATGAAGAATTCCAAAGTTTTTCAAACCACTGAGTGTTAATAAATTGACTTGGATGGTCTGCGGGTGGGGGTGGGGGGAGAACAACTTGCAACCTTGCTTTTTTGGTGTTTGACCCCTCTCTCACAGTGTTTCTTAGTTAGCAACTGGGACAGTGCAGGATATGAGTACAGTAATTGGTATTTAGCCTCAATGAACAGTTGAGCCTCAGATGGAAGGTTGATGACCTCATGGTAAACATTATTCCAAAGAAAACTTCCAGCATTTAATATTTAAAAATACATCATTCAACTGACCTTGCTTCTGAAGTAGAAATTGTGCCTTTAAGACTGACCTGCATTCTGTGGGTCATACAGTATGAGTTTACAGTGCCCTGGATTAGGCACAGCAGAATGAGAAAGTACACTCTGTACAAGTGCAAGCGTGGCATTCTCTTTCTTTCACTAAAACAAGAACACAAAACACCCTCTTCTCAAATCCATGTCTCTTGTTTTACCAAATAAGTACAGATATTTTTCAACTATGTGGAGAATTTCTAAAACAAATTCTTTCGTAGTACTTCTCCGTGGCCTCTTGTGCAATGCTGTAATTTTCCATTATTTTCCTGGTGAAAAATGAACTTTCCGTTTCTTGCTGTCCAAGTCCACTAGATTTTCGGAGATGTAAACAGGAAGAAGAGTTCTATTCCCAGCCTCTGGCCAGCAATGTGACTTTCCCAGTGCTCCCAACTACTTTAATTTTTAATGCTTGCATGTGAAGCTCTTTGAGCCCCAGTTCGAATTGGTGGGATATGACAGGCTGGCTTTAAGTAGACGGTGTGTGGAGTGATTGGGAACGTTACTGTTTGACTGCTATAGATGGTGAAAGTGACTGGTTGGAAAGGTGAAAGAATCCAGAAGTGAAGACTGCGTAGGTTCTTTGACATGCTCAAAGGAAACATGTTCTCTAAGGAGCTTATGTGTATGTATCTTTGTGAAGGAGAGATGAGTCCAATGCATAGTAGTGTCCAGTACAGTTTGATTTGTGTTTGGCTTGGTTTGACGTCTCAGCAGAGGGTCAGGTGAGTTGAGTTCCCCGCAAGCAGAGGGGAGAACGTAAAGAGCCTCACGGTGTTCTTGGTTTCTGTTTCCGCTCTCTCACACACTTCCAGCTTTGCTTTTCTCTGGATAGGCTCTTTTCTCCTCACCATTGGAGTTTCCTCAGCATCACTTACGAGATCCAAAGCGTAGATTACCAACTCACTGTTAATCCAAGTTCCCTTCTTGAGCAATTTCCAATATTTACTGCTGGTTACTAACTGTAATATTAGTTCATGCGCTCCACTGAAGGTAACAGAAAATAAATGGATTAATGCAGTCCTGAGAGTAGTAGGCTGAGGGCTATCTTAGTAACCAGACTGGACTATTCAGCCCCATCGAATATGCTCCATAATTCATTTAGATCATGGGTGATCTGCACTTCAACTCCCTGTACCTTTCATAGGTCCATGATCCTCATTTGATTGATTTTCCTTTTTAACAATTACCTCATAGCACAATTGGAAGATCCAATTGACCTCCAACATCCACAGTCTTTTGGGGAAGAGTTCCAAATTTCCACTGCCCTTTCGTATGAATATGGTCTTCCTAATGTAAAATTCTGGCTGCTTGTACCCTGAACATTGTATTCTTATCTGATTATATTGGCTATTGTCAGTTCTGGGCTTCATTTTTTGCATTGCTGCTTGTTGACAGACCTAAGGACTGTGCACTATGTGTAACATTATAATGTTGTATTTAACTCTAGTGCAGTGTTGTGACTTGTATAGCACTATGGTCTTTACAATAAATTTAAAGCGACCACTACTAGCATTCAGATTTATTTGGTATATGAGACTGTGTCCATGCAATAAAAAAAAAAAACAGGCTTGTATTTATATAGCATTTTTCATGATCACCAGACATCACAAAGTACTTTATAGCCAATTAAGTATTTTTTGAAGTAAGGTCACTGTTGTAGAAAACATGATAGCCAATATGTACTCTGCAACTCTCTCAAACATCAATGTGATAATGACTGGACAGTTTTTATCTTTTATGATGTTGATTAAGGGATGAATATTGACCAGGACTCCACTTTGGAAGAGTGGCATGGGAGTATTTACATATCAACATATGAAATAGGAGCAGAAGTAGACCATTCAGCGCCTCGAGATTGTTCCAGAATTCAAGAAGATCATGGTGACCTGTTTGTCTTGAGTTCCATATTCCCATCTATCCTCAATAACCTTTGATTCCCTTGCCCAATAAGAATCTATCCACCACCACCTTAAAAATAGTCAATGGCCCACTAAGGCAGAGTTCCAAAATTGCACAATCCTCTACATCCTCTGCCAAAAAAAGCATTCTCCTTATCACTGCCCTGTAAGGGCAACCCCTAACTTTAAAATGGTGCTCCCTAGATCTGAACTCGCTCACAAGAGGAAACATCCTTTCCACGTCTGCCTTGTCAGTACTGTTCAGGATTTTATATATTTCAATCAAGTCTTCCATCCCTCTTCCAAGCTTGAGTGGAGTTTATCCTCATAAGGCTATCCACTCATTTCTTCAGGTATCAATCTAATAAACCTCCACTGAACCGCCCGCAATGCATTTATATCCTTCTTTGAATAAGGAGACCAAAACTGCATGCAGTATTTGAGATGCGATCTTACAAATATCTTGCATAACTGAAGCATAACTTTTCTGTTTGATTCCTCTCATAATAAAATATAGCATTCCATTAGCCTTTTTGATTACATGCTACACCTATATACTAACCTTTTGCGACTCATGCACGAGAACACTTAAATCCCTCTGCACCTCAGCATTCTGCAGTCGTTCTCCATTTAAGTAAATTCTGCTTTTTATTCTTCCTGCAAAAGTGAACAGTTTTACACTTGCCCACATTAAACTCCATCTGCCTGATTTTTGCCCACTCACTCATATCTATATCCATCTGCAAACTCCGCATGGCATCTTCACAACATACTTTCCTACCTATCTTTGTGTCATCTGCAAATTTAGCATCCATGCCTTCGCTCCCCTCATCTAAATCATTGATGTAAATTGTAAACAGTTGAAGGCTCAGAACTCCATTCGTCCTGCCAAGCAGACAAAGACCCATTTATGCATATTCTTTGTTTTCTGCCAGCCAGCTAAATCTTCAGTCCAAGCTAATATGTTATCCACTACACAATGAGCTATTATTTTTTTGTAATAACCTTTGATGTTGCACCTTATCAAATGCTTTCTGGAAATCCAAGTACAGAACGTCTACGGGCTCCCCTCTATCCACAGGGCACGTGGAACTCTAGTAAATTGGTTAAATATGATTTCCCTGTCATAAAACCACGCTGATTCTTCCCAATTACCTTGAACTTGTTTAAGTGCTCAGATAGAACTTCCTTAATGATTGATTCTAACACCTTGCCTACGACAGATGTCAAGCTAACTGGCTTATAGTTCCTTGCTTTCTGCCTCTTTCCCTTCTTGAATAGAGGGGTTATATTTGCTACTTTCCAGTCTGATCGAACCGTCCCACAACCGAACAAATTTTAGAAAATTAACACCAACGCATCTACTATCTCATTAGCCACCTCTTTTAAGATCCTAGGATGAAGTCCAGCAGGACCCAGAGGGTTGTCAGCCTGCAGCTCCATCAGTTTGCTCAGTACTCCTTCCCTCATGATCGTAATTTCACCACGTTCCTCTTTCTCTCCCCCCCCCCCCCCCCCCCCCCCACCCCCAACTTCCTGATTTACAGCTATTACTGGAATGTTTCTTATGTCCTCTACTGTGAATTCAGAAACAAACTATCTGTTCATTTCATGTCATTTTCTTATTATCTACCATTAACTCCCCAATCTCACTCTCCACAGCACAAACTCTTTTCCTGTATAAATACGGAAATCTCACTCTCCACAGCACAAACTCTTTTCCTGCTGGCAACTCTTGCTATCTGTTTTATGTTCCTAGTTAGCTTCCTCTTGTACTGTAATGTCTTTCTCCTGACTAACCTTTAAGTCATTCTCTGCTGTTCTTTATATTCTGACCAATCCCCTGACCTGCCACTCATTTTTGTGCAGTTGTATGTTTTTTCCTCAAGTCTGATACTTTCTCTAACTTCTTTAGTTAACTATGGGTGGTGGTTTCTCCCTTTAGAATTTTTCTTTACAGCCAAAGTATACTTATTATGAGTATTCTGAAAGCTCCCCTTAAATGTCTACCACTACTTCTCTCTTGGTCCATTCCCGAGTCTAGTTTCCCAGTTCACTTCACCTAGCTCAGCTTTCATGCCCACGTAGTTTTCTTTATTTAAGTTTAAAATTCTAGTCTTGGGCACCCGCTCTTCTCCTTTTCAAACTGGATGTAAAATTAAATCATATTGTGGTCGCTTCTACCCAAGGGTGCTTTTACTCTGAGGTCATTAATTAATCATGTAAAGTTACACAATGCTAAGTCTAAAATAACCTGCTCTCTGGTTGGTTCCACTGTGTGCTCTTCTAAGAAACTATCAGAAAGCACTCTAAGAACCCCTCCTCATGGCTACTACTGCCAATGTTATTTTTCCAATTTCCATGTAGATTAAAGATACTCATGATTATTGCCACTCCTTTATTGCAGGCACCCAATATTACTACTTTTATGCTTTTCCCTACATTATGGTTACTGTTAGGGGGCCTGTAGTCCACTGCTATTAGTGACTCCTTTTCCCAACTATCCCTCATCTCCACCAAAACTGGTTACACATCCTGATGTCCTGAACCAAGTTCAGCTCTAACTATTGCACCAATGCCATCCTTGATTAACAGTGCTATCCCTTCACCTTCACTTAGCTTCCTATTCTTCTTGCATGTCATGTACCCCATAATATTCAGGACCCGATGCATTTCCTCCTGCAGCCAGGTCTTCGTCATGGCCATCAGATCATATTTATTTACTTCAGTGTGTGCTATCAATTTGTTTACTTTGTATGATGTGCAGTTGCTGCCTCGGTTTAATGCCTCACCTGGAAGTCGATGCCTCAAATCAGAGCAATGCTGTCACAGTACTGTACTGGAGTCTCAGCTTAGATATTTATGCTCAATCCTTGGAGTCGGACTTCAACCTGGAACCTTGTCACTCAGAGGTGAGTATACCACAAGCTGATCCATGGCTGACATGGTGTGCTGATGAGGATTTCAGTGCAGTGTAATGGTGGGTCTGCAAAATGCTCTCGTGCACTAAAACGCATAATACAATTGGGTGGTACAGTTAAACGAGCGTGTTGACTTACTTAACATGGAGGTGAAGTTCTCATTTGCACAGGTCTATCTTAGGCAGTGAGAGCACCTTGGAATTATGAGTGGCAAAATACAAGTTTTGGCACAAAGTTCAAGTAACAATACAAGGGGTAGTTCCAGCCAGAACATTGGATTGATGTACTCTGAGAAAGGACTAAGGGAGAATTCAACCCATTTCCTAGTAACACAACGAAAGTAAACTCGAGTGATAAGGGCTATTCAAAACTCTGTGGAGAACTTGACAAGATTTACTCTTTCATTTCTGGCAATCTCCCAAGATCTCAGCAGAGTTGAAATGGATAGTCAATCATGATGGTTGGATAGCAAGAACACATCTATTCAACATCTAATCAACTGGACCTTAGCTTGGAGCTGTTGACAGGGCAGGCAGGAAATTCCATTCCAATCTGCTTTCAGCAATATGTTCATGAGACAGTGTGTCAGCCATGCCTCTAGCTTCTTTTGTGTTTTTTTAAAACAACACCACCTTCTATTTATGTATCAACTTGAATGTAGTAAAATGCCTCAGGGCATTTCACAGGAACATCATACAAAATTTGACATTGTGTCTTCGCAAGGATACATTGTTAAGACAGGTGACTAAAGGAGCAGTGAGAAAAATAGTTGAAAAAGAGAAGAAAGTGAATCTGGAGTAGCAGTCAAAATACGCTCATGGATGGGTATAGAAACTTCAGTTACATAGACTTTATTATATAGCAAGATTTGGATGGATATGCCAGAATGCTGAATCCACAACTGCATAATGTATTCTTAGTGTATTGTTTACGGGTTTATTGTTCTTCCCGTATGAAACTGAACATTTTTTCATTGAATAATCATCAATCTGCCAGTTTCGGATAGATTCTCCTGCAATCTCCATCTCAAAATAGACTTGCTGTTCTTTTTCTTTCACCCCCAGCCGGCAACATAAACGTCAGAACTGCTGCACATAATGTTTAAAATAATTTGTCCACCATGCACAAATAGGGCATAGATATAAGTGAGTTTAGTTTCATGTTTTTGTGTAGGAAAGGGTAAGACTCTAGTTATATTCACGTCAAACAATGGTGTTTGCAAGTATATGGGGGCTTTTGGTTTCAGTTCGAACTGTTTCTTTGTGTTTAGAGTTTATGACTGGAAAAGTAATCATCAGCTTGGAGAAAGAATGAACGGTTGCTTAGCAACCTTTAAGAAAAATCATTTTTGAGTATGTTCAACTGAACTTAAAAGGCAGGCGGGGCTAGAAAATTAGAGAGTGAACAGTTCTTAGAGCCCTACTCTAATCAGGAATGCCTTGGTAATGGGCAAGAACACAAGTCCCAGAAATTAAAGGACAGTTCGATGTAGAGCCTAGAGAATGAAGATATGTTTCCAGGAAGGTTGATGTGAAGAGGAACTGCGATTAGAACAGGGTATTGTTCGTTGAAGTTAAAGTCAGACCTGGGAAAGGCAGAGCTGATCAGGTTGGCTAGAGAAAAGCCACATATGCATATCTGAAGCAATTGTAAGATTTGATGTCCTTATTTCTGGTCTTTGAAACAGTAGCAGTCTGTTGGGGACTGAGTACCTGAGCGTTTGTGGACGTTTTGATGCATGTGGCCAATCCAGACAAAGGCATACTGAAAGGAGAGAGTTGGAAAACCTGGAGGTGGATCCTTGATGAAAACAGCTGAAGGAAAGCATTGTTTGGAAGAAGATTTTGGTGTGTGTTCTTTTGAGAGTGACGTTCGGAAACACTCCTGTGACAATCATCTGAGGGTGAATTTGAGGAGAAATCCACCTCTGCCACTGGGTTTCAGAGTCGGATGTTGTCTGACCGCAGTTAGCCTGCTGGATTACAGGAACTGTGTTTATTGAGAACATTATAGCACAAGATATATTGTGTAACCTGTGTTATCCTTGAAATCTGCAGCATTTGTGAAGATAAAAGAGGAGTGAATGAGTATTGTATTGTAGTCAGACTTTTCATGTTTAACAAACCGGAGCACCTGGAGGAAACCCATGTAGACATGGGTAGAAAGTGCAAACTCCACACAGACAGTCACCCATGGCTGGAATTGAACCCGGATCCATGGTGCTGCGAGGCAGCAGTGCTAACCAGTGTCACCGTGCTGTCCTTGGCTAGTGTCTGTTTGTATCTGGTGCCTGTGAGCTTGTGTGTGTACAAGCTGCCACGTTTCCTAAATCACAACAGTGACTATATTTTAAAAGTGCTCCCTAAACTAAAATAGGTTGGGGTACCCCTGAAGTTGTGAAAAATGTTATTTAAATTGAACTCCTTTCTTGCCAGAAAGGAAGAGGTGAGTGTCAGGTTGGCTACATTGGTGGCATTCTCAATTATGGGTTTGCTGTAGGACTTGAGCACATAATTTCGACTGATGCCATAGCTATGGGGGAATGTTTCATTTTCAGAGGAACTATCCTTTGGATGAAATGTTAAGCAAAGGCCACATCTGCCACTTCAGGTAGGTCTTAAATATCCTATGACGCTACTTCAACAAGAGAAACAAATTCTCCTGGTGTCTGCCTCAACTAAAGGGCATTGATGTCTGTACTGTTTGTGGTATCTTGCTGTTCATCTGTGTAACAGCCACTCTGCATTGCAACTTATTGTATATAAAGCACCTTAAAATTTTGTGAACAATTTGATAAGGTGCTATGGATATAATGTATTTTTTAAATGATTGAATATTGTCCAGTGTAAGGCAAAAGACTGGATAATTTGTTGATATGAAGAAAATTATAATTTAAGCATTTTTATTTTGGCATTTCCTCCAACATCTCATTTTAATTGTAGTTAAGAGAAAACTATCCATCAGAATGCTAAACGAAGCTGGCAGACTGTATTGCCCTTGACTGATCTACTGTTTCACACTTTGGAGCTATCTGCTGAGCTTGACTCGAGTATGCTGTGCCCTTTGTCAATTACACTCCAATTGATGCGTGACAACTCAATTGGGCTGACGTTGCTGTTGCTACTTGGCTTAAGGCCAGTTATTCCCATCGGCGCAGAGGAGAAGCAGATTGCGGGAAATTCTCCCACTCCTGGAATCATACATCACACTGCCAATTGCATGTATCTCCGGTGAAGGAGCTGTGCTCCGAAAGCTAGTGATTCGAATCAAATCTGTTGGACTTTAACCTAGTGTTGTAAGACTTCTTACTGAAAAAAGTGGTTGAGGCAGAAATCCCAGTTCATTTTATAAGTACTTTGATATGCACTGAAGATCAACAGACTGAGTTGGGATTAGGCTGGATTTCTCTTTATCAGTCAGCACAGACATAATGGGTTGAATGACCACCTCCTGTGCTTTGAACTTTTCTGTCCAATATAGCCTGCAGTGTGGTGATCAGCTTACTAAAAATGAAAATGAATTGTTGGTTGCTCATTAACCAAACTGCCGAAATGGCTCATTGCAGCTTTGGAAAATAATACATTTTTAACTCAAAAGTTCAAAATAAGCGCTTCAATTAAATTTTTATTTAATGATCGAACTGTAATTGGAAGATAATTCATGTCCTGTGTGATCTCCTTTGACTTTAAAGGACAGTACAAAACTAGGCTTCGTTGTAAACTCCTAAACAAAGTGAATGGATTAGTAATTGGGGCAATGTCACACTATAGATTTACAGTGATTGACTATTTTACCTTGAAAGGGCAGAAAAGAACAGTCCTGTCTGCTGTGCTACACTTGAAAGTGAGTTATCCTAACACAAAGCCCTTGAACACCTGCCATGGAGTTTCATTGCTGGGAATGTTGCTGCTCCTGGAATCGTACATTACATCACCAATTTCATTCCAATTGTGTGACCCATTTGTGGGCGTTTTGTTGCCACTGACTTTGGACTGAATGCTTCAAAGCAACCCGAGATACACTTTCAGAGTGGGCCTGGGCCAAAGGAAATGTAAAAATATTGCTTGGCTTCAAGCAGAGCTACTAATCAAGAAGATGTTATAAGAAAATCCCGCAGAATTCTGGTATTTAAATTGTGTGACTTGTTCCTCCTTTCCCTGATACCTAGTTTAGACCTGACACTTGCCCTGAGGCTATTTCCTGCGAACAAACCAAGTTCTCAACTCTGCACATGACATGACAAAAAGCCAAAAGCATGACAGAAAATGCTTTGTTCTTGTTGTTACAATGCAAGGAATCACTGACGAGCGCCAATCGATAATTTGTGACACGCTAACCCATTTCATCTCCGGAACTGGCTTGACAATGATTCTGTTCAATGCTCCAAGAAATCCTTAAACACCTGTCCATAGGTCAGTTGCAGTGAATTGTATGAACTGCATTAACCTAGCATTGTGCTAAAATGAGACTTGTGTGATGCCGTAGCTCATTGATAATGTACACGCACTGAGTCTTTGGGCTGACGTACTGCATACCAATTACTACTCTATCATCAGACACCACTTTCTGCCTGGATTTCCTGCAGGGGGAGGGAGGGGTGTGTGTGTCCCTGCTCTTTGATGGTTTCTTCTCTCAGTAATGTGTGGATGGTGCCATTGATTTTCTAAATATTGGGGAGAAAAAATTAAAAGATGAGTGGAAACATTTGAAAATAACTGAAGCTGTCAATGAAAGGATAAGCTGGAGTTCAGGAGCAAGCTTGTACAAACAACAGTTTTTACTTTTTGCTTTGAGGAATTCCACTCCGAAAAGCCATTGGAAGATGGTCTTCAGTGCAAGCATGTTGAATGCTTGGTGATGCGGTTAGGTTTAGGGAATTAAACACGTGGCTAAAGGAGTGGTCTGAGAAAGAGGGGTTCCATTTCATGGGGCACTGGCATTAGTATTGGACAGGAGGGATCTGTACCATTGGGACGGTCTTCACCTGAACCGATCCGGGACCAGTGTTCTAGCCGAAGGGACAAATAGGGTGGTCACAAGGACATTAAACTGGCAAATGGGGGAGAAGGGAAGGCCACAGGGGAACTCGATACAGTTCCAAAAACAAGTGACAGGGCAGAGAGTAAAGGAATAGTCAGGAACCTAACTTTAGGAACGGCAGCTAATGGTATAACTACAAGAGGAATAATGGTTAATGGGAACCAATACAGCAGGCCGGTATGTGAGGAGAAGGTAGAGGTTAATGGGATGAACAGGCAGGGCCAGCCTAACGACTATGAAGGGGAAAGGAAATGCAAAAAATCAAAATGTAAGGTGATTGTGGGAGTGAAAGCTGGGGATGAGGCTGATGTTATCAGACAATTAATAAAGGATGTCAGATATGTGAAAAGCATAGTTTCAGGAAAATCCTGCAAGGGAAAGACAAATTAGTAGGACATACTGGAAAAACCCTGTACCTAAATGCATGCAATATTTGGAATAAGGTCAATGAGCTGATGGCATAATAGAGACAAATGGGTATGATTTGGTGGGGATTACTGAAAAATGGTTGCAGGAGGACCAGTACTGGGAGTTGAATGTCCAAGAGTACTCAGTATTTCAAAAGGATAGACAGGATGGAACAGGAGGAGGAGTTGCTTTATTGATTCAAGGTGACATCAAGGATGTATTAAGAAATGAGATTGGCACTAAGGACCAAGATGTTGAATCGATCTGGGTGAAAGTAAAAAAAGGGAAAAAACTCCTTGGCAGGAGTAATTTACATGCTTCACTAGTGGGACATAATATAAACCAAGAAATAATGAGGGCTTGTGAGAAGAGCACAATGGTAATCATGGATGATTTTAATATGCATATTGACTGTAACAATCAAATTGGCAAGGGTAGCCTCAGGGGAGATTTCATAGTGTGTATGATGGATTATTTCTTAGAGCAATATGTTATCGAGCCAACCAGGGAGCAGGCTATTTTAGATTTAGTATTATGGAACGAAGAAGGGTTGCTAAATAGTCTTGTCGTTCAGGATCCTCTTGGAAGAAGTGAGCACAGCATGCTGGAATTTCAAGTTCAGATTGAGCGAGAGAAGACCGATTGCCACACTAGAGTTTGGGCAGAGGTAATGAATTATACAGGCCTGAGTAAAGAGTTGGCCCATAAATAATTGTATGTGCAGGTTAGGCAAATTGGTCATGCTAAATTGCTCCTTGGTGTCCAAAAGGTTAGGTAGGGTTACTGGGTTATGGGGATAGGGTGGAGGCGCGGGCTTAAGTAGGGATGGTGCAGAGTAGATGGGCCGATTGGCTGCCATCTGCACTGTAGGGATTCTGTGATGGACCAAATGTTCTCCCTTGTGGGACAATCTAGAACGAGAGGACACAGATGTAGGTTGAGAGGCGGTAGATTTAAACCTGAGATGAGGAGGAACTACTTCTTGCAGAGGGTGGTGAATTTGTAGAACTCGCTACCCATTAGTGCGGTGGAGTCTGAATCATTAAACGGTTTCAAGAAGGAGATAGATATGTTTCTGATTGGAAAAAATGGGTTAAAGGGATATGGGAAACGGGTAGGGAGGTGGATTTGAGACGAGGAAGAGATCAGCTATAATCTGATTGAATGGCGGAGCAGGTTCCAAGGACTGAATTACCTACTTCTAGTTTCTATGTTTTAGCCTATTCTATCTCCATAACATTGCCTACACTCTGTCCAGCTGATCATCTGCTGAAGCCCACATTACTGCAAACACTTGGCTGGCCTTCCGCATTCTACCTGTGGTAAGTCCTGTTCACCCATCACTCTTGTCTACACTGGCCCACATTGGCTTCTGGTTAAGCAGTGCCTTGATTTTGAAATTCTCAACCTTTAAATGCAAGCTATTGTTGTTCGATCTTTGTGTAATAATTTCTTCACATTTAAGATCACAGGCCATTCCAGGAAACAATCCCATGCTCTTCACAGTATGGAGTGTGCCTTGTTAACATTTTTGATTTTTGCGGCAGATATTTGGATTCAATTGTATTAATAGTTCAGTTACCTAGAGAAACTGAATTTGAATTTGATTTATTGTCATGTGTACCGAGGTACAGTGAAAAGTATTGTTCTGCGCACAATCCAGACAAATTTTTCCATGCATGAAAAAACATAGGACATACATAAATACACAATGTAAATACAAAGGCACAGGCATCGAGTGAAACATACGGAGTGTATTATTACCCAGTAGAGAAGATGTGTGCAGAGGTCAGTTCAGTCCAAAAGCGGGTCATTCAGGGGTCTGGCAACAGCGGGGAAGAATCTGTTTTTGAATCTGTTGGTGAGTGTTCTCAGACTTTTGTATCTCCTGCTCGATGGAAGAAGTTGGGGTGGTAAGTGACTTGGAGGAGAACCTCCAAGTGTTGGGGTTCTCGGGTATTTACTGCTCTTGTCCTTCTAGATGGCAGTGGTTGCGGGTTTGGAAGGTGCTGCCTAAGGAACCTTGGCGTGTTTCTGCAGTGCATCTTATAGATGGTACGGATGGTGCACACGGCTGCCACTGTTGTCAGTGGTGAAGAGATTGAATGTTTGTGGAAGCGGGCTGCTTTGCCCTGAATGTTGTCTATCTTCTTGAGTGTTGTTGGAGCTGCATTCATCAAGTGGGCAGTATTCCATTACACTCCTGACTTGAACCTTGTAGACAGATGGTGGACAGGATTTTGGGGGCCAGGAGGTCAGTTCTTCTCTGTAGGATTCCTAGCCTTTGACCTGTTCTGGTAACCACAGTATTAATATATCACTGTTCCTTCACTGTCGATGGATCAAAATCCTGGAACTCTCTCCCTAACAGCATTGTGGGTCTACTCACACTTCAGGACTGCAGCAGTTCAAGAAGACAACTCACCACCACCTTCTGAAGGGCAACCAAGGATGTGCAACAAATACTGGCCTAACCAGTGATGCCTACATTTCGTAAATTAATTTGCAGTCCATCCCTGCATGTAGCAAGGCCTGCTCAACAGTCAGACTTTAAAAAAAAATGTTTAAATTAAATTTCCAATGAAGGGGCATTTTAATGTGACCGATCCACCTACCCTGCACATCTTTGGGTTGTGGGAGTGAGACCCATGCAGACACGGAGAATAAACAGCAATAGGATTTGGGGAGATAAAGCGACAAGTAGTATTTATATCACACCAGTGACAGGGAATGTTCTTTTCCAATTAAAGCGATCTATCCATCACCCTTTGTAATTCATCCACATTATGATGAATAAATCCCCCACCAGTGTCCTGGGATCACCACTGAACAACAACGTAACTGAATCAGCCATATAAATACCATGGTAACAGGAACAGGTTCTAAGAATATAAGAAATAGGCACAGTCATAGGCCAGTCGGCCCCTCTAGCCTGCTCCGCCATTCAAGAAGAATGTGACTGATCGGATTGTGGCCATAATTCCAATTGTCCTACCTGGCCCGCATATTCTTCACTCCCTTGTCAATCAAAAATCTGTCTAACTCAGTCTTGAATATATTCAGCTGCGTTTTCACACATCCTCAAAATCTACATCACAGGAGGAAACCACTCAGCTCACTGCACCTGGGCTGGCTCTTCGAAAGAACAACTCTATTAGATTCACTCCCATTGCCCTGCAAACATTTCCCCTTCAAGTATTTATCTACAACCATTTGCCAACCACTTGGTGACAAGATTATTATATTGAATCAAACCATACTTAAGCAGATTGGAGTCCAGCAGTACTCCTTGGGCAAAATGCCTCTGAAAACAAAAAGAAACCATTCGCCTTTCATGACCCTAGGATATCCCCAAGTGCTTCACAGCTGATGAAATACTTTTGAAACATAGTCACTGTTATAATGGGTGAAAACAAACAACAGTTAGTTTATGCACTGGGACTGTGATAATGATCAGATTGACTTTTCTTCAGTGGTGTTGCTTGAGGATTAATAAAGACCCAGGATACTGGGGAGGTTTCCCTGCTCTTCAAGTAATATTGTGGGCTTTTATTTGCATATGCATGGATCAGGCAGTCTTAAAGTTTAAAACAGGACATTAACTATGTAAGTTGCTGTGATATGGTCGCTCATTCCATGTACTGGGTGATATCATTTAATGTCTGCACGGGATGGTGGGCCTGTTGAGAAAGACTGTACTAAGGTCACTGGCCTCTGGTTTATGCTGTCACTTTTTCAGATTGGGCTCCCTCTGTGGCAAAACTTTAATATTGGTGAAAGAGAGACATGTTGCCGAAGCTTTTAATCTTGTACTCATCAGGACAAAAGCAAGAATGCCAAATTTCAAACGTTGACAACAATTTACACTACAAGTGAAAGCGTGCTGATTGCTTGGCATATTGAATCTGATTGGGCGAGGCACTACCTCAAGCTTGAGGCCATGACCAAGGAGAGATGGGGTGGAGCCAGTGGCTAGGGAATGGAGCCTGAGCTGGAGATTGAAGACTAGGACTTTGGTCTTCCCAATATTTAAATTGCATGCTCTGAAGAAATGAGGGTGATATATGAAACCATAGTGAGACACAGCTCAGAGTTGAGTGAGTGAAGCTGTAACTTAGGGTAACATGGAAGCTTTAATTACAGTTTGCAGTGGGTATTCCTAATTTTGTTTTTGAAGTTTAAAAAATATCCGGTCTGTTTGTTTCTTGGAGACTTTCAGCCACATGTATCATTCTGCTCATCTAATTATTTCCTGCTGTTATTTCAGTGAGCACAAGAGATGAAGAAATATTTTACTTTTCCTGCCATGCACAAACATAAAATGTTGTCCTTGATGCGTGAACAATGGAGGGCCAGGGCAGCACACATGGCTTTGTCGACATTGACTACTGTATGTAGAGAGGGGTGCAGGAATGGTAATGGAAAATATGACTTCAAGGAAAAACCCAAATGGTTCAGCCAGCTAGCTCTGCACAGCTGTGAAGCCTTGTGCCTCACAAGTACATACATTTCCCACCCCAGCCATGCAATCTTTGAAAATTAAAGACCTTGATTAAAAGCCCAGACCTAATAATGGGGAAAGCATCTGTGAGGTTTGATCAAAACTAGACCAAGAGATGATCCTGAGACTGATGTTATACCGTTTCACCCTGTAGGGATGGTACATACATTTGACTGTTAAGAGGTTTAATTGATGCTTTTCACCTCAACCAACCTGTTACGTATAGGCGCTGTTGTGCTTTCTTGGTGGTACCGTCGTATAGGCGCTGTTGTGCTTTCTTGGTGGTACCGTCGACATGGGCGGACCAGGACAGATTTTTGGAGATGTGTACCCCTAGGAATTTGAAACTGCTAACCATCTCCACCTCGACCCCGTTAATGCTGAGAGGGATGTGTACAATACTTTGCTTCCTGAAGTCAATGACCAGCTCTTTAGTTTTGCTGGCATTGAGGGATAGATTGTTCTGTATTCTGACTCGTCGTTATTCGAGATCCGGCCCACTATGGTCGTATCGTCAGCAAACTTGTAGATGGAGTTAGATGGGGAGGTGTCTTGTGGCTCAGTGGCTGGTAGCCCTGCCTCTGAGCCAGAGGCTAAGGGTTGGGGTGGCCGGGGGGGGGTGTTGGTGAGAGGAGACAGAAGAGACTGGGTTAATAGCAGCAAAAAAAAGTTTATTTGTAGAACTACCAGTTTCTACTGCAGGCTGAAAAGTTGAAGTTTCTCTCTTTAAAATGCAGCGAACTTGGGAAGCCCTTGCAAATTGCAAACAACACAGCTGATTCTTTTTATTTTAAGAATTGACATCCTTCTACGAGATGAAAACAGACAACGGCAATGAATTTTACGTTCCCATTTATTTATGACTGTGAGATAAGTGTGTGCGTCTGATTTTCTTCTCCTATTTACTTCAGAATAGCTCGCAGTGCATTTTGTGTCTATGTAATTTTGTATGGTGCCAGTTGCAGAGCTGTTGAAAATTCCAGCTGTAAATAACTTTGTGTATTCTGTGATACTTTCCTCCCCTCCACCAACCATCTCCTCCCCAAACAAACACCCCTACTTCAGATAGAAGGCATCCTATCTGGCTGCATCACAGCTTGGTATGGCAACTGCTCGGCCCAAGACAAGTTGTGAACACAGCCCAGTCCATCACACAAACCTGCCCCCATCCATTGACTCTGTCTACACCTCCCGCTGCCTTGGGAAGGCAGGCAGCATAATCAAATACCCCTCCCACATGGGTTATTCTCTCTTCCATTGGGCAGGAAATATAAAAGCCTGAGAACATGCACTAACAGCTTCTCCCCTGCTGTTACTGGACTCCTGAATAGCCCTCCTATGGACTTAACTTATCTCTCTACGCATCCTCTTTACTATGGTAGCACTATACTTCACCTGATGTCTATGTATTTACATTGTGTATTTATCGTATGTCCTATGTTTTTCATGTATGGAACGATCTGCCTGGACTGTACGCAGAACAATACTTTTCACTGTACCTCGGTACATGTGACAATAAATCTAAATCTGCTGTTGACATCCACTTTACAAAGAAAACTATTGCCGGAAATTAACCCCGAATCATACAGCCACTTAATATTGTACTCCATATCCATATCCCCAAGACTTGATAAGAGAATAATTGAACTCTCGTTTGTTGGAGTTCTTCTGATTAGATTATTGAATTAGTTTATTGATTGAGCAACTTGAATTGTTTTACACCATTTTCACGTCAAGGAAATTTCATCTTTCTGGTGCTTTTTAATTATGTGTACTAGTCTAGACTTATGGGACCCGAGTTCATGTAGAAGCCCATGCTTCAATATTAAGCCAGTCCTATTGTGTGGAAGATCTTACTAAACTGGTCACCACACTTCTCAAAGAACATGCTTCCAACCATTCTGTACACTGTTAGTCCCAACGGTTGTTTACTCTGCAGTTGGGAATCTCTGTCTGGTTGCCCATCTCTTTCCCAGCACAAACATTAATTTAAAACCATACTGTTATTAAGTGAGTAGACTCGCATGACTTGGTGTGTTTGCCAATAGAATGCTATTGATTATCAGTTTAAAAAGCTAATTGCACCAGACAGTGGATATTCTGCCAGGGAAATGTGACAGAACGAAGTTTGCATAGTGAAGAGTTTATAGCAAAACTGCCATATATAATTATTTTTTTTAAATTGCAGATGATTCACATGTATGCACACCAGCAGTCTCCCAAGTTATGGTGCCTTTCAATCTTGCACTTGTAGTTTTATAGTCTAGAATAGCCTTCTCTTATTTTATTTGGGAGAACCTTAGTCAGTTCACTATCAGAGAGTATTGTGCTCAGCCCTTGTCTCCTTAATACAGAAGCAGCGGAGAAGGGCAAATAAAGATTGACAAGGATGATACCAGAACTGAGAGTCTTCAACGGTCAGGAAAGATTGAACAAGCTGGAGTTCATAGAATCCTTGCAGTGCAGAAGGTGGCGATTCAGCCCATCGAGTCTGCACCGACCCGCCAAGACTACTGAGACCCAATCCCTGTCACCCCACCTCGGGGCAATTTAGCATAGCCAATCCACCTAACCTGCACATCTTTTGACTGCGGGAGGAAACCGGAGCACCCGGAGGAAACCCATGCAGACACGGGAAGAATGTGCGAACTCCACACAGACAGCCACAGGTCGGAATTGAACCCGGGTCCCTGGCGCAGTGAGGCAGCAATGCTAACCACTGTACCACTATGCCACCCCAATTCTCCCGAACAGGGAAGGCTGATAGGTGTTCTGTTAAAGTACCGTAGAATTATGAAGGGATTTGATAGGGTAGATGTAGAGAAGCTGCTTCCACTGGTGAAGCCAGTTTAAAAGTAGAATCATAGAGTCACAGAATACTAAAGCGCAGAAGAGGCCCATCAGCCCATCAAGTCTGCACCGACGCTTGAAAGGCCCTGACCTGCCCACCGAACCCCACTTGCTTAAGCCATAATATAAAATAATCGCTTATAAATCCAATGGGGAATTCAAGAACACCCCTTTTACCCAGAGAGTGGTGAGAATGTGGGACTTGCTACCACAAATAGTTGTTGCGAACAGCATAGATACGTATAAAAATGAGGGAGAAAGAATAGAAGGGATGCATTGACAGGGTGAGATGAAGTAGGGTGGAAGGGTGCTCGTGTGCAGCATAAACACCATCACAGGGCTGAATGGTCTGTTTCTGTTCTGTAAATACTATAATGCGATCCATGTGACCTCCTGGACTGATTTTGATCTGAGGGGCTTGGAGAGGAATCCTCCAAAATAGTTTGTGATTCTATATATTTTGGGGCAGCCTTTTCATGAGTCAGAATTTATTCTTGTTCGTCTCCGCAGCTTCACTTGATCTCTGATGCGGCTTCCTTTGCCTGCCTGATCAAGAGATGCATGTGGCAGAAGCACACATTTGGGGTCAGTTTACCCCAGGTGTGCTGGGCCTGTGAAGAACTAACACCCTGCAATTTGCAAGTTTGGTGCAATGCAACGAGGCAGGAAACAAGAGTACGCCTGTAAGTCTGGGAGGCCTACAGCTGCACTGTCACTGGCGTGCTCTCGGGCGGAGGTTTAAGAGGAGATCGCTTAATACCAAGTGGAGATATTCAAATTTATTAGGGGCTTTGCTAGAACAAGTTGGGAGAAATTGTTTTCCCTGACAGACAGATGGTGAAACAATAATCAAAAAACTAGGGGGGAAATGAAGAGAGAGCTTTTTACACACTGGGCTGTTATGGTCCGGAGCATGCTACCTGAAAGAATGGTAGAATCAGATTCCATCGGGACATTCAAAAGGACATGTACTTGGAGAAGACTCAGTTGTAGGGTTATGAGGGAAAGGCTTGGATGTTGGCACAAAATTGGATTGATCTTTCAAACGCTGGTACTGGCACAATAGACTAAAATGCCTGTTCTGGTATTGTAAGAGAGGGCATAACTTTCTGGCTCCGCAGCATTACATTTGCGGGGTTCCCCAATGATGCGCTGTGGAATCCCTCTTGGATTTTCCCACCTTAAGGGTTTACCCGGTAATTGTCCAGAAGGGCTAACTTCCTCTGGACAACCGACAAAGTGATTTAAATTGCCAATTTTGAGTGGCTCTGCCAGTTTTACCCTCCTAGTCTGAAAGAGTTAGAAGGAAAAAAAGTACTTTTTATTCAGAGTTTTAAACATCCAAACTGAGCCTACACCCCCACCCCATCACCCAGTCAGGATCGATGTTAACCCCCCTCTTACCCCCGGTGGTTGCCACATCAAGGAAGTTATGGATCTCTGTTATTTTACTGCTAAGCATTTGATCCCTTCCATCCACCAAACCCTGGCAGATTCTCTGGTTCGCCAAGGTTCTGGAGCAGGCACTTACACCACATTTCTCCAGGCAAGATCCTGTGGGGGACACCACGTTTCTCCAGGCAAGATCTTGTGGGGGACATCCAACTGACCCGGGTGAGGCAGGTACCTGAATATGTGCTACCCTGCCTTATTATAATTGTTCTATAAGTGGGAAATGTGTTCACCAGTCTTGGTGGGGTGGGGATGGGGATGGGGGTGTTGTAGAGTTTTGGCTGCAGTTCAGTCGGTCAGAAAAAGTCTTCATAGTCACGCGGAGGCTAAGTGTAAGTCTTTTTAAAATAAATTTAGAGTGCCCAATTCTTTTTTTCCAATTAAGGGGCAATTTAGCATGGCCAATCCACCTACTCTGCACATCTTTGGGTTGTGGTGGTGAGACCCACACAGACACTGGGAGAATGTGCAAACTCCACACACTGATGTGGGGCCGGGATTGAACCCGGGTAGTTGGTGCCATGAGGCAGCAATGCTGATCACTGCGTGAGTACTGTGATCACTACCACATTAGTCTATATGTGCCAGACCCTTGTACTATGCACAGGATATCCCAGGGTGCAAAAGTGAATGGAGATTCATGCAGTTGCACCTGCAGATGTCCAATTTCTCAGTCACAGTAAAGAGAAAAATCCACCTAATTGGACTTAGTTCGGGTTGAAGCACTATAAATCTGTCTAATTGCTTGCCACAACATTCACAACATGTAACCTGAGTAAATAAGCTACAGAATTTGAAAGACAACCTCATACCACATGGAAGAATTAACTTCTGGCCTTTATTTTGGTGTGCCTAAATAAGCATAAAAGCAGTTTGAGAGGGAGGTGAGCACACAGGCACATAAGTTCAGGCAAGTGTGTAATGGAATCACTTTCATTACATTGAGCCAGAGACCACGAGAGATGCAAGAAGAAATGTGTGTCTGCTGTGGCTAAGTAGGTGGCAATCACGCCTTTGAATCAGAAGAATCCATGTTTACATTTCACTCCAATGCGTGAGAGCAACAATAATACTTGTGAGAGTAACACTTGTGCATTACTGAGGGAGTTCTGCACTGTTGGAGGCGGGGCCCTTCCAGATGAGAGGCCATATCTGCCTATTTGGGTTCATGTAAAAGATCACATGAAACTAATTTGAAGAAGAAAAGGGGAGTTATCCCCAAAGTCCTGGCCAATATTTAGATAGGTTATTGGGGGTAGACAGGAACGTGGGGTTGAGATTATAGCAGATCGACCATGATGTTATTTAATTGCCGAGCAGCTTGAGGGACCAAGTGGCCTACTCCTGCTCTCAATTTGTATGTTTGTATGTACCTAGAGCGCTAACAGGAGCTTCAGAGAGCAGTTTCATTGTTCACTAGAGCTAATCCACTCTGTTGTGGATTTAAACCTGGAAGTACAAATTTGCTGGGAACGAGATGGACAACTAGCCAGAGATCCCCAACTGCAGAGTAAGCAATCATTGGAACCACGTGTACAGAATGGTTAGAAACATGTTCTTTGAGAATCATGGTGACCAAAGTAGTGTTTGGAAAACGAAGGTAGTTTTAAGGCATTTATATTTGTATTGGTTAACAATAGAAATAGTAGTAAAGGAGTAGTGTATAATAATATCAACTTTTCATGTTTCATAAATTTTTTTTAATGTTGTGAAACCTAATTAGCAGGAATGTGACTGTTTGTTCATGCTTTATTAATAAAAGGTAAAAGTTAAGGTCTTTTGAGCCAGGGTTCAATTGTGGTCCAGTTATAGCATCACCTGGAACCATTAACATTAGCAAGATCTCCCGCAAAATGGGGCAGGTCACGTACCTGGAACATACACTGGGAAGTACTGACAAATTAAAGTTTAAAACCCTCAAAACTTCAAAGGCACTTTGAAACTAAGCATGGCAAGTTGGAGGACAATCCTCTTGATTCTTTTCAAAGGATGCAGCAAGACTTAAGACATCAGCTGAAACACTCAACAGAAATATTACGTTGAACGACAAAGCAAGTGAGATCGTGAGGACCAAGCAGTCCCACCAGTCCCATTAAAGATATTTGAAAATGGTGAGTCGCAAAAGTCGGCCGGCGTGGATTGCAAAGGTTGGCTAGTTGGTAAAAGTGAGTCCTGGGAAAAAAATGTTTGAGAAACACTGGTCTAGATTAATAATCAGAATTCAAAGGCATTAAAAAGTTCCAGTCCCCACATTCACATTCTGATTAGGCCTATGCTGCTCCTTCCTATGCCTGACTGTGTGTTCGCAGTAGTGTGGATCAGTTGAGTAGTTTTTCTTCATCCCAAGTCACGTCTTTTTTTTCTCTGAATGTGAACAGAATAGAACAAAATCAATCGGCCTGTCAGCTAGTTCTGCTTCATTGAGATTAGAGCAGTGTCGAGTGATGCTGCTTTGTACAGTTAGCGCCAGTATGAATTGTACAGAAAAGCAGTTGATGCACTTCAACATGATGGAATTTCTTCAGAACCACACCAGTATGAGTCTTGCAGCTACTGGTTTGAGGAACTGGCGATGCAGAACTGATATCGGTGTACTTCATACACACTGGACTTTTGGATTGTTGATCTGACTTCGAAGTCTGTGCTCATAATTATTTTCTATTGTCTTTTTCTCCCCTTTGTTATGACCAGGTGAGAAGGGGTGAACTGGCCTCTATTCAACCTCCTTGGTTGGTCTTGGTTGGTCACAACAAAGGTTTAATTTTCATTTATTAATGTATTTAACTATTTAAGTTGTGGGAATAATGACCCAATCAAGCATTTTTTTCTTCAAAGAAAGGACAAATATATGAATCACTAAACCTGAAAAGAAATATAAAAATGTGCCATCAATCAGTCAGCTCTAATGCAATGATTTGGACATACACATGGCACACATCAAAGTCTCTCACTCTCTCTCACATGCTCTCCCTCACACTCTCTCTCTCTCTCTCTCTCTCTCTCTCTAACACACTCTCTCTCTCACACTCTCTCTCACACTCTCTCTCACACTCTCACTTTCTCTCACACACTCTCTGTCTCTCTCTCTCTCTCTCTCTCACACACACACACACACACACACACACACACACACTCTAGAACATAGAAAACATAGAAAACTCTCACACACATGGAGTTAGAGTACAGTTAAATGTCCTATGATTGTCCTTGATGCATAGATTTTAAATGCTGTGGCTGATTTAGGTAAGCTGATTTCTTCGATTTGGTCAGATGTGTACGATGTAACTATTATGAGATCTTGGGTCACTGGTAGGTTTCTGATCGGTTCACTTCACGAATTCTTAGCTTCTCAGACCAGGTGATATGCTTATTCCAAAAGAGAGAGATGGGGAGAGGGCATTTTGAATATTTCTGCTTAAGACAGTTATGGGTTTCAATGTGTGTCGGGGTTATTGGAAATGTCTCTCTTTTCACATTTTTTTGAAGGTGATTTGTTTGTTTCTCAGCTTCACCGTGGAACTTTGGCCTTGCATTTTTTTTAGCAGTTTGCTCTGTCTCTGTACAAATTGCTAAATTCCCAGGCAGTTTAAAGTTGAGAAATCATATTTTAAAAGAAATAAAGGAGTATAGCCTTGTGTTACCCTCCACTCTGGTTTCTTGCCTTCCTTGGTAACTGCTATTGGGACGTGGCTGCATGGTATGATAGCAATCTTTGGTCCACATAACCTTTTTGTGTGTGAACTTAGGCAGGCTGTACGACTCAAGAGTATGTCCCATAGTTTGGTACTGCCTTTAATGCCAATGCAGATGCATTTTCTGGCAAAGTACCAGTCCGTAGCAATCAGGAGCAGGAACCCAGGCTGTTGGTTTCCCTCTTTATTTATCCCAGAGACACTGGAGCCAGTTTGATGTGACTTTTCTTACTTTACTATCAGAGCTGTGACAGGTCACCAAACTTGGAACCTTCCTGGTCTGAATTACCCTTATTGCACCAGGCAGAGCCATTACCCACTGAGCCCTGGGCAGTTCACATGGCAAATTGCATGACACTAATACCTTTAAATTTTTTTTAATTTTTGGTCGTATCACGGCTCGGCCAGCTATTGTGCCCATCCTTTATTGCTCTTGAGAAGGCTCTGGTGAGCCACCCTCTTAAACCACTGGGGTTCATGTGCCCCTCTGTCCCGAGGTGACCCCCAGGGCTCTTAGGGCACTAACTGGGAGGAAGGTGCACTGGAGGCTGACCCGGAGCCTCCCGACCGGGTGACGATGGCAGTGACCAGCTCTCCCAAGTCCAGCCCCTAACAGTGGCATGTCTCGGGGCCAGCATGCGTGGCAGGCAAGGCATGTGGCACCACTAAGTCGGACGGGGCCCTCCAGCCCCAGGCCCTCCAGAGGATGCCCGGCAAGAGTAGCAAAGGCTACGGAGCGCGGCAAGCAGCAGGCTGCCCCCACCTCTCGTGAGCATCCTTAGGGACATGTACAGAATTTTTGTTGCAGTGCTGAAGGAGGCCATTCGGCCCATCGAATCTGCATCGGTCCTTGGAAAGAGCACCCTACTTCAGCCCACACCTCCACCCTAACCCGGTAACCCCACCTAACCTTTTTGGACACTAAGGGCAATTTATCATGGCCAGTCAACCTAACCTGCACATCTTTGGACAGTGGGAGGAAACCAGAGCACCTGGAGGAAACTTACGCAGACACCTAGAGCACGGAGGACTAAGCTGATAAGAGGATCACTGGAGGCGGCACCATCGGAGGCTCGGGACAGTTGGGTCACTATTGTGGAACATTGAAGCACGTTCCACCCGATACATGTGAAGCCTCTGTCAGGTTATTCCGCACTGTGGGCAGCCCTGCACTCTCGTCCCCCAGTAGCCCTTCGCCCTTCTCTGGCCAGCCCCCCTTGTTCCCAGTTACCAGACCTGACCCACCTACCCCCAAGGCATGCCACATGCATGCGATGGGTGTGAGCACACACTCAGCAGGCAGATAGGAGTCAGACTATGATATAGACTGAGGAGCACCAGAGCTCAGCTCACAGTGGGCTATCATCACCCTCCTGCCTTGTCTATTGACCTGCTGACAGTGCCAACACAGGCTCATCACCCTGGAGTGACATAACACAGATCCTGGGAAGGTGGAACAGGGCAATTGGGGAGGGGGCGGTGGATGGATGGGGGAATGGTCAGGGGGAGAGGAGGGGATAGTGTGAGGCGTAGCGGGTGGGGATGGTGGGTAGGAGGTGGAGAGATGACAGACGAAGCCACGCCCTCTGAGAAGCAGGCGAGGATGAGGGCCTCCCTGGTCCCCCGGGCATGCCGGACCCTCGCCGCCGCCTGTCCTCCACCCTCCGGCTGGTCCCTGGGCTCATCCTCCAGTCCCTCCTGGTCCAGCTCCTCCTCATCCTCCTCCTTCTCGGTGACTGCATGTTCCTCTCCTCCAGCATGTCGCCCTGCTGCTGTGCCAGGTTGTGGAGGGCAAAGCGGGTGACCCTCCAGCGGTGTACCACAGTGCACCACCCGAACGGTCAAGGAATCGGAACCACAATTTAAACAGTCCAATGCACTGCTCAATGACAGCCCGGGTGGCCACGTGCGCATTGTTATCTCGGGTCTCCGCATCGGATTCCGGCCTCATCTCTGGCCTCATTAGCCAGGCCCTAAAGGGGTATCCCATCTCCCCCAACAGCCAACCGGTCACCCTGAGTTGTCCCTCGAACATGCCACGAATCTCAGAGTGCGCCAGATGTCCTCAGAGTGCACACTCCCAGGGAAGAGTGCATGCACGTGCATGATCTTGAGATGATGGTAGCACACAAGGTGAACATTCAGGTAATGTAGCCCCAACCTGTTGATTAAAGGTACTCCCAAGACTAGCCAGTGCACTCAAGGCGACATGTGTGCCATCTATTACTCCCTGGACCTGGGACATCCCAGCGATAGTGGAGAATCCTGCTGCCCGGGCATCTTGCTTGAGCTTGGTCCTGGTCAAAGTTTATAAAGTCGGCTGCCCGGGCAAACAGGGTATCCGTGACTTCACGGTTGATCTTGTGGGCTGTTGGTCAGGAAATGCCTCTCAAGTCCCCGCTCGAGCCCTGGAATGAACGTGAGGCATAAAATGTCAGGACTGGGGTGACCTTGACGGCCACCTGGAGGCGGAGCCTCCTGCAGCACATGCGCTCCGACATCTGTTCGAAGAACCAGCAACAGCTGTACGCCTTGGGCCACGGCTGAACTGCCCCTCCCTGGCTTGATCGGCAGCCACGTCCTCGGTGTGGGGCAGGACCCTGCACATGGGCTGCTGCCTCGAGTCTCTGGCAATGCTGCTGTCACAGTCTTTTCCGACATTTGGCTGCTTGGACTGCCACCACCACCACGAGGGCAGTTTCTGCAGAGTCCACGATATCATTCATAATGTGATCTTTGTAAACAATTGGAAGGGCAGCATGGTGGCGCAGTGGTTAGCATTGCTGCCTCATGGCGCCGAGGTCCCAGGTTCGATCCCGGCTCTGGGCCACTGTCTGTGTGACGTTGCACATTCTCCCCGTGTTTGCGTGGGTTTCGCCCCCACAACCTAAAGATGTGCAAGTTCGGTGGATTGGCCACGCTAAATTGCCCCTTAATTGGAAAAAATTAATTGGGTACTCTAATTTTGAAAAAAAACAGTAAGCAGCTGGAGAGGGCGTGAGACTGACAATCTGTTATGGCTGCCACCCAGGTATCTTTGAATGCCCCAAGTGTCCCCACCCTCACATCCGCTGCCATCCCTTGGTGCCATCCAACACACCCTGGTCGCAGCAGTGGCCCTAAGGGCACCGGATCCCAGACCCTGTACCCTAGACACCTGCTGGTAACGTTACCTGGACCAGGCGCTGGTTCCCTTCCCTGTCCAGACACCCAACCGTTGGCCCAGCTCTTGGGTATTGTAATGTTGGTTGCTGCCTCTGTGGTGCTGATGCCTTCAGAGTTTAGGACAAGTGTCCAGGTCTCTTAGCTTGATTGGGCTGCTCAGCAGTCACAACCACCTGCGTCGTGGCACATGTACCCACGGGGATCCACGTGAAACTATTTTGTTTATTAAATGGTCAACAGTAACAAAGATTTGAAAATCAGCTATGTATACATTGTACATATTGCACTAACCATTAAACAAGGAACATCACCGTTGCATATTGGTACCAATACAAAACTCATTTTCACACAAGAAAACAAGCACACGGTATCACAAATTGCAGCTTCCTCAACAGAAACGAGAGGATAAGCCTGAGAATGTGTTATCATGTCCAGAGTCTTGTCGTGGCAATGATCTGTCTATCAATGTGTGACTTGTTCCACGTATCACTGCCATTCTCCGTCCTGGAGCCACAGCTGTGCAGGCCCTTCCACACGGCCTAACCTCACCGGAGCCCTTGATATTCCATGGTAATAGGGCGGCATGGTGGTGCAGTGGTTAGCACTGCTCCTCACAGTGCCGAGGACCCGGGTTCGATCCTGGCCCTGGGTCACTGCCCATGTGGAGTTTGCACATTCTCCCTTTGTCTGCGTGGGTCTCACCCCCACAACTCAAAATGTGCTTGGCAGGTGAATTGGCCTACGCTAAATTGCCCCTTAATTGGGGGAAAAAAAGAACTGGATACTCTAAATACACTGAAAGAAAAAAATACATTCAATGGCATTACCATCGCTGAATCCCCCCCCCCCCCCCCCAATCAACATCCTGGGGTTCCCATTGATCAGAAACTGAACTGGACTAGCCATATTAATACTGTGGCTGCCAGGGCAGGTTAAAGGTTAGAAATCCTCTGCCTCCTGACCCCACAATGCCTGTCCGCCATCCACAAGTCAGGAGTGTGATGGAGTACTCTCCACTTGCCTGGATGAGTGCAGCTCCAACACCATCCAGGGCAAAGCACCCACTTGATCGCTACCCCTCCCTCAAACATTCAAACTCTCCACCACCAATGAACAGCGGCAGCCTTGTGTACCATGTACAAGGTGTCCTCACCGTGGTTCCTTAGACAGCACCTTCCAGACCAACGGCCAGTACCATCTGGAAGGAGCAGCAGAAACCTGGGAACTCCATAACCTGGAGGTTCCCCTCCAAGTCACTCACCATCCTGACTTAGAAATATATCGCCGTTCCTTCACTGTCGCTGGGTCAAAATCCTGGAACTCCATCCCTAACAGCACAGTGGGTGCAACTTCATCTGAATGACTGCAGCAGTTCAAGAAGGCAACTCGCTACCACCTTCTGAAGGATTAGTAGCCATTGCGCTAGCTACAAGTTTTAAAATAGGTACGGTGCTGAGGACTCGGGTACGAATATCTGCCCTGGGTCACTATCCGTGGGGAGTTTGCACATTCTCCCTGTGTCTGCGTGGGTTTCGTCCCCACAACCAAAAGATGTTTTGTTTGCACTGAGTGCTGAATTTGGTGCATTTGAGTGCTATAGTGAGAGTTTGGTGACTGAGGGAGTATAAGGGTTCATTTGTATCTAAATTCTAGTCTTTCTTTTATTTAGTTAATTAACTTAAAAGTTGCTGTTTGGTTTAGAAGAAGGTGAATTTTCAATCGGCTTTAAACAAAGGTTCTACTTGTAGGTACTTGCAGCTGGAGCTTGTTAATTAGTTAATTGGATTAGGCCAGTTTTCAGAGGCTAGACTCACAGTATAAAAGTGATCCACCTGCACTGAGTGCTGTATTTGGTGCATTTGAGTGCTATAGTGAGTTTGGTGACTGAGGGAGTGCTGAATTTGGTGCATTTGAGTGCTATAGTGACAGTTTGGTGACTGAGGGAGTAAGGTGCTCCTTTCATTTCATTTCCTACATTTCCGCAAAGAGCGAGAAGGGAGCCAGGAGTTTACAGAGAGTGCAGCTGACTGGGAGCAGAGTCAGAGGGCGGAGGTCTAGTTGGTCCACAGGGCAACTATATTCTGTAAGGTAAGAGGGGATGGAGGCTAGGCCAGTTGCATGCTCCTCCTGCAGGATGTGGGTGGTGAGGGATACCACCGGTGTCCCCGCTGACTATACCTGCGGGAAGTGCACCCAACTCCATCTCCTCAGAGACCGTGTTAGGGAACTGGAGCTGGATGAACTTCGGATCATCCGGGAGGCAGAGCGGGTTATAGAGAAGAGTTACAGGGAGGTAACCACACCCAAGGTACAGGACAAGAGTAGCTGGGTTACAGTCAGGGGAAAGAAAACAAACAGGCAGACAGTGCAGGGATCCCTCGTGGCCGTTCCCTTTCAAAACAAGTATTCCGTTTTGGATGCTGTTGGGGGGGATGACCTACCGGGAGAAGGCCCTCGCGGCCAGGTCTCTGGCACCGAGTCTGGCTCTGGGGCTCAGAAGGGAAGGGGGGAGAATAGAAAAGCAATAGTAATAGGAGATTCAATGGTTAGGGGAATAGATAGGAGATTCTGTGGTCGCGAGCGAGACTCCCGGAAAGTATGTTGCCTCCCGGGTGCCAGGGCCAGGGATGTCCCGGATCATGTCTTCAGGATCCTTAAGGGGGAGGGGGAGCAGCCAGAAGTCGTGGTGCACATTGGTACCAATTACATAAGTAGGAAAAGAGGTGTGGAGGTAATAAATGAGTTTAGGGAGTTAGGCTGGAAGTTAAAAACCAGGACAGACAGACAGTTGTCATTTCTGGTTTGTTGCCGATGCCACCTGATAGCAAGGCTAGGAATAGGGAGAGAGTGCAGTTGAACATGTGGCTGCAGGAATGGTGTAGGAGGGAGGGCTTCAGGTATTTGGATAATTGGAGCGCATTCTGGGGAAGGTGGGACCTGTACAAGCAGGACGGTTTGCATCTGAACCAGAGGGGCACCAATATCCTGGGAGGGAGGTTTTCTAGTACTCTTCGGGAGGGTTTAAACTAATTTGGCAGGGGAATGGGAACCAGATTTGTAGTCCAGCAACTAAGGTAGCCAATATTCAGGACGTCAAAGCGAGTTGTGAGGCAGTGGGGAAGGGAACACGGACAAAGGAGAGTACTTGCAGGCACGGAGATGGGTTGAAGTGTGTATACTTCAACGCAAGAAGCATCAGGAATAAGGTGGGTGAACTTAAGGCATGGCTCGGTACTTGGCACTACGATGTGGTGGCCATCACGGGAACCTGGATAGAAGAGGGGCAGAAATGGTTGTTGGAGGTCCCTGGTTATAGATGTTAAAATAAGATTAGGGAGGGTGGTAAAAGAGGTGGGCGGGGGGGGGGGGGGGGGAGGTGGCTTTGTTAATTAGAGATAGTATAACAGCTGCAGAAAGGCAGTTCGAGGAGTATCTGCCTACTGAGGTAGTATGGGTTGAAGTCAGAAATAGGAAAGGAGCAGTCACCTTGTTGGGAGTTTCTATAGGCCCCCCAATAGTAGCAGAGATGTGGAGGAACAGATTGGGAAACAGATTTTGGAAAGGTGCAGAAGTCACAGGGGAGGAGTCATGGGTGACTTCAACTTCCCAAACATTGAGTGGAAACTCTTTAGATCAAACAGTTTGGATGGGGTGGTGTTTGTGCAGTGTCCAGGAAGCTTTTCTAACACAGTATGTAGATTGTCCGACCAGAGGGGAGGCCATATTGGATTTGGTACTTGGTAATGAACCAGGGCAAGTGATAGATTTGTTAGTGGGGGAGCTTTGGAGATAGTGACCACAATTCTGTGACTTTCACTTTAGTAATGGAGAGGGATAGGTGCGTGCAACAGGGCAAGGTTTACAATTGGGGGAAGGGTAAATACGATGTTGTCAGACAAGAATTGAAGTGCATAAGTTGGGAACATAGGCTGTCAGGGAAGGACACAAGTGAAATGTGGAACTTGTTCAAGGAACAGGTATTACGTGTCCTTGATATGTATGTCCCTGTCAGGCATGGAAGGGATGGTCGAGTGAGGGAACCGTGGTTGACAAGAGAAGTTGAATGTCTTGTTAAGAGGAAGAAGGAGACTTATGTAAGGCTGAGGAAACAAGGTTCAGACAGGGTGCTGGAGGGATACAAGATAGCCAGGAGGGAACTGAAGAACTGGATTAGGAGAGCTAAGAGAGGGCATGAACAATCTTTGGCGGGTAGGATCAAGGAAAACCCCAAGGCCTTTTACACATATGCGAGAAATATGAGAATAACTAGAGCGAGGGTAGGTCTGATCAAGGACAGTAGCGGGAGATTGTGTATTGAGTCTGAAGAGATAGGAAAGGTCTTGAACGAGTACTTTTCTTCAGTATTTACAAATGAGAGGGGCCATATTGTTGGAGAGGACAGTATAAAACAGACTGGTAAGCTCAAGGAAATACTTGTTAGGAAGGAAGATGTGTTGGGCATTTTGAAAAACTTGAGGATAGACCAGTCCCCCGGGCCTGACGGGATATATCCGAGGATTCTATGGGAAGCAAGAGATGAAATTGCAGAGCCGTTGGCAATGATCTTTTCGTCCTCACTGTCAACAGGGGTGGTACCAGGCGATTGGAGAGTGGCGAATGTCGTGCCTCTGTTCAAAAAAGGGAATAGGGATAATCCTGGGAATTACAGGCCAGTTAGTCTTACTTCGGTGGTAGGCAAAGTAATGGAAAGGGTACTGAGGGATAGGATTTCTGAGCATCTGGAAAGACACTGCTTGATTAGGGATAGTCAGCACGGATTTGTGAGGGGTAGGTCTTGCCTTACAAGTCTTTGAGGAGGTGACCAAGCATTTGGATGAAGGTAAAGCAGTGGATGTAATGTACATGGATTTTAGTAAGGCATTTGATAAGGTTTCCCATGGTAGGCTTATGCAGAAAGTAAGGAGGCATGGGATAGTGGGAAATTTGGCCAGTTGGAAAACGAACTGGCTAACTGATAGAAGTCAGCGAGTAGTGGTGGATGGCAAATATTCAGCCTGGATCCCAGTTACCTGTGGCGTACCGCAGGGATCAGTTCTGGTACCGCAGTGATCAAGTTCTGGGTCCTCTGCTGTTTGTGATTTTCATTAATGACTTGGATGAGGGAGTTGAAGAGTAGGTCAGTAAATTTGCAGACGATACGAAGATTGGTGGAGTTGTGGATAGTGAGGAGGGCTGTTGTCGGCTGCAAAGAGACATAGATAGGATGCAGAGCTGGGCTGAGAAGTGGCAGATGGAGTTTAACCCTGAAAAGTGTGAGGTTGTCCATTTTGGAAGGACAAATATAAATGCGGAATACAGGGTTAACGGTAGGGTTCTTGGCAATGTGGAGGAGCAGAGAGATCTTGGGGTCTATGTTCATACATCTTTCAAAGTTGCCACTCAAGTGGATAGAGCTGTGAAGAAGGCCTATGGTGTGCTCGCGTTCATTAACAGAGGGATTGAATTTAAGAGCCGTGAGGTGATGATGCAGCTGGACAAAACCTTGGTAAGGCCAAATTTGGAGTGGTGTGTACAGTTCTGGTCGCCTCATTTTAGGAAGGATGTGGAAGCTTTGGAAAAGGTGCAAAGGAGATTTACCAGGATGGTGCCTGGAATGGAGAGTAGGTCTTACGAGGAAAGGTTGAGGGTGCTAGGCCTTTTCTCATTAGAACGGAGAAGGATGAGGGACGACTTGATAGAGGTTTATAAGATGATCAGGGGAATAGATAGGGTAGACAGTCAGAGACTTTTTCCCCGGGTGGAACAAACCATTACAAGGGGACATAAATTTAAGATGAATGGTGGAAGATATAGGGGGGATGTCAGAGGTAGGTTCTTTACCCAGAGAGTAGTGGGGGCATGGAATGCACTGCCCTTGGAAGTAGTTGAGTCGGAAACATTGGGGACCTTCAAGCAGCTATTGGATAGGTACATGGATTACGGTAGAATGATATAGTGTAGATTAATTTGTTCTTAAGGGCAGCACGGTAGCATTGTGGATAGCACAATTGCTTCATAACTCCTGATGGTGGGTATGTTTGAAGAGGCGATAGGGAAGGGATGTTGCCACAAACAGCATGGTGGTTAGCACAATTGCTTCACAGCTCCAGGGTCCCAGGTTCGATTCCCGGCTTGGGTCACTGTCTGTGCGGAGTCTGCACGTTCTCCCCGTGTGTGCGTGGGTTTCCTCCGGATGCTCCGGTTTCCTCCCACAGTCCAGAGATGTGCAGGTTAGGTGGATTGGCCATGATAGATTGCCCTTGGTGTCCAAAATTGCCCTTCGTGTTGGGTGGGGTTACTGGGTTGTGGGGATAGGGTGGAGGTGTTGACCTTGGGTAGGGTGCTCTTTCCAAGAGCCGGTGCAGACTCGATGGGCCGAATGGCCTCCTTCTGCATTGTAAATTCTATGATAATCTATGATTAATCCAGGACAAAGGTTCGGCACAACATGGTGGGCTGAAGGGCCTGTTCTGTGCTGTATTTTTCTATGTTCTATGTGCAGTGTAGGTGAATTAGCCACGCTAAACTGCCCCTTAATTGAAAAAAATGAATTGGGTACTCTAAATTTATTTTCAAAAATAGAGTATCTAACCATCGCCCCATGACATTCATCGCTGAATACCCCACTGTTATGTGCAGGTTAGATGGATTGGCCACACTAAATTGCACCTGAATTGGAAAGCAATTACATAAAATAATTGGGTACTCTAAATTTATAAAAAAATAAGAATTGTAGCAGCGATTACCATGCACAAGATGTACTGCAGCAACTCACCAAAGTTCCTTCGACAGCACCCCCCAAACCCTTTACTCCTTTGCTGGTCAAGGGAATAGGTGCAGAGGAAGACCACATGGTTACCCTGCAAGTCTCACACAATCCTGACATGTAAATCTGTCACCTTTCCTTTATTGCTGCCATTCTAAAATCCTGTCACCTCTAACAACAGGACTTATCAGTAGCTGTAAAATTGGTTCTGAAGAACTTCCACCATGATTCAGTTCATCAGCTGCTTTCCTATGCAATTCTTTCTGGCGCTAACTGAACAGAGCAGCATCGCTCAACAGTACAATGAAGCAGGACAAGCTGGCAGGCCAATCAATTTTGCTCCATTCTGTTCATATTCTGAAATATAAAGCAAAGTGACTTGGGATGAAGAGAAATTCCTCAACTGATCAGTGCTACCGCACATACACAGTCAAGCAAAGTCTAAGCAGACTGTGGGGGTGTACGACAGTGATACTCTTTTTAGTACTTCCAAATTTATATCCACATCGGAGTGGATTGGTGCTGGTGAACACATGACTGCAGTGGTTCAAGAAGTTCATTACCACCACCTTAGGGAGCAACTAGAATTGGGTAATAAATTGTGACCATAATTGGGGATGTCGTTATCCCATGAATAAGTAATTAAAAAAATATTAACACCAACTTCAAAGCTTACCAATGATGCACAAAACCGAGGCCCCATCTGCTTGTTTAGGGGATACACAAAAATAAAAATCAAATTTTCTTTATTTCAAAGAAGAGCAGGGAACCAACTGCCCCTGGTGTCTTGGCTAATATTTATTCCTCAGCTAACATCGCTTAAAAACAGATTATCTGGTCACTATCACACTGGTCACTATCACACTGCTGATTGTGGGAGAGTTCTGTGCGCAAATTGGCTGTCACGTTTCCGACATTACAGCAGCAATTGTACTTCGAAAGTACTTCATTGGCTGTGAAGTGGTTTAGCATATCATGAAAGGTGCTATATAAATGCAAGACTTTATTTCAAAGTGACTGAAATTATGTAAGCTAGCTTCTTGTTTGAAGTGGGTAAATATTGAAAGACGTATGGCAAAAGATTTAAAAAAAATAGGATCTGCACTTGATGAAACCCTCCCCTTTAAACATCACTTGGCGGTATTCTGCAATGGCTGAGGAAAGGCAATCTGTGCTCATCTTGTAAGTGATGCCAAGAGTCAGCTTGTTTGGGATCAGTGGGGAAGCTGATCTTGAATGGAGCAGATAAATGGCTGGGGACTGCAGCATTTTGCCAGCCTGAAAATGTAGCTGTTATTGGCCATTTCATTCAGATTCTGCAGCGCTTACTGCATTGGCCTCTTCTGCTCCTGACTTTCAGCAGATCGGGTAACGAGTCACTCAGTCTGCTCGACCTGCACGGGATGCATACCTTTCTCTGAATATTCTCTGCAATATGAATATTGTGTGATAAGAGAATGAAAGAAAAAAATACATGATTCATTCCTAATTTTTTTTTCCTGTTAAATAAAGAGGATTTTTATGTCATCCTTTTATTCTCTGTAATCTCAGAGTTCGGCCAATCTAGTTTGAGTTTTGTCAAGTTCAGTTTTATAATTTTCTGATAAAACTATTGAATTGCTGTAAGTGATAGAGCCGATGCAGTCTTCTCAACTTGTGAGTAGGAACAGGAGAGCAGACGAAGCCTCTGATGCAATGGAATAAAAGCAGCTGCATGCACAAATTATGCAATAGATGGGACTCGTTCCCTGTTGTGCAAAGTAATATGATGCAACTGTTCATGGACGAGAATGACCACGCACCCACTGGTGCAAAATTGGGTGGGGTCCAGTTGTGTGTAAAATGGCAGTAAAAGTACTGCAGAGGGATGCACCTGAAATTATAGAATGACCTAGCACTGAAAAAGGCTATTTGGCCCTCGTGTCTATAACAGCTCTTTGAAAGAGCTTTTCATTTAATAATAAAAATCTTTATTGTCACAAGTAGGTTTACATTAACACTGCAATGAAGTTACTGTGAAAAGCCCTGAGTCGCCACATTCCGATGTTGCAAAAGGAATTGAGGTGATTGCCTGATTTATCTCATCAGTTTCAATTCACATAATAGTCCTGAAGTTTGGAGTGCAGGAAATGTGGTAACATATTTGATGCAAAGTGGTGTTGAAGATCATAAGACAATATAATATTACAGCACAGAAACATGCTCTTTGAAAGTGCTAATTATTTGATGCCATTCTCCATCCCTCTCCCTGTAACCTTTTTTGCCCCTTTCAATATTTATTTAATTCGCTTCAGAAGGTTACTATTGAATCAGTTACAGACAAGAGAGAAAGGCAAACTGAATATGTGCTTGTCAACAACTGTCCATAAACAAAAGGTGCTTTGAATTATTTTTAAAGTAGGCTGTGGTGTGTTTTCCTAAAGTCTTAGTTTGTGTGATCCAATTTACTACTAATAACTCGCTGCAAACTTGCATTATGATTAACTCAAAAGGTTAGTTTATTCATATTAAAACCTGGGGGGAGGAGTGCAACGTCCCCCCCCCCCCCCACACACACACACACACACACACACACACATACATGCACAGAGTAAGGGGGGGTTTAGAAGAAAATAACATTTTAAAAGTATGGATAGTAACACTAAAAGAACCACAGAAATAAATATTCGTTCACATGATTATCAGAGTAAAGGGTCCACTGAGGAGTTCTTTCACATAGGAGCTCGAGTTCAGCTGGCTGAAGACCAGAGTTCTGGTGCAGATACCACACTATTAGCTTAGTACAGAGAGATTAGATCAGTTCTGTAGGCAATGTAAGGAACTTTGAGAAGCAGGCTGTTCAACTTGGAGTTCTGCTTTTTGGTATTCACCGTTTGAATGTTAGATAGCAGTCTCAGAGGAATATAGGGATTTCAAAATGGTCACTCGAGTCATGTGACTTTCTCCATAATGATTTCAAAAGGGATCTTTATCTGGTGCCTGAAAATAGCTCTGATTTTAGGACTGCTAATATCCCAGTCATTAGCTTTTGTAAGACTTACTATCGTGGTAGCACAGTGATTAGCACTGTAGCTTCACAGCGCCAGGATCCCAGGCTTGATTCCTGGCTTGGGTCACTGTCCGTGCAGACTCTGCACTTTCTCCCTGTGTATGCGTGGATTTCCTCCGGGTGCTCCGACTTCCTCCCACAAGTCCAGAAAGACGTGCTATTAGGTAATTTGGACATTCTGAATTCTCCCTCTGTGTACCCGAACAGGCGCCGGAATGTGGCGACGCAGGGCTTTTCACAGTAACTTCATTGCAGTGTTAATGTAAGCCTACTGGTGACAATAAAGATTATTATACTTTATATCTAAAGTGAGGGTCTTCCATTGGGAAGCCATTGTCAAGGCAGACCATGTGACTCAACGAGAGGGGTAAACTTATCAAGATGCAAATAACATCCATTATTACCTCAGTGGTTGACGTTTGAAATGGACCTGAACAGTTCCAGGTGTAAGATGAGTCTGTTAACAGCTCTGCAGACAGAATGAATTTCGATCTGAGAGTCCCCTGGTTTTGTGACTATATTGTACTTACAATTGGGTGTGAAATTTGAGGACCTTGAGAGGAGGATTATTTTGTTCTTGTAACTCCTGTTAGTAACTTTCGGAATAAATTACCAATCCTGTGATCGTGTGACATGCAACAGCCATCTTTTTCAGTTCAGCGGAAAGTCTATTTTAAAAATAGCAAAACGAATAAAGTTTTGAAACATACAGTTATGGATTTCTTTTCATGTCATACTGACAAAACCGATCTATTTCTATCACCCTTTCAGGCAATGCATTCTAGATCAAAATAATTTTCTGTATATCACAATCTCCTCTGGTTATTTTGCTAATTACTTTAAATCTGTGTCCTCGGGTGACTGACCCTGCCGCTAATCAAAATATTTATCCTTATTTACTCCATGAATTTTGAACACCTCCATTAAATCTCATCTTAACTTTCCCTGCTCTAAGAAGAACAAACAGCCCTAGCTTCTCTTGTATCAACATGTAATGTTCTGCATTCCTAGTATTATTTATAAATCTTTTGTGTATCCTATCAAACTGGATACCCCAGAACATAAGAAATAGGAATTGGCAGAGGCCGTTTAGCGCTTTGCGCTTGTTCTGCCATTCAACAAGATCATGGCTGATCTTCTACCTCAACGCCACCCCAACTCAACCCTCCCAAACTATCCCCATATCCCCTCATTCCCTTAGTATCCGATAATGTATTATGTCTGCCTTGAATATACTCATGACTGAGCATTCAAAGCTCTCTGGGTTGGAGAGTACTTGATGTAAACTTCTGATGTCCTCAAATTCTTCTTGGACCTGGTGTATTTCTGCATTTATCTGATTATAATTGTTACTGGTGTTGCTCTTTATCATTAACTAAGTTTTTCTTTGGTAACAGGCACTGTTTTATGAAAGCCAAGACAGACACTGCTTGGGAACAAGTCAGTATTTGTCAATGTTTCATTGGAGCATGTTCATATTTATAAGATATTCCAGGGAGCCTGTTCATATCTACAGGGGCTGCTTTGGAGTTTTTTCCCGGTATTTTTAGGGTGAGGGATCCCTGGAAGTGCATTCAAATCCGCAACTGGGGCCATAAATATAAGACAATCACTAATAGTTCGAGTAGAGAATTCAGGAGAAACCTTTTTGCCCACAGGGTGATTAGAAGGTGGATTTTCAAGGATTAATTGAGGCAAATTGCAGAAATGGATTTGAGGGAAATATGGGTAAACACATGATGGATAAAGGAATCAAGATTATTTGATGTGGTTAGATGAAGTAGGGTGTGAGGAGCCTTGCGTGGAGCATAAACAGCGGCACAAAAAAGTTGGACTGAATGGAATATTTCTATGTTTTAATGTTTGTTGAGGGTCTTTGGAGCAAGTGACATATTTTGCTTGGTCCTTGCCAATATTTTTATAGGGGCTCCAGGAGTATGCTGCTATTTTCAGGGAGTCTGTGTTGATGCTTGCAATAAGACCCCCATCCAAAAACTATATGAAACCCATGAGTTTAAATATTCAGTGAATTAAATGAATCTCTGCTTGGGGATTGATAGAGGAACTTTTCTGGGGTGGGGGAAAGAGTTTAGATGTTTCAGGTAGCAGTTTGGCAGTGTTAGTGTCTGCAATGGAAAACAAGCAATCCGCAAAAAATGAAGACTTGCATTTCTACAGCGCCTGTCATGAATTCAAGATGTCCCAAAATGCCGAACAACCAATTTAGTAATTTTGAATTGTAGCCACTGTTGTAATGCAGGTAATGAGGCAGCAAATTTGTGCACCGCAAGCTCCCACAAACAACAATATTCTAATGACTGGATAATTTGTTTTAGTGATAATGTTTGAGGGATAAATATTGATGCAGTACATTGGTAAGAAGTCCTCTGCTCTGCTTTAAGATAGTGGCATGTGATCTGCATGTACTGCCTGTTGAATTGTGTGGCAGTACAGGCAGTTACTTGTTCAGGTAACGTCTGTTTCCACAATATCTTTTTTTCCCTTTTTTTAAAAATGTAGAGTACCTTTGCGAAAAGTAAATTTTAATGTTGTGGTAATGTTCAGGCTTTCTGTCCATCAGTTTCCTGTGGTGTTGCACTCAAGAAGCTCTGACCCAGGGAGATGCAGTTTACATAGGAATATAGGAATTAGGAGCAGAAATAGGAATTCAGCCCTTCGAGTCTGCTCCAGCATTCAATCAGACCATCAAGGATCTCTTCCTGGCCTCAAAGCCACCTCCCTACCTGTTGCCCATATCCCTTTAACCTGTTTTTAAAATCAGAAATATATTTGTCTCCCTCTTGAAACCAT